>NC_135232.1:598720617-599331331 GCF_051348905.1 Ranitomeya variabilis | reverse complement strand
CCACTCCAGGACAATCCGAAGATTCAACCTGACCAGATGAAAAACGCGGATGAAACCCTGAATTGCAAAAGAAAGGAGAAACCAAAGTGGCAGAACTAGCCCGATTATTAAGAGCAAACTCCGCCAACGGCAGAAAGGCAACCCAATCATCCTGATCCGCAGACACAAAACAACTCAAATAAGTCTCCAAAGTTTGATTAGTTCGCTCCGTCTGGCCAATGGTCTGAGGATGGAATGCAGACGAAAAGGACAAATCAATGCCCAACCTGGCACAGACTGCCCGCCAAAATCTAGACACGAACTGGGTACCCCTGTCAGAAACGATGTTTTCCGGAATACCATGCAAGCGAACCACATTTTGAAAAAACAGAGGGACCAACTCAGATGAGGAAGGCAACTTAGGCAATGGCACCAAATGAACCATTTTAGAAAAACGGTCACACACCACCCAGATGACAGACATCTTCTGAGAAACAGGGAGATCCGAGATAAAGTCCATAGAGATGTGCGTCCAAGGCCTCTTCGGAATAGGCAAGGGCAACAACAACCCACTAGCCCTAGAACAACAAGGCTTGGCCCGAGCACACACATCGCAAGACTGCACAAAAACACGCACATCTCGAGACAGGGAAGGCCACCAGAAGGATCTAGCCACCAAATCTCTGGTGCTAAAAATTCCCGGATGACCTGCCAGAGTAGAAGAATGAACTTCCGAGATGACTCTAGTGGTCCACTCGTCAGGAACAAACAGTCTACCAGACGGACAATGATCAGGTCTATCCGCCTGAAATTCTTGCAAAGCACGTCGCAAATCTGGAGAGAGCAGACAAAACCACTCCATCCTTAAGGACACCAGCAGGTTCAGAATTCCCAGGAGAGTCAGGCTCAAAACTCCTAGAAAGAGCATCTGCTTTTACATTCCTAGAACCCGGTAAGTACGAGACCACAAAATTAAACCGGGAAAAGAACAACGACCAACGTGCCTGTCTAGGATTCAGGCGCCTGGCAGACTCCAAATAAATTAAATTCTTGTGATCAGTCAAAACTACCACCTGATGTCTGGCACCCTCAAGCCAATGACGCCACTCCTCAAATGCCCACTTCATGGCCAAAAGCTCCCGATTACCAACATCATAGTTTCGCTCGGCGGCCGAAAATTTTCGCGAAAAGAACGCACAAGGTCTCATCACTGAGCAGTCGGAACTTTTCTGCGACAAAACCGCCCCCGCTCCGATCTCGGAAGCATCGACCTCAACCTGAAAGGGAAGAGAAACATCAGGCTGGCGCAACACAGGGGCAGACAAAAAGCGGCGCTTAAGCTCCCGAAAGGCCTCCACGGCAGCAGGGGACCAATTGGCAACATCAGCACCCTTTTTAGTCAAATCCGTCAGAGGTTTAGCAACGCCAGAAAAACCAGCTATAAATCGACGATAAAAATTAGCAAAGCCCAAAAATTTCTGGAGACTCTTCAGAGAAGTAGGCTGCGTCCAGTCGTAAATAGCCCGAACCTTGACAGGGTCCATCTCAATAGAAGAAGGGGAAAAAATATACCCCCAAAATGAAATTTTTTGAACCCCAAAAACACACTTTGAACCCTTTACACACAAAGAATTCTCCCGCAAAACCTGAAAAACCCTCCTGACCTGCTGAACATGAGACTCCCAGTCATCAGAAAAAATAAAAATATCATCCAAGTACACAATCATAAATTTATCCAAATATTCCCGGAAAATATCATGCATTAAGGACTGAAAGACAGAAGGTGCATTAGAAAGGCCGAAAGGCATTACCAAATACTCAAAATGGCCCTCAGGCGTATTAAATGCGGTCTTCCACTCATCCCCCTGCTTAACTCGCACCAAATTATACGCCCCACGAAGATCAATCTTAGAGAACCACTTAGCCCCCCTTATGCGAGCAAACAAATCAGTCAGCAAAGGCAACGGATACTGATATTTGACTGTAATTTTATTCAGGAGACGATAATCAATACAAGGCCTCAGAGAGCCATCCTTTTTAGAGACAAAGAAAAAACCGGCTCCTAAAGGTGATGAAGAAGGACGAATATGTCCCTTTTCCAGGGACTCCTTAATATACTCGCGCATAGCAGCATGTTCAGGTACAGATAGGTTAAACAAACGACCCTTTGGAAATTTACTGCCAGGAATCAGATCTATGGCGCAATCACAATCCCTGTGAGGAGGGAGTGAACCAATCTTAGGCTCTTCAAAAATATCACGATAATCAGACAAAAATGCCGGAATCTCAGATGGAATAGATGACGAAATGGACACCATAGGAGTGTCCCCATGAGCCCCCCGACATCCCCAGCTTAACACAGACATAGCCTTCCAGTCAAGGACTGGGTTATGAGACTGTAACCATGGTAATCCAAGCACCAAAACATCATGTAAATTGTACAACACAAGGAAGCGAATCACCTCCTGATGGTCTGGAGTCATATGCATAGTCACTTGCGTCCAGAACTGTGGTTTATTACAAGCCAAAGGTGTAGAATCAATACCCTTCAGAGGTATAGGGACTTCCAGAGGCTCTAAATCAAACCCACAGCGCCTGGCAAAGGACCAGTCCATAAGACTCAGAGCGGCGCCCGAGTCCACATAGGCATCCACGGTAATAACTGATAATGAACAAATCAAGGTTACAGACAAAATAAATTTGGACTGTAAAGTGCCAATTGAAATGGACTTGTCAACCTTCCTAGTACGCTTAGAGCATGCCGATATAACATGAGCAGAATCACCACAATAGAAGCATAACCCATTTTTACGCCTATAATTCTGCCGCTCGCTTCTGGACATAACTCTGTCACATTGCATTTTCTCTGGCGTCTCTTCAGAATATACCGCCAAATGGTGCACGGGTTTGCGCTCCCTCAAACGCCGATCAATCTGAATTGCCATTGACATGGACTCATTCAGACCTGTAGGCGCAGGGAACCCGACCATAACATCTTTAACGGCATCAGAAAGGCCCTCTCTGAAATTTGCCGCTAAGGCGCACTCATTCCACTGAGTAAGCACAGACCACCTACGAAATTTTTGGCAGTATATCTCCGCTTCATCTTGCCCTTGAGATAGGGCTATCAAAGCTTTTTCAGCTTGAATCTCCAAATTAGGTTCCTCATAAAGCAACCCTAAAGCCAGGAAAAACGCATCCACATTGAGCAACGCAGGATCCCCTGGTGCCAATGAAAATGCCCAATTTTGAGGGTCACCTCGCAGCAAAGAGATTACAATCTTAACCTGCTGGACAGGATCTCCTGAGGAGTGAGGTCTGAGAGAAAGGAATAATTTACAATTATATTTGAAATTCAAAAACCGAGATCTATCTCCGGAAAACACCTCTGGTGTAGGGATTTTAGGTTCAGAAATAGGAGCATGTATAACAAAATCTTGTAAATTTTGAACCTTCGTAGCAAGATTATTTAAACCTGCAGCCAAACTCTGGACATCCATGTTAAACAGCTAAGGTCAGAGCCATTCAAGGGTTAATAGGAGGTAAGAAGCAGCTAGACAGCAATTAAGGGCTAGGCAGCAAAACTCTGAGGGAAAGAAAAAAAAAATTTCCCTTCTACACTTCTTTTTCTCCTGCTTCAGCCCAAACAATTAACACTTTGTAGGCCGGTCATACTGTCATGGTTCCCAATGGCAAGGGAACGTAAAAAACACATAAGTAACGAACGAGCTCTCGGGTGATGGAAACTCGAGTTGACCGTGAGCTAAATCTACCACACAACTATCAGTAGCCAGGGAGCATACCTACGGCTTCCTAAATGCCACGCGCCAGCCGGAGGACTAACTACGCCTGGTAGAGGAAGAAACAGACCTGGCTTACCTCTAGGGAAATACCCCAAAAGATGATAGCAGCCCCCCACATGTAATAACGGTGAATTAAGAGGAAAAGACATACACAGTATGAAAGTAGATTTAGCAAAGAGAGGTCCACTTACTAGATAGCAGAAGGATACAAAAGAGGACTTCACGGTCAACTGAAAACCCTTTCAAAAACCATCCTGAAATTACTTTAAGACTCCTGTGTCAACTCATGACACAGGAGTGGCAATTTCAGCCCGCAAGAGCTTCCAGCTACAGAGAATTACAAAAACTGCAAACTGGACAAAAGGTACAAAACAAAAGGACAAAGTCCACTTAGCTGATCAGCAGACTAGTAGCAGGAACATGCAACCGAAGGCTCTGGTTACAATGATGACCGGCAAGGAAATGACTGGAGAGCAAGGCTAAATAGGAAACTCCCAAACACTGATGGAAGCAGGTGAACAGAAGAAGCAAAGTGCAAACAAGTCACCAGTACCACCAGCAACCACCAGGGGAGCCCAAAAAGCGGATACACAACACCTTTGCTAGAACAAGAATAAACCCAAGAACCCCGAGCCATATAAATAGTTAACTGTTTGTCTCCCTGCTGTTTTACTGCTAAACCCGACCAGGGTTAGTTCTTAAAGGGATCCCTTCGTTTACCCGGGATCCCTATTGTTTTATGTTTCGCACAAGTTTTCCACATTGTTCTAAAAGACTTCCGAATCATGGACGGTGAATGATTCACAAACTGTTGCTGTATATAGTTTGCACCTTCTTAAAGGTGCCCCCTACTGGGTTTACAAAAAGAAGAGCTTGTTGAAGAGACTGTTCCTGATTACAGCGCAGAAGTTCTTGCTTTAGCCAGACTTGCAACTTGAGAGGTTGCACTACCTCAGAAGAAACTTGGTGTCCCTCTTAAAGGGAATGTTTAGTTGTTGCACTTAGCTAAAACCATAATGTGCCTTGAGTAGTTAGACTGTAATAATGTTTTACATAGTAGTAGTATGTAGTTAGAAAGATAGTGATAAGAAATAGGAATGTTGATAATGTTATTTGAATAAAACTGAAGTTAAAGTGATTACCAGAACTGATGATAGAGAGCCAAGGAAAGCTGCAGTAGGCCCGTGGGGGTAGACAATAGAGTCCTGCATATGAGAAAGAGAATTAGAGAAAAATGTTGATTTGCACTTTTAGTCTTATAGTATGCCTTTAGTGGGTCCAGTATACACCCTTAAAGGAGAAGTTAAATTATTGTTCCAGAAAAGTTTGCACTTAGTAGATAGTAGATAGTAGATATCATGCCCGGCTGGGTAATGATAGTTATTTATAGCTAGATATTTAATAACTGTTATTTAAAATCTTCAACACAATGTAAATATGTTTATGTTTGTAACGTTCAAGTGTTCTCACCTCCCATAAAGGGAAGCACTGTTAAATTTACTTGTTTACAGCATTTCAAAATTTTGTATGTCTTTTGCTAACATGTATTGTTGTTCTTCTTTTCCCAGTCCGGGAGTACTGGATTTAATGGGGGGAGAGTGCAGCGCCCCAGAGTCCTGGTCGTTTCAGTATTGTCGCTCCGCCGCTAAGGGGAGTGATGGTACGTCTGATGGCACTAAAGGAGTTCGCCTGACCAGGTATCACAGTCACACATTACACTTCACACTCTGGCCACCAGGGGGAGCAAAAGGTTCTATGTATTAGGCCACTCCTCACATTCTGGTAAAACTGGGGGTTGGATAGGAAGTTAGAGAGAAGCTGACTGGGTTTTGCCCAGGTGACATCTAGTGAGAGAAGAGGTTGCTTGGAATGACACAGGGAGGTCCCTGTCAGGGGTGGGATCCTGACAGTGGCCTAGCACAGGACAGAGCGTTACGGAGCCGTGCCTGCACCTCATTGCGGCGGCATCTTAAGAAAGGACACGAAGCGAAGTATATTGTGGAGAAGTGAGAAACGAGATCACAGCACAAAGGCGATAGACCCAGAAGGAGTCGTGCCCCGAGATCGGCAACATCCTTCTGAGGCGCGTAGCCGGCGGCCGGAAACGCAGAGTAAGTAATAGACTCTACGCATTACTTTGAACTACGGCAGGGCAGTTAACTCTAGGTTGGCTGTCTCACCTTTTCACCTAATGAAGACAACGAAGGCAATTGTGGGAGAGGGGCATCTCTAGGGTCCCTATAAAATAACTCCAGGCCTACCCCGTCATACGGGTGCATCCGGTCCATATCATCTGGGGGACGGAGAGAGAGAACAGAAACATACACGACAGTTGTGAGGACTATCCCGTGGTGCTCAGCAGGGAGGTACTACAACACCCAGGCGCTAGTAGGTAGGCTACTGATTTCCACCTGAAAAGGGAACTCTGGATGTGCCTTTGGACCGGCCGGT
Organism: Ranitomeya variabilis; assembly: GCF_051348905.1. Classification (NCBI taxonomy): domain Eukaryota; kingdom Metazoa; phylum Chordata; class Amphibia; order Anura; family Dendrobatidae; genus Ranitomeya; species Ranitomeya variabilis. The sequence goes on along the minus strand of NC_135232.1, from coordinate 599,325,098 downwards.
CTCAGCCAGCCCTGTTAGCAGTGCTCTGGATTGCGGATGCCGAAGGCTTCAGTAAAAAGGTAAAGAGACTGCAATCCTGTGCCCTCGTCATTTACTGCGACCTATACCGTCACCTACATCTTTAATTGGGTGCCCCTTAGCAGGGCCACGGACCGGGTCAGACCACCGTGACATCCCCAGAACCGAGAGATCCGCTACCGAGTACCCCGCTGCCCTGCGTCTGGGGGCCGCTCCAGCTCCATTTTAGAAAAATGATCGGTGATTACCCAAATGATGGTGCAGCCACGGGACTTGGGTAAGCCTACCACAAAGTCCATCCTGACCATCTCCGAGGGCCTGTCTGCCACTGGCAGGGGATAAAGTAACCCAGCTGGCCGTTGTCAAGGAGACTTATTCTTGGCGCACGAGACACACACACGAATATAGTCTCCGACTTCACGGGCCATATGTGGCCACCAGTACGTCCTCGCCAGAAGCTCAGATGTCCTTTTGGTTCCTAAGTGTCCACCGACCCTGGACGAGTGAGCCCAAGCAAGAACCTCCGGTAGCAAATTTTATGGCACAAAAGTCTTTCATACCAGGGGGCACAGACTCTAGCGAAACCAGAGCCATGGTCCTCAGGCTCTCAGAACGGACAATAAGCCGAGGTTCCTCCTCCTCCGCTGATGACACTATGGAGCATGAGAGAGCATCGGCACGAATGTTCTTCTCCCCGGAGAGAAAATGGAGGGTGAAATGGAACCGGGAGAAGTACAGGGACCATCTGGCCTGGCGAGAATTTAGCCGCTGGGTAGTCTGTATATAGACCAAATTCTTGTGGTCGGTGTGAACTTGGAAAGGAAAGCGAGCCCCCTCCAGGTGGTGTCTCCACTCTGAGAAAGCCAACTTCATGGCTAGCAACTCCCTGTCCCCGATTGAATAATTCCTCTTTGCCGGTGTGAAGGTCTTAGCGAAAACGAAGCAAGGATGCTTCTGACCTAGAGCATCCTTTTGGAAGAGGACTGCTCCAGCACCGACAGATGAGGCATCCACCTCCATTATGAAAGGTTTATCTACATTTGGGCGATGTAGAATGGGAGCGCTAGCAAAGTGGGACTTAATAGAGAGGAAGGCCTTGAAGACCTCCTTCAACCACAATTTGGGATTTGCTCCCTTTTTGGTGAGGGCAACCAAGGGAGCTACCAAAGTTGAGAAGTGGGGAATGAACTGGCGATATTAATTAATGAACCCCATAAAGTGCTGCACCGCTTTGAGAGAATGGGGTTCCTGCCAGTCCATCACAGCCTGAAGCTTGGCAGGATCCATAGCCAATTCCTGGGCGGAGATGATATAGCCAAGGAAAGGCATGGACTCCTGCTCAAACACACACTTCTCCAACTTGGCGTAGAGGAAGTTTGCCCATAGGAGGTCGAAGACTTTGCAAACATCTCTCCGGTGAGAGTCTATATCTGGAGAGTAGATGAGAATATCATCCAGATAGACTAGAAGTGAGGTGGAGAGCATATCCCGGAAGATATCATTCACAAAGTTTTGGAAAACGGCAGGCGCATTACAGAGCCGAAGGGCATCACCAGGTATTTATAGTGCCCGTCCCTGGTGTTAAATGTCATCTTCCATTTGTCCTCCTCATGGATGCGAATAAGGTTGTAAGCACACCGCAGATCTAGTTTAGTAAATACCCTTGCTCCCTGAAGCCTATCAAAGAGCTCAGATATCAGGGGCAGTGGGTACTTGTTCTTAACGGTGATGGCATTAAGACCCATGTAATCTATGCATGGATGTAATTCTCCGTTCTTCTTCTGCACGAAGAAGAACCCATCCCCTGCAGTTGACACTGACTTCCTAATGAATCCTCTTGCCAGATTCTCCTGGATATACTGAGACATTGCCTCCATCTCCGGGAGAGATAACGGATAGACTCGACCCCGAGGAGGCTCAGCACAAGGCAAGAGGTCAATAGGACATTCATAGGAGCGGTGAGGCGGAAGGGTCTCCGCAGCCCCTTTGGAGAAAACGTCCGCATAGGGCCAATAGTGCTTGGGGAGAGAGGAAAGATCTGCGGGTACCTCAGAGTAGTGATCTGAACGCACTCCCTCTGACATCTACCCTCACAGGATTCACTCCATCCCAAAATTCTGCCTGTGGACCACTCTATATGAGGGGAGTGGTACCTTAACCAAGGTTAACAGGTCCTCATCAATTCCCTCAGGAATGATGAGTAAGGAAATAATCTCCTGATGAGATGACGATATAGATAGAGTAAATGGGATGGTCTGGTGTGTTATCTGTGAGGGCAGTGTCGACCCATTCACCACTCGTACGGTCACTGGTTTGGCGAGCATCACCAGGGGTATTGTGTGTCGTTGGGCAAAGGCAGATGACATAAAATTGCCCTATGAGTGGATTGGCCTATGGTAACTGTCCCCTTATAGGACAGTTTGGAGGAAAACATCACCGTGTTGTCATGTCGGACGCTGTTCAGACCAGGTCGTTCGACAGATAGCGGTAATTCCGCTTTTGACCACTATTTGCTCATTGGCGTCGGCTAGATTTTATCTAGCTGTTCCGGGGTTAATTTACCTGATCCTCGGATTGGGAGCTGGGCCATGCCCATTGCCTTTAAATAGTTCTCCTGATCATTGGGCGTCGCCGATTATAGCTTCTGTCTTGTGCGTTTTTATCTCGGTCTGGAGTGGAGAGCTGGTTGTTGGAGATTCGTTGCTGGTGGTGTATTTTCCTTAGCCTTATTTACTCCTTCCTATATTTGTATTTATTTTGCCCTGCACATTTATAGTGTATTCCTGAGTGACTGCGGCGTGGTGTATATTTTCCTTTATCCTTGTCTGTGCTAACTGTGGGTATTGGTGTATTACCTCTTCACTGGGTGGTGGGCGAAGGTTTCAGCCTAGGGTTGAAACAGGAGACAGGGTGAGGTTTGAGGCCTGGACATGCACACCATCAGTGTAAACTCCAGGTAGAGGGTCAGTCAAGATTTCCCTAGTCTGAGGAAAATTGCAGGGGCCCGGGTTATTAGCTCTCGCTCACCTAGTCTCCCCGTGACATTATAATCGGCCCAACAACAACAACAAAAAAAAGAAAGGGAGTTCTTTTTTTTTTTTTTTTTCTTTTGTCATGGATCCCATGACTTCCATAACCCGCCAGTTGGAGGCGCTGTCCCTACAGGTCACTGAGTTGAGGGGGGCAGTTCAGCAACAGGGACTAGCAGTATCTAATGTGCAAGCTGGAGCGACAGGAAGAGTTGCTGAGCCTAAATTCCCTTTGCCTGAAAAATTTGCTGGGGAACGCAGTAAATTTGTTTCTTTTCGTGAAGCTTGCAAACTATATTTCCGTATGCGCCCGATCTCCTCGGGTAATGAGGCTCAGCCTGTGGGCCTGGTGTTGTCATTGTTAAGCAGGGATCCCCAAGCATGGGCGTTTTCTTTGCCATCTGATTCTGCTGCATTTGACTCTGTGGAGAGATTTTTTTTCCTCTCTTGGAAAAATCTACGATGAACCTGACAGAATGGCTCTAGCAGAATCTAAGATACACACTATTCGCCAGGGGGAGCGAGTTGCAGAGGATTACTGTTCTGAATTTCGTCGCTGGGCGATCAATACGCAATGGAATGATCCAGCATTGCGGAGTCAGTTTATTCATGGGGTTTCTGGAAGGGTTAAAAAAGCCCTTCTGATGTACGAGGCTCCTGCATCTCTAGATTCTGCTGAGTCTGGTTGTCCGCATTGATCGCCGTTTGCGTCAGGGGAGCATGAGACACCGCCTATGGGAGAGGGTTTAGGTTCATGTGAGGTTGCTGCAGGTGAGACCACGGAGCCTATGCAAATCGCAGAGGTGTCACATGTGAAGCGTCGAGCCCCTGAGCTCAGGAAGCAGGGAGCCTGTTTTTACTGTGGTAAAACTGGTCATTTTATTAACATCTGTCCTCTGCTGTCTAAGAAAAACGCAATGGCGGAAAACATCTAAGCTCAGAGGGTGTGGAGGAGACCAATCTGAGCTTATGTATATCCTCCATGGTGGTTTCTCAATGCATGCTCCCTGCTAAGGTTTTTATCGCTGGCAGTGAGCTGCCAATTACTGTTTTTGTGGATAGTGGTTCAGCCACAAATCTCATTGATGAGATGAGGAGTTTGCGCGCACAGCAGGTTTTAGGATTGAAAAACTGTCTCATCCTATCCGCGTGGTCACCATTAATGCTGCTCCTCTCTCTCAGGGGGAGATTACTGAATTTGTGGCTGAGGTGAAACTCCACATTGGGGTTCTACATTCCTAGCGGATTACATGTAAGGTGCTCAGGAATCTTCCTGCTCAGGTGGTTTTGGGTTTTCCTTGGTTGTCCATGCACAACCCGGTAATTGACTGGAAAACTCAGGACATAATTCAGTGGAGCGAGTTCTGCCAGGAGAATTGCCTGGCCACATGTGTGGCTGTGGTGACTTCAAGCGTTCCGGAGTCACTTCTGGATTTTGTGGATGTGTTCTCTGAAAAGGGTTGTTCAGAGTTGCCGCCACATCGTCCCTATGACTGTTCTATCAGGTTTAAACCAGGGGCCAAGTTGCCTAAAGCAAGGATGTTTAACATCTCCGGTCCGGAGAGACAAGCGTTAAAAGATTATATTGCTGAAAGCTTGAGCAAAGGGCACATCAGGCCGTTATCCTCGCCGGTGGCAGCAGGGTTCTTCTTCGTGAAGAAGAAAGATGGCGGATTACGCCCGTGTTTGGATTTCAGGGAGTTGAACCAGATTACGGCTCGTGATCCATACCCTATGCCACTGATACCAGATTTGATCGACCAGGTGGCGGGTGCTAAGTGGTTTACCAAGCTTGACCTCAGGGGGGCGTACAACCTCATAAGAGTCCGTCAAGGTGATGAGTGGAAGACGGCTTTTAATACCCCTGAGGGTCATTTTGAAAATTTGGTGATGCCTTTTGGGTTGACTAACGCACCTGCAGTGTTCCAACATTTCATCAATGATGTGCTCTCGCATGTCTTGGGGAAATTCGTTATCATGTACCTAGATGACATCCTCATATATACTTGCGACCGTGATGCTCATTTAAATCATGTCAGGCAGGTGTTACAGCTTCTCAGAGAGAATAAGCTGTATGCTAAACTTGAGAAATGTGTATTTTCTGTTCAAGAGTTGCCTATCTTGGGTTATATTGTGTCTGCTTCTGTTTTTAAAATGGACGCCGCTAAGGTGCAAGTGGTGCTGCATTGGGAACGTCCTGATAACCTGAAAGCACTTCAGCGGTTCCTTGGGTTTTCTAACTACTATAGGAAATTTATCTAGGATTTTTCCATCATTGCTAAACCACTAACTGACATGACTAAAAAGGGCACCAATTTCTCCGTTTGGCCTGAGGCTGCTGTGCGCGCATTTGAATTTCTTAAGAACAGTTTTGTTTCAGCCCCCATTCTTGTGCAGCCAGACGTATCAAAACCCTTTGTTGTGGAAGTCGATGCGTCTGAGGTTGGTGTGGGGGCGGTACTATCTCAAGGCTCATCTTTGAGTGGTTTGCGTCCGTGCGCCTATTTCTCCAAGAAACTGTCGTCCGCCGAACGTAACTATGATATCGGCAACAGGGAGTTGTTGGCAATCAAGTTGGCCTTTGAGGAATGGCGACACTTCTTGGAGGGGTCGGTACATCAGGTTACTGTTATTACCGATCATAAGAATCTGCTGTATTTGGAGTCAGCCAAGCGTCTGTCCCCCAGGCAGGCTCGCTGGGCATTGTTTTTCACGCGGTTCAATTTTGTTGTCACTTACAGACCGGGGTCTAAAAACACTAAGGCGGATGCTCTGTCCAGGTGTTTTCCGGGGGGTGAACCTCGGGAAGATCCAGTACCCATCCTCCAAAAGGGTGTTGTGGTTTCAGCTCTCACTACCGAGGTTGAGGCTGAGATTGCCGAGGCTCAGGAGGAGGTACCATCTGAGCTTCCCATCAACAAATCTTTTGTACCGCTTCATCTCCGCTTAAAGGTTTTGGCGGAGCATCATGATGCTGTCCTGGCTGGCCACCCAGGGGTTAGAGGTACCTTGGAGTTGGTGTCACGTCGGTTTTGGTGGCCCAAGATCCGACAGGACGTGGTCTCATAAGTGTCAGCTTGTACCACGTGCGCTAGGGCTAAGACGCCCCGCTCCCGTCCTGTTGGCACACTACTTCCTCTTGAAGTACCTAGTAAGCCATGGACGGAAATCTCCATGGATTTCATCACTGATTTGCCCTCATCACTTGGGAACATGGTCATCTTGGTGATTGTTGATCGGTTTTCTAAAATGTCGCACTTTGTGTCTTTGCCTTCGTTGCCTAACGCTAAGACTCTGTCTCAGGTGTTTGTGCAGGAGGTGGTCAGACTTCATGGGGTTCCGTCTGACATCGTGTCTGATAGGGGGTCTCAGTTTGTGGCAAAATTTTGGAAAGCATTTTGCTCACGGCTGGGGATCAAGTTGTCTCATTCTTCGGCGTTCCATCCTCAGTCACATGGTCAGACTGAGCGTATGAACCAAAATTTGGAACAGTACCTACGCTGCTTTGTCTCTGATAACCAGGAGGAGTGGTCTACCTTTCTTCCTTTGGCTGAGTTTGCCATCAATAATCACCGCCAGGAGTCGTCTGGGGAGTCTCCTTTTTTTGTGTTTACAGGCTACATCCTCAATTTTGTACCTTGAGTCAGAGGGGCTCTTCCGGCGTTCAGGAGGAGGATCAGCTAGGAGCACAATTGTCATCAGTCTGGAGGAGAGTTAAACAGCGCCTGTTGAGTGTGGGTGCTAGGTACAAACGTGTGGCTGACAGTAGGCGTGTGCCAGGTCCGGACCTGATTGTGGATGACTTGGTGTGGTTGTCCACAAAAAACATAAGACTCAAAATACCGTCCCTTAAATTTGGTCCACGATTTATTGGTCCATTTAGGGTCACTGCCGTCATTAACCCAGTATCGTACCGATTGGAGCTCCCTATGGTGTATAAGATACACAACGTGTTCCACAGGTCTCTTCTAAAGAAGGTGGTGGGTTCTGTGGACGCGGCGCCTATGCCACCTCCAGTCTTGGTGGATGGTAATTTGGAGTTTGAAGTCTCCAAGGTGGTTGACTCTCGTGTAGTGCATCGCACTTTACAGTACTTGGTACACTGGTGTGGTTATGGGCCTGAGGAGAGGTCCTGGGTACCAGCCTCGGATATTCATGCGGATTGGCTGGTCAGATTTTTTCATCTTCGCCATCCAGACAAGCCGGGTCCTATAAGCCGTGAGGGCCCTGGGGTCCCTTGTAGAATGCGGGGTACTGTCATGTCGGACGCTGTTCAGACCAGGTCGTTCGACAGACAGCGGTAATTCCGCTTTTGACCACTATTTGCTCATTGGCGTCAGCTAGATTTTATCTAGCTGTTCCGGGGTTAATTTACCTGATCCTCTGATTGGAAGCTGGGCCATGCCCATTGCCTTTAAATAGTTCTCCTGATTATTGGGCGTCACCGATTATAGCTTGTGTCTTGTGCGTTTTTATCTCGGTCTGGAGTGGAGAGCTGGTTGTTGGAAATTCGTTGCTGGTGGTGTATTTTCCTTAGTCTTATTTACTCCTTCCTATATTTGTATTTATTTTGCCCTGCACATTTATAGTGTATTCCTGAGTGACTGCGGCGTGGTGTATATTTTCCTTTGTCCTTGTCTGTGCTAACTGTGGGTATTGGTGTATTACCTCTTCACTGGGTGGTGGGCGGAGGTTTCAGCCTAGGGTTGAAACAGGAGACAGGGTGAGGTTCGAGGCCTGGACATGCACACCATCAGTGTAAACTCCAGGTAGAGGGTCAGTCAGGATTTCCCTAGTCTGAGGGAAATTGCAGGGGCCCGGGTTATTAGCTCTCGCTCATCTAGTCTCCCCGTGACATGTGTCTAGTGTACCTCCTACAACCACTAGACGCTGACGTTTTCCCGACCGCTGGGAACTGGAGGCAAGATGTCCTGACTGCCGGCAGACATGACAGACCTTGAGTGCACGAGCGGTCCAGGGCTTAGATTCCGCTCGTGACACCTCCATGGCCTCATGTGACTCGGGCGCCTGGACCAGAGATTCCAGAGGTTTGGCAAAGGTGGGAGCCACCAAAACCTTTGCCTACACTGGTGTCGCTCCAACCTTCCCTCATTAAAACAAAGGTCTATGCGAGTTGATACTGCTATTAGCTAATCCAGTGTGGCGGGAATCTCCCTAGCGGCCAAAGCGTCCTTCACATGGTCAGCCAGCCCCCTCCAAAATACGGGGATGAGGGCTTTATCCGACCACTCCAGCTCAAATGCTAAGGTGCGGAAGTGGACGGCAAAATGGCTGACCAAGGACGAGCCCTGAGTCAATGCAATCAGTTAGAGCGCTGTATCATAGGTGACTCGAGGTCCTAAAAAGACCTGTTTCAGAGTGCTCAGTAACAGTGGAGCACTCTGCACCACATGATCGCCACGCTTCCACATCGGTGTAGCCCACTCCAACGCCCTGTCTGACAGGAGAGACATAATGAATCCCACCTTTGCCTGCTCTTTGGGGAAACGAGCAGTGGACATAGTTTCTGCAGCCACACTAGCAGCCTGAACAGCTACTGCGGTAACATCCACAGCTGAGGTTGTGCACTCGAGAGCCGCCAGCTGCTGGATGTACCGCAAGGGTTGCTGTTCGTCCGCCATTACTAGCCAAACCCTGGCGCTAGTGTAATGTTAGGGCTAGTGGAACACACCAAATAATTAGGAAGATGGTATAAGGTGCGTTCGCAGCCCAAGGTCCACCGTGCAGAGATGGAACCTGCTGCTGAGTAATGATGGACTATATGGTGGTATAATGTGGATACACACATGGGTTAGCTTCACCTGGTATGAAGGATGCGAACCCTAAGACTCAGGGAAAAAGTTCCTCTAGACCTCTTGCGCTCGACACCGCTACTGGGGTCAGAGTGAAACAGAAGCACAAGCACATTAAATGCACAAGAGTGCGTGCAGTGCCGCTCTGGCGGATGCCACTAACCACCCAGACTTGGGTCAGGAAAGCGCTCTATTAGCGCACGGCGCCGCACAGGCGGTTACTGCAATCAGACAGTGTATCGTGTGTTAGGTGCAGGTAGCACTGTTGAGCGATAGATAGCAAGCATCCACCATTCACGAGCAGTCAACAACACTAGGAAGGGGGATGATTAAAGAGGGATAGTCACACATCTACACAAACACGTTTTCAAGTATACACTAGCACATAGCCAAGAAGCCATACAAACCTTTTATAGCAGCAGTGCTACGGGACCTTCTAGATGGTCCAATAGGAGCCGCAACAGGACCTGAGCATGTGACCCCCGACCTCCAATGGAAGGTTGTCCAGTGGGCATGCTCAGTATGGGAAAAGCAGGACTTAGTCCCAGAAAGACCTGCTCGCTGCTTATCAGTGCTGGCTACAAAGGCAGAGCCTGGAAGGGCAGCAGTAACCAGTCGCACAGTATCAGCTTGAGCCAGACGCTGGGACCAACATCTCCGCTGAGCAGGCCCCAATGTGGCTGGAGAAGAATGGGAGATCGCAGCAGAGTTGGTTCGAGATTCCCCATGTGCAGAGGTGGAAACTCGACACCTAACCGCCAACTAGCTAAAACCCATCAGCACCCAGGACCTTCATCAGGAGCATCCTCTCAGCGCTTTTGCATTGCTAAAATGGTACTAAAACAATATCTTCACTCTTTATATGGACAGGGACATGTGATTTCAGCAGTCAGTGACACAAGCTGTGGTGTCAGGACATTGTGGATGTTTCTTGCACCCTGATTGGCTAGTCACAATGAGCACACAGAAAGTTAGAAAAAGAAAGCTCTCCCAACCCCCTACCCTCATCAAACATGTGCCCCACGCTCATCATACACCACCATTATCCTAGCTAAAGTGCTCAAAATAATTTAATGGAAGCGTAAATATTTTTCCAAACATTTTACTGAATGTTACAGATTTTTTCTGATTTTATAAAATTTTGCTTGTTTTTCCAATCATGAATCCGAATGTGCCATATTCGGGACAATTTTATGTTTGACGATCGTTTTTTTAACAAATTCGCTCATCAGTACTAGGGAGCCAGTGTGGATGTATATCATGTACCATGGTTTAGATGCATGATAATAAAATATTATTTTGAATTATTACAGAATTATCACTGAAAATTAAGAAAATTATGATTTTATCTAAATAGGGGCATAGTATTTGCACCATTTGTTCCACCTCTTTGACTTTTGCCAAAGATTTGGTGATCTGAGTGTTAATAGTCTGAGTGTTAATACCATGCAAAGTCTCCTGACAGCCACCGCTGGTTACCAATTATTTTTATCTGTTTTCATCAGGTCTATATCATTTACAAAAGTTTCAAAACAAGTTAGTCATGTCTAGAAAACCAAAACATAGATCAACCTCGTGTTGAGGGTATTTTGCGGAAGATTATCCGCTATAAGTATAACCCGGTAGGATGATCATAAGAAACAAAGAAAAAAAGAGAATATCCTGTCATTGTGAAAAATATTACTTTATTAGATATTATAACATAGATAATACATACAGGTGAAGAATCAGCTAAAATAACAATAAAACTACAGGTAACCCAACTGTATCGAAAATAGTACAGCATAGAGTGTGTCCCCAGATAGAGGATAAACAGTTTGTTCCTGATGGATTCATTTTTACATATAATTTTTGCCAGGGTGAAAAAAACCATGTGTTCCCACATACAAATTAAAATCCCCAGGAAGAATTTTTACGTATACATAGCAATATCCATAGCGGTATCCGAATTTATGATGTATAAATCACTTAATGGCAACAGTAGTAAATTGCTTATTATTACCGAAATATCAAAATTGCATATGTTGCATAGTTTGGTCGCAGAAGAAACTTGTGAGAGTAGATTATAATGGGTAATTCAACTTTTATCTACACAGAACATGAGGTACATGCATCAGCTAATTTATACAGCAAAACATGAAGTCTAAAGGACCTTTTACCAGAGAGAAAGTGAAACCAAGGTACAACAAGTATATGCATTAGATTCAACCAAGCATGTAACAGGAACAACATCGTCATCTACTGTCAGAAAAGTGTAAACTTCTCCTGCACACAAATAAGTCTGTATCTGTTGCATATCTGCCAACACGCTTTCTCAACAGTAAGGAATTATTCAGTTAAACATAATTTCTTCATCAGTCTCTGATGTCTTTCAGCATTCAATGCCTTTGTGAAAATATCTGCTGTCATATCTTCAGTTGGGCAGGACTCTAAATTTAGGATTCCTTGTTCCTGGTGATCTCCCAAGAAGTGAAACTTTACATCAATGCGTTTAGTTCATGGATTAACTCTTTCCATCTGAGCAAGAACTAGACATCCTTGATTGTCCTCATACATCTTTGTTGGTCCCAAATGTTGTTATCCTAAGTCTGTTAGCAGTTGTCTTAACCATAGAACTTCTTGACTGGCATGTGCTGCGGTGACATATTCTGCTTCTGTCGACGACTGTTACTATAGATTGTTTCTTACTATTCCAACTAAATGGTACGCCTGAGAACAAGAAAAGATAGCCACTGGTAGGTTTCCTGTCAATTGGATCTCCAGCCCAGTCTGCATCAATGTATCCGGTTAAAATGCATTTCTCACTTGCACGTAGTTTTAGTTTAAAGCCCCATGCACACATTCAGTATTTGGTGAGTTTTTTTATCCCAGTATTTGTAAGCCAAAACCAGGAGTGGAACGGTAAGAGGAAAAGCATAATAGAAACATTTGCACCCCTTCTGCATTTATCACCCGGTTTTGGCTTACAAATACTGGGATAAAAAACTCACCAAATACTGAATGTGTGCATGAGGCCTAAAGGTACCTTCACATTAAGCGACGCTGCAGCGATAGCGACAACGATGCCAATCACTGCAGCGTCGCTGTTTGATCGCTGGAGAGCTGTCACACAGACCGCTCTCCAGCGACCAACGATGCCGAGGTCCCCGGGTAACCAGGGTAAACACCGGGTTACTAAGCGCAGGGCCGCGCTTAGTAACCCGATGTTTACCCTGGTTACCAGCGTAAAATGTAAAAAAAACAAACAGTACATACTTACATTCGCGTCACCCGCCGTCCGCTTCCTGCACTGTGTGAGCGCCGGCCCTTACAGCAGAGCGGTGACGTCACCGCTGTGCTGTGCTTTCACTTTACGGCCGGCCGGAGCTCAGTCAGTGTGGGAAGCGGACGCCGGGGGACGCGAAGGTGAGTATGTACTGTTTGTTTTTTTACATTTTACACTGGTAACCAGGGTAAACATCGGGTTACTAAGCGCGGCCCTGCGCTTAGTAACCCGATGTTTACCCTGGTTACCAGTGTAAAACATCGCTGGTATCGTTGCTTTTGGTGTCAAACATGACGATACACGCCGGTCTGACGACCAAATAAAGTTCTGAACTTTGTTCAACGACCAGCGATATCACAGCAGGATCCTGATCGCTGCTGCGTGTCAAACTAAACGATATCGCTAGCCAGGACGCTGCAACGTCACGGATCGCTAGCGATATCGTTTAGTGTGAAGGTACCTTAAGGCTGGAGACACACTAGCGATTTTAAAATCGGTCCGATTGTGATGCAGGAGAGTTGGACGAGTGCAATGCAAGTATCATGTGAGTGTCATGCACTTTCTATGCGAGTACAATCCAATTTTTCACACCTAGCATTCGATTTACATCAGAATGCAGTGCGATTGCTATCTGATTGAAATGTGATTTTATCATGAACTTTTACATACTGCAATTCTCACTTACATGTCACTTACACATCGTTTTCAAACAAAATATTCTTTAAAACACACACACATATATATATATATATATATATATATATATATATATATACTGCTCAAAAAAATAAAAAAATAAAGGGAGCACTAAAATCCCACATCCTAGATATCACTGAATGAAATATTCCAGTTATAAATCTTTATTCATTACATAGTGGAATGTGTTGAGAACAATAAAACCTAAAAATTATCACATAAATCACAACTAATATCCCACTGAGGTCTGGAGTTGGAATGATGCTCAAAATCAAAGTGGAAAATGAAGTTACAGGCTGATCCAACTTCAGTGGAAGTGCCTCAAGACAAGGAAATGATGCTCAGTGGTGTGTGTTACCTCCATGTGCCTGTATGACCTCCCTACAGTGCCTGGGCATGCTCCTGATGAGGTGGCGGATGGTCTCCTGAGGGATCTTCTCCCAGACCTGGACTAAAGCAGCCACCAACTCTTGGACAGTCTGTGGTGCAACGTGACGTTGATGGATGGTGCGAGACACCTGCATTAGGAGGAACCCAGGGCCAACCGCACCGGCATATGGTCTCACAAGGGGTCTGAGAATCTCATCTCGGTACCTAATGGCAGGCAGTCTTCCTCTGGCGAGCACATGGAGGGCTGTGTGGCCCTCAAAAAAAAGCCACCCCACACCATTACTGACCCACTGCCAAACCAGTCATGATGAAGGATGTTGCAGGCAGCAGATTGCTCTCCATGGTGTCTCCAGACTCTGTCACATCAGTCACATCTGGCTCAGTGTGAACTTGCCTTCATCTGTGAAGAGCACAGGGTGCCTGTGGCGAATTTGCCAATCCTGGTGTTCTGTGGCAAATGCCAAGCATCCTGCATGGTGTTGGGCTGTGAGCACAACCCCCATCTGTGGACGTCAGTCACTCAGACTATCCTCATTGAGTTGGTTTGTAACCATTTGTGCAGACACATGCACATTTGTGGCCTGCTGGAGGTCATTTTGTAGGGCTCTGGCAGTGCTCCTCCTGTTCCTCCTTGCACAAAGGCTGAGGTAGCGGTCCTGCTGCTGAGTTGTTGCCCTTCTATGGCCCACTCCACATCTCCTGGTGTACTGGCCTGTCTCCTGGTAGCGCCTCCAGCCTCTGGACACTATGCTGACAGACACAGCAAACCTTCTTGCCACAGCTCACATTGATGTGCCATCCTGGATGAGCTGCACTACCTAAGCCACTTGTGTGGGTTGTAGAGTCCGTCTCATGCTGCCATGAGCGTGAAAGCACAATCAACATCCAAAAGTGGCCAAAACATCAGCCAGAAAGCATTGGTACTGAGATGTGGTCTGTGGTCCCCACCTGCAGAACCACTTCTTTATTGAGTGTTTCTTTACAATTGCCAATAATTTCCATCTGTTGTCTATTCTATTTACACAACAGCATGTGAAATTGATTGTTGAACAGTGTTTCTTCCTAAGTGGACAGTTTGATGTTACACATGTTTGATTTACTTGGCTATATTCAGTTGATTAAGTGTTCCCTTTATTTTTTTGAGCAGTATATATATACATATATATACTGTATATACAGTATATATAAAATAGATAGATTAAAAGCCGGCAAATGATCTGCGGTGAACAGTATAATCTCACTGACAGGTTAGAACAGAAAAGATAGAATAGATATATACACATAGAACAGATCTATATATATATATATATACTGTATATATATATATATATTTATGTCAGTGACACACACATACATATAAATGTATTTATAATGCACAGAAAGATAGAAGAAAAGCCGGTAATTCATTTGTCGGCTTCTGTAAAATCACTGCAGGAGCCAACAGGATATAAAAAATGGTTTACATACAGTAAATAGATGCAGATTAGGTAGCTATACAGATGTCAGTGACCAATACAATTTGTAGAGTGTGTGTGTAAATTAGGGGACATGTATGTAATTAATAAAAGATTATTTTTGGGGAAAAAATGGCGTGGGCAGATGTTTACAGCCTGGGAAGGGGGTAATACCCATGGAGCTTCCCAGGCTATTAATATTAGCTCACAACTGTAAACTTAGCCTTTACTGGCTATTAAAATGGGGAACCCACCCAAAATGACATGGGGTCCCCCTATAATTAATAACCAGCAAAGGCTATGCAGACAGCTGCGGGCTGATATTAATAGCCTAGGAAGGGGCCAAGAATATTGGCCTCCTCCTGGCTAAAAACATCAGCACTCAGCTGCCCCAGAAAAGGCATATCTCTAAGATGTGCCAATTCCAGCACTTAGCCTCGCTCTTCCCACTAGCCCTGTAGTGGTGGCAAGTGGGGTAATAGTTGTGGGGTTGATGTTACCTTTGTATTGTAAGGTGACATCAAGCCCACAACTTAGTAATGGAGAGGTGTCAATTAGACACCTATCCATTACTAATCCAATAGTTGTTAAGGGGTTAAATAAAGACACAGCCAGAATAAACTATTTTAATGAAATCAAATACAACACAGTTTCCCATCTTTATTGTACTCCTAATTCCTGCAACGCCCTCATTCCCCTGTGATAAACATAAAATAATAAAGCAACAATATACTATACCTGTCCATAGTTCTGTCCCACGCCGTAATCCATATCTGGGGTACATACAGTTTTCAACCAGGACGGTGCCAAGATGCGACCGCCCTGGCTGAAAACCACTGGTGAATGAGGAGATGTTGCCAGTACAGATTCAGTGACTAGCAGTGCCATCACTGAAGCTGTGCTGCCTCAGAGCCTGACCTGCACTGAACTCTGGAGTGTGGGAAAATGCCTGTTCATTTTTCCACGCTCCAGAGTTTAGTGCAGGTCAAGCTGTGAGGTAACACAACATCAGTAATGGCACCACTAATCATTGAAGCTGCCGCCCGCAGCCGCGCTTAACTGGGATGACCTCTGGAGCGTGCGAAAATGAACTGGCATTTTCCCACGCTCCAGAGTTCAGCGCAGGTCAGGCTGTGAGGCAGCGCAGCTTCCGTTATTAACTAATACCTCACATATTTTTAATGTGTTTTTTCCACTTTTCTTTCGCGGTGCAGTTGGGCCCATTTGGTCTTGTAAACTGTGGTGTCTGTTCACATGGGATGCATTTGGATAGCGCTGGGCAACCCGCCTGATCTAATAGAAGGGCGTCACTAATAGGCCGTTAACCTGGATGCTGTGCATTTCCATTGTGTGAACAGTGCCACATACAAGTCTTTTATGTGCAGCAATATACAAAGCAGCTACCCCCTCCATTGGATTGGTATGTTGTAAGTGGTTGCCTCATTGGTATTTCTGCGCTTGTGTTGTCGCCATCTTAACTACATGGGTTTGCTGCATCCTGATTTTGTTTGGAGGTCTTGGTAGGTAAACATCTCTGCCTTTTTGCTAGTATTCCAGAAATGATGGTACCCTTAACTTAATATTTTATTGCACAACCTTTTTACGCAATCACTGCAATCAAACGATTCCTGTAACTGTCAATGAGATTTCTGCATCTCTCGACAAGTATTTTGGCCCACTCCTCAAGAGCAAACTTCTCCAGTTGTCTCGTGCTTGAAGGCTGCCTTTTCCAGACGGCATGTTTCAGCTCTTTCCAAAGATGCTCAATAGGATATAGGTCAGGGCTCATAGAAGGCCTCTTCAGAATAGTCCAATGTTTTCCTCTTAGCCATTCTTCAATTTTCTTGATCTAGAAATATCTCATAAAAACAAAAACATTAGCACTAGAACTTACTTCAAGGAAACTGACAACAATGGTTTCCTCAATTATTGGAGCGCACACCTCCAAAAATGGAAGCAAAACATTCCTTATAGCCAGTTCCATCGAATCAGGAGACATAATACAAATAAGAAAGATTATGTGGAACAATCGAAAATTTTGATCGATAGGTTTATGGATAAGAAATATCCAAAGCGATTAATTATGGCAGCATATAGAACCAATCTAGAAAGAACTCAGCAGGAGTGCTTATCCAGAGAGAATAATAAAAATAAGGAAGTGGAAGAGGGGATAACTAAGGAAGGAGGAGAAAAACCTGAGCAGATAACTAATAAAAACAAAAATAATAAGGATAGAAAAAAGATGGGTGTCAGTATAATTTTATTACTGCTTTTAATAGTAGTAATTCAGTGATAAGAAACATTTTAAATAAATATTGGTACTTATTGAAAAAAGATACATTTTTGAAAAAACTTTTACCAGACAAACCCAATATTACTTTTCGTAGGGGCCAAACAGTGAAGGGTATAATTGCCCCTAGTAATCTCAGAATGACCAAAGATGAGGAACGTGAATGTATAAAGAGAAAAGAAAAAATTAGGATAAACAAAACGGATGCTTCCAAACCGGGTATTTATCAATGTGGTTCCCGAAAATGTTGTACCTGCAAAATTATCACCCATATGACTCATCACATCACGTCGTATAGTACGGGTGAAACCATAGCGATCACACAAAAACTAACGTGTGATTGTGATTTTGTGATATACTCGAGTATAAGCCGACCCCCCTAATTTTGCCACAAAAAACTGGGAAAACTTATTGACTCGAGTATAAGCCTAGGGTGGAAAATGCAGCAGCTACCGGTGAATTTCAAAATTAAAAATAGATGCTCCATACCGTTCATTATGGCCCCATAGATGCTCCACATAAAGCTGTGCCACATATAATGCTCTGCACCGTTCATTATGGCCCCATAGATGCTCCACATAAAGCTGTGCCACATATAATGCTCTGCACCATTCATTATGGCCCTATAGATGATCCACATAAAGCTGTGCCATATATAATGCTCTGCACCGTTGAGTATAGCCCCATAGACGCTCCACATAAAGTTGCCCCATATATAATGCTCTGCACAGTTCATTATGGCCCCATAGATGCTCCATAGAAAGCTGTGCCATATAAAATGCTCTGCACCTTTGATTATGGCCCCATAGAAAGCTGCGCCATATATAATGCTCTGCACCTTTGATTATGGCCCCATAGATGCTCCATAGAAAGCTGTGCCATATAAAATGCTCTGCAGCTTTGATTATGGCCCCATAGAAAGCTGCGCCATATATAATGCTCTGCACCTTTGATTATGGCCCCATAGATGCTCCATAGAAAGCTGTGCCATATAAAATGCTCTGCAGCTTTGATTATGGCCCCATAGAAAGCTGCGCCATATATAATGCTCTGCACCTTTGATTATGGCCCCATAGAAAGCTGTGCCATATACAATGCTCTGCACCTTTGATTATGGCCCCATAGATAGCTGTGCCATATACAATGCTCTGCACCTTTGATTATGGCCCCATAGATAGCTGTGCCATATACAATGCCCTGCACCTTTGATTATGGCCCCATAGATAGCTGTGCCATATATAATGCCCTGCACCTTTGATTATGGCCCCATAGATAGCTGTGCCATATACAATGCCCTGCACCTGTGATTATGGCCCCATAGAAAGCTGTGCCATATACAATGCTCTGCACCTTTGATTATGGCCCCATAGATAGCTGTGCCATATACAATGCTCTGCACCTTTGATTATGGCCCCATAGATAGCTGTGCCATATACAATGCTCTGCACCTTTGATTATGGCCCCATAGATAGCTGTGCCATATACAATGCTCTGCACCTTTAAATATGGCCCCATAGATAGCTGTGCCATATACAATGCTCTGCACCTTTGATTATGGCCCCATAGATAGCTGTGCCATATATAATGCTCTGCACCTTTGATTATGGCCCCATAGATGCTCCACATAAAGCTGTGCCATATATATAATGCTCTGCACCGTTGCCCCATAGATGCTCCACATAAAGCTGTGCAATATACAATGCTGCTGCTGCAATAAAAAAAAACCAAACACCTATAAATAGCGAATTTAATTACGTCTAAGCAATATTAATCATACACATCAAAAAGGGATGCTAGACTGTACTAATAATGTAATGTCAACTTTATTAAAGAACAGGTAAAACCGAATACATACAAAATGAGACACCACAGAGAACAGACACAACTGGAAGGGATGGCTGGAAAATAAGTGGCTAACATAGAACAACTACCTCCCAATACGATATCAAAGCAGATAGTAATAACACTCAACCAGTTCCAAAATAGAACTACCGATATGGTGACTGAAAAAGTGCAACAGTGCAATCAATCAGACAATAAATTAATAAATATTCACAAATGTGAGGTAGTACCAAGTGGTATACTATATATTATATATTATAAGAAGTATGTAAAAAGCATCAGTCAGCATATCGGAAAGTATATCATACATACATTAGTACATACCAGGAGGAACTTATTTACCTAATAGATGCCACCAGCCAGGGACCCGACCACACCCAACCCGCGTTTCGCTAGGAAAGCTTCGTCCAGGGGTGGTGGGTAGCTGGGAAAGAGGCTTATTTATGTCAGTCATTGGCCAATGACAGGAAGGCAGATTGCCTCCCCTTACAAAACACAAAAAAAGTTTAATGATCATCACATAATAACCATCAAATATTATAAACTAGCGGTAAGTACAAATATCATATAGAAAAACATTATATAAACCCATATAAACACTTTTCTGTGACCACTGGCAGAATCACTTCCTGAATGTCTAGGTTAAACTTCCAGGTCACGAATAAGGATACCTACAAGAACAGAACATAACATGACCGGATGAACATAGTACAATAATACATTCATATAACTAGTAAATGTCCAAAATAAATGCAGGAACTTTACAATTTGTACATGCAACCAGAACTCCGTAACCATGGTATCATAGTCCGGTCACATGACCAACAGAGATCCGGCCCAGTGATGTCATCTCCGGTCCTGGAATGATTAATACTGCAAAGTAACGATAATAACCTGCCATACACAAGGTGTCATAGTCCGGACACGTGTGCAACAGATATCCGGCAACATGACAGCTTCTCTGGTTACGGCTCGACCACACAAAAGCGTATCCATGGTAATAAAGTGTCTTCACAGTACAAAAATGAGTAGGTATATCAGTCCAACCTATAGCCGTGGTGCAAGGGATAAAACAGGTACACAACAGAAAGGAATCCCGGGAAGATTGCAGGTTCAAGAACATCTAAGCCATATATGACACAACATGCTAAATAAGCAAAACCATAAAAATAAGAAAGAAAAAGGTAAGAATAAAAAAGTAATATGTATAATTTGTGAAAAAGTGAGAAAAAATATATATGAATAAATTATTGTTATCAAAATAAAACAATTAGCGAATAAAATAAACATATAACGTGCACGTGAGGAAAAAAGATAATATTTTGTTATCAAAATAAAACAATTACCAAGTATAATGAACACATAACGTGCATAAGTGTATAGATATACACGACGTGAATAATATTGATAAATATGGCATGGAGTATCCGGCCAGTATTGATTCCATCCATAGCAGTCATCCTGTAGCAGAGAAAGGAGAATGGGGGAAAAAATGGCATGGAATAAGCCTCTGAAAAAACAAAAATAAAAAAGTATAAGACATAGAAAACACAATAACAAGCTACCCATAACACAAAAGACTGACAATTAAAAATATATATGGAAGAAAAACATATACTATATATATAAAATATTTAAAAGCAAATATAACTACAGCCTCTACTCGCAAAATGGTGGTAATAAAACAAATCTCTGTTGGTCATGTGACCGGACTATGATACCATGGTTACGGAGTTCTGGTTGCATGTACAAATTGTAAAGTTCCTACATTTATTTTGGACATTTACTAGTTATATGAATGTATTATTGTACTATGATCATCCGGTCATGTTATGTTCTGTTCTTGTAGGTATCCTTATTCGTGACCTGGAAGTTTAACCTAGACATTCAGGAAGTGATTCTGCCAGTGGTCACAGAAAAGTGTTTATATGGGTTTATATAATGTTTTTCTATATGATATTTGTACTTACCGCTAGTTTATAATATTTGATGGTTATTATGTGATGATCATTAAACTTTTTTGTGTTTTGTAAGGGGAGGCAATCTGCCTTCCTGTCATTGGCCAATGACTGACATAAATAAGCCTCTTTCCCAGCTACCCACCACCCCTGGACGAAGCTTTCCTAGCGAAACGCGCGTTTGGTGTGGTCGGGTCCCTGGCTGGTGGCATCTATTAGGTAAATAAGTTCCTCCTGGTATGTACTAATGTATGTATGATATACTTTCCGATATGCTGACTGATGCTTTTTACATACTTCTTATAATATATAATATATAGTATACCACTTGGTACTACCTCACATTTGTGAATATTTATTAATTTATTGTCTGATTGATTGCACTGTTGCACTTTTTCAGTCACCATATCGGTAGTTATATTTTGGAACTGGTTGAGTGCTATTACTATCTGCTTTGATATCGTATTGGGAGGTAGTTGTTCTATGTTAGCCACTTATTTTCCAGCCATCCCTTCCAGTTGTGTCTGTTCTCTGTGGTGTCTCATTTTTTATGTATTCGGTTTTACCTGTTCTTTAATAAAGTTGACATTACATTATTAGTACAGTCTAGCATCCCTTTTTGGTGTGTATAATGAAAAAAAACAAACACATACTCACCTCTCTTGCTTGCAGCTCCTCAGCGTCCCGTCTCGGCGTCTCTCTGCACTGACTGTTCAGGCAGAGGGCGGCGCGCACACTAGTACGTCATCGCGCCCTGTGACCTGAACAGTCAGAACAAGAGGACGCGAAGACAGAGCGGCGCTCGGTGTGTGGAACGCTGACAGGTAACTATGACATACTTACCTGCTCCCGGGTCCCTGGCTCCTTCTCCCGGACAGCTGGTCTCCGGGTGCCGCAGCCTCTTCCTCTGTCAGCGTCACCGTTACCGCTGATTAGATTAATGAATATGCGGCTCCACCCCTATGGGAGTGGAGTCCATATTAATTTCTCTAACGAGTGGTACCATGTGACCGCTGAACAGGGGACGAGCTGCGGCACCGAAGACCGTGGGACGGGCAGGGGGGAGCGCCAGGAGCGCCGGGACTAGGTGAGTATGCGACACGCTCTCTCCCCCTCACCCGCCGACCCCACCGCCGACCGTGACTCGAGTATAAGCTGAGAGGGGCACTTTCAGCCCAAAAATTTGGGCTGAAAATGTCGGCTTATACTCGAGTATATACGGTATGTTATTACCTGTGCCTGTGGCCTGCAATACGTGGGTCGAACTATTCAGTCCTTATGATCCCGTATGAATGGCCACAGACACAATACTAAAAATGGCTTTTTAAAACAGAGCTTATCCCGGCATTTATGTTTGAAGCATAATAAATAGTGTTGAGCATTCTGATACTGCAAATATCGGGTATCGGCTGATATTTGCTGTATCGGAATTCCGATACCGAGTTCCGATATTTTTGCGATATCGGAAATCGGAATCGGAAGTGTGCGGTGCGTATGTTTCCTAGGATCTGGAGCAGAGGAGACTCTCCTTCAGGCCCTGGGATCCATATTCATGTAAAAAATAAATAATAAAAATAAAAAATATTGATATACTCACCCCTCCGGAGGACCCTGGTGCTTAACGGTGCCTCCGTTCCTAAGAATGCAGGGAGTGAATGACGTCGCGGCTTGTGATTGGTCGCGTGAGCAGTCACATGAGCAGTCACACGACCAATCACAAGCCGCGACGTCATCGAAGGTCCTTCACTATGCATTCTTAGGAACGGAGGCAAACGCTTGGACCGGTGAGAGCCGGGGCCGTCAGAGGGGTGAGTATATCAATATTTTTTATTTTTATTCTTTATTTTATACATGAATATGGATCCCAGGGCCTGAAGGAGAGTTTCCTCCCCTTCAGACCCTGGGAACCATTCCGATATTTGGTGTCTCATTGATATGCATTGGTATCGGTATCTGCGATATCCGATATTTTTTGGATATCGGCCGATCCAATCCGATACCGATACCTTTGCATATCGGAAGGTATTGCTCAACACTAATAATAAAACATTCAATATTTCTGTAACCCCGTTGGAGCAAATACCTGTGAATTGTACTAATAGAGTACAAAAGTTAAACTGGAAAGAATCATGTTGGATCTTCCATCTGGGTACATTATACCCAGATGGATTAAATGATGTTATAGAAGGTATATGATGTACAAAGCAAATAAATTGACAGGTACAAAATTGCATATTAGTTTTTTTAGTTTTGATATGAATGAAATTTCGAAAATTTGTATTTGGCATTTGGAAATAGATCCAATATGAAAAAGGAAGTATTATTTTTTTTTTTTTTTTTTTTTTTTTGTTATAATGTATATGTTTGTAGGATTTTACATTTTAGTATGAAATCACACTTTAGTATGTTTAATAACATTTTAAAAGAAATTTTATATATAGTATAATTATATTTATAGTGTTTTTAGAAAATAAAAAATCATTTTAGTGAAGAATTTGTGTGTAAATTTTTTTTTTTAGCGTGGATTTTTTTAACACTTTTTTTCTTCCTTGTGTGGGGGAAAAAAAGAAAAGGAAAAAAAACTTGTGTATAAATTTATTTGGTATATGAATTTTGTTAGATTCCTCAGAGTGCAAATTCCTGCATATCTGAGTATCTGGGTGTGTCTGACGAATAGATCTGTCAGCCCCCACCCAAATTGACATGCAGGGATATCTGCTATAAAATGTGTTCAGATGGATCTGTTTATATGCATGACATTATACCTGAGGAAGACTCCAAGAAGTTGAAACCGGTTGTATTTTAGTTTGAAATAAAAATCATCATTGAATCAGAATATCGAGTTCCATCATCATCCTTCAGGAGCACATATTGCTGGGAAAAACATTCACAAAGTCTTAGCCATTCTTGGCTGTTTTTAGCTGTGTGTTTTGGGTCATTATTCTTTTGCAAGACCCACAACCAGCAACTGAGACCAAGCTTTCTGACACTGGGCAGCACATTTCTCTCTAGAATCCCTTGATAGTCTTGAGATTTCATTGTACTGTGCACAGATTCTGGACACCCTGTGCCAGATGCAGCAAAGCAGCCCCAGAACATAACAGAGCCTCCTCCATGTTTCACAGTAAGAACAGTGTTCTTTTCTTGATATGCTTCATTTTTCCATCTGTGAACATAGAGCTGATGTGCCTTGCCAAAAATGTCCATGTTTGTCTTATCTCTCCATAGGACATTCTCCAAGATGCTTTGTGGCTTGTCAAAATGTAGCTTGGCAAATTCCAGTCTGGCTTTTTTATGATTTTTTTCAACAATGGTGTCCTCCTTGGTCGTCTCCCATGAAGTCCACTTTGGCTCATACACCGATGGATGGTGCATTCTGACACTGATGTTCCTTGAGCTTGAAGTTCAACTTTAATCTGTTTAAAAGTTTTTCTGGGCTCTTTTGTTACCATTCGTATTATCCATCTCTTTCATTTGTCATCAATTTTCCTCCGGTGGCAATGTCCAGGGAGGTTGGCTACAGTCCCATGGATCTTAAATTTCTGAATAGTATGTGCAACTTTATTCACAGGAACATCAAGCTGCTTGGAAATGGTCTTATAACGTTTACCTTTAACATGATTGTCTATAATTTTCTTTCTAATCTCCTGTGATAACTCTTTCCTTCGCTTCCTCTTGTCTATGTTGAGTGTGATACACACCATGTCACCAAACAACACAGTGAGTATCTGTAGCCCTATATACAGGCCCACTCACTGATTCCAAGATTGTAGACACCTGTGATGCTAGTTAGTGGACACACCTTGATTTAACACGTCCCTTTTGTCACATTATTTTGAGGCATACCATCATTTCTGTCCAGGCCTAATTTATGAGTTTTATTTTTTTTTTAATTCTGTGGAAGCATGGATGAAAAGCAATGTCTGACTTTCATTCGTTCATTTTCATAGATCTTTTATTTATTATTACTTTTGTCAGATTCAAGTTAGTTCTGTTACCATTGTGGGTTTTTCTGTCATTAAACGAGGAGTACCAACAATTTTGACCACGTGTGTATTTACTATTGTCAGTCTTGTAAATCTCTACATATAGTTTGAGATGATGGGTGGTATTTGATTTGGCGGGGCTTACGTGTTGTCATCTGTTGGACGTGACATACAAATGACGTCACACGAGCCATGGTAATCAAATGCAGCATCGGGCATACTGGAAGGTAAGAGATTTGCGGGCCTCTCTTCTAGTTGCCTGCTACTAAAGGCCTGTACTCTTGTAACTGTCTGTATGCTATGTGAGATTTGATGATCGATTTGTGGGACACCAGTCAGGCTTCTAAGACAGTAGTACCTGGCAGCTAGATATGAGTCACGTGAATCTCTCACATCCAGCATCCCCGGTGAGGAATTTGATTTGTCAGGGCTTGCATGACACCATCATTAGGACATGACTCACAGATGACGTTACATGAGCCATGGTAATCAAAGCCAGAAGGTAAGAGATTTGCAGGCCTCCCACCTACGTGCAAGTTACCATTGACCTGGACTCTTGTAATTGTCTTTATGTTATTTGAGGTGAGCGGATTAATTTGTGGGACTGCAGTCAAGCTTGCAGGTAAGTGGTACCAGGTGACTAAACAGGATTTCCTCAAATCTCTTACTTCTGGCATCCCTTTTGTGGTATTTGGTTTGCCGGGGCTTACGTGAAACCTTCTGTAGGACGTGATGCATAGATGATGTCATCCAAGCTATGTAATCAAATGCTGTGTCAGTCACGGAAGGTAAAAGATTTGCGAACCTTCTGTCTAGCTGCCAGTTACCACAGACATGGATACTGGATCAAAGTCCCTCTAATCTATCTGCTCACCTCTATATGTAATTCAATGTATAAAAGTTGAAAATGTTATATGAATAGTGTTGAGCGATACCTTCCAATACTTGAAAGTATCGGTATCGGATAGTATCGGCCGATACCCGAAAAATATCGGATATCGCCGATACTGATACCCGATACCAATACAAGTCAATGGGACTCAAGTATCGGAAGGTATCCTGGATGGTTCCCAGGGTCTGAAGGAGAGGAAACTCTCCTTCAGGCCCTGGGATCCATATTAATGTAAAAAATAAAGAATTAAAATAATAAATATGGATTTACTCACCTCTCCGGCGGCCCCTGGATCTTACCGCTGTTAACCGGCAGCCTCCGTTCCTAAGAATGAGCGCGTGAAGGGCCTTCGATGACGTCGTGGCTTCTGATTGGTCGCGTGACCGCTCATGTGACCGCTCACGCTACCAATCACAAGCCGCGACGTCATCGAAGGTCCTAAACTCCTCTTTCTTAGGAACGGAGGCTGCCAGTTACAGCGGTAAGGTTCAGGGGCCGCCAGAGAGGTGAGTATATGGATATACTCACCTCTCCGGCGGCCCCTGGACCTTACCGATGTAACCGGCAGCCTCCGTTCCTAAGAATGAGCGCGTGAAGGACCTGCGATGACGTCGCGGCTTGTGATTGGTCGCGTGAGCGGTCACATGAGCGGTCACGAGACCAATCAGAAGCCGCGACGTCATCGAAGGCCCTTCACGTGCTCATTCTTAGGAACGGAGGCTGCCGGTAACATCGGTAAGGTCCAGGGGCCGCCGGAGAGGTGAGTAAATCCATATTTTTTATTTTAATTCTTTATTTTTTACATGAAGATGGATCCGATTCTGATTTCCGATATCACAAAAGTATCAGAACTCGGTATCGGAATTCCGATACCGCAAGTATCGGCCAATACCCGATACTTGCGGTATCGGAATGCTCAACACTATATATGAACTTTTGTCAGTAAATTGTCTGTTGTATCAAAAACAAAAAAAAGAGGAAGCTATATAAAGAGCTGCTAGCAGAAAGCATGAACAGTCTGTCTCTATGATGAGAAACATGTTTGTGCTTCGGGGTGGGCTTATGGGCAGGTCTTTCCTTGGTTTCTCTGGCTTAGAGCAGGATAGAGGAGGAAGATAAGACTCTGCCTACAGTCCCACCCAGGACCCCGAGCATATCATTAGCTGCAAACGTCTAACACTGATTAAACAGGAACCACAAGACAGATTTCTTCACCTCAGGTATCATTGAAGAGTCTGACACTCATTAGGGCGGGAATTTTATTGGGCAAAGGGAAATTTTAGCAGGCCAGATAGTGGAGATTAGCTTTAGACCTTCTAAGCGCCCTGGAGAACCTGCATTGGATGTCAACTTTAGGCCTAGACTTATCTCTCATAAAAAATAGTAGGCTAGAAGCCAGAGTTTGTTAAACAGCATTACCTAGTGTCTGAAAAAATGCTGCACAGTATCTCACTTACAGGACTAGAGGTGCTAGCAGGCAGGATTACCCTGAGCAGAGGTAACTGGCGGTTTTATGTGAATGAGGACTGTGTGATCATCAGCTCAGTGGAAGTCGACCCAAAAATCTTGTTAAAAGTGTGTATTTTTTTAAAATCAGTGTCAGAAACTTTTTCCTGATTGGTCAGAGCGAAGATGAACATTGTATCCAATGATTGACTGAACTATATTGAACTATGTAGTTGTTCACTTGATGTTAAGAAAATAAATTGAACATGTTGGGACATTGTGTCCAACTTTCTGTCAGGCAGAACACCCAGACAAGGCACTGCAGGAATCATTGTAACCTGGGAGGTAAATAAACCACCATATATTTTGGCCCCTTAGACCACCAGGGAACTAAATATTAACCTCTAAACCACCAGGCATTCAGCACTTATTTTACTCTGAACCACAGGTATTACCCCCCACTTTTACCTAAGATCTCCTGGAAACAAAAATAAACCGTCTCTTCTACCGTAGACCAATAGAACTATTGTCTTTGATCAAAACCCCTGTACTTTAGACCACCATACATGGCTTTTGTAAAAAAAAATATCTGCTTTATTAACAAATGGAAAGATGAACTATGATAAGTCAGGCCAGAATGTTCTTGGACAGTTTGGTTTGATTTTTGATATTTTTTATTATAGAGTTTTTAACATCTTTATTTCTGATGCTGTAGATGATGGGATTCAACATTGGAGTGACCACTGTATAAAGAACAGATATAACCCTGTCTGTCTCTGGAGAGTGAGATGATCGAGGCTGAATATACATGAATGTAATGGTTCCATAATAGAGCGTGACAACAGTGAGGTGGGAGGCGCATGTAGAGAAAACTGCCTGTCTTCCTTTTGAGGAGCGAATCTTCAAAATGGTGGAGATGATGTAAACATAGGAAATCAAGGTTAAGAGAAAAGAACATAAAACAATGATCCCGGCTGCAACATAAATTGTTATCTCATTAAGCCAAGTATCTTGACAGGAAAGTCTTAAGAAGGGAGGTACTTCACAAAAGAAATGATTAAGATCATGGGTCCTACAGAAGGGAAGTCTCCAGGTGAGGGCCACTTGTATACAGGCATCTATGACACCAATGGTCCACGGTATTAGGGCTAAAATAATGCAAAAGCTCATGTTCATAATACTACTGTAGTGCAGAGGTCTACAAATGGCTGCAAACCTATCATAAGCCATAACGGCAAGAAGGATGCACTCCGCTGCCCCAAGTGTTAATGAGAAGAACATCTGGAAAACACAACCCCCTACAGAAATACTCTTGTCAGTGGATACAGTATTTATGAGGATTATGGGAACTATGGTGGAGGAGAAACAGATGTCAATGAAAGAGAGATTACTTAGGAAGAAGTACATCGGGGTGTGTAATGTAGGACTGATCCTCACTGTAACGAGAATGAGACAATTTCCTCCCAATGTAATGAGATACATCACCATGAATACGATGAACCCTATAACTTGGAGGTGTAGGACAGAAGATAGCCCAAGCAGGATGAACCAACTTGGAAGAGTTTGGTTGGTATTCTCCATTCAGTTACACAGAACCTTGAAGAAAAGAGTTGTAGATAATTACTGACTGAAGCTCGGAAGAATACACTCATGTTTTAACATTTTTGATTATTGACAATGATTTCACTATTTCTTGCTAACTTATTTTTTTATGTCAAAGCCCCAATATTTTACTCTTAAGTTTGTTTAAAGGGGGTGTCAAGTTTATACAAATAAGTCCAAATGTTTTTAAAAAAATTTAAATATACCCCTCTTAAATTTCTTGCCAAGCCAGCAGTGATGAATGTTTTATATTTGCAAGCTGCAATCACTAGATCACTGCAATCATTTAGCGTCCTTGGTGGTTGCTTGTAATACTACGGCCATAACTGCTCAGCACCAGTAAGTACCACTGATATGTACAGATTCTAAGCAGACTGTAAGAGTAACAATTTTTTACTGTTATTTTATCATACAATTTGTTCTGCATATACACAGATTTTTTTCTTGTTATCTCTATTTATATTTGCTTGACTGTGATGTGACATAATTTCCCTAAACAGGTTCAGCCCAGCAAGGTTGTTTTGCTGCATTCCCTGCTTCGGCTTTTATACAGGCTCTAATAGGCTGTTCTACAGTATGTTATGTGAGATTAGTGGAACAACCTGACGCTGGGAAAAATCGCATGGAGGGTAGAGTGCATTGGGAAGGCGTGTGACAAGCTTGAAGTCATTATTGGGAACCCGCCCAGTCATGCCCAATAGTCATATGATCCTTCACTAACTAATGCAATCAACTGTACTGTGTAAAATATCTATTGTTATTCTTGGTAAAGTAAATAATAAATTGTTTAAATTCACTGGTTCCAGTGAATTTGCAAAAACTGTGCAAGAATTCCATTTACATTAAATCGATTAACTCATCTCTAGGTTCTTTCCAGTTTGAAAAAAAATTTTGGGGATGTGAAGCACAGATTTTTCACACAGTGTTCCCCATGTGTCTGCAAAGGTTATTTTGAGCAGGACCAACCACCAATATGAATGATTGAGGTAGCTGCAGCAGAACAAAGGGCACCAGGTATAGTGCCTGAAGTCACACTTTATACAGGCTGTTAGTCAAGGATAAGGAGGTGGTGCTAGGAGGGGAATAGAGCTGGAGTGACAGAGGTACATCAGAATAGAATTTTCACATTTTGGTGTACAGGTGAAAAGTTGCTTTAATCTAAGCATGAAAAATCTTGCATGAGTTGGCATAAAATGTACTTGAACACTCTACATAAATTTATTAATTACAGTTTTGGCCAGAATTTATATTTCTATGTGATTGATATACCGCAGGTATATATGACTCCACTCTTGATAAATTTAATTATTTTTACATTTAGTTCAAAACAATATTTGTTTGGTACACCGAGGCACTTAATTCTCCTTATTCCAATGTCTCATTAAATACTCTACAGAGACTGAGTTAATCTGTTCTTTAGGGCTTTGAAAGACAGATTTAATTTCTCTTGAGAGAAGTAAACTGGTGAATATCTTTTAGGTATATCTAGATCCCTGTGTTGTATGTATTTGGGCATTTCACACATTTTTGCAATATTAAACAAAGTATTAGATCAGATGGACAGGGTGGACAGCACTGTGAGCAGCCTTAACTTACCTCAGAACTCCAGGTATCTCCAGTATTAGATCAGATAGACAGGGTTGACAGCAGTGTGAGCAGCCTCTTCTTACCTCGGCACTCTTGGTATCTTCAGTATTAGATCAGATAGACAGGGTTGACAGCAGTGTGAGCAGCCTCTTCTTACCTCAGAACTGTTTTATTTTCAGTATTAGATCAGATAGACAGAATGGACAGCAGTGTTAGCAGCCTCTTCTTACCTCGGCACTCTTGGTATCTTCAGTATTAGATCAGATAGACAGAATGGACAGCAGTGTGAGCAGCCTCTTCTTACCTCAGAACTGTTTTATTTTCAGTATTAGATCAGATAGACAGAATGGAGAGCAGTGTGAGCAACCTCTTCTTACCTCAGCACTACTGGTATCTCCAGTATTAAATCAGATAGACAGGGTGGACAGCAGTGCGAGCAGCCTCTTCTTACCTCAGCACTCTTTGTCTCTTCAGTATTAGATCAGATAGACAGAATGGAGAGCAGTGTGAGCAGCCTCTTCTTACCTCAGCACTACTGGTATCTCCAGTATTAAATCAGATAGACAGGGTGGACAGCAGTGTGAGCAGCCTCTTCTTACCTCAGAACTCCTGGTATCTCCAGTATTAGATCAGATAGACAAGGTGGAGAGCAGTGTGAGCAGCCTCTTCTTACCTCAGCACTCTTGGTATCTTCAGTATTAGATCAGATAGACAGGGTGGACAGCAGTGTGTGCAGCCTCTTCTTAACTCAAAAATCCTGGTATCTCCAGTATTAGATCAGATAGACAGGGTGGATAGCAATGTGAGCAGTCTCTTCTTACCTCAGCACTGTTGGTATCTTCAGTATTAGATCAGATAGACAGAATGGACAGCAGTGTGAGCAGCCTCTTCTTACCTCAGCACTACTGGTATCTTCAGTATTAGATCAGATAGACAGAGTGGAAAGCAGTGTGACAGCCTCTTCTTACCTTAGCACGCCTGGTAGTTCCAGTATTAGATCCTATAGGCAGAGTGAACAGCAGTGTGAGTGGATTTCCCCCCAAGGGCTGTGGGGTACTTGGTACCAGGTCCTGCAGTTCACAGGGGGATGTCACGGTGGCTGACCCGGTCCATGGCCCTGGGACGTCCATATAAAACGGAAAGGTCTTTAAGGGGAATGTTCGTGACGCCACCTGGGTATTTGGTCAGGGTGACCGACACTGCTTTAAGGGGGTCTGCTGGGGTGATGTTAAGGCAGCTAGATGGTATACCTTCCCACAGGTGAAGTATATCCCCAGGGCTTCCCGGTGTGTAGATGGTGATATGGTGAATGGCACAGAGAATAACGAGGACACAAGGTTGCAGTCTCTTTACCTTTACTGACGACTGCAGCATCCACAGTCCAGAGCACCAGATCACAGGGCAGGCAGAGTGTGGCTGGTTTGGAGGCAAGTCCAGAGTCCCCTTGTCCAGGTGGATATGAATAGCCTTCCCTTGCACTGTAGTGGTGTAGTCCCTTACTGCATAAGCTTCAAATAAGTGTCTCACAGATGTGGTGTGTGTCTCTCTCTGTCCCCCATATAGGATAGGACAAAACCCGTATGACTGGTGACTTGAGCCTGTTTATAGGGTCTCTTAGATAACATGGCTCTGTAGGTTTCACCGTGCCTCCTGGGTGTAGGTGCGAACAGGTAACCTGAAATTAGCTGTCATGCCGGTCTCTGAAGTAAGGCATAGAGGTCCTTACTACCTCGGTGTCCCGGCTACCAGTGTTCTGCACCTCAGAAGGAGTCAGCCTGTTCGGGGCTGGTCCCCTTCTGGTATCCTCTCCTTTGCTTTGCTTTCCTTCACGCTCGCTGCAATGTGTTCAGCTTTCTGTGTCTCTTCCAAGGAGCTGTAGCACTTCAGGCTACATGGCTCCTCTGCTTCCTTTCCCTCTGTCTCTGACAGGAACTGAACCTTTTCCCTCCAGATCAGGATGTTCTTATAGGGGAGTTCACCTTAAACAGGCTTAGAGCTCCCCCTTCTGGTCTGGAGTGTGAACATGTTGCATGTTTGTGGTACCTGGATGCAGTTATCTTTCTTTGCCTCCAAACATAGCATCACTCTCCCCGAGAGGAAAGCAATACCACTGCAACGACCTGGACCCTGGGGTGCCGCATGAGCAGCCTTTTCTTGCCTCATCATCACTCCTGGTATCTCAAGTATTAGATCAGATAGACAGGGTGGACAGCAGCGTGAGCAGCGACTTTTATTTACCTCTTCACTCCTCCTACCTCCAGTATAAAATCATATACACGGCTTGGAAAGCAGTGTGAGCAGATTTTTCTTTTTTCAGCACTTTGGTAGCTCCAGTATTAGATCAGATAGGCAGGAAGAATAGCCATGTGAGCAGTCTTTTTTGTACCTCTGTATTCTTGGTCCTGATATCTCCAGTATTAGATCAGATAGACAGGGTGAACAACAACTTCTTCTTATCTGTACTCCTGATATCTCAAGGAGCAAAAAGGTGCTTTTATTTGAAATGGTATGAGATGGAAACATTTTTGTTGTGAAACACTAGCCTTTATTACATACAAATAAAGATTTGACCATATGTTTATCTCACCCTCCTCGGATTAACTGGTAGAGGTCCCAAAAGTTGAGAGACATTTATACATAAAGTCATTATATCCTTCCTTCACAGTGTCACCCATTTGGAAGATAGAGTATTCAGCTTGAGATGAAGTGTAGGCTAGATTTTGGATGTTTCGGCGAAAAATTATTATTTTTTTAAAATAAAAATAATTTCTTCAAAGAAACTCCCTGTTTGTGGCTTACATTTTGCCTCTGTATCACTCTTTTGCTGTCTCAGGGTCCTCATAAACCCATAGTATTGCCTATCTATACTCTTGGCTCCATACATAGCTCACTTTGTATACTTTTTCCTCAATTCCGGGACCCAAACATTCTCCTTCTCCTTTCCTGTGGCTGTCAAACCAATCTACCATTCTTCAGCAAGGTTCATTTTTGCTATCACCGCTGCTCTCTATCCTTTACACACACTGCAGCCTTACTCAAACTCAACTAATCACTGACTGATTCTGGACTCCCAGCAACTTTCTCTTAACAACTAAACTGTTCCTTTATTGCTAATCCTCCAGAAAATGCTAATATGCGAAATAGCAACTTATTTTTCTTTACAGCAATTCACAAAGCAAGAATGTCATTATATAATCCTGACATATTAATAAATGCATAAAACACAATATACTTTTCATATACCGCAGTCTTCAGAGGATGCTATCTTCTTCGTCACTTCTTTATTCTATCTTGTCACATGATCCACTGAGATCAATTCTTCTTACACATTAAGTGAGTGGGTCGAGTTTCCTACTTCACATACTCAAAGGCTCCTGTTCTATTGACAATGTAACAATCCATGGCTATTTTAATTCTAGAGTTATTACTCTCTAGACTGAACAAGTGTGATTTGCTAATTAAAAGTATTTAGGAATTGATGTATAATGATATTCCCTTTAATTATTTTTTACTTTTTATATTCTTGGAGAATCCCTTTAATTTCCTCCATTTGTTATAAACTTATTCTTTTGGTATTACCCGCACATGCCATCCATCCCAAATTTGCTGGGAGTTTCATTATTTTTCGGAAACATTCTTAGCAAATATTTGGTACTAGCTGTACTACCCGGCTTCGCCCGGGTTAATGACTGCTGTTAGCAAAATAGAATGTGTTAACAAAAATTTATTCTGCACACAAAAACCACAAAACAAATAGATAGAAATGTAATTATTAAAAGGCAAAAACTAAGCAAATAGAAGCATTTC
This sequence comes from Ranitomeya variabilis, assembly GCF_051348905.1. NCBI lineage: Eukaryota > Metazoa > Chordata > Amphibia > Anura > Dendrobatidae > Ranitomeya > Ranitomeya variabilis. The sequence goes on along the minus strand of NC_135232.1, from coordinate 599,291,023 downwards.
ACAACATATATTAGCTTTGTTATACTGAGAATGTCTTTGTTGCCTATATTAACCAATCAGAGCTCAGGTTAATTAACTGTAGCAAAATAGAAGCTGAGCTGTGATTGGTTGCTATTGGCAGCCTGATAAATCCCCAGCCAACAGGAAGCCCTCCCCCCTGGCAGTATATATTAGCTCACACATACACATAATAGACAGGTCATGTGACTGACAGCTGCCGTATTTCCTATATGGTACATTTGTTGCTCTTGTAGTTTGCTTATTAATCAGATTTTTATTTTTGAAGGACAATACCAGACTTGTGTGTGTTTTAGGGCGAGTTTTATGTGTCAAGTTGTGTGTGTTGAGTTGCGTGTGGCGACATGCATGTAGCGACTTTTGTGAGATGAGTTTTGTGTGGCGACATGCGTGTAGCAACATTTTGTGTGTTGAGTTGCATGTGACAGGTTAGTGTAGCAAGTTGTGTGCAGCAACTCGCATGGCGAGTTTTGCGCGTGGCGAGTTTTATGTGTGGTGCATTTTGAGTATGTGCAAGTTTTGTGTGAGGCAACTTTTGCATGTGGTGCAACTTTTGTACATGTGGCAATTTTTCTGTGTGTGCAAGTTTTGCATGAGGTGAGTTTTCCATGAGGTGAGTTTTGCACGTGTGGCGAGTTTTGCGTGAGCCTAGTTTTGCATATGGCGAGTTTTGCATGTAGCGAGTTTTGAGTGGTGACTTTTGTGTTTCGACTTTTATGTGGCGAGGTTGGTGTGTGTGTGTGGTGAAATGTGTGCTGAGGGTGGTATATGTGTTCAAGCACGTGGTAGTGTGTGGCGCATTTTGTGTTTGTGTTCATATCCCCGTGTGTGGTGAGTATCCCATGTCGGGGCCCCACCTTAGCAACTGTACGGTATATACTCTTTGTCGCCATCGCTCTCATTCTTTAAGTCCTCATTGTTCACATCTGGCAGCTGTCAATTTTCCTCCAACACTTTTCCCTTCACTTTTTCCCCATTATGTAGATAGGAGCAAAATTGTTTGGTGAATTGGAACGCGCGGGGTTAAAATTTCACCTCACAACATAGCCTATGACGCTCTCGGGGTCCAGACGTGTGACTGTGCAAAATTTTGTGGCTGTAGCTGCGACGGTACAGATGCCAATCCCGGACATACACACATACATACATACACACATTCAGCTTTATATATTAGATATACCTGTATGTAATCTCCTGTATATAGTATATACCTGTGTGTCATCTCACCTATATATAGTATATATCTGTGTGTCATCTCCTGTATATAGTATATACCTGTATGTCATCTCCTCCTATACATAGCATATACCTGTGTCATCTCCTCCTGTATATACTATATACCTGTAGGTAATCTGCTCCTGTATATAGTATATACCTGTGTGTCATCTCCTCCTGTATATAGTATATACCTGTATGTCATCTCCTCCTGTATGTAGTATGTACCTGTATGTCATCTCCTCCTCTATATAGTATATACCTGTGTGTCATCTCTCCTGTATATAGTATATATCTGTGTGTCATCTCCTCCTGTATATAGTATATACCTGTGTGTCATCTCCCCTGTAAATAGTATATACCTGTGTGTCATCTCCTGTATATAGTATATAGCTGTATGCCATCTCCTCCTGTATTAGCCCTCGTTCACACGTTATTTGGTCAGTATTTTTACCTCAGTATTTGTAAGCTAAAATGGCAGCCTGATAAATCCCCAGCCAACAGTAAGCCCACCCCCTGGCAGTATATATTAGCTCACACATACACATAATAGACTGGTCATGTGACTGACAGCTGCCGGATTCCTATATGGTACATTTGTTGCTCTTGTAGTTTGTCTGCTTATTAATCAGATTTTTATTTTTGAAGGATACCAGACTTGTGTGTGTTTTAGGGCGAGTTTCGTGTGTCAAGTTGTGTGTGTTGAGTTGCGTGTGGCGACATGCATGTAGGGACTTTTGTGAGATGAGTTTTGTGTGGCGACATGCGTGTAGCAACTTTTTGTGTGTCGAGTTGCATGTGACAGGTTAGTGTAGCAAGTTGTGTGCAGCAAGTTTTGCGCATGGCGAGTTTTGCGCGTGGCGAGTTTTATGTGTGGTGCCTTTTGAGTATGTGCAAGTTTTGTGTGAGGCAACTTTTGCATGTGTTGCAACTTTTGTGCATGTGGCAATTTTTCTGCGTGTGGCAATTTTTCTGCGTGTGCAAGTTTTGCGTGTGGCGAGTTTTGCACGTGTGGCGAGTTTTGCATGTGGAGAGTTTTGCGCGTGGCGAGTTTTGAGCGGCGACTTTTGTGTTTCTACTTTTATGTGGCGAGGTTGGTGTATGTGTGGTGAAATGTGCACTGAGGGTGGTATATGTGTTCGAGCACGTGGTAGTGTGTGGCGCATTTTGTGTGTGTGTTCATATCCCCGTGGTGGTGTGATTATCCCATGTTGGGGCCCCACCTTAGCAACTGTACAGTATATACTCTTTGGTGCCATCGCTGTCATTCTTTAAGTCCCCCTTGTTCACATCTGGCAGCTGTTAATTTGCCTCCAACACTTTTCCTTTCATTTTTTCCCCATTATGTAGATAGGGGCAAAATTGTTTGGTGACTTGGAAAGCGCGGGGTTAAAATTTCACCTCACAATATAGCTTTGACGCTCTCAGGGTCCAGACGTGTGACTGTGCAAAATTTTGTGCCTGTAGCTGCGACGCCTCCAACACTTTTCCTTTCACTTTTTCCCCATTATGTAGATAGGGGCAAAATTGTTTGGTGAATTGGAAAGCGCGGGGTTAAAATTTCACCTCACAACATAGCCTATGACGCTCTCGGGGTCCAGACGTGTGACTGTGCAAAATTTTGTGGCTGTAGCTGCTACGGTTCAGATGCCAATCCCGGACATACATACATACATACATACATACACACACACACACATTCAGCTTTATATATTAGATTTTGGGTTGAACAGGCAAGGTTGGTGCAAGACAAGGTGGGATTAAAGCATCCCTTTGTGCTAAATCCAATATTGGAATCTTGGAATTTTAATAATTGTACAGACCTACTTTCTTCTCATCCTTCCAGTGCTTCAAAAAATGTTATTGTCAAAAAATTCTGTGGACAGAAATTTCCTAATGAATTGTCCAAGTCCTTCTGTTCTAAGATTGGTGATTTCCTTATGTAATTGGAATTTTCACTCTCTTTCTTTAGCTCCGTCATTGTCAATTCTCCGGTGAACAACAACTATTTTTGGTCTTTGCAATTTGCATAAACTAGTTAGCCTAAATTACATTGAAATAATATAGAGGAAAGACATTCCTTTAGTATTTCTCCACTTTTATTAACGTTGTAGGTAAAAAATAGGGTCTTATTGAGGTATTCCTTTAAGAAAGTGGATTTTTACTTTGCTCTTAAAAATTTGTCATTTTTCATAAAATACAATTACAGATTTATCTGAGATGAATTTGTCATTTAGGTGCATAGGTGCAGCACAAACTCTTTTCACATTAAAGGACCAACGGCTTCAAAATAATTCCTCCCACTATAAAAAATCCACTCATTAATGTGACACTAATGCACACTATGAAACTCCTACATACAGTACCTGTATACTCCGGGCCTGGCATGTGTGCCCACTGAGAGGGCTCTGAGTGATGCCTCTGCAACACATGGAAAGGTTCGCCACCACTGGTCTAGAGTGTGTGCAATGTGTGTGTAGGTGAGTATGGCTGGCCTGGGAGATGCTGCTCCCTTCTTCTTCTTCTACTGTCCACTAATTCAAATAGGCTCTGCACACTCCAGAGAGAAACTCCTACACACCTGTATACTCTGGGCCTAGCATGTGTGCCCACTGAGAGGGGTCTGAGTGCCGCCTCTGGAATGTGTGCCAAAGGTTCGCCACCACTGGTCTGTATATATATAACTGGTAGTCTGTAGAGAAAGTCAGTCAGTTTTTCAGAGGGTTCCTGCCTGGAAGGAGACAGGAGCCATCTGAGGGAGACGAAGGCTTTACGGAGCTATGTAGCCCCAGTGCAGCAGTAACTGGAAAGAGACATTCAGAAAGCCGAATTGATTGCAGAGAGCGCACAGGAGAGCAAAGCACAGGAGTGGATATCAGAGGGAGACCAGTCCCTAGCAGGCTGCCTCCTTCTGATGCGCAGGACCGGTAGCTGGAACACTGAGGATCGTAAGGCATTCTATAACTTACATCAGAGACCGTCAGGACAGCTGAACTTTACGTTACCTGTCCGACCTAACACCCAGTTGGCATGGTGGCACCCCTCCGAGGCCGGGGCGCGCTAGAGTCCATATAAACAGCCTTAAGCCACCAGTCATGCGGGTTATGTCCTATCCTACCCAGGGGACAGAGAGAGACAACATCTGTGAGGACCTTATGTGAGCTTTTAGCAGTAAGGGACTACAACACTATGATGCTAAAGGAAGGCTTTTGATTTCCACCTGGGTAAGGGGACTCCTAACTTGCCTTCAAGCCGGCCTGACCCTGCCCTGTGATCTGGTGCTCTGGACTGTGGATGCTGAAGTCTTCAGTAAACCAAGATAAAGAGACTGCTACCTTGTGTCCTCATTCTTTACTGCACTCCTCACCATCTTCCACCTACACACCGGGTGCCCTGGGGATACACTATACCATCTAGCATCCACAACAACACCCCAGAGGACCCCTTAAAGCAGCGTCGGTCCCCACCGACCGAATACCACAGGTGGCGTCATGAACACAAACTTTATTTCCTTCAAAGACCTTTCCCTTTTACATGGACGCTCCGGGGCCACGGACCGGGTCGCCACTTTGACATCCCCCTGTGAACTCAAGACCCGGTACCGAGTACCCCACGGCCCAGGCAGGGGTGCTCATTTGGCACTTTGTGATAGATGAGTTTTGAGTTACTGTTTCTGCACTCAGTCTCTAAAAGGTTTGCCTTCACTGCTCTAGAGACTGCAATTTGCACACCTGCTCACATCCCAGACACACACTTGTCTACTTACTTCTCACACTCAAGACACTGTGCACTAGTATACATACTGCACAAACTCCAGTCACTTTGCATACTGCAAACCTGCACATCTGCATACACACTGCACTCACTCACTCCAGACTCTGCATATTGCACACGCACCAGACACTCTGCACACCTGAACATATCTGAGACTCATATACTGCACACATTACAGACACTTTGCATACTGCAAACCTGCACATATCTTAAACACACATTCTGCACATCTGTATACACACCGCACATACCCTAGGCAAAAATTCTGCATACCTGTGTACACTCTACCCACCTGTGTACACACTAACGATCTGCACACACTTCAGCTATACACATGGGACATCTGTACATACTCCTGACACACTGCACACCTGTATCCACTCTATACATCGGTTAGCACATTGTACACTTGCGCATACTCTAGACACTTTTTACACTTGTAAAACAGTAAAAACCCCAAAAGCTTACGTGCTCTAAAAACAGGCCTGTAACAATGTAAAAACATAACTACTGATGGCTAAATAACAGGAAGAATCAAATTGCTAAACCAATCAAAAGACTATTTGCTTTATTACTGTATACTTGGTTTATTACTTAGTGTGTATTTGACGGTTCATAGCTGCACTGTTTGACTTGTTGGGCTCTGTATGATTTTAGCTAGATATTGAGGCACTTGAGTGGTGTGAGCATTCAGTACATTTTACACCTGTATACACACTGTACGGCTCTGCACACAATCTAGGCACATCTTTATACACTTTGTATATCTGTTTACATACTGCAAACCTTCATATAATCTAGACACATTCAGCAGACCTGTATACACGTTACACATAATCTGGATACAAAGTCTGCTCACCTCTATACTCACTGCACACGTCTACAAACCCCAGTCAGTCTGCACATTTGCATAAATAATGCACACAATCTCAACACACATTCTTCACATCTTCACAAACAAATTATAAACACACCTGTATGTGCACTGCACAATGGCACACACTACAACCAGGCACACTGCACATCTGCACACATTCCACTCTGCACTCCTGTATGCACACTGTGTGAATACAAATCTTTCACTCTTCTATCCTGTATACACATTACACACCTGCACACATCCCACTCTGCACTTTTGTATACACATTGTGCACCTGAACGTTTCACTCTTCTATCCTGTATATACATTACACATCTGCACACATCCCACTCTGCACTCCTGTATACACATTGTGCACCTGAACATATTTCACTCTTGTCTCCCGTATACACATTACACATCTGCACACATCCCACTCTGCACTCCTGTATATAATTACACATCTGCACACATCCCACTCTGCATTCCTGTATACACACTGTGCACCTGGATATATTTCACTCTTCAATCTTGTATATACATTACACACCTGCACACATCCCTCTCTGCACTCTTGTATACACACTGTACACCTGAACATATTTCACTCTTCTATCCTGTATACACATTACACATCTGCACACATCCCACTCTGCACTCCTGTATACACACTGTGCACCTAAACACCTAAACATATTTCACTCTTCTATCCTGTATATAATTACACATCTGTACACATCCCACTCTGCACTCCTGTGTACACATTGTGCACCTGAACATATTTCACTCTTGTATCCCGTATGCACATTACACATCTGCACACATCCCACTCTGCACTCCTGTATACACACTGTGCACCTGAACATATTTCACTCTTCTATCCTGTATATACATTACACATCTGCACACATCCCACTCTGCACTCCTATATACACATTGTGCACCTGAACATATTTCACTCTTGTATCCCATATGCACATTACACATCTGCACACATCCCACTCTGCACTTCTGTATACACACTGTGTACCTGAACATATTTCACTCTTCTATCCTGTATATACATTACATATCTGCACACATCCCACTCTGCACTCCTGTATACACATTGTGCACCTGAACATATTTCACTCTTCTATCCTGTATATACATTACATACCTGCACACATCCCACTCTGCACTCCTGTATACACACTGTGCACCTGAACATATTTCACTCTTCTATCCTGTATATACATTACACATCTGCACACATCCGACTCTGCACTCCTGTATACACACTGTGCACCTGAACATATTTCACTCTTGTATCCCGTATACAAATTACACATCTGTACACATCCCACTCTGCACTCCTGTATACACACTATGCACCTGAACATATTCCACTCTTCTATCCTGTATATACATTACATACCTATAGAGAGAAATTCCAATATGCACAATTAGTGGCACATAGAGTACAACCGAAGTAAGGCAATCCTAAATCTATCAGAATGTACCACGCATGCATGGACATGAGGATAACTGCACCAATGTAAATCAAACTTACAAGAACCAAACATGCAGTCGTAGAATCCAAACATATACCGTATTTTTCGGACTATAAGACGCACCGGACTATAAGGCGCATCCAGGTTTTAGAGGTGGAAAATAGGGAAAAAAATATTTGAAGCAAAAAAAATGTGGTAAAATATTTAATAACATAAATAACATACTATTATATGTGGTGTTATTATATATAATAGTATGTTATTATGTTGGAAGCTGCGGGACTAGTGTGGTGTCTGTGAAGTACGATATGAAGACTGTCATGATTCTCAATGGCGAGAGAACATAGCCCAGCATATATGAGAACTAGCTCTTGGAAGATGGAAACTATACTGACCATGAACTAAACCTGCCGCACAACTAGAAGTGGCCGGGTAGCATGCCTACGTTTTTTAACCCTAGATGCCCAGCGCCAGCCGGAGAACTACCTAATCCTAGCAGAGGAAAAGACAGTCCTGGCTCACCTCTAGAGAAATTTTCCCAAAAGGCAGACAGAGGCCCCCACATATATTGGCGGTGATTTTAGATGAAATGACAAACGTAGTATGAAAATAGGTTTAGCAAAATCGAGGTCCGCTTTCTAGATAGCAGGAAGACAGAAAGGACACTTTCATGGTCAGCAGAAAACCCTATCAAAACACAATCCAGAAATTCCTTTAAGACTCTAGCATTAACTCATAACACCAGAGTGGCAATTTCCGATCACAAGAGCTTTCCAGACACAGTAACGAAACAGCAGCTGTGAACAGGAACAAAATGCAAAAACACACAAGGACAAAAGTCCAACTTAGCTGGGAGTTGTCTAGTAGCAGGAACAAGCACAGAAGGCTTCTGATTACATTGTTGACCGGCAAGAAACTGACAGAGGAGCAAGGTTATATAGCGACTCCCACATCCTGATAGGAGCAGGTGAACAGAGGGGATGATGCACACAAGTTCAATTCCACAAGTGGCCACCGGGGGAGCCCAGAATCCAATTTCACAACAGTACCCCCCCCTCAAGGAGGGGGCACCGAACCCTCACCAGAACCACCAGGGCGATCAGGATGAGCCCTGTGAAAGGCACGGACAAGATCGGAGGCATGAACATCAGAGGCAGTGACCCAAGAATTATCCTCCTGACCGTATCCCTTCCATTTGACCAGATACTGGAGTCTCCGTCTGGAAACACGAGAGTCCAAGATCTTTTCCACAACGTACTCCAACTCACCCTCAACCAACACCGGAGCAGGAGGCTCAACGGAAGGCACAACCGGTACCTCATACCTGCGCAACAATGACCGATGAAAAACATTATGAATCGAAAAGGATGCAGGGAGGTCCAAACGGAAGGACACAGGGTTAAGAATCTCCAATATCTTGTACGGGCCGATGAACCGAGGCTTAAACTTAGGAGAAGAAACCCTCATAGGGACAAAACGAGAAGACAACCACACCAAGTCCCCAACACAAAGCCGAGGACCAACACGACAACGGCGGTTGGCAAAAAGCTGAGTCTTCTCCTGGGACAACTTCAAATTGTCCACCACCTGCCCCCAAATCTGATGCAACCTCTCCACCACAGCATCCACTCCAGGACAATCCGAAGATTCCACTTGACCGGAGGAAAATCGAGGATGAAACCCCAAATTACAGAAAAACGGGGACACCAAGGTGGCAGAGCTGGCCCGATTATTGAGGGCGAACTCCGCCAAAGGCAAAAAAGCAACCCAATCATCCTGATCCGCAGACACAAAACACCTCAAATATGTCTCCAAGGTCTGATTAGTCCGCTCGATCTGGCCATTAGTCTGAGGATGGAAAGCAGACGAAAAAGACAAATCTATGCCCATCCTAGCACAGAATGCCCGCCAAAATCTAGACACGAATTGGGTCCCTCTGTCAGAAACGATATTCTCAGGAATACCATGCAAACGAACAACATTTTGAAAAAACAGAGGAACCAACTCGGAAGAAGAAGGCAACTTAGGCAAGGGAACCAGATGGACCATCTTAGAGAAACGGTCACACACCACCCAGATGACAGACATCTTCTGAGAAACAGGCAGATCCGAAATAAAATCCATCGAGATGTGCGTCCAAGGCCTCTTCGGGATAGGCAAGGGCAACAACAATCCACTAGCCCGAGAACAACAAGGCTTGGCCCGAGCACAAACGTCACAAGACTGCACAAAGCCTTGCACATCTCGTGACAGGGAAGGCCACCAGAAGGACCTTGCCACCAAATCCCTGGTACCAAAGATTCCAGGATGACCTGCCAACGCAGAAGAATGAACCTCAGAGATGACTCTACTGGTCCAATCATCAGGAACAAACAGTCTACCAGGTGGGCAACGATCAGGTCTATCCGCCTGAAACTCCTGCAAGGCCCGCCGCAGGTCTGGAGAAACGGCAGACAATATCACTCCATCTTTAAGGATACCTGTGGGCTCAGAATTACCAGGGGAGTCAGGCTCAAAACTCCTAGAAAGGGCATCCGCCTTAACATTCTTAGACCCCGGTAGGTACGACACCACAAAATTAAACCGAGAGAAAAACAACGACCAGCGCGCCTGTCTAGGATTCAGGCGCCTGGCAGACTCAAGGTAAATTAAATTTTTGTGGTCAGTCAATACCACCACCTGATGTCTGGCCCCCTCAAGCCAGTGACGCCACTCCTCAAAAGCCCACTTCATGGCCAAAAGCTCCCGATTCCCAATATCATAATTCCGCTCGGCGGGCGAAAATTTACGGGAAAAAAAAGCACAAGGTCTCATCACGGAGCAGTCGGAACTTCTCTGCGACAACACCGCCCCAGCTCCGATTTCAGAAGCGTCGACCTCAACCTGAAAAGGAAGAGCAACATCAGGCTGACGCAACACTGGGGCGGAAGAAAAGCGGCGCTTGAGCTCCCGAAAGGCCTCCACAGCATCAGGGGACCAATCAGCAACATCAGCACCCTTCTTAGTCAAATCAGTCAATGGTTTTACAACATCAGAAAAACCAGCAATAAATCGACGATAAAAGTTAGCAAAGCCCAAAAATTTCTGAAGACTCTTAAGAGAAGAGGGTTGCGTCCAATCACCAATAGCCTGAACCTTGACAGGATCCATCTCGATGGAAGAGGGGGAAAAAATGTATCCCAAGAAAGAAATCTTTTGAACCCCAAAAACACACTTAGAACCCTTCACACACAAGGAATTAGACCGCAAAACCTGAAAAACCCTCCTGACCTGCTGGACATGAGAGTCCCAGTCATCCGAAAAAATCAGAATATCATCCAGATACACAATCACAAATTTATCCAAATAATCGCGGAAAATGTCATGCATAAAGGACTGGAAGACTGAAGGGGCATTTGAAAGACCAAAAGGCATCACCAAATACTCAAAATGGCCCTCGGGCGTATTAAATGCGGTTTTCCACTCATCCCCCTGCTTGATTCGCACCAAATTATACGCACCACGGAGATCAATCTTAGAGAACCACTTGGCCCCCTTTATACGAGCAAACAAATCAGTAAGCAGTGGTAACGGATATTGATATTTAACCGTGATTTTATTCAAAAGTCGATAATCAATACACGGCCTCAAAGAGCCGTCTTTCTTAGACACAAAGAAAAAACCGGCTCCTAAGGGAGATGACGAAGGACGAATATGTCCCTTTTCCAAGACTCCTTTATATATTCTCGCATAGCAGCGTGTTCAGGCACAGACAGATTAAATAAACGACCCTTAGGGTATTTACTACCCGGAATCAAGTCTATGGCACAATCGCACTCCCGGTGCGGAGGTAGTGAACCAACCTTGGGTTCTTCAAAAACGTCACGAAAGTCAGACAAGAATTCAGGAATCTCAGAGGGAATAGATGATGAAATGGAAACCAAAGGTACGTCCCCATGAGTTCCTTTACATCCCCAGCTTAACACAGACATAGCTCTCCAGTCGAGGACTGGGTTATGAGATTGCAGCCATGGCAATCCCAGCACCAAAACATCATGTAGATTATACAGCACCAGAAAGCGAATAACCTCCTGGTGATCCGGATTAACACGCATAGTCACTTGTGTCCAGTATTGTGGTTTATTACTAGCCAATGGGGTGGAGTCAATCCCTTTCAGAGGTATCGGAGCCTCCAGTGGCTCCAAATCATACCCACAGCGTTTGGCAAAGGACCAATCCATAAGACTCAAAGCAGCGCCAGAGTCGACATAGGCGTCCACGGTAATAGATGACAAAGAACAAATCAGGGTCACAGATAGAATAAACTTAGACTGTAAAGTGCTAATTGAAACAGACTTGTCAGGCTTCTTAGTACGCTTAAAGCATGCTGATATAACATGAGTTGAATCACCACAATAGAAGCACAACCCATTTTTTCGTCTAAAATTCTGCCACTCGCTTCTGGACAGAATTCTATCACATTGCATATTTTCTGGCGTTTTCTCAGTAGACACCGCCAAATGGTGCACAGGTTTGCGCTCCCGCAGACGCCTATCGATCTGAATAGCCATCGTCATGGACTCATTCAGACTCGCAGGCACAGGGAAACCCACCATAACATCCTTAATGGCATCAGAGAGACCTTCTCTGAAAATCGCCGCCAGGGCACACTCATTCCACTGAGTAAGCACAGACCATTTGCGGAATTTTTGGCAGTATATTTCAGCTTCATCTTGCCCCTGAGACAAGGACATCAAGGCCTTTTCCGCCTGAAGCTCTAAATGAGGTTCCTCATAAAGCAACCCCAAGGCCAGAAAAAACGCATCCACATTGAGCAACGCAGGATCCCCTGGTGCCAATGCAAAAGCCCAGTCTTGAGGGTCGCCCCGGAGCAAGGAAATTACAATCCTGACCTGCTGTGCAGGGTCTCCGGCAGAGCGAAACTTCAGGGACAAAAACAATTTGCAATTATTTTTAAAATTTTGAAAGTGAGATCTATTCCCCGAGAAGAATTCAGGCAAAGGAATTCTAGGCTCAGACATAGGTGCATGAACAACAAAATCTTGCAAATTTTGTACCTTTGTGGCGAGATTATTCAAACCTGTAGCTACACTCTGAAGATCCATTTGAAACAGGTGAACACAGAGCCATTCAAGGATTAGAAGGAGAGAAAGAGAGGAAGGCTGCAGCATAGGCAAACTAGCAAGTGATTCAATTAAGAGCACACTCAGAACTAGAGGGAAAAAAAAAAAAAATTGTAGCAGACTTCTTTTTTCTCTCCTTTCTCAGCCAGTAATTTAACCCTTTTTTGGGCCGGTCAAACTGTCATGATTCTCAATGGCGAGAGAACATAGCCCAGCATATATGAGAACTAGCTCTTGGAAGATGGAAACTATACTGACCATGAACTAAACCTGCCGCACAACTAGAAGTGGCCGGGTAGCATGCCTACGTTTTTTAACCCTAGATGCCCAGCGCCAGCCGGAGAACTACCTAATCCTAGCAGAGGAAAAGACAGTCCTGGCTCACCTCTAGAGAAATTTTCCCAAAAGGCAGACAGAGGCCCCCACATATATTGGCGGTGATTTTAGATGAAATGACAAACGTAGTATGAAAATAGGTTTAGCAAAATCGAGGTCCGCTTTCTAGATAGCAGGAAGACAGAAAGGACACTTTCATGGTCAGCAGAAAACCCTATCAAAGCACCATCCAGAAATTCCTTTAAGACTCTAGCATTAACTCATAACACCAGAGTGGCAATTTCCGATCACAAGAGCTTTCCAGACACAGTAACGAAACAGCAGCTGTGAACAGGAACAAAATGCAAAAACACACAAGGACAAAAGTCCAACTTAGCTGGGAGTTGTCTAGTAGCAGGAACAAGCACAGAAGGCTTCTGATTACATTGTTGACCGGCAAGAAACTGACAGAGGAGCAAGGTTATATAGCGACTCCCACATCCTGATAGGAGCAGGTGAACAGAGGGGATGATGCACACAAGTTCAATTCCACAAGTGGCCACCGGGGGAGCCCAGAATCCAATTTCACAACAGAAGACGCTGGAGGGTGAGTATAAGGGCTCATTTTCACATGCGAGGCACACGTCCATATCTCGCATGTGGACACCAAGCTCTGGCGCCGGCACTTTGGAGCGGAGCTGTGCAGCTCCATGTGTTCCTATGCGGCCGCATGCTCCGCTCTGGAGTGCCGGCTCCACAGCTTGGTTTCCACATGCGAGATACGGACGTGTGCCTCGCATGTGGAAATGAGCCCTAAGAATGGGTGCACAGGGCTTATAGTGAAAGCACCACTCCAGCACTGCAAAATAACACTGGAGTGCTGCTTTAAAATCCCATGGGAGAACTATAACTCCCAGCATGTCCTGCAGATCCTATGACATGCTGGGAGTTATAATTCACCAAAGGAGTGGCAGAGTGCTTTATTGTGTTTTGTAAAGACTAACCTCTTAATTGTGGCAGCCAGCCACACTGTGGTGAGGTAAAAGCTGGAGCATCCCATGGCTGCACACACACAGAGCCCTCCCTGTTGTTGTTGCCTTTCCACAGCACAGGACATAAGAGGAAGCTGCAGATTCTAGGTGGGAGTCTGAAGGACCTATGATGATGTCAGAAGGGAGGGCTCTGAGCTGCCATGTGATGTTCCAGCCCGCCCACTTCTGACATCACACAGGTCCTCCCTGTGCACCAGACAGCTCAGCGTCCAGCACAGGCAGGTATGCAGCAATCTCCTGGCCCCTGCTGCTGCCTCCTCCTCCCCCGGACACACAGATTCTCCCCGGAATCAGTGCTGGGGAAACTGTGTGTCCCTGCTTAAGTGCAGTATTTATTTGCTGCTCCCGCTCACTGCTCAGCTGATCGGTGGGCGGGGAGCCGCTAATGAATATTCACTGCACTTAATCAGCGGGGCCATGTGCTTTCCCCAGCAGCTGATTCCGGGCAGCGGGGACATCCTGAAGTGGGATAACAGTGCGATCCCACTCGCTGCTGCCCCCCTCCCCTCATGCTATATCCGTACTATAAGACGCACCCACACTTTCCTCCCAAATTTGGAGGAAAAAAAGTGCGTCTTATAGTCCGAAAAATACGGTAATACTTTATTCAAAAATAAGCATAAAATACGGACAGACAATGTATAGCAGGGCTAACAGATGGAAACAGCTATCAGCATCATGTAAAAGAAAGCCCAAGGTTGGTACTCCCCCATACCAGGAAAACAGACAGTACCCAGGTGAACAATAAAGTGCAACATATAGTGGCAAACAGAATTACTGAACGCCACCCAGTAGGGAATAATATAACAAAACTAATAACCCCATTAAAGGAATAGCAGCCAAAATGATGGCCGAAAATACCTACAACCAAAACTAAATGTGCACATCACCTGATGATAACTGTGTTGTCCGGCACGGGGGCACCAATCCACCCCGACTCGCGTTTAGGTATGGATACCTTCCTCAGGGGGCGCGTAACTATAAAGGGCACACAAAGAACTATATATACAATCTGCCATCATTGCGGCGCATCCCCACGCCACACCGCTCCCGCCCATCCCAGCGCCGCAGCGCACGCCGCGACCGGAAGCACGTGGGGCCCCACGTGATCCGGAAGTGCGTACACGGCCGCCGTGAGACAAGCAGAGCAGAGTGGCACATGCGCTCTATTTGCTCTCGTTCTACTAAATTCCCCCCTCTGTCTACATGTTCATGTATTGATCTTTTCGTCCGGGTGGTGACTCGAGATCTATGTCAGATTCCCAGGTTCTCACGGATAGATAATTTATCTAGGGCAGAACGTGAGCGGTTAGATTACCTGAGAAATCTTCCTGATATATTAATAAAACCTACTGATAAAGGAGGTAATGTTGTGTTGTGGCCTGTGGGCCAATATGAAAAGGAGGCATCCCACCAACTGAATAATTCGATCCACTACAAAAAATTTACTTACAATCCTTCCAGTGCTTATTCTGGTCAGTTGGTGGCTATTATTAAGGAGGCTTTGGATCTTGATGTTATCACTAAGGAACTTGCTTCCTCCCTTATAATAGGTGATCCCACTATAGCCACCTTTTATCTCCTCCCTAAAGTACATAAAGATCTCAAGTCACCACCCGGTCGTCCCATTGTATCAGTGAGGGGGAATTATCTTGAGCATGTCAATTCTTGGACTGACTTCCACCTCCAGCCCCTGGTTACGGCACTTCCTTCATATCTTACGGACATTGGTGAGCTGCTTCGCAGGGTCGACGGCCTCCATTTTGGGGGTGAATCCCTACTGGTCTCAGCAGATGTGGAGTCCCTGTATACAAACATTAGACACACAGATGGCATTGCCGCTGTGAAATTTTTTCTTGAATCGTCTACTCTATCGGTTGGACTTAGGGGACTCCTGCTGAGACTACTTGAGTTCACCCTCACTCACAATTTCTTTGTGTTCAAGGGGTCCTTCTACCTGCAGCTCCAGGGAACAGCCATGGGTGCGGCTTTTGCGCCGGCCTATGCGAACCTGTTCCTGGGGCTGTGGGAGAGGGACCTCTTCCTGTCAGACAGGCTGTCATCGATGGACCGTATCCCCTTTTGGGTGCGGTACATCGATGACATCCTGTTTGTCTGGCAGGGTGAGGCCGTCGACCTTGAGCAGCTCATTGATCGTCTCAACAGCAATGAGCTCAATATTAGCCTTACTTGTGAGTGGAACAAATCGCAAATCAGTTTTTTGGATGTTATGGTCGGCATGGATAAGGCGGGGAATGTCCATACGGACATTTTTCGTAAGGCCACATCCACTAATATGGTTTTGTGTTGTGAATTCTGTTCTCGAACTCCCTCCGGTGGTTATGAATGGTACTTCGTCGAGTTCTGTCCATGGACTCCCTCTGGTGGCTGTGAGTGGAGCTGCTGGTTCTGAGGTTCCTTCCTCAGCTGACCTCGTTTAGTCCTAGGCTGGCTGCTCTATTTAACTCCACTTAGATCGTTACTTGATGCCAGCTGTCAATGTCCTAGTACAGGTTCAGTTCTCTCTTGGATCTTTCAGATGACCTGTCTACTCCAGCAAAAGCTAAGTCCCTGCTAGCTTATTTGTTTACCACTGTTTTCTTGTCCAGCTTGCTATCATGATTCTGCCTCACTAGCTGGAAGCTCTGGGATGCAGAGTGGCACCTCCACGCCGTGAGTCGGTGTGGGGTCTCTTTTGCACACTCTGCGTGGTTTTTTGGTAGTTTTTTATGCTGACCGCAAAGATACCTTTTCTATCCTCAAGTCTGTTTAGTTCAGTCTGGCCTCCTTTGCTGAAACCTATTTCATTCCTGTGTTTGTGACTTCCATCTTAACTCACAGTCAATATGTGTGGGGGGCTGCCTTTTTGCTTTGGGGAATTTCTCTGAGGCAAGTTAGGCTTTATTTTCTATCTTTAGGGGTAGTTAGCTCTTAGGCTGTGAAGAGATGGACCCTGTTAAAGTTCAGGCCATTTATGATTGGACTCAGCCTACTTCTGTGAAGAGCCTTCAGAAATTCCTGGGCTTTGCTAATTTTTACCGTCGCTTCATCGCTAATTTTTCTAGTGTTGTTAAACCATTGACTGATTTAACCAAGAAAGGTGCGGATGTGGTCAATTGGTCTTCTGCGGCCGTTGAGGCTTTTCAGGAGTTGAAGCGTCGTTTTTCTTCTGCCCCTGTGTTGTGTCAGCCGGATGTTTCGCTCCCGTTTCAGGTCGAGGTGGATGCTTCTGAGATTGGAGCAGGGGCTGTTCTGTCTCAAGGAAGTTCTGATGGCTCGGTGATGAAACCATGTGCTTTCTTTTCTAGAAAGTTTTCGCCTGCTGAGCGCAATTATGATGTGGGCAATCGAGAGTTGTTGGCTATGAAGTGGGCGTTCGAGGAGTGGCGACATTGGCTTGAAGGAGCCAAGCATCGCGTGGTGGTCTTGACGGATCACAAGAATCTGACTTATCTAGAATCTGCCAAGCGGTTGAATCCTAGACAGGCTTGATGGTCGCTGTTTTTCTCTCGCTTCGATTTTGTGGTTTCGTAACTTCTGGGTTCTAAAAATGTGAAGGCTGATGCCCTTTCAAGGAGTTTTGTGCCTGATTTTCCGGGAGTTCCTGAGCCGGCTGGTATTCTCAAGGAGGGGGTAATTTTGTCTGCCATTTCCCCTGATTTGCGGCGGGTGCTGCAGGAGTTCCAGGCTGATAGACCTGACCGTTGTCCAGCGGAGAAACTGTTTGTCCCTGATAGATGGACTAGTAGAGTTATCTCTGAGGTTCATTGTTCGGTGTTGGCTGGTCATCCTGGAATCTTTGGTACCAGGGATTTGGTGGCTAGATCCTTTTGGTGGCCTTCCTTGTCACGGGATGTGAGTTCTTTTGTGCAGTCCTGTGGGACTTATGCTCGGGCTAAGCCCTGCTGTTCTCGTGCCAGTGGGTTGCTTTTGCCCTTGCCGGTCCTGAAAAGGCCCTGGACGCATATTTCCATGGATTTTATTTCAGATCTCCCTGTCTCTCAAAGGATGTCGGTTATCTGGGTGGTTTGTGATCGCTTCTCTAAGATGGTCCATTTGGTACCTTTGCCTAAATTGCCTTCCTCCTCTGATTTGGTTCCATTGTTTTTCCAGCACGTGGTTCGTTTACATGGCATTCCGGAGAACATTGTGTCGGACAGAGGTTCCCAGTTTGTTTCGAGGTTTTGGCGGTCCTTTTGTGCTAAGATGGGCATTGATTTGTCTTTTTCTTCAGCTTTCCATCCTCAGACAAATGGCCATACCGAATGAACCAATCAGACTTTGGAGACATATCTGAGATGCTTTGTTTCTGCTGATCAGGATGATTGGGTGTCCTTCTTGCCTTTGGCTGAGTTCACCCTTAACCCCTTAATCCCGTATGACGTACTATCCCGTCAAGGTGACCTGGGACTTAATTCCCGGTGACGGGATAGTACGTCATACGCGATCGGCCGCGCTCACGGGGGGAGCGCGGCCGATCGCGGCCGGGTGTCAGCTGCCTATCGCAGCTGACATCCGGCACTATGTGCCAGGAGCGGTCACGGACCGCCCCCGGAACATTAACCCCCGGCACACCGCGATCAAACATGATCGCAGTGTACCGGCGGTATAAGGAAGCATCGCGCAGGGAGGGGGCTCCCTGCGGGCTTCCCTGAGACCCCCGGAGCAACGCGATGTGATCACGTTGCTCTGAGGGTCTCCTACCTTCTTCCTCCCTGCAGGTCCCGGATCCAAGATGGCCGCGGCATCCGGGTCCTGCAGGGAGAAAGGTGGCTTACCGAGCGCCTGCTCAGAGCAGACGCTGGTAAGCCTGCACCGATGTAAGTGAGATCGGTGATCTGATAAAGTGCAGTGCACACTATCAGATCATCGATCTGTGATGTCCCCCCCTGGGACAAAGTAAAAAAGTAAAAAAAAAAATTTTAAATAAATAATAAAAAAAAATATATATATTATTCCCATAAATACATTTCTTTATCTAAATAAAAAAAACAAAACAATAAAAGTACAAATATTTAGTATCGCCGCGTCCGTAACGACCCAACCTATAAAACTGCTCCACTAGTTAACCCCTTCAGCAAACACCGTAAGAGAAAAAAAAAAAAAAACGAGGCAAAAAACAACGCTTTATTACCATACCGCCGAACAAAAAGAGGAATAACACGCGATCAAAAAGACTGATATAAATAATCATGGTACCGCTGAAAATGTCATCTTGTCCCGCAAAAAACGAGCCGCCATATAGCATCATCAGCAAAAAAATAAAAAAGTTATAGTCCTGAGAATAAAGCGATACCAAAATAATTATTTTTTCTATAAAATAGTTTTTATCGTATAAAAGCGCCAAAACATAAAAAAATGATATAAATGAGGTATTGCTGTAATCGTACTGACACGTCGAATAAAACTGCTTTATCAATTTTACCAAATGCGGAACGGTATAAACGCCTCTCCCAAAAGAAATTCATGAATAGCAGGTTTTTGGTCATTCTGCCTCACAAAAATCGGAATAAAAAGCGATCAAAAATGGTCACGTGTCCGAAAATGTAACCAATAAAAACGTCAACTCGTCCCGCAAAAAACAAGACCTCACATGACTCTGTGGAGCAAAATGTGGAAAAATTATAGGTCTCAAAATGTGGAGACGCAAAAACTTTTTTGCTATAAAAAGCGTCGCTGGTTTCACACTTGCGTTTTTGTCTGCAGCGTTTTTTGCACAAAAAAACACATGCGTTTTTTCCCTATATTTAACATTGAAAATGCATGCGTTTTTTGTACGCGTTTGGTCGCGTTTTCAAACGCATGCGTTTTTTTTCTGCATGTGTTCATTTTCAGAAATACAGCCTGCAGTATTTTCTTGCGTTTTTAAGCACATGCGTTTGCGTTAAAAACGCATGCGTTTTTATCGAAAAAAAACAGAAAACACACTGAAAAGCCACCCACCACCATCAAGGTGATAAAGGGATCCAAACCCTAACCCTAACTCTACCCCTAACCTCACCCCTAACCGTTTAATGAACATTTTCTGACAGTCATAGTGCCACGTATTTCAGTGCCACGTATTTCAGTGCCACGTATTTCAGTGCCACGTATTTCAGTGCCACGTATCACGTATTTCAGTGCCACGTGTTTCAGTGCCACGTGTTTCAGTGCCACGTATTTAAGTGTCACGTATTTCAGTGCCACGTATCACATATTTCAGTGCCACATATTTTAGTGCCACGTATTTAAGTACCACGTATTTCAGTGCCACGTATTTCAGTGCCACGTATTTCAGTGCCACATATTTCAGTGCCACGTATTTCAGTGCCACGTATTTCAGTGCCACGTATCATGTATTTCAGTGCCACGTATTTCAGTGCCACGTATTTCAGTGCCACGTATTTCAGTGCCACGTATCACGTAGTTCAGTGCCACGTATTTCAGTGCCACGTATTTCAGTGCCACGTATTTCAGTGCCACGTATTTCAGTGCCACGTATCATGTATTTCAGTGCCACGTATTTCAGTGCCACGTATTTCAGTGCCACGTATTTCAGTGCCACGTATTTCAGTGCCACGTATTTCAGTCACGTTTAGGGTTAGGGTTAGGGGTAGGGTTAGGGTTAGGGCTAGGGTTGGAGGTAAAGTTAGGGTTAGGGTTGGGGCTAAAGTTAGGGTTGGGGCTAAAGTTAGGGTTAGGGTTTGGATTACATTTACGGTTTGGATTAGGGTTGGGATTAGAATTATGGGTGTGTCAGGGCTAGGGGTGTGGTTAGGGTTACCATTGGGATTAGGGCTAGGGGTCTGTTTGGATTAGGGTTTCAGGTAGAATTGGGAAGTTTCCACTGTCCAGGCACATCAGGGGCTCTCCAAACGGGACATGGCGTCCAATCTCAATTCCAGCCAATTCTGCGTTGAAAAAGTAAAACAGTGCTCCTTCCCTTCCGAGCTCTCCCGTGCGCCCAAAAAGGGGTTTACCCCAACATATGGGTTATCAGCGTACTCGGGACAAATTGAACAACAACTTCTGGGGTCCAAGTTCTCTTGTTATCCTTGGGAAAATAAAAATTTGGGGGGCTAAAAATCATTTTTGTGGGAAAAAAAAGATGTTTTATTTTCACGGCTCTGCGTTATAAACTGTAGTGAAACACTTGGGGGGTTCAAAGTTCTCACAACACATCTAGATAAGTTCCTTGGGAGGTCTAGTTTCCAATATGGGGTCACTTGTGGTGGGTTTGTACTGTTTGGGTACATCAGGGGCTCTGCAAATGCAACGTGACGCCTGCAGACCAATCCATTTAAGGCTGCATTCCAAATGGCGCTCCTTCCCTTCCGAGCTCTGTCATGCGCCCAAACAGTGGTTCCCCCCCACATATGGGGTATCAGCGTACTCAGGACAAATTGGACAACAACTTTTGGGGTCTAATTTATCCTGATTCCCTTGTGAAAATACAAAACTGGGGGCTAAAAAAATCATTTTTGTGAAAAAAAAAAAGAATTTTTATTTTCACGGCTTTGCGCTATACACTTTAGTGAAACACTTAGAGGTTCAAAGTTCTCAAAACACATCTAGATAAGTTCCTTGGGAAGTCTAGTTTCCAATATGGGGTCACTTGTGGGGGGTTTGTACTGTTTGGGTACATCAGGGGCTCTGCAAATGCAACGTGACGGCTGCTGACCAATCCATTTAAGTCTGCATTCCAAATGGCGCTCCTTCCCTTTCGAGCTCTGTCATGCGCCCAAACAGTGGTTCTCCCCCACATATGGGGTATCAGCGTACTCAGGACAAATTGGAAAACAAATTTTGGGGTCCAATTTATTCTGTTACCCTTGTAAAAATACAAAGCTGGGGGCTAAAAAATCATTTTTGAGAAAAAAAAAATAAAAATATTTTCACGGCTCTGCGTTATAATCTGTAGTGAAACACTTGGGGATTCAAAGCTCTCAAAACACATCTAGATAAGTTCCTTAGGGGGTCTACTTTCCAAAATGGTGTCACTTGTGGGGGGTTTCAATGTTTAGGCACATCAGGGGCTCTCCAAACACAACATGGCGTCCCATCTCAATTCCAGTCAATTTTGCATTGAAAAGTCAAATGGCGCTCCTTCCCTTCCAAGCTCTGCCATGCGCCCAAACAATGGTTTACACCCACATATGGGGTATCAGCGTACTCAGGACAAATTGCACAACATTTTTTGGGGTCCAATTTCTTCTCTTACCCTTGGGAAAATAAAAAATTGGGGGCGAAAAGATCATTTTTGTGAAAAAATATGATTTTTTATTTTTACGGCTCTGCATTATAAACTTCTGTGAAGCACTTGGTGGGTCAAAGTGCTCACCACACATCTAGATAAGTTCCTTAGGGGGTCTACTTTCCAAAATGGTGTCACTTGTAGGGAGTTTCAATGTTTAGGCACATCAGGGGCTCTCCAAACGCAACATGGCGTCCCATCTCAATTCCAGTCAATTTTGCATTGAAAAGTCAAATGGCGCTCCTTCCCTTCCAAGCTCTGCCATGCGCCCAAACAATGGTTTACACCCACATATGGGGTATCAGCGTACTCAGGATAAATTGCACAACATTTTTTGGGGTCCAATTTCTTCTCTTACCCTTGGGAAAATAAAAAATTGGGGGCGAAAAGATCATTTTTGTGAAAAAATATGATTTTTTATTTTTACGGCTCTGCATTATAAACTTCTGTGAAGCACTTGGTGGGTCAAAGTGCTCACCACACATCTAGATAAGTTCCTTAGGGGGTCTACTTTCCAAAATGGTGTCACTTGTAGGGAGTTTCAATGTTTAGGCACATCAGGGGCTCTCCAAACGCAACATGGCGTCCCATCTCAATTCCAGTCAATTTTGCATTGAAAAGTCAAATGGCGCTCCTTCCCTTCCAAGCTCTGCCATGCGCCCAAACAATGGTTTACACCCACATATGGGGTATCAGCGTACTCAGAATAAATTGCACAACATTTTTTGGGGTCCAATTTCTTCTCTTACCCTTGGGAAAATAAAAAATTGGGGGCGAAAAGATCATTTTTGTGAAAAAATATGATTTTTTATTTTTACGGCTCTGCATTATAAACTTCTGTGAAGCACTTGGTGGGTCAAAGTGCTCACCACACATCTAGATAAGTTCCTTAGGGGGTCTACTTTCCAAAATGGTGTAAATTGTAGGGGGTTTCAGTGTTTAGGCACATCAGGGGCTCTCCAAACGCAACATGGCGTCTCATCTCAATTCCAGTCAATTTTGCATTGAAAAGTCAAATGGCGCTCCTTCCCTTCCAAGCTCTGCTATGTGCCCAAACAATGGTTTACACCCACATATGGGGTATCAGCGTACTCAGGACAAATTGCACAACATTTTTTGGGGTCCAATTTCTTATCTTACCCTTGGGAAAATAAAAAATTGGGGGCGAAATATAATTTTTGTGAAAAAATATGATTTTTTATTTTTACGACTCTGCATTATAAACTTCTGTGAAGCACTTGGTGGGTCAAAGTGCTCACCACACATCTAGATAAGTTCCTTAGGGGGTCTACTTTCCAAAATGGTGTCACTTGTAGGGGGTTTCAATGTTTAGGCACATCAGGGGCTCTCCAAACGCAACATGGCGTCCCATCTCAATTCCAGTCAATTTTGCATTGAAAAGTCAAATGGCGCTCCTTTCCTTCCGAGCTCTGCCATGCGCCCAAACAGTGGTTTAACCCACATATGGGGTATCAGCGTACTCAGGACAAATTGTACAACAACTTTGGGGGTCCATTTTCTCCTGTTACCCTTGGTAAAATAAAACAAATTGGAGCTGAAATAAATTTTGTGTGAAAAAAAGTTAAATGTTCATTTTTATTTAAACATTCCAAAAATTCCTGTGAAACACCTGAAGGGTTAATAAACTTCTTGAATATGGTTTTGAGCACCTTGAGGGGTGCAGTTTTTAGAATGGTGTCACACTTGGGTATTTTCTATCATATAGACCCCTCAAAATGACTTCAAATGAGATGTGGTCCCTAAAAAAAAATGGTGTTGTAAAAATGAGAAATTGCTGGTCAACTTTTAACCCTTATAACTCCGTCACAAAAAAAAATTTTGGTTCCAAAATTGTACTGATGTAAAGTAGACATGTGGGAAATGTTACTTATTAAGTATTTTGTGTGACATATGTCTGTGATTTAAGGGCATAAAAATTCAAATTTGGAAAATTGCGAAATTTTCAAAATTTTCGCCAAATTTCCATTTTTTTCACAAATAAACGCAAGTTATATCGAATAAATTTTACCACTAACATGAAGTACAATATGTCCCGAGAAAACAGTGTCAGAATCGCCAAGATCCGTCAAAGCGTTCCAGAGTTATAGCCTCATAAAGGGGCAGTGGTCAGAATTGTAAAAATTGGCCCAGTCATTAACGTGCAAACCGCCCTCGGGGCTTAAGGGGTTAATAATCGGGCCAGCTCGGCCACTTTGGTTTCACCTTTTTTCTGTAATTCTGGTTTCCACCCTTGTTTTTCTTCAGGACAGGTTGAGCCTTCGGACTGTCCTGGTGTGGATTCTGTGGTGGACAGGTTGCAGCAGATTTGGACTCATGTGGTGGACAATTTGACATTGTCCCAGGAGAAGGCTCAACGTTTCGCTAACCGCCGTCGCTGTGTTGGTCTCCGACTTTGTGTTGGGGATTTGGTTTGGTTATCGTCTCGTTATGTTCCTATGAAGGTTTCGTCTCCTAAGTTTAAGCCTCGTTTCATTGGTCCTTATAAGATTTCTGAAATTCTTAATCCTGTGTCATTTCGTTTGGACCTTCCAGCTTCTTTCTCCATCCATAATGTGTTCCATAGGTCGTTATTGCGGAGATATGTGGCTCCTATGGTTCCCTCCGTCGACCCTCCTGCCCCGGTGTTATTTGAGGGGGAGTTGAAGTATGTGGTGGAGAAGATTTTAGATTCTCGTGTTTCGAGATGGAAACTTCAGTACCTAGTCAAGTGGAAAGGTTATGGTCAGGAGGATAACTCCTGGGTGGTTGCCTCTGATGTTCATGCTGCCGATCTTGTTCGTGCCTTTCATTTGGCTCGTCCTGATCGGCCTGGGGGCTCTGGTGAGGTTTCGGTGACACCTCCTCAAGGGGGGGGGTACTGTTGTGAATTCTGTTCTCGAACTCCCTCCGGTGGTTATGAATGGTACTTCGTCGAGTTCTGTCCATGGACTCCCTCTGGTGGCTGTGAGTGGAGCTGCTGGTTCTGAGGTTCCTTCCTCAGCTGACCTCGTTTAGTCCTAGGCTGGCTGCTCTATTTAACTCCACTTAGATCGTTACTTGATGCCAGCTGTCAATGTCCTAGTACTGGTTCAGTCCTCTCTTGGATCTTTCAGATGACCTGTCTACTCCAGCAAAAGCTAAGTCCCTGCTAGCTTATTTGTTTAATACTGTTTTCTTGTCCAGCTTGCTATCATGATTCTGCCTCGCTAGCTGGAAGCTCTGGGATGCAGAGTGGCACCTCCACGCCGTGAGTCGGTGTGGGGTCTCTTTTGCACACTCTGCGTGGTTTTTTGGTAGTTTTTTATGCTGACCGCAAAGATACCTTTTCTATCCTCAAGTCTGTTTAGTTCAGTCTGGCCTCCTTTGCTGAAACCTATTTCATTCCTGTGTTTGTGACTTCCATCTTAACTCACAGTCAATATGTGTGGGGGGCTGCCTTTTTGCTTTGGGGAATTTCTCTGAGGCAAGTTAGGCTTTATTTTCTATCTTTAAGGGTAGTTAGCTCTTAGGCTGTGAAGAGGCGTTTAGGCAGAGTCAGGTACGCTCCACGGCTATTTCTAGTTGTTGTGATAGGATTAGGGGTTGCGGTCAGCAGAGCTCCCACTTCCCAGAGCTTGTCCTGTATTACTAGTTTGCTCATCAGGTCATTCCTAGTGCTCCTAACCACCAGGTCATCATAACAGTTTTGCATGCCTCTTCATGTCACCCACGTCACATGATTTCGTCTATACCTGTTGTCCAGTTCCTCCATTTACGGAGGATTTGCTCAACGGAGAATGATTTTGAAAAACGTGCGGTCGAGTTAACGGCACGCTTTATTGAACGGTGGTACAGCAGGCGG
This sequence comes from Ranitomeya variabilis, assembly GCF_051348905.1. Lineage (NCBI taxonomy): Eukaryota > Metazoa > Chordata > Amphibia > Anura > Dendrobatidae > Ranitomeya > Ranitomeya variabilis. The sequence continues at coordinate 599,265,100 of NC_135232.1, read as the reverse complement.
ATTGTTAAAAAAGCATATCATAGGGCGAAATATTCGGTCCGCAACCGCCTGCTGTACAAACCCCAAAGAGACGAAACATGTAAGGGCGGTGACTAGGGTTGAGCGAAACGGGTCGATCATTTTCAAAAGTCGCCGACTTTTGGCTAAGTTGGCGTCTCATGAAACCCGATCCGACCCCTGTGCTTGTCGGCCATGCGGTACGCGACTTTCGCGCCAAAGTCGCGTTTCAATGACGCGAAAAGCGCCATTTCTCAGCCAATGAAGGTGAACGCAGAGTGTGGGCAGCGTGATGACATAGATCCTGGTCCCCACCATCTTAGAGAAGGGCATTGCAGTGATTGGCTTGCTGTCTGCGGCGTCACAGGGGCTATAAAGGGGCGTTCCCGCCGACCGCCATCTTACTGCTGCTGATCTGAGCTTAGGGAGAGGTTGCTGCCGCTTCGTCAGAAGCAGGGAGAGCGTTAGGCAGGGTCCACTAACCACCAAACCGCTTGTGCTGCAGCGATTTCCACTGTCCAACACCACCTTCGGTGTGCAGGGACTGTGGAAGCTATTTTTTTTTTTTTTTCCCCTCAGCGCTGTAGCTCATTGGGCTGCCCTAGAAGGCTCCGTGATAGCTGTATTGCTGTGTGTACGCCACTGTGGAAACCAACTGCTTTTTTCAAAGCACATATCCTCTTGTTCCTTCCTTTCTGCACAGCTATCTTTTTTGTTTGTCCACACTTTTTATTTAATTTGTGCATCAGTCCACTCCTATTGCTGCCTGCCATACCTGGCTTACATTACTGCAGGGAGATAGTAATTGTAGGACAGTTTTTTTTTTTTTTTTTTTTTTTTTTTGTGGGAGATTAAGATTGGCATTTCTGCTACAGTGCCATCCCTGTGTGTGCCATCTCTCACTGAGTGGGCCATAGAAAGCCTATTTATTTTTTCCGTGATTTGTGTTCTAAAATCTACCTCAACACAAAAACACTACATCAATCAGTGGGAGAAAAATATTGGCCTCAGTCAGGGCTTGTGTGCCACTGCTGTGTGTGCTATCTCTCATTCAGTGGGCTATAGCAAGCCTATTTTTTTTTTTTTTTTTTAATATTATTTGGTTTCTAAAGTCTCCCTGAAAAAAAAAAAAAACCTAAAAAAACAGTGGGAGAGTAATATTGCCCTTTCAGCTTGTGTGCCAGTCTTGACTCCTGGGTGTGCCACCTCTCTCCCTCTCATTCAGTGGGCCATAGAAAGCCTATTTATTTTTTTAAAAAAATATTATTGGGTTTCTAAAGTCTCCCTGAAAAAACAAAAAATACATAAAAAAACAGTGGGAGAGTAATATTGCCCTTTCAGCTTGTGTGCCAGTCTTGACTCCTGGGTGTGCCACCTCTCTCCCTTTCATTCAGTGGGCCATAGAAAGCCTATTTATTTTTTCCGTGATTTGTGTTCTAAATTCTACCTCAACACAAAAACACTACATCAATCAGTGGGAGAAAAATATTGGCCTCAGTCAGGGCTTGTGTGCCACTGCTGTGTGTGCTATCTCTCATTCAGTGGGCTATAGCAAGCCTATTTTTTTTTTTTTTTTTTTTTTTTTTAATATTATTTGGTTTCTAAAGTCTCCCTGAAAAAAAAAAAAAAACCTAAAAAAACAGTGGGAGAGTAATATTGCCCTTTCAGCTTGTGTGCCAGTCTTGACTCCTGGGTGTGCCACCTCTCTCCCTCTCATTCAGTGGGCCATAGAAAGCCTATTTATTTTTTTTTTTTAATATTATTTGGTTTCTAATTCTCCCTGAAAAAAAAAAAAAAACCTAAAAAAACAGTGGGAGAATAATATTGCCCTTTCAGCTTGTGTGCCAGTCTTGACTCCTGGGTGTGCCACCTCTCTCCCTCTCATTCAGCGGGCCATAGAAAGCCTATTTATTTTTTTTAAAAAATATTATTGGGTTTCTAAAGTCTCCCTGAAAAAACAAAAAATACATAAAAAAACAGTGGGAGAGTAATATTGCCCTTTCAGCTTGTGTGCCAGTCTTGACTCCTGGGTGTGCCACCTCTCTCCCTTTCATTCAGTGGGCCATAGAAAGCCTATTTATTTTTTTTTTTAAATATTATTGGGTTTCTAAAGTCTCCCTGAAAAAAAAAAAAAAACCTAAAAAAACAGTGGGAGAGTAATATTGCCCTTTCAGCTTGTGTGCCAGTCTTGACTCCTGGGTGTGCCACCTCTCTCCCTCTCATTCAGTGGGCCATAGAAAGCCTATTTATTTTTTTTTTAAAATATTATTGGGTTTCTAAAGTCTCCCTGAAAAAAAAAAAAAAAACCTAAAAAAACAGTGGGAGAGTAATATTGCCCTTTCAGCTTGTGTGCCAGTCTTGACTCCTGGGTGTGCCACCTCTCTCCCTCTCATTCAGTGGGCCATAGAAAGCCTATTTATTTTTTTTTTTAAATATTATTGGGTTTCTAAAGTCTCCCTGAAAAAACAAAAAATACATAAAAAAACAGTGGGAGAGTAATATTGCCCTTTCAGCTTGTGTGCCAGTCTTGACTCCTGGGTGTGCCACCTCTCTCCCTTTCATTCAGTGGGCCATAGAAAGCCTATTTATTTTTTCCGTGATTTGTGTTCTAAATTCTACCTCAACACAAAAACACTACATCAATCAGTGGGAGAAAAATATTGGCCTCAGTCAGGGCTTGTGTGCCACTGCTGTGTGTGCTATCTCTCATTCAGTGGGCTATAGCAAGCCTATTTTTTTTTTTTTTTTTTTTTTATATTATTTGGTTTCTAAAGTCTCCCTGAAAAAAAAAAAAAAACCTAAAAAAACAGTGGGAGAGTAATATTGCCCTTTCAGCTTGTGTGCCAGTCTTGACTCCTGGGTGTGCCACCTCTCTCCCTCTCATTCAGTGGGCCATAGAAAGCCTATTTATTTTTTTTTTTAAATATTATTGGGTTTCTAAAGTCTCCCTGAAAAAACAAAAAATACATAAAAAAACAGTGGGAGAGTAATATTGCCCTTTCAGCTTGTGTGCCAGTCTTGACTCCTGGGTGTGCCACCTCTCTCCCTTTCATTCAGTGGGCCATAGAAAGCCTATTTATTTTTTTTTTAAAATATTATTGGGTTTCTAAAGTCTCCCTGAAAAAAAAAAAAAACCTAAAAAAACAGTGGGAGAGTAATATTGCCCTTTCAGCTTGTGTGCCAGTCTTGACTCCTGGGTGTGCCACCTCTCTCCCTCTCATTCAGCGGGCCATAGAAAGCCTATTTATTTTTTTTTAAAAATATTATTGGGTTTCTAAAGTCTCCCTGAAAAAACAAAAAATACATAAAAAAACAGTGGGAGAGTAATATTGCCCTTTCAGCTTGTGTGCCAGTCTTGACTCCTGGGTGTGCCACCTCTCTCCCTTTCATTCAGTGGGCCATAGAAAGCCTATTTATTTTTTTTTTTAAATATTATTGGGTTTCTAAAGTCTCCCTGAAAAAAAAAAAAAAACCTAAAAAAACAGTGGGAGAGTAATATTGCCCTTTCAGCTTGTGTGCCAGTCTTGACTCCTGGGTGTGCCACCTCTCTCCCTCTCATTCAGTGGGCCATAGAAAGCCTATTTATTTTTTTTTTAAAATATTATTGGGTTTCTAAAGTCTCCCTGAAAAAAAAAAAAAAAACCTAAAAAAACAGTGGGAGAGTAATATTGCCCTTTCAGCTTGTGTGCCAGTCTTGACTCCTGGGTGTGCCACCTCTCTCCCTTTCATTCAGTGGGCCATAGAAAGCCTATTTATTTTTTCCGTGATTTGTGTTCTAAATTCTACCTCAACACAAAAACACTACATCAATCAGTGGGAGAAAAATATTGGCCTCAGTCAGGGCTTGTGTGCCACTGCTGTGTGTGCTATCTCTCATTCAGTGGGCTATAGCAAGCCTATTTTTTTTTTTTTTTTTTTTTTATATTATTTGGTTTCTAAAGTCTCCCTGAAAAAAAAAAAAAAACCTAAAAAAACAGTGGGAGAGTAATATTGCCCTTTCAGCTTGTGTGCCAGTCTTGACTCCTGGGTGTGCCACCTCTCTCCCTCTCATTCAGTGGGCCATAGAAAGCCTATTTATTTTTTTTTTTAAATATTATTGGGTTTCTAAAGTCTCCCTGAAAAAACAAAAAATACATAAAAAAACAGTGGGAGAGTAATATTGCCCTTTCAGCTTGTGTGCCAGTCTTGACTCCTGGGTGTGCCACCTCTCTCCCTTTCATTCAGTGGGCCATAGAAAGCCTATTTATTTTTTTTTTAAAATATTATTGGGTTTCTAAAGTCTCCCTGAAAAAAAAAAAAAAACCTAAAAAAACAGTGGGAGAGTAATATTGCCCTTTCAGCTTGTGTGCCAGTCTTGACTCCTGGGTGTGCCACCTCTCTCCCTCTCATTCAGTGGGCCATAGAAAGCCTATTTATTTTTTTTTTAAAATATTATTGGGTTTCTAAAGTCTCCCTGAAAAAACAAAAAATACATAAAAAAACAGTGGGAGAGTAATATTGCCCTCTCAGCTTGTGTGCCAGTCTTGACTCCTGGGTGTGCCACCTCTCTCTCTCTAATTGTGGGCCATAGAAAGCCTTTTTTTTTTTTTTTTTTAATATTATTTGGTTTCTAAAGTCTCCCTGAGAAAAAAAAAAAAATAAATTAGGTGGGAGATTAATATTGACATTAGTGCTTGAGTGACAGTCCTGCGTGTGTGTCATCTCTGTGATTTTGTGCCACAGAAAACAGAGTGTGTAACATTGTGCCTGATTTTCCTTGTGGTCTCACCAACCTGTTAAGGGATATTGAAATCATACTGAAGTTATAGCTCACCGTGTAAGTTGTTTGACAGCAACAAATAAAGTTACTTTGGTTAAGATTTTAAAACAATGAGGAAGTCTGGTGCAAGAGGTCGTCGTGGGCGTTCATTGTCAGCTGGTAATGATGGTAGTGGTAGAGGAGCATCAGGTGGTCGTGGGGATAAAAATATTCCACCTAAGTCTGGAGCTGTGGAGCCAGTTTCGTCGTCAGGCTACACAAGGCCTCGAACGCTCTCTTTTCTGGGAGTAGGAAAACCGCTTTTAAAGGCGGAGCAGCAACAGCAAGTTTTGGCTTACATTGCAGACTCAGCCTCTAGCTCTTTTGCCTCCTCTTCCGAAACTGGTAAATGTAAAAGCAGCGCGTCGCTTGTGGATGTTCACGGTCAGGGACAAGTCGCTTCCTTGTCCTCCTCAGCAAAAACTACAACAAGAGAGAAGGATGCAGCAGGCGACACAACGGGTCACTCCATGGAGCTCTTTACACATACCGTCCCTGGCTTAGAAAGTGAAACATTTAACAGGCCATGCCCATTACAAGTATATTCTGACATGGAGTGCACTGATGCACAGCCACAGCCAGAGTACTATGCTGCTCCTTTGACTCAGACCACCACATTGCCCTCTCAGGGTACAGATCCACAATCAGACCCTGATGAGACTATGTTGCCCCGCCACGAACGCTATACCACCGACCGACACAGTGACACAGACGAAGTTGCACACGAGCTCGAAGAGGAGGTAATAGATGACCCAGTTATTGACCCCGATTGGCAGCCATTGGGGGAACAGGGTGCAGGCGGCAGTAGTTCAGAAGCGGAGGTGGAGGAGGGGCCGCAGCAGGCATCAACATCGCAACAGGTTACATCTGCCGGGCCCGTATCTGGCCCAAAACGCGTGTCAAAGCCAAAACCTGTTGGAGCACAGCGTTGCCATCCGGTTAAAGCTCAGTCTGCAATCCCTGAAAAGGGATCCGAGTCTAGGAAGAGTGCAGTCTGGCATTTTTTTAAACAACATCCAACTGATCAGCGCAAAGTCATCTGTCAAAAATGTTCAACTAGCTTAAGCAGAGGTCAGAATCTGAAAAGTCTAAATACTAGTTGCATGCATAGACACTTAACCACCATGCATTTTCAAGCCTGGACTAACTACCAAACGTCCCTCAAGGTTGTAGCACCCTCGGCCAATGAAGCTAGTCAGCAACGCAACATCCCTTCCGTCACTGTAAGGCCACCATTTTCCGCACCACAGGCAGTATCTGTGCAGGTTTCTTTGCCAGCCAAAAGCAGTCAGGGTCAGGGAATCACCAGTTTTGTAGGAGGAAATATTGCATCTAGGGCACCGGCGGAAACAATACCGTCTCCAACCGTCTCTCAGTCTGCCATGTACACCGGCACACCCGAAAGTTCCACGATCTCCAGCTCTCCAGTCCAGCTCACCCTACATGAGACTCTGGTTAGAAAAAGGAAGTACTTATCCTCGCATCCGCGTACACAGGGTTTTAACGCCCACATAGCTAGACTAATCTCGTTAGAGATGATGCCCTACCGGTTAGTTGAAAGCGAAGCTTTCAAAGCCCTGATGGAGTACGCTGAACCACGATACGAGCTACCCAGTCGACACTTTTTTTCCAGAAAAGCCATCCCAGCCCTGCACCAGCATGTTAAACAGCGCATCGTCCATGCACTCAGGCAATCTGTGAGTACAAAGGTGCACCTGACTACAGATGCATGGACCAGTAGGCATGGCCAGGGACGTTATGTGTCCATCACGGCACACTGGGTGAATGTGGTGGATGCAGGGTCCACAGGCGACATCAATTTAGGGACAGTTGTGCCTAGCCCACGGTCTAGGAAACAGTTGGCTGTAGGCGTTCGCACCCCCTCCTCCTCCTCCTCCTCGTCCTCCTGCAGAAGCTACAGCTCTTCCACAGAACGCAGTCTGCCAACCACTCCATCGGCAGATGACACTGTTGCACACCAGTTGTCCCATTATGGGCCAGCTACTGCCAAGCGTCAGCAGGCTGTATTGGCTATGAAGTGCTTGGGCGACAATAGACACACCGCGGAAGTTCTGTCCGAGTTCTTGCAACAAGAAACGCAGTCGTGGCTGGGCACAGTAGATCTTGAGGCAGGCAAGGTAGTGAGTGATAACGGAAGGAATTTCATGGCTGCCATCTCCCTTTCCCAACTGAAACACATTCCTTGCCTGGCTCACACCTTAAACCTGGTGGTGCAGTGCTTATTGAAAACTTATCCTGGGTTCTCCGACCTGCTCCTCAAAGTGCGTGCACTTTGCTCACATATCCGACGTTCGCCTGTACACGCCAGCCGTATGCAGACCTATCAGCGGTCTTTGAACCTTCCCCAGCATCGCCTAATCATAGACGTTGCAACAAGGTGGAACTCAACACTGCACATGCTTCAGAGACTGTGCGAACAGAGGCGTGCTGTTATTTATTTGTGGGAGGATACACGGGCAGGCAGTAGGATGGCAGACATGGAGTTGTCAGGTGTGCAGTGGTCTAAGATACAAGACATGTGTCAAGTCCTTCAGTGCTTTGAGGAATGCACACGGCTGGTTAGTGCAGACAACGCCGTAATAAGCATGAGCATCCCCCTAATGCGTCTGCTGATGCAAAGTTTGACGCACATAAAGGAGCAGGCGTCTGCACCAGAGGAAGAGGAAAGCCTTGATGACAGTCAGCCATTGTCTGGTCAGGGCAGTGTACAGGACGAGGTAGCGGGCGAAGAGGAGGTGGAGGACGAGGAGGATGATGGGGATGAGTATATTTTTAATGCCGAACCTTTCCCGGGGGCACAGGAATTTGGTTGCGTGTCACGGCCGGGTTCTGGTTTTTTGAGGGACACAAGTGACGTAGATTTGCCTGCAACTGCCCCTCAACCAATCACAACCGGAGATTTGACAACTGGAACTTTGGCCCACATGGCGGATTATGCCTTACGTATCCTAAAAAGGGACACACGCATTACGAAAATGATGAACGATGACGATTACTGGTTGGCCTGCCTCCTTGATCCACGCTATAAAGGCAAATTGCAAAATATTATGCCACATGAGAACTTGGAACTAATATTAGCAACCAAACAATCAACTCTTGTTGACCGTTTGCTTCAGGCATTCCCAGCACACAGCGCACGTGATCGTTCTCACACGAGCTCCAGGGGGCAGCAGACTAGGAGTGTTAGGGGTGCACACATCAGAAGTGGCATTGTACAGAGGGGTTTTCTGACCAGGTTGTGGAGTGATTTTGCTATGACCGCAGACAGGACAGGTACTGCTGCATCAATTGAAAGTGACAGGAGACAACATTTGTCCAGTATGGTTACTAACTATTTTTCATCCCTTATCGATGTTCTCCCTCAACCGTCATTCCCATTTGATTACTGGGCCTCCAAATTAGACACCTGGCCAGAATTGGCAGAATATGCATTGCAGGAGCTTGCTTGCCCGGCAGCAAGTGTCCTATCAGAAAGAGTATTCAGTGCTGCAGGTTCAATATTAACCGAAAAAAGGACTCGTCTGGCTACCCAAAATGTTGACGATCTAACATTCATTAAAATGAACCACAACTGGATTTCGAAATCTTTTGCCCCACCTTGCCCGGCCGACACCTAGCTTTCCTATGAAAAGCTCTTGCCTGTGAATTACTTTTCTAATGTCTAATTTGCTGCAGCTGATTGTACAGCATACGACATGTTTACACCTCCCTAAATGGCAAAACTCCCCACACGGGGCCGTGGTATCGCGACTTGGCGCAAGCACCCGTGAGACTGCTGTTTGTCTGAAGAGGTGGGTGTGCTCGCTTTTGGTTGACGGCATTGCTACTGGGTCCCTCATAGTACAATGTAGTGTCTCTGGCGGTGGTGGTGCGCACCCAACGTCAGACACACCGTTGTAACATGAGGGGCCCTGGGGCGGTCCCGCCGGCCTCAAGAGAGTTCCCCCCTACCCCAGCTCAAAATGTGCTCTACCACGTGCAAAATTATGTCGCACAGCTCCACCAATCTTTAGTCTATTCGCTGACATCATTCAATGTCTGGCACTGACAATACAAATTTGTAGACATCTATGATGCAACTTAAAGTAGTCTGTGTCTGTGTCCTATATTGGCACCATTAAATAGTTACTGCCAAATTACTATGTCAGAAACTCAGTAGATGAGCCCACCCCTGTACCTAAGTATGCCACCTTTTTTTTTTGTTTTGGTTGTTTTGCGAGACATTAACATCTATTTATATTTTGGGAGTACTGGGACAGACACTCCTTGCACTACTCCTCCACTCACCACCAAGCTGCCTGTGTATCCATGTAACCGCTGTAAAACTGCCATGAGCCTATTGTTTGTTATTTTAGGCCTTTGATAGCCTGTCTGCGGCCCCTACTTGCAATACTCCTCCACTGACCACCAAGCTGCCTGCCCGTGTATCCATGTAACCGCTGTGAAACTGCCATGAGCCTATTGTTTGTTATTTTAGGCCTTTGATAGCCTGTCTGCGGTCCCTACTTTAAATACTCCTCCACTGACCAGACCACTGCTGCCCGTGTACCCCTGGAACCAATTATAAAGTGCCTACAGCCAGCCCATTTTTTTATGTTAGGCCTTTGAAGCCTGTCTGCGGTCCCTACTTGCAATACTCCTCCACTGACCACAATGCTGCCTGGAGTGCCTGCCTGTGTATCCATGTAACCGATGTAAAACTGCCATGACTGCCTACTGTTTGTTATTTTAGGCCTTTGATAGCCTGTCTGCAGCCCCTACTTGCAATACTCCTCCACTGACCACCAAGCTGCCTGCCCGTGTATCCATGTAACCGCTGTGAAACTGCCATGAGCCTATTGTTTGTTATGTTAGGCCTTTGATAGCCTGTCTGCGGTCCCTACTTTAAATACTCCTCCACTGACCAGACCACTGCTGCCCGTGTACCCCTGGAACCAATTATAAAGTGCCTACAGCCAGCCCATTTTCTTATGTTAGGCCTTTGAAGCCTGTCTGCGGTCCCTACTTTAAATACTCCTCCACTGACCACCAAGCTGCCTGCCCGTGTATCCATGTAACCGCTGTAAAACTGCCATGAGCCTATTGTTTGTTATTTTAGGCCTTTGATAGCCTGTCTGCGGCCCCTACTTGCAATACTCCTCCACTGACCACAATGCTGCCTGGAGTGCCTGCCTGTGTATCCATGTAACCGATGTAAAACTGCCATGACTGCCTACTGTTTGTTATTTTAGGCCTTTGATAGCCTGTCTGCAGCCCCTACTTGCAATACTCCTCCACTGACCACACCAATGCTGCCCGTGTACCCCTGGAACCTATTTAAAAGTTCATAGAGCCTAGTTATATATTTTATTTACTATTAATAAGGCCATGATGGACTACGCTGTACCACGCTACAAGCTAACCAGTCGACACTTCTTTTGCGAGAAAAGCCATCCCAACCCTCCACCAGCATGTAGAAGACCGCATTGTCCATGCACTCTGGCAATCTGTGAGTACAAAGGTGCACCTGACAACAGACGCATGGACCTGTAGGCATGGCCACGGAAGATTACGTGTCCATTACGGCGCAATGGGTTAATGTGGTGGATGCATGGTCCACAGGGGACAGCCTACTAAGTCTGTCTGCAGTCCCTAATTCAAATTGTCCTCCACTGTCTAAATCGGAACTTCCACCTTCTGGCTTTCGGCCTATAGTATCAGAAATTAAACTGCATTTGGCCTTCAACTTTGGTTAGGGCCTACTAACGGCTTCTGCCCCTCCCTGGTGTTGCCCTCAACTAAATAAAGCTGAGCTTCAACCTTCCGGCTCTCATTATGTGGTTTAAAAAAAAAAAATGGTGGTTAGGGCCTACTAACGGCTTCTGCCCCTCCCTGGTGTTGCCCTCAACTAAATAAAGCTGAGCTTCAACCTTCCGGCTCTCATTATGTGGTTTAAAAAAAAAAAATGGTGGTTAGGGCCTACTAACGGCTTCTGCCCCTCCCTGGTGTTGCCCTCAACTAAATAAAGCTGAGCTTCAACCTTCTGCTCCAAATTACCATTTTAAAAAATGCAATAGGCTTTTCAGGCCTACTAAAGGTGTCTGTCTGTGTGCCCCTCCCTGGTGTTGTCCTCAACTAAATAAAGCTGAGCTTCAACCTTCCGGCTCTCATTATGTGGTTTTAAAAAAAAAAATGGTGGTTAGGGCCTACTAACGGCTTCTGCCCCTCCCTGGTGTTGTCCTCAACTAAATAAAGCTGAGCTTCAACCTTCCGGCTCTCATTATGTGGTTTTAAAAAAAAAAATGGTGGTTAGGGCCTACTAACGGCTTCTGCCCCTCCCTGGTGTTGTCCTCAACTAAATAAAGCTGAGCTTCAACCTTCCGGCTCTCATTATGTGGTTTTAAAAAAAAAATGGTGGTTAGGGCCTACTAACGGCTTCTGCCCCTCCCTGGTGTTGCCCTCAACTAAATAAAGCTGAGCTTCAACCTTCTGCTCCAAATTACCATTTTGAAAAATGCAATAGGCTTTTCAGGCCTACAAAAGGTGTCTGTCTGTGTGCCCCTCCCTGGTGTTGTCCTCAACTAAATAAAGCTGAGCTTCAACCTTCCGGCTCTCATTATGTGGTTTTAAAAAAAAAAATGGTGGTTAGGGCCTACTAACGGCTTCTGCCCCTCCCTGGTGTTGTCCTCAACTAAATAAAGCTGAGCTTCAACCTTCCGGCTCTCATTATGTGGTTTTAAAAAAAAAAATGGTGGTTAGGGCCTACTAACGGCTTCTGCCCCTCCCTGGTGTTGTCCTCAACTAAATAAAGCTGAGCTTCAACCTTCCGGCTCTCATTATGTGGTTTTAAAAAAAAAATGGTGGTTAGGGCCTACTAACGGCTTCTGCCCCTCCCTGGTGTTGTCCTCAACTAAATAAAGCTGAGCTTCAACCTTCCGGCTCTCATTATGTGGTTTTAAAAAAAAAAATGGTGGTTAGGGCCTACTAACGGCTTCTGCCCCTCCCTGGTGTTGTCCTCAACTAAATAAAGCTGAGCTTCAACCTTCCGGCTCTCATTATGTGGTTTTAAAAAAAAAAATGGTGGTTAGGGCCTACTAACGGCTTCTGCCCCTCCCTGGTGTTGTCCTCAACTAAATAAAGCTGAGCTTCAACCTTCCGGCTCTCATTATGTGGTTTTAAAAAAAAAAATGGTGGTTAGGGCCTACTAACGGCTTCTGCCCCTCCCTGGTGTTGTCCTCAACTAAATAAAGCTGAGCTTCAACCTTCCGGCTCTCATTATGTGGTTTTAAAAAAAAAATGGTGGTTAGGGCCTACTAACGGCTTCTGCCCCTCCCTGGTGTTGCCCTCAACTAAATAAAGCTGAGCTTCAACCTTCTGCTCCAAATTACCATTTTGAAAAATGCAATAGGCTTTTCAGGCCTACTAAAGGTGTCTGTCTGTGTGCCCCTCCCTGGTGTTGTCCTCAACTAAATAAAGCTGAGCTTCAACCTTCCGGCTCTCATTATGTGGTTTTAAAAAAAAAAATGGTGGTTAGGGCCTACTAACGGCTTCTGCCCCTCCCTGGTGTTGTCCTCAACTAAATAAAGCTGAGCTTCAACCTTCCGGCTCTCATTATGTGGTTTTAAAAAAAAAATGGTGGTTAGGGCCTACTAACGGCTTCTGCCCCTCCCTGGTGTTGCCCTCAACTAAATAAAGCTGAGCTTCAACCTTCTGCTCCAAATTACCATTTTGAAAAATGCAATAGGCTTTTCAGGCCTACAAAAGGTGTCTGTCTGTGTGCCCCTCCCTGGTGTTGTCCTCAACTAAATAAAGCTGAGCTTCAACCTTCCGGCTCTCATTATGTGGTTTTAAAAAAAAAAATGGTGGTTAGGGCCTACTAACGGCTTCTGCCCCTCCCTGGTGTTGTCCTCAACTAAATAAAGCTGAGCTTCAACCTTCCGGCTCTCATTATGTGGTTTTAAAAAAAAAAATGGTGGTTAGGGCCTACTAACGGCTTCTGCCCCTCCCTGGTGTTGTCCTCAACTAAATAAAGCTGAGCTTCAACCTTCCGGCTCTCATTATGTGGTTTTAAAAAAAAAATGGTGGTTAGGGCCTACTAACGGCTTCTGCCCCTCCCTGGTGTTGTCCTCAACTAAATAAAGCTGAGCTTCAACCTTCCGGCTCTCATTATGTGGTTTTAAAAAAAAAAATGGTGGTTAGGGCCTACTAACGGCTTCTGCCCCTCCCTGGTGTTGTCCTCAACTAAATAAAGCTGAGCTTCAACCTTCCGGCTCTCATTATGTGGTTTTAAAAAAAAAAATGGTGGTTAGGGCCTACTAACGGCTTCTGCCCCTCCCTGGTGTTGTCCTCAACTAAATAAAGCTGAGCTTCAACCTTCCGGCTCTCATTATGTGGTTTTAAAAAAAAAAATGGTGGTTAGGGCCTACTAACGGCTTCTGCCCCTCCCTGGTGTTGTCCTCAACTAAATAAAGCTGAGCTTCAACCTTCCGGCTCTCATTATGTGGTTTTAAAAAAAAAATGGTGGTTAGGGCCTACTAACGGCTTCTGCCCCTCCCTGGTGTTGCCCTCAACTAAATAAAGCTGAGCTTCAACCTTCTGCTCCAAATTACCATTTTGAAAAATGCAATAGGCTTTTCAGGCCTACTAAAGGTGTCTGTCTGTGTGCCCCTCCCTGGTGTTGTCCTCAACTAAATAAAGCTGAGCTTCAACCTTCCGGCTCTCATTATGTGGTTTTAAAAAAAAAAATGGTGGTTAGGGCCTACTAACGGCTTCTGCCCCTCCCTGGTGTTGTCCTCAACTAAATAAAGCTGAGCTTCAACCTTCCGGCTCTCATTATGTGGTTTTAAAAAAAAAAATGGTGGTTAGGGCCTACTAACGGCTTCTGCCCCTCCCTGGTGTTGTCCTCAACTAAATAAAGCTGAGCTTCAACCTTCCGGCTCTCATTATGTGGTTTTAAAAAAAAAAATGGTGGTTAGGGCCTACTAACGGCTTCTGCCCCTCCCTGGTGTTGTCCTCAACTAAATAAAGCTGAGCTTCAACCTTCCGGCTCTCATTATGTGGTTTTAAAAAAAAAATGGTGGTTAGGGCCTACTAACGGCTTCTGCCCCTCCCTGGTGTTGCCCTCAACTAAATAAAGCTGAGCTTCAACCTTCTGCTCCAAATTACCATTTTGAAAAATGCAATAGGCTTTTCAGGCCTACTAAAGGTGTCTGTCTGTGTGCCCCTCCCTGGTGTTGTCCTCAACTAAATAAAGCTGAGCTTCAACCTTCCGGCTCTCATTATGTGGTTTAAAAAAAAAAAATGGTGGTTAGGGCCTACTAACGGCTTCTGCCCCTCCCTGGTGTTGTCCTCAACTAAATAAAGCTGAGCTTCAACCTTCCGGCTCTCATTATGTGGTTTTAAAAAAAAAATGGTGGTTAGGGCCTACTAACGGCTTCTGCCCCTCCCTGGTGTTGCCCTCAACTAAATAAAGCTGAGCTTCAACCTTCTGCTCCAAATTACCATTTTGAAAAATGCAATAGGCTTTTCAGGCCTACAAAAGGTGTCTGTCTGTGTGCCCCTCCCTGGTGTTGTCCTCAACTAAATAAAGCTGAGCTTCAACCTTCCGGCTCTCATTATGTGGTTTTAAAAAAAAAATGGTGGTTAGGGCCTACTAACGGCTTCTGCCCCTCCCTGGTGTTGTCCTCAACTAAATAAAGCTGAGCTTCAACCTTCCGGCTCTCATTATGTGGTTTTAAAAAAAAAAATGGTGGTTAGGGCCTACTAACGGCTTCTGCCCCTCCCTGGTGTTGTCCTCAACTAAATAAAGCTGAGCTTCAACCTTCCGGCTCTCATTATGTGGTTTTAAAAAAAAAATGGTGGTTAGGGCCTACTAACGGCTTCTGCCCCTCCCTGGTGTTGCCCTCAACTAAATAAAGCTGAGCTTCAACCTTCTGCTCCAAATTACCATTTTGAAAAATGCAATAGGCTTTTCAGGCCTACTAAAGGTGTCTGTCTGTGTGCCCCTCCCTGGTGTTGTCCTCAACTAAATAAAGCTGAGCTTCAACCTTCCGGCTCTCATTATGTGGTTTAAAAAAAAAAAATGGTGGTTAGGGCCTACTAACGGCTTCTGCCCCTCCCTGGTGTTGTCCTCAACTAAATAAAGCTGAGCTTCAACCTTCCGGCTCTCATTATGTGGTTTTAAAAAAAAAATGGTGGTTAGGGCCTACTAACGGCTTCTGCCCCTCCCTGGTGTTGCCCTCAACTAAATAAAGCTGAGCTTCAACCTTCTGCTCCAAATTACCATTTTGAAAAATGCAATAGGCTTTTCAGGCCTACTAAAGGTGTCTGTCTGTGTGCCCCTCCCTGGTGTTGTCCTCAACTAAATAAAGCTGAGCTTCAACCTTCCGGCTCTCATTATGTGGTTTAAAAAAAAAAAATGGTGGTTAGGGCCTACTAACGGCTTCTGCCCCTCCCTGGTGTTGCCCTCAAGTAAATAAAGCTGAGCTTCAACCTTCTGCTCCAAATTACCATTTTAAAAAATGCAATAGGCTTTTCCGGCCTACTAAAGGTGTCTGCCCCTCCCTGGTGTTGTCCTCAACTGAACAAAGCTGAGCTTCCACATTCTGGCTTTCGCCCTATACTATCAGATATTAAACTGCATTTGGCCTACTAGTGTGGTTAGGCCCTTGAAACAGTGTCTGCTGCTCTTGGGTTTGCTACTCCACTGAACAAAGCAATGCCGCCTGTTTAGTCCTGTTACCAATTTTGAACTGCATGTAGCCTACTTTATTCTTTGGCCCTATATCTGTTTCCTCCTCATCCTGCCCATTGCCCAGCCACTGCTAAATGAGTCTGCTGGTACATTGACCTAGACCACTACATTCCCCTTGTACTCTACACAGCCAGAATCTGTCCCTGCTGAAAGTAAGGTTCCCCTTCCCGCATGTTATACCACCTTACACAGGGACAAAGAGGAAGGTGCAGATGAAAGTGCAGGTTCCTTCATCAGGTGGGGGGGCATACTCGTTGGCGACGTCACTGGCACAGGGCCCCTCAGAGTACGCAAAAGTGTCGCTGCTGGTGGGAGGCGCCCCCGCCATGCAAACACACCGCCGTACTTTGAGGGGCCCTGTGCCAGTGGCAATGCGAACGAGTGGGCCCCCCCCCTGCTTGCTCAGGATCACAGCACTTGCAACTTTTAAATACTTACCTTTCCCTGCAACACCGCCGTGACGTAGTCCGCATTTCCTGGGCCCACGAAAAACTTGAGCCAGCCCTACTCCCCCCACAACTTTCACCCAATTCCCTATGCCCAACTATTATTATACAGTTAATTAAGATTGGCAAGCTTCAGAAACAAGAATGGATGTTTTTGGCATTAAAATGGGCACTGTAGGTGTTTTCCTGGCCTCCACTCACTGCCGACTATGCTTCCCCATTGACTTGCATTGGGTTTCGTGTTTCGGTCGATCCCCGACTTTTAGCGATAATCGGCCGACTGCACTCGACTCGACTCTGGACAAAATCGGGTTTCCCAAAACCCTACTCGATCTTAAAAAAATGAAAGTCGCTCAACCCTAGCGGTGACCAATTGAGGTTCATTACCACGTTTCATTCCCAGGCGGATAAAGTGAGACTGGCACTCACCAAAGCCTGGCCCATTCTTCTTACTGATCCTACCAATTGCAAATTTCTCCCTAAAAGACCTCTACTGACCTTTAGACGAGCTAGAAATCTGAGAGATCTTCTCTCTAAGAGTCATTACACAGCACAGGGACCTAGGACATTTTTGGACAACATACGGGCCCCAGGGGGTTCTACCCCATGCGGCCGTTGTATTGCATGCCCTAATGTAGATAGATGTGACACGTTTACCAACTCAGATGGGTCTAAGGTTTATACCATCAGGAAATGCATTACTTGCATTTCTAGATATGTCATCTACTATGCCACTTGCCCCTGTGGACTTATTTATGTCGGAATGACAACAAGACAGTTGAAGTTCAGAATTAGGGAGCATGTCTTGGGAATTGAGGCAGCTACTACACAAAAGGACGTGTCCCTACTAAAAACGATTCCGAGGCATTTTCGGAGGTATCATCAAAGTGACAGTTCACTTCTTAGGGTCCGTGGCATTGACATGCTCAGTGTCAACATTCGGGGTGGGAATCTTTTCAAGCGTTTGGGCCAGCTAGAGACACGATGGATCTGGTCTCTTAATACAGTAGATCCATTGGGCCTTAACGAAAATATTAGTTACGCCCCGTTTCTATAATCGTCACATTGCTGTATTTTGCTTTTCTGCATTATGTTTTTGTTTTTATATGTTTCTAATTGCCTTTTTTATCACTTAGGATTGTTCAATATGACCTGTTGAGTTGGGTTATTTCCATTTCTGATGAGGCTCTAAAGCTTGACGTTGGAAGCAGAGGGATAACAGTCGGAAGGGATCAAGAATGTATGGATTATTATACCATAAGGACTTATACTTGCTAATGTTCGGCTATCCATTGTTTGTTATCCATTATGGACTGCTAATTATATTTATATCTTGGATGCTCGCCAATCACATTTATGCTTATATTATACTCTACTGGGTGTATATCCATTGTATTTTGACACTAGCACTCCATATTGTGTTCTTTTCCTTTGAGCTAGCTGTGTTGTTAATTAGGCTTAAGGTTTGTACTTGCCTTTTATACCATAAAATCTAGATTTTGGCTAGCCTTGTATTGATTTGCATGTTTGTCTCTTACTTGTCATGCTTTACGATTGTTATATGATATATTAATACCTTTTTCTGCTGTTCCTTCCCTTGCCCTTCATCAATATGGTGGTTTAATTCCTGTTTCGTTGCTGCGCATGCGCCGCTCTGCTCTGCTTGTCTCACGGCGGCCGTGTACGCACTTCCGGATCACGTGGGGCCCCAGGTGCTTCCGGTCGCGGCGTGCTCTGCGGCGCTGGGATGGGCGGGAGCGGTGTGGCGCGGGGATGCGCCGCAATGATGGCAGATTGTATATATAGTTTTTTGTGTGCCCTTTATACTTACGCGCCCCCTGAGGAAGGTATCCATACCGAAACGCGCGTCGGGGTGGATTGGTGCCCCCGTGCCGGACAACACAGTTATCATCAGGTGATGTGCACATTTAGTTTTGGTTGTAGGTATTTTCGGCCATCATTTTGGCTGCTATTCCTTTAATGGGGTTATTAGTTTTTGTTATATTATTCCCTACTGGGTGGCGTTCAGTAATTCTGTTTGCCACTATATGTTGCACTTTATTGTTCACCTGGGTACTGTCTGTTTTCCTGGTATGGGGGAGTACCAACCTTGGGCTTTCTTTTACATGATGCTGATGGCTGTTTCCATCTGTTAGCCCTGCTATACATTGTCTGTCCATATTTTATGCTTATATTTGAATAAAGTATTATATGTTTGGATTCTACGACTGCATGTTTGGTTCTTGTAAGTTTGATTTACATTACATACCTGCACACATCCCTCTCTGCACTCTTGTATACACACTGTACACCTGAACATATTTCACTCTTCTATCATGTATACACATTACACATCTGCACACATCCCACTCTGCACTCCTGTATACACACTGTGCACCTAAACATATTTCACTCTTCTATCCTGTATATAATTACACATCTGTACACATCCCACTCTGCACTCCTGTATACACAATGTGCACCTAAACATATTTCGCTCTTCTATCCTGTATATAATTACACATCTGCACACATCCCACTCTGCACTCCTGTATACATACTGTGCACCTGAACATATTTCACTCTTCTATCCTGTATATAATTACACATCTGCACACATCCCACTCTGCACTCCTGCATACACACTGTGCACCTGAACATATTTCACTCTTCTATCCTGTATATACATTACACATCGCTACATATCCCACACTGCACTCCTATATACACATTGTGCACCTGAACATATTTCACTCTTCTATCCTGTATATACATTACACATCGCTACATATCCCACACTGCACTCCTATATACACATTGTGCACCTGAACATATTTCACTCTTCTATCCTGTATATACATTACACATCTGCACACATCCCACTCTGCACTCCTGTATGCACACTGTGCACCTGAACATATTTCACTCTTGTATCCCATATACAAATTACACATCTGCACACATCCCACTCTGCACTCCTGTATATAATTACACATCTGCACACATCCCACTCTGCACTCCTGTATATATATTACACATCTGTACACATCCCACTCTGCACTCCTGTATACACACTGTGCACCTGAACATATTTCACTCTTTTATCCTGTTTATATATTACACATCTGCACACATCTCACTCTGCACTCCTGTATATAATTACACATCTGTACACATCCAACTCTGCACTCCTGTGTACACATTGTGCACCTGAACATATTTCACTCTTGTATCCCGTATACACATTACACATCTGCACACATCCCGCTCTGCACTCCTGTATACACATTACACATCTGCACACATCCCACTCTGCACTCCTGTATACACACTCTACACCTGAACATATTTCACTCTTCTATCCTGTATATACGTTATACATCTGTATACATCCCACTCTGCACTCCTGTATACACACTGTGCACCTGAACATATTTCACTCTTCTATCCTGTATATACATTACACATCTGCACACATCCCACTCTGCACTCCTGTATATAATTACACATCTGCACACATCCCACTCTGCACTCCTGTATATACATCACACATCTGTACACATCTGTTATGATCCGGTGACTTTGGAGCCGCATGAACTTTCTCTGGAGTAAGTGGAAACTGTACTGACTGCAAAACCTGAATTAACACCGCAACTAGAAGTAGCCGTGGAGTGTGCCTAACAAACCCTAGACACCTCGACACAGCCGGAGGACTAAATACCCCTATAGATGGAAATAGGAATACTACCTTGCCTCAGAGCAGAACCCCAAAGGATAGGCAGCCCCCCCACGAATATTGACTGTGAGTAGGAGAGGAAAGACACACGCAGGCAGAAAACAGGATTCAGCAAAAGAGGCCACTCTAGCTAAATAGGGAAAGATAGGACAGAATACTAAGCGGTCAGTATTAAAACACTTCCAAAAATATCCACAGCAGATAATACAAAAAGTTCCACATTCTAACTAAAGCTATGGAATGTATATCTGCCACTCCAGAGAATCCAACAAGACTGAGAAAATACTGACACAATCTAAGCTGGACAAAAATACACTGAATAGCAAAGAATTATTAAGCACACAGCATGTGTGCCACAGAAACAAAACCAGACACTTATCTTTGCTGATTTGGCAGAAGGCAGATGGAACCAAACCAGGACCAAAACCTCCCAACAACCATGGACAACTGGCAAGGGCTAATGAATCCAGCACGCCTAAATACCCCAGTCAGAACTGCAATCAGCAGATACACCTGACCAGGACTGCAACTCAGGGACAACTGCATTACCACCTACAACCACCGGAGGGAGGCCAAAAGCAGAATTCACAACACACATCCCACTCTGCACTCCTGTATACACACTGTGCATCTGAACATATTTCACTCTTCTATCCTGTTTATACATTACACATCTGTACACATCCCACTCTGCACTCCTGTATACACATTACACATCTGCACACATCGCACTCTGCACTCCTGTATACACACTGTACAGCTGAACATATTTCACTCTTCTATCCTGTATATGCGTTATACATCTGTACACATCCCACTCTGCACTCCTGTATACACACTGTGCACCTGAACATATTTCACTCTTCTATCCTGTTTAAACATTACACATCTACACACATCCCACTCTGCACTCCTATATACACAATGTGCACCTGAACATATTTCACTCTTGTATCCCGTATACACATTACACATCTGCACACATCCCACTCTGCATTCCTGTATACACACTGTGAACCTGAACATATTTCACTCTTCTATCCTGTTTATACATTACACATCTGTACACATCGCACTCTGCACTCCTGTATGCACATTACACATCTGTACACATCCCACTCTGCACTCCTGTATACACACTTTGCACCTGAACATATTTCACTCTTCTATCCTGTATATACATTACACATCTGCACACATCCCACTCTGCACTCCTGTATACACACTGTGCACCTGAACATATTTCACTCTTCTATCCTGTATATACATTACACATCTGCACACATCCCACTCTGCACTCCTGTATACACACTGTGCACCTGAACATATTTCACTCTTCTATCCTGTATATACATTACACATCTGCACACATCCCACTCTGCACTCCTGTATACACATTGTGCACCTGAACATATTTCACTCTTCTATCCTGTTTATACATTACACATCTGTACACATCGCTCTCTGCACTCCTGTATGCACATTACACATCTGTACACATCCCACTCTGCACTCCTGTATACATACTGTGCACCTGAACATATTTCACTCTTCTATCCTGTATATACATTACACATCTGCACACATCCCACTCTGCACTCCTGTATACACACTGTGCAACTGAACATATTTCACTCTTCTATCCTGTATATACATTACACATCTGCACACATCCCACTCTGCACTCCTGTATACACACTGTGCACCTGAACATATTTCACTCTTCTATCCTGTTTAAACATTACACATCTGCACACATCGCACTCTGCACTCCAGTATGCACATTACACATCTGTACACATCCCACTCTGCACTCCTGTATACACCCTGTGCACCTGAACATATTTCACTCTTCTATCCTGTTTAAACATTACACATCTGCACACATCCCACTCTGCACTCCTGTATACACATTGTGCACCTGAACATATTTCACTCTTCTATCCTGTTTATACATTACACATCTGTACACATCCCACTCTGCACTCCTGTATACACATTACACATCTGCACACATCCCATTCTGCACTCCTGTATACACATTTTGCACCTGAACATATTTCACTCTTCTATCCTGTTTATACATTACACATCTGTACACATCCCACTCTGCACTCCTGTATACACATTACACATCTGCAAACATCCCACTCTGCACTCCTGTATACACACTGTACAGCTGAACATATTTCACTCTTCTATCCTGTATATACGTTATACATCTGTACATATCCCACTCTGCACTCCTGTATACACACTGTGCACCTGAACATATTTCACTCTTCTATCTTGTATATACATTACACATCTGCACACATCCCACTCTGCACTCCTGTATATAATTACACATCTGTACACATCCCACTCTGCACTCCTGTATATAATTACACATCTGCACACATCCCACTCTGCACTCCTGTATATACATCACACATCTGTACACATCTGTTATGATCCGGTGACTTTGGAGCCGCATGAACTTTCTCTGGAGTAAGTGGAAACTGTACTGACTGCAAAACCTGAACTAACACCGCAACTAGAAGTAGCCATCGAGTGTGCCTAACAAACCCTAGACACCTCGACACAGCCGGAGGACTAAATACCCCTATAGATGGAAATAGGAATACTACCTTGCCTCAGAGCAGAACCCCAAAGGATAGGCAGCCCCCCCACGAATATTGACTGTGAGTAGGAGAGGAAAGACACACGCAGGCAGAAAACAGGATTCAGCAAAAGAGGCCACTCTAGCTAAATAGGGAAAGATAGGACAGAATACTAAGCGGTCAGTATTAAAACACTTCCAAAAATATCCACAGCAGATAATACAAAAAGTTCCACATTCTAACTAAAGATATGGAATGTATATCTGCCACTCCAGAGAATCCAACAAGACTGAGAAAATACTGACACAATCTAAGCTGGACAAAAAAACACTGAATAGCAAAGAATTATTAAGCACACAGCATGTGTGCCACAGAAACAAAACCAGACACTTATCTTTGCTGATTTGGCAGAAGGCAGATGGAACCAAACCAGGACCAAAACCTCCCAACAACCATGGACAACTGGCAAGGGCTAATGAATCCAGCACGCCTAAATACCCCAGTCAGAACTGCATTCAGCAGATACACCTGACCAGGACTGCAACTCAGGGACAACTGCATTACCACCTACAACCACCGGAGGGAGGCAAAAAGCAGAATTCACAACACACATCCCACTCTGCACTCCTGTATACACACTGTGCATCTGAACATATTTCACTCTTCTATCCTGTTTATACATTACACATCTGTACACATCCCACTCTGCACTCCTGTATACACATTACACATCTGCACACATCGCACTCTGCACTCCTGTATACACACTGTACACCTGAACATATTTCACTCTTCTATCCTGTATATGCGTTATACATCTGTACACATCCCACTCTGCACTCCTGTATACACACTGTGCACCTGAACATATTTCACTCTTCTATCCTGTTTAAACATTACACATCTACACACATTCCACTCTGCACTCCTATATACACAATGTGCACCTGAACATATTTCACTCTTGTATCCCGTATACACATTACACATCTGCACACATCCCACTCTGCATTCCTGTATACACACTGTGCACCTGAACATATTTCACTCTTCTATCCTGTATATACATTACACATCTGCACACATCCCACTCTGCACTCCTGTATACACACTGTGCAACTGAACATATTTCACTCTTCTATCCTGTATATACATTACACATCTGCACACATCCCACTCTGCACTCCTGTATACACACTGTGCACCTGAACATATTTCACTCTTCTATCCTGTTTAAACATTACACATCTGCACACATCGCACTCTGCACTCCTGTATGCACATTACACATCTGTACACATCCCACTCTGCACTCCTGTATACACCCTGTGCACCTGAACATATTTCACTCTTCTATCCTGTTTAAACATTACACATCTGCACACATCCCACTCTGCACTCCTGTATACACATTGTGCACCTGAACATATTTCACTCTTCTATCCTGTTTATACATTACACATCTGTACACATCCCACTCTGCACTCCTGTATACACATTACACATCTGCACACATCCCATTCTGCACTCCTGTATACACATTGTGCACCTGAACATATTTCACTCTTCTATCCTGTTTATACATTACACATCTGTACACATCCCACTCTGCACTCCTGTATACACATTACACATCTGCACACATCCCACTCTGCACTCCTGTATACACACTGTACAGCTGAACATATTTCACTCTTCTATCCTGTATATACGTTATACATCTGTACATATCCCACTCTGCACTCCTATATACACACTGTGCACCTGAACATATTTCACTCTTCTATCCTGTATATACATTAGACATCTGTACACATCCCGCTCTGCACTCCTGTATACACACTGTACAGCTGAACATATTTCACTCTTCTATCCTGTTTATACATTACACATCTGTACACATCCCACTCTGCACTCCTGTATACACACTGTACACCTGAACATATTTCACTCTTCTATCCTGTATATACGTTATACATCTGTACACATCCCACTCTGCACTCCTGTATACACACTGTGCACCTGAACATATTTCACTCTTCTATCCTGTATATACATTGCACATCTGCACACATCCCACTCTGCACTCCTGTATATAATTACACATCTGTACACATCCCACTCTGCACTCCTGTATATAATTACACATCTGCACACATCCCACTCTGCACTCCTGTATATACATCACACATCTGTACACATCTGTTATGATCCGGTGACTTTGGAGCCTCATGAACTTTCTCTGGAGTAAGTGGAAACTGTACTGACTGCAAAACCTGAACTAACACCGCAACTAGAAGTAGCCGTGGGGTGTGCCTAACAAACCCTAGACACCTCGACACAGCCGGAGGACTAAATACCCCTATAGATGGAAATAGGAATACTACCTTGCCTCAGAGCAGAACCCCAAAGGATAGGCAGCCCCCCCACGAATATTGACTGTGAGTAGGAGAGGAAAGACACACACAGGCAGAAAACAGGATTCAGCAAAAGAGGCCACTCTAGCTAAATAGGGAAAGATAGGACAGAGAACTAAGCGGTCAGTGTTAAAACACTTCCAAAAATATCCACAGCAGATAATACAAAAAGTTCCACATTCTAACTAAAGATATGGAATGTATATCTGCCAATCCAGAGAATCCAACAAAACTGAGAAAATACTGACACAATCTAAGCTGGACAAAAAAACACTGAATAGCAAAGAATTATTAAGCACACAGCATGTGTGCCACAGAAACAAAACCAGACACTTATCTTTGCTGATTTGGCAGAAGGCAGATGGAACCAAACCAGGACCAAAACCTCCCAACAACCATGGACAACTGGCAAGGACTAATGAATCCAGCACGCCTAAATACCCCAGTCAGAACTGCAATCAGCAGATACACCTGACCAGGACTGCAACTCAGGGACAACTGCATTACTACCTACAACCACCGGAGGGAGCCCAAAAGCAGAATTCACAACACACATCGCACTCTGCACTCCTGTATACACACTGTACACCTGAACATATTTCACTCTTCTATCCTGTATATGCGTTATACATCTGTACACATCCCACTCTGCACTCCTGTATACACACTGTGCACCTGAACATATTTCACTCTTCTATCCTGTTTAAACATTACACATCTACACACATCCCACTCTGCACTCCTATATACACAATGTGCACCTGAACATATTTCACTCTTGTATCCCGTATACACATTACACATCTGCACACATCCCACTCTGCATTCCTGTATACACACTGTGCACCTGAACATATTTCACTCTTCTATCCTGTTTATACATTACACATCTGTACACATCGCACTCTGCACTCCTGTATGCACATTACACATCTGTACACATCCCACTCTGCACTCCTGTATACACACTGTGCACCTGAACATATTTCACTCTTCTATCCTGTATATACATTACACATCTGCACACATCCCACTCTGCACTCCTGTATACACACTGTGCACCTGAACATATTTCACTCTTCTATCCTGTATATACATTACACATCTGCACACATCCCACTCTGCACTCCTGTATACACACTGTGCACCTGAACATATTTCACTCTTCTATCCTGTATATACATTACACATCTGCACACATCCCACTCTGCACTCCTGTATACACATTGTGCACCTGAACATATTTCACTCTTCTATCCTGTTTATACATTACACATCTGTACACATCGCACTCTGCACTCCTGTATGCACATTACACATCTGTACACATCCCACTCTGCACTCCTGTATACACACTGTGCACCTGAACATATTTCACTCTTCTATCCTGTTTAAACATTACACATCTGCACACATCGCACTCTGCACTCCTGTATGCACATTACACATCTGTACACATCCCACTCTGCACTCCTGTATACACCCTGTGCACCTGAACATATTTCACTCTTCTATCCTGTTTAAACATTACACATCTGCACACATCCCACTCTGCACTCCTGTATACACATTGTGCACCTGAACATATTTCACTCTTCTATCCTGTTTATACATTACACATCTGTACACATCCCACTCTGCACTCCTGTATACACATTACACATCTGCACACATCCCATTCTGCACTCCTGTATACACATTGTGCACCTGAACATATTTCACTCTTCTATCCTGTTTATACATTACACATCTGTACACATCCCACTCTGCACTCCTGTATACACATTACACATCTGCACATATCCCACTCTGCACTCCTGTATACACACTGTACAGCTGAACATATTTCACTCTTCTATCCTGTATATACGTTATACATCTGTACATATCCCACTCTGCACTCCTGTATACACACTGTGCACCTGAACATATTTCACTCTTCTATCCTGTATATACATTAGACATCTGTACACATCCCACTCTGCACTCCTGTATACACACTGTACAGCTGAACATATTTCACTCTTCTATCCTGTATATACATTACACATCTGTACACATCCCACTCTGCACTCCTGTATACACACTGTACACCTGAACATATTTCACTCTTCTATCCTGTATATACATTACACATCTGTACACATCCCACTCTGCACTCCTGTATACACACTGTGCACCTGAACATATTTCACTCTTCTATCCTGTATATACGTTATACATCTGTACACATCCCACTCTGCACTCCTGTATACACACTGTGCATCTGAACATATTTCACTCTTCTATCCTGTTTATACATTACACATCTGTACACATCCCACTCTGCACTCCTGTATACACATTACACATCTGCACACATCGCACTCTGCACTCCTGTATACACACTGTACACCTGAACATATTTCACTCTTCTATCCTGTATATGCGTTATACATCTGTACACATCCCACTCTGCACTCCTGTATACACACTGTGCACCTGAACATATTTCACTCTTCTATCCTGTTTAAACATTACACATCTACACACATCCCACTCTGCACTCCTATATACACAATGTGCACCTGAACATATTTCACTCTTGTATCCCGTATACACATTACACATCTGCACACATCCCACTCTGCATTCCTGTATACACACTGTGCACCTGAACATATTTCACTCTTCTATCCTGTTTATACATTACACATCTGTACACATCGCACTCTGCACTCCTGTATGCACATTACACATCTGTACACATCCCACTCTGCACTCCTGTATACACACTGTGCACCTGAACATATTTCACTCTTCTATCCTGTATATACATTACACATCTGCACACATCCCACTCTGCACTCCTGTATACACACTGTGCACCTGAACATATTTCACTCTTCTATCCTGTATATACATTACACATCTGCACACATCCCACTCTGCACTCCTGTATACACACTGTGCACCTGAACATATTTCACTCTTCTATCCTGTATATACATTACACATCTGCACACATCCCACTCTGCACTCCTGTATACACATTGTGCACCTGAACATATTTCACTCTTCTATCCTGTTTATACATTACACATCTGTACACATCGCACTCTGCACTCCTGTATGCACATTACACATCTGTACACATCCCACTCTGCACTCCTGTATACACACTGTGCACCTGAACATATTTCACTCTTCTATCCTGTTTAAACATTACACATCTGCACACATCGCACTCTGCACTCCTGTATGCACATTACACATCTGTACACATCCCACTCTGCACTCCTGTATACACCCTGTGCACCTGAACATATTTCACTCTTCTATCCTGTTTAAACATTACACATCTGCACACATCCCACTCTGCACTCCTGTATACACATTGTGCACCTGAACATATTTCACTCTTCTATCCTGTTTATACATTACACATCTGTACACATCCCACTCTGCACTCCTGTATACACATTACACATCTGCACACATCCCATTCTGCACTCCTGTATACACATTGTGCACCTGAACATATTTCACTCTTCTATCCTGTTTATACATTACACATCTGTACACATCCCACTCTGCACTCCTGTATACACATTACACATCTGCACATATCCCACTCTGCACTCCTGTATACACACTGTACAGCTGAACATATTTCACTCTTCTATCCTGTATATACGTTATACATCTGTACATATCCCACTCTGCACTCCTGTATACACACTGTGCACCTGAACATATTTCACTCTTCTATCCTGTATATACATTAGACATCTGTACACATCCCACTCTGCACTCCTGTATACACACTGTACAGCTGAACATATTTCACTCTTCTATCCTGTATATACATTACACATCTGTACACATCCCACTCTGCACTCCTGTATACACACTGTACACCTGAACATATTTCACTCTTCTATCCTGTATATACATTACACATCTGTACACATCCCACTCTGCACTCCTGTATACACACTGTGCACCTGAACATATTTCACTCTTCTATCCTGTATATACGTTATACATCTGTACACATCCCACTCTGCACTCCTGTATACACACTGTGCATCTGAACATATTTCACTCTTCTATCCTGTTTATACATTACACATCTGTACACATCCCACTCTGCACTCCTGTATACACATTACACATCTGCACACATCGCACTCTGCACTCCTGTATACACACTGTACACCTGAACATATTTCACTCTTCTATCCTGTATATGCGTTATACATCTGTACACATCCCACTCTGCACTCCTGTATACACACTGTGCACCTGAACATATTTCACTCTTCTATCCTGTTTAAACATTACACATCTACACACATCCCACTCTGCACTCCTATATACACAATGTGCACCTGAACATATTTCACTCTTGTATCCCGTATACACATTACACATCTGCACACATCCCACTCTGCATTCCTGTATACACACTGTGCACCTGAACATATTTCACTCTTCTATCCTGTTTATACATTACACATCTGTACACATCGCACTCTGCACTCCTGTATGCACATTACACATCTGTATACATCCCACTCTGCACTCCTGTATACACACTGTGCACCTGAACATATTTCACTCTTCTATCCTGTATATACATTACACATCTGCACACATCCCACTCTGCACTCCTGTATACACACTGTGCACCTGAACATATTTCACTCTTCTATCCTGTATATACATTACACATCTGCACACATTCCACTCTGCACTCCTGTATACACACTGTGCACCTGAACATATTTCACTCTTCTATCCTGTATATACATTACACATCTGCACACATCCCACTCTGCACTCCTGTATACACACTGTGCACCTGAACATATTTCACTCTTCTATCCTGTTTATACATTACACATCTGTACACATCGCACTCTGCACTCTTGTATGCACATTACACATCTGTACACATCCCATTCTGCACTCCTGTATACACACTGTGCACCTGAACATATTTCACTCTTCTATCCTGTATATACAGTGGGGCAAAAAAGTATTTAGTCAGTCAGCAATAGTGCAAGTTCCACCACTTAAAAAGATGAGAGGCGTCTGTAATTTACATCATAGGTAGACCTCAACTATGGGAGACAAACTGAGAAAAAAAAATCCAGAAAATCACATTGTCTGTTTTTTTATCATTTTTTTTGCATATTATGGTGGAAAATAAGTATTTGGTCAGAAACAAAATTTCATCTCAATACTTTGTAATATATCCTTTGTTGACAATGACAGAAGTCAAACGTTTTCTGTAAGTCTTCACAAGGTTGCCACACACTGTTGTTGGTATGTTGGCCCATTCCTCCATGCAGATCTCCTCTAGAGCAGTGATGTTTTTGGCTTTTTGCTTGGCAACACGGACTTTCAACTCCCTCCAAAGGTTTTCTATAGGGTTGAGATCTGGAGACTGGCTAGGCCACTCCAGGACCTTGAAATGCTTCTTATGAAGCCACTCCTTCGTTGCCCTGGCGGTGTGCTTTGGATCATTGTCATGTTGAAAGACCCAGCCACGTTTCATCTTCAATGCTCTTGCTGATGGAAGGAGGTTTGCAATCAAAATCTCACGATACATGGCCCCATTCATTCTTTCATGTACCCGGATCAGTCGTCCTGGCCCCTTTGCAGAGAAACAGCCCCAAAGCATGATGTTTCCACCACCATGCTTTACAGTAGGTATGGTGTTTGATGGATGCAACTCAGTATTCTTTTTCCTCCAAACACGACAAGTGGTGTTTCTACCAAACAGTTCCAGTTTGGTTTCATCAGACCATAGGACATTCTCCCAAAACTCCTCTGGATCATCCAAATGCTCTCTAGCAAACTTCAGACGGGCCCGGACATGTACTGGCTTAAGCAGTGGGACACGTCTGGCACTGCAGGATCTAAGTCCATGGTGGCGTAGTGTGTTACTTATGGTAGGCCTTGTTACATTGGTCCCAGCTCTCTGCAGTTCATTCACTAGGTCCCCCCGCGTGGTTCTGGGATTTTTGCTCACCGTTCTTGTGATCATTCTGACCCCACGGGGTGGGATTTTGCGTGGAGCCCCAGATCGAGGGAGATTATCAGTGGTCTTGAATGTCTTCCATTTTCTAATTATTGCTCCCACTGTTGATTTCTTCACTCCAAGCTGGTTGGCTATTGCAGATTCAGTCTTCCCAGCCTGGTGCAGGGCTACAATTTTGTTTCTGGTGTCCTTTGACAGCTCTTTGGTCTTCACCATTGTGGAGTTTGGAGTCAGACTGTTTGAGGGTGTGCACAGGTGTCTTTTTATACTGATAACAAGTTTAAACAGGTGCCATTACTACAGGTAATGAGTGGAGGAAAGAGGAGACTCTTAAAGAAGAAGTTACAGGTCTGTGAGAGCCAGAAATCTTGATTGTTTGTTTCTGACCAAATACTTATTTTCCACCATAATATGCAAATAAAATGATAAAAAAACAGACAATGTGATTTTCTGGATTTTTTTTCTCAGTTTGTCTCCCATAGTTGAGGTCTACCTATGATGTAAATTACAGACGCCTCTCATCTTTTTAAGTGGTGGAACTTGCACTATTGCTGACTGACTAAATACTTTTTTGCCCCACTGTACATTACACATCTGCACACATCCCACTCTGCACTCCTGTATACACACTGTGTACCTGAACATATTTCACTCTTCTATCCTGTATATACATTACACATCTGCACACATCCCACTCTGCACTCCTGTATACACACTGTGTACCTGAACATATTTCACTCTTCTATCCTGTTTATACATTACACATCTGTACACATCCCACTCTGCACTCCTGTATACACATTACACATCTGCACACATCCCATTCTGCACTCCTGTATACACATTGTGCACCTGAACATATTTCACTCTTCTATCCTGTTTATACATTACACATCTGTACACATCCCACTCTGCACTCCTGTATACACATTACACATCTGCACACATCCCACTCTGCACTCCTGTATACACACTGTACAGCTGAACATATTTCACTCTTCTATCCTGTATATACATTATACATCTGTACATATCCCACTCTGCACTCCTGTATACACACTGTGCACCTGAACATATTTCACTCTTCTATCCTGTATATACATTAGACATCTGTACACATCCCACTCTGCACTCCTGTATACACACTGTACACCTGAACATATTTCACTCTTCTATCCTGTATATACATTACACATCTGTACACATCCCACTCTGCACTCCTGTATACACACTGTGCACCTGAACATATTTCACTCTTCTATCCTGTATATACATTACACATCTGTACACATCCCACTCTGCACTCCTGTATACACACTGTGCACCTGAACATATTTCACTCTTCTATCCTGTATATACATTACATACATGCACACATCCCTCTCTGCACTCCTGTATACACACTGTACAGCTGAACATATTTCACTCTTCTATCCTGTATATACATTACACATCTGCACACATCCCACTCTGCACTCCTGTATACACACTGTGCACCTGAACATATTTCACTCTTCTATCCTGTATATACATTACATACCTGCACACATCCCTCTCTGCACTCCTGTATACACACTGTGCACCTGAACATATTTCACTCTTCTATCCTGTATATACGTTATACATCTCTACACATCCCACTCTGCACTCC
Source organism: Ranitomeya variabilis (assembly GCF_051348905.1). NCBI lineage: Eukaryota > Metazoa > Chordata > Amphibia > Anura > Dendrobatidae > Ranitomeya > Ranitomeya variabilis. The sequence goes on along the minus strand of NC_135232.1, from coordinate 599,232,668 downwards.
TGTATACACACTGTGCACCTGAACATATTTCACTCTTCTATCCTGTATACACATTACACATATGTACACTTCTACTTTGTGCTTCTTTTATACATACTGTTCACCTGCAGTGCACACATCTAAACACACTTTTGCACTCCTATATGCAAACTACACTACTGCACACTTTCTGCATGCTTGAGCACTCTGAGCACCTATACACTCATTCAGTGTTAAAGTCCAAGATAACTGCCTTATTATATTATAATTAATGTTTGCTTTTACCTACCTTAGGACCATCATGTTATTAATAATCTGAGCAAACAACCATTGTATATAATAATAATAATAATAATAACAATATTAATATTTACAATGAAGCAAAATAATAGTTTTTGAAAGTTTTTAGATATTTGAAATTCGTTGCTGAGGCTTACTTTTTTATCTTTGTTTTAATGTGCTGACATCTGCCGGTGTTGGTGGAGCGTCTCACTCTCTATGAAGATAGAGGAAAGAAACTCTAACACTACCGTCATATATATTAGTTCTCACACATTTATTCCTTCTTTATGCAAATGAGTGGATGAAGAGTTAATATGAAGTTCAACTCTCCCAATGGTAATTACAAGTCCCTTGACATCAACTTAACTTGTGTCTGTTTCCATCACTTTTAAAAAGTTCATAAAAGTTTAGATATATATCTTGGTACCGTGTTAGCCAGTAGATAGAAAAATATTTAGAATTGAGAGTCCTCAGTGGTTGATACCTTTTAATGGCTAACTGAAAAGATGGTAACAAATTGCAAGTTTTCGAGACTACACAGGTCTCTTCATCAGGCATAGACTAATACAAATTCTGAAGAATCACATATTTATGCACAACATTTTTTTTTCTGTGCTATGTTGTGCATAAATATGTGATTCTTCAGAATTTGTATTAGTCTATGCCTGATGAAGAGACCTGTGTAGTCTCGAAAGCTTGCAATTTGTTACCATCTTTTCAGTTAGCCATTAAAAGGTATCAACCACTGAGGACTCTCAATTCTAAACATTTTTCATAAAAGTTTACTAACTGTTAGATAAACTTATTGCCATTCATTTGATTGGGCCCAGTTCAAGGAAATTGATCTTCCACCTTTATCTGATCATCACTCGGAAATTAATAAGGCTGGTTGGTGGTGATCTTCATTTTGAGATTTTTTTTAAGTACAGTAATTTGAACCCCAGTTACAGAGGAAATCAGCACAGTAAAGTGATGAAAAACTCTGGCAGAGATGATTTAGGTTTGCATGGATTTAGCAGCTTCGCCTGGGAACATCCTGCAATTATGTGATCTTCAGGTCCTACAGAAGCATTAGTTTTGCAGATGCTTCTATTCACTACATTGAACGCAGTGTAGCTGCCAAAATGGAAGCAGAATTGATAGAGTAATTTCTTCCACCTAGTACTCCAATCTGCAAGTACGACATGATCATGTTTGGTCCCTATGGAGACAACTGAAGCCATGCTGGAGAGGCAGAGGTTCTATGGTATATAGTGGGTACGGAAAGTATTCAGACCCATTTAAATTTTTCAATAGTTTCATTGCAGCCATTTGGTAAATTCAAAAAAGGCTTTTTTTCACATTAATGTCCACTCTGCACCCCATCTTGACTGAAAAAAAAACAGAAATGTAGAAATTTTTGCAAATTTAATAAAAAAGAAAAACTGAAATAACACATAGTCTTAAGTATTCAGACCCTTTTCTTAGACACTCATATTTAAGTCACATGCTGTCCATTTCCTTGTGATCCTCCTTAAGATGGTTCTACTCCTTCATTGGAGTCCAGCTGTGTTTAATTATACTGATAGGACTTGATTTGGAAAGGCACACACCTGTCTATATAAGACCTCACAGGTCACAGTGCATGTCAGACCAAATGAGAATTGTGAGGTCAAAGGAACTGGCCAAGGAGCTCAGAGACAGAATTGTGGCAAGACACAGATCTGGCCAAGGTTACAACAGAATTTATGCAGTACTTAAGGTTCCTAAGAGCACAGTAGCCTTCATAATCCTTAAATGGAAGAAGTTTGGGAGCACCAGAATTCTTCGTAGACCTGGCCGTCCAGCTAAACTGAGCGAAGAACCTTGGTGACAAAGGTAAAGAAGAACCCCAAGATCACTGTGGCTGAGCTCCAGAGATGCAGTAGGGAGATGGGAGAAAGTTCCACAAAGTCAAATATCACTGCAGCCCTCTACCAGTCGGCCTTTATGGCAGAATGGCCCAATGGAAGCCTCTCCTCAGTGCAAGACATATGAAAGCCCACATAGTGTTTGCTAAAAAACACATGAAGATCTCCCACACTATGAGAAAATAAGATCTGATCTCGTCTGATGAGACGAAGATAGACCTTTTTGGTGATAATTTTAAACGGTATGTATGGAGAAAACCAGGCACTGCTCATCACCTGCCCAATACAATCCCAAGACAACGACCCTAAGCACACAGCTAAAATAACAAAGGAGTGGCTTCAGAACAACTCTGTGACCATTCTTCACTGGCCCAGCTAGAGCCCTGACCTTAACCCAATTGAGCATCTCTGGAGAGACCTAAAAATGGCTGTCCATCAGCGTTCACCATCCAACCTGACGAAACTGGAGAGGATCTGCAAGGAAGAAAGCAGAGGATTCCCAAATCCAAGTGTGAAAAACTTGTTGCATCATTCCCAAGAAGACTCATGGCTGTACTAGCTCAAAAGGGTGCTTCTACACAATACTGAGCAAAGGGTCTGAATACTTATGACCATGTAATATTTCAATTTTTCCTTTTTTAGTAAATTTGCAAAAATAACATTTGTTTTTCAAGATGGGGTGCAGAGTGTACAGAGAAAAATTAACTTTTTTGAATTTACCAAATGGCTGCAATGAAACAAAGGGTGAACAATTTAAAGGGATATGAATACTTTCCATACCCACTGTAAGTGACATTATACTAAATTTCTTTATTTTACAATGATCTGTTCCCTTTGTCCATTTTTTAAAGTGGTATTGAATGAACATGACAAGAGAAGCAAATTGGTAGTTCTTAAAGAAGACTTGTCTCTGGATCAAACCTGGAAATTTTCTTTTCTTTTCATTCATGCTGCTCCCCTGAGTATATTTTTCTGTTTGCCACACAGCTCTGTAGATACCATCCTTTTCATTTAGTGCTATTTTTTAGTGACACTGACAACAAAAACATAAAAACTGAATATTCACGCAAGCATCAGGAGTAAAATAGTAGTAAATTCTGGCTACTTTTGACCTGGCAGGTCTTCTGACAAAATCAAGGTTTTGTGTTACATGTATTTGTTTTTAATGGGCATTTAAAGAAAACCAAAACAATAAAAACAATTTTCATACCTGTCACTGGTATTATTTTACCGTCATTCTTCCTGTCAATTCAGGAACAGTTTTCACAGGATTCAAGAATCACAGGAAGCAATGACATAGCTGACCCTGCTCTTCCTTCCTTCACAATGAGCTTTGCATATGATCATTAGATGTTTCTATAGAGAAGATTTGAGTGAAAGTTGGCCATTGTGACTATGTACATATGTTGTTTCCTTAAACAACAGGAAGTTGAAGTCTTAGGAAACCTCAGTGTTTCATGTAAAATTGCAAGATTTCTCATTTTTATATTTTAATAAAGATTATGATATGAAAAAAATTGACAAAATTATAACCCAAAACATGCATTTATCAGATTTTCTGATAAAATATTCTCTTTAAATGAACCAATAGTTAATAGAGTTGTCTCTCCATAATATCTGATGAAAGCTAATATTATGAGTCATGTTGTGGTGTTTGCAAATTCTCCTAGAGAGTTCAAATTCTAGTGAAACAATTTTTTTATGGTACATTTCACGTCCTTATTTCTTACGCTGTAGATGAAGGGGTTCAACATAGGTGTTACGACAGTATACATGATAGAGATAGTCTTGTCTATTTCAGGTAAGTAAGCAGAGCGGGGTCGTAGGTACATGAACATAATAGTCCCATAGTAGAGAGTAACAACGGTGAGGTGGGAGGCGCATGTGGAGAATGCCTTCTGCCTCCCTTGAGAAGACTGGATCTTCATGATGGTGGAGATTATGTGGATGTATGAAATGAGAGTTAGGAAGAAAGCCATCATAACGATGATGCCAGCAGAAACATACATCGCTATTTCGTTGAGTCTGGTATCTCTGCAAGATATTTGCAAAATTGGAGGTATCTCACAAAAGAAGTGGCTGATATGGTGGGTTTTGCAGTAGGGCAGTTGGAATGTAATAAAAACATGGACAGTGGAGTTCATGAAGCATGCCATCCATGATCCTATTGCTAGAGTAATGCACAAACCCTTGCTCATGATGGTGTTGTAGTGCAGTGGCTTACAGATGGCAGCAAATCGATCAAAGGCCATAACTGCAAGTAGTATACACTCAGTTGCCCCTAAGGCTAGTGAGAAGTACATCTGCAAGGCACATCCCAACAGGGAAATACTTCTGTCTTTGGCAAGAGTGTTAATCAAGATTTTAGGTACTATGGTGGATGAGAAGCAGATGTCAATAAAAGAGAGGTTACTCAAGAAAAAGTACATGGGGGTCTGTAGAGTTGGGTTAATCCTCACTACTATAATTAGTAGAAGATTTCCTGTCAAAGTTGCAATATACATTACCAAGAACAGAAAGAAATAGATATGCTGAAGGTAAGGAACGTCTGATAGTCCAAGAAGAATGAACATGCCTGGAGATGTTATATTAGTTAAGACCATAATATTTGTTTGCTAAATGCTAAGGAGGAATCTAGAAAAGTCCATGTAAAATTTACATAACTGAATTTTGTTTTAGCTAGAGATCAGTTTGTGTCAACTTTTAGGAATTCACAGAATTTTACAAATTCATGTAATTTGCTATCTGGCTCTTGTTAATTGCCTAAAATGATAGCTGCACTTTTATACATTGCAAAAAAAAATTATCAACCAGAGAAGGTTCACATGTCATCAGGTGTGGCTGGCTGGTCTTTCCTATAACACTTTGCAGCTATCATATCACATAGCACATAGTACATAGTATAGAGCAGCGAATTAGAAGTCTGTATAAGAGTCGAGATGGAGAATACAGCAGCCATTTTGTGGTGAATCTGAACAGTGAGAGGATATCAGAGCTTATAGCTTAGCTAGACAGATAGGGAGAGAGAGTCATAAAACATTGAATAAACATTATAGATTGTGTGTGATAGTGTACCAAAGAAACTGTATAGCGAGTGTTTAAAAAAACAACTCGTTACGCAGGTCCATTTTGCGGGTTCTGTGGTAATTTATGTCCAATTTGCCTTTTTTATCTAGATTTTTTGTGTTGTTCCAATACACATCGAAGGTCCTTCACTGCTCATTCTTAGGAACGGAGGCTGCCGGTTACATCGGTAAGGTCCAGGGGCCGCCGGACGGGTGAGTATATCCATATTTTTTATTTTAATTCTTTATTTTTTACATGAATATGGATCCCAGGGCCTGAAGGAGAGTCTCCTCTCCTCCAGACCCTGGGAACCATACACTGGGAACTTCCGATTCCGATTTCCGATATCACAAAAATATCGGAACTCGGTATCGGAATTCCGATACAGCAAATATCGGCCGATACCCGATACTTGCGGTATCGGAATGCTCAACACTAGCAGAGAATAATGACTGCTATTTATATACTTGTAACCGTTTATCTTGCAGTCACTTTGATATTACTAAGGTTGTGTTTGTATTAAAGAACTTAAAAAATGTTCAATACAGTCCTCAGAGATGTCAGAGTGTTTCACCTCTATTCAGGGCAATTGGATGATTTGCACTAGTTGTGATCAGCAGCAAATTGTTTAGCTGTGAATCAAAATTTTGGGGTAAAATTCGTTCATTTCTACAACATTTGTTTCGTATAATATTATTTATTGTTATTATATAATTCATTGTTTATTTTATTGGTTTGTATTTATTCTTCCTTATGGAAATAATGCATTTCTGTCAGATATTTTCTGAAGTCACATCAAAACTGCAGGATTTTTGCCACCATTTTCGAAGTGTTGTAACTAGTTTTGCTGTTACTTCAGAGAAAGCTCTTGAAAGAAAAATAACTGAAGCCACAATGTGTGAAAGCAGGCTAAAATGACTGTCCAATTGCCCTGTCTCAAACTTTATTGGCCTTTGACCACTTCTTGTGCTATAAAAGGGGGAAAATACAACATGAAAGGCCTATATATCCCTATATAATCTTAGTGTTATCTCTATATGCATTGTAACTCATACCAGACCAGAGACTCATCTGTTGATAGCACTGTTTCAGGGTTCTTGCCACTGATCAGCACAGAGCATACATGCCCTGACAGAAGTTATGTCGCTTATCCATTTTATGTAAATAAAAGCTTATAACCTGACGTTAAATTCATCCATTGATTGTATAAATTATTCTTTTGAAAGCTGAAACCCTCCGAAATGTGGTTTAGGTGAAGAAAATAAATTGGCATCAATGCAGAAATATTGATCAGTTAATGGACACAGAATGGTCAGATTTTGGCAAGAAAAAAGTTTTGTCGCCCACAGAAAGTAAAGTGATATTGAAACAAATAACTAACTTAAAATACTAATATACGTTGCATAACATTTGTGAATGAAGTTGTGGTGCTATTAGAGTCATATTTAATATTTTGTGTGACTCCCATGAGCATGAAGGACTGCATCCATGCAGTTCAACAATGATTCATACACTTTATTAATGAAGTCATCAGGAATAGCAAGGAATGCAGTCTTACATGCCTCCCAGAGTTCATCTACATTCTTTGGTTTTGTCTTCCAAGCTTCCTCTTTCATCCTACCCCAAATATGCTCAATGATGTTCATGTCTGGTGACTGGACTGGCCAGTCTTTGAGCACCTTGATCTTTTTGCCTGGAGGAACTCTGTTGTAGAGATGGATGTATGAGATGGAGCACCATCCTGCTGCAGAATTTGACCCCTTTTGTGATTTGGAATATAAGAGGTAGCTAATACTTCTTGATATTTTAGGCTATTGATATTGCCTTCCAACTTGCAAATGTTTCGCACACCCCCATACTGAATGTAACCCCAGACCATGATCTTTACACCACCAAATTTAACTGTTTTCTGTGTGTATTTTGGATCCATATGGACTCCAGTAGGTCTCCTGCAGTATTTGTGGTGGCTGTGGTGTAATTCTACTGAAGATTCATCAGAGAAATCCACTTTCTGCCACTTTTCCTGCGTCCATCTGTTTAGCAGGCTGTGGGACTTTGCAAATGCCACACGGTTTTTTATTTGCCTTTTGTTTAGTGCTGGCTAGAGTTGAGCGACTTTTACTTTTTCAGGATCGAGTCGGGTTTCGCGAAACCCAACTTTGTCAAAAGTTGGGTCGGGTGAAATCGGCCGATTATTGCGAAAAATTGGGGATCTGACCGAAACACGAAACCCAATGCAAGTCAATGGAGAATCAAAGTCGGCAGTGAGTGGAGGACAGGAAAACACCAACAGAGCCCATTTTAATGCCAAGAACATCAATTCTTGTTACTTAAGCTTGTCAATCTTAATTTACCTTATAATAATAGTTAGGCATTGAAAATTGGGGGTCATTTGGCTAATGCTGTGGGGGGGTAGGGCTGGCTCAAGTTTTTTGTGGGCCCAGGAAACGCAGACTATGTCACGGCGGTGGAGCAGGGAGAGGTAAGTATTTCAACTTTGCAAGTGCTGTGATCCTGAGCAAGCAGGGGGGGCACACTCGTTCGCATTGCCATTGGCACAGGGCCCCACAAAGTACAGCGTTGTGATTGACGGCGGGGGCGCCTCCCACCGGCAGAGACACTTTTGCGTACTATGAGGGGCCCTGTGCCAGTGATGTCGCCAACGAGTATGCCCCCCCACCTGTTGAAGGAACCTGCACTTTCATCTGCACCTTCCTCTTTGTCCCCGTGTAAGGTGGTATAGTATGCGGGAAGGGGAACCAGACTTTCTGCAGGATCAGATACTGGCTATGTAGAGTGCAAGGGGAATGTAGTGGTCTGGGTCAATGTACCGGCAGACTCATCTAGCAGTGGCTGGGCAATGGGCAGGATGAGGAGGAAACAGATATAGGCCCAAAGAATAAAGTAGGCTAAATGCAGTTCAAAATTGGTAACAGGAGTAAACAGGCAGCACTGCTTTGTTCAGTGGAGGAGAACAGGAAGTAGCGTCAGACACCGTTAGTAGGCCCAAACAAACCAGTAGGCCAAATGCAGTTTTAAAATTCCTATAGGCCAAAAGCCTAAAGATTGAAGCTCAGGAGAAAAACACAGGAGAATACGAAGGAGCCGCAGACACCGTTAATAGGCCCAATCAAACTAGTAGGCCAAATGCACTTTAATATGTGATATCGGCTGCAAATTGAGGCTCTGCTTTGTGCAGTGAAGGACAGCTGTATTGAGTGGCGCAGACAGACACAGGTAGAAGGCCTAAATTTAAAAAGTTGGCTCAATGCAGTTTAAAATTGGTTACAGGGGTACACACGCGGCAGAGTGTTGCTAAGCGGAGGACGATTGTCAGGACTGGAGTGGCCCAGACAGACTTAGGAGGCCTAAAATAAAAAAGTAGGCGCAATGCAGTTAAAAATGGGTAACAGGGGTACAAAGGCAGCATTGTTTTGTTAGGCGGAGGGCGATTGCTAGGAGTGGCGCAGACAGACTTACTAGGCCTAAAATAAAAAAGTAGGCTCAATGCAGTTCAAAATGGGTAACAGGGGTACACAGGCAGCACTGGTTTGGTCAGCGGAGGACGATTGCTAGAAGTGGCGCAGACAGACTTACTAGGCCTAAAATTACTAGGCCTGCACCTTCCTCTTTGTCCCCGTGTAAGGTGGTATAGTATGCGGGAAGGGGAACCAGACTTTCTGCAGGATCAGATACTGGCTATGTAGAGTGCAAGGGGAATGTAGTGGTCTGGGTCAATGTACCGGCAGACTCATCTAGCAGTGGCTGGGCAATGGGCAGGATGAGGAGGAAACAGATATAGGCCCAAAGAATAAAGTTGGCTCAATGCAGTTCTAAACTGGTAACAGGAGTAAACTGGTGGCACTGCTTTGTTCGGTGGAGGACAACTGGAAGAAGTGGCTGACACAGTACGTTGGCCTAAATAGTAAAGCGGGCTAAATGTCTGCAAAAAAAATGTTCGTAAATAAACAGGTGGCAAAGCAACGTACAGGGGTGGGTTCCTCTGCTGAGTACCAGATAGTGGTAGTTCGCGCACAGTATTCACTAGTCAAAATGGAGGGCATGGTCCCTGTATATATTTACTATCATCTCTCAATTTGTATTGGCAGTGCCATTGAAGGATTTAACAGCACCGACTAAACAGCGGTGGAGCACTGTTTGAGCTGGGGGGGGGGGGACATTCTCTCGTGGGCGGCGGTACTGGCCCAGGGCCCCTCATATTACGATGGTGTGTCTGACGTTGGGTGTGCACCCCCACCACCAGAGACACTTAATTGTACGATGAGGGACCATGTGCCAGTGCCGTCAGCCAAAAGTGGGCACACCCACCTGTCCAGGCGAACGGCACTCGCACGGGTGCTTGCGCCAAGTGGTGACCATGGGCCCGTGGGGGGCGTCAGCCCATTTAGGGAGGTGTTAAAAATGGCTTATGGTGGACATTCAGCAGCAGCAAATGGAGGAATTGGAGCAGTCAGTAAGAGGAGTCCAAAAGCAAGACCTTTTTAAAGGAAAGCTACGTGTCAGCAGGGGAAGGTGGGGCAAAAGAATTTGAAATCCATGATTGGTTCATTTTAATGAAGGTTAGATCATCAACATTTTGGGTAGCCAGACGTGTCCTTTTTTCGGTCAGTATTGAACCAGCAGCACTGAAGACTCTTTCTGATAGCACACTGGCAGCAGGGCAAGCGAGCTCCTGTAATGCATATTCTGCCAATTCAGGCCAGGTGTCTAGTTTAGATGCCCAGTAATCAAAGGGGAATGACCTGTGAGGGAGAACATCGATAAGGGAGGAAAAGTAGTTTGTAACCATACTGGACAAATGCTGTCTCCTGTCACTTTGAATCGATGCAGCTGTCCCTGTCGTGTCAGCGGTCATTGAAAAATCATCCACAACCTTGTCATAAAACCCCTCTGTCCAACGCCACTTTGGATTTCTGCACCGCTAGCACCTCTGCCATGTTGCCCCCTACGGCTCGTGTGAGAACCATAACATCCGCTGTGTGCTGGGAATGCCAGAACCAAACGGTCTACAAGAGTTGCTTGTTTGGTAGCCAATATTTGCTCTAGGTTCTCATGTGGCATGATATTTTACAATTTCCCTTTGTAGCGTGGATCCAGTAGGCAGGCCAACCAGTAATCATCATCGGTCATCATTTTGACAATGCGGGGGTCCCTTTTTAGGATACACAAGGCATACTCAGCCATGTGGGTCAATGTTCCAGGTGTCAATTCACTGCTTCTGCTGGGTTGAGGAGCACTTTCTTGCAAATCTACATCAAAAGTGTCCCGCAAGAAACCTGTACCAGACCTTGCAACGGCACCAGTTTCTATTGCCCCCTGAGAAGCTCCCTCCTCCCATACATATTCAGCCCCATCATCCTCCTCCTCATCCTCTTCGTCCGCCACCTCGTCCTGGACAGTTCCCTGACCAGACAATGGCTGACTGTCATCAAGGCTTCCCTCCTCCTCGGCTGCAGATGCCTGCTCCTTAATGTGCGTCAAAATTTGCATCAGCAGACGCATAAGTGGGATGCTCATGCTTATGATGGCGTCGTCTGCACTTACCAGCCGTGTGCATTCCTCAAAACACTGAAGGACTTGACAGAGGTCTTGTAGCTTCGACCACTGCACACCAGACAACTCCATGTCTGCCATCCAACTGCCTGCTCATGTATGCGTATCCTCCCACAAATAAATGACAGCACGCCTCTGTTCACACAGCCTCTGAACCATGTGCAGTGTGGAGTTCCACCTTGTTGCAACATCTATAATTAAGCGTTGCTGTGGAAGATTTAGCGATCACTGATGGTTCAGCATTCGGCTGGAGTGTACGGGCGACCGGCGGATGTGTGAACAAAGTTTTCGCACCTTCAGGAGCAGGGCTGGTAACTCCGGATAATTTTTCAGGAAGCACTGCACCACCAGGTTCAAAGTGTGAGCCAAGCAAGGTATGTGTTTAAGTTGTGAAAGGACAATGGCAGCCATAAAATTCCTTCCGTTATCACTGACTACCTTGCCTGCCTCAAGATGTACACTGCCCAGCCATGACTCACTTTCTTGCTGCAAGAACTCGGCCAGAACTTCCACGGTGTGTCTGTTGTCACCTAAACACTTCATTTCCAACACAGCCTGCTGACGCTTACCACTAGCTGTTCCATAATGAGACACCTCGTGTGCAACACTGGCAGCTGCAGATGGAGTTGCCAGGCAACTGCGCTCTGTGGACGAGCTGTCGCTTCTGGAGGAGGAGGAGGAGGAGGAGGGGGGTCGAACGCCTACTGCCAACTGTTTCTTAGACCGTGGGCTAGGCAGAACTGTCCCACTATGGCTGTCCCCTGTGGACCCTGCATCCACCACATTAACCCAGTGCGCCGTGATGGACACGTAACATCCCTAGCCATGCCTACTGGTCCATGCATCTGTGGTGAGGTGCACCTTTCCACTGACAGACTGCCTCAGTGCATGGACAATGCGGTCTTTGACATGCTGGTGGAGGGCTGGGATGGCTTTTCTCACAAAGAAGTGGCGACTGGGTAGGTCATAGCGTGGTACTGCATAGGCCATCAGGTCTTTGAAAGTTTTGCTTTCGACCAACCGGTAGGGCATCATCTCTAACGAGATTAATCTGGCAATGTGGGCGTTCAAACTCTGTGTACGCGGATGAGAGGATGAGTACTTTCTTTTCCTCACGAGAGTCTCTTCTAGGGTGAGCTGGACAGGAGACCTGCAGATGGAGGAACTAAAGGTGGTGGTGGACATGGCAGATTGAGAGACAGTTGGTGATGTTGGCCTACATACAGTGCTTCCTACCAATAACCTTCCGATTCCCTGCCTGCTTTGGCCTTGCGACGATCCCTCCACATTTGCTGCTGGTGGTGTCCGAACCGGTGGGCTTACAGTGAGGGAAGCAATGTAGTGTTGTTGACTACCTTCATTCTGACCAGGTGCACCAACGGTACAGGACATTTGGTAATTAGTCCAGGCTTGCAAGTGCATGCTGGTTAAATGTCTACGCATGCACGTTGTATTTAAATTTTGAAGAATCTTCCCTCTGCTAAAGGAATTTGAGCATTTCTTACAGATGACTTTAGACTGATCATTGGGATCTTGGTCAAAAAAATGCCACACTGCACTCTTCCTACTATGGAATTCCTTTTCAGGCATTGCACGCTGTGCAACTTTCAGCGGTTGGCCACGCTGTCCTAAAACTGTTTTTGTCACACGTTTTGGGCCTGATACGGGCCTGGCTGATGACAGCTGTTGCAATGTAGATTGGTGTTGCTGCGGACAACCCTCCTCCCCTTGTGAGCTAGTGCCAGCGGCACCCTCTTCCCCCAATGGCTGCCAATCTGGGTCAAGAACTGGGTCATCTATCACCTCCTCCTCCACAATGTCATGTGCACCTTCCTCAGTGTCACCGTGTAAGCCGGTGCTATAGCGTTCGGGACAGGGCACCATAGTCTCATCAGGGTCAGATTCTGGCTCAGGAAACTGCGAGGTCGATGTAGTGATCTGAGTGAATGGAACAGCATCATAATCTAGCTGTGGCTGTGCATCAGTGCACTCCATGTCCGATTCTTCTTGTAATGGGCAGTGTACAATTTCCCTTTCTAACCCTGGCATGGTATGGGTAAAGAGCTCCATGGAGTAACCTGTAGTGTCACCTGACGCATCCTTCACTTTTGGTTTGGGAGAAGGACACAAGGAAACGTCTTTTTCCGGACCGGAAGCATCCACTGACGACTGGCTGCTCTTAGATTTTGAAATTTGGGAAGAGGAGGTGAAAGAGCTAGAGGCTGAGTCAGCAAGGAAAGACAAAACTTTTTCCTGCTGCTCCGGCTTTAAAAGCTGTTTTCCTACTCCCAGGTAAGGGAGCCTTCGAGGCCTTGTGTAGCCAGACGATGACGCAGGCTCAACACCTCCAGCCTTAGGTGCTACTGTGCTTTTGCCACTACCACCAGATGCAGCACCACCACCACCATCAGTACTAGCTGGCAACCCCCGCCCACGGCCTTTTCCACCAGACTTCCTCATTTTTTGGGGGGAGACACTGAACCACAACTCTGGCCCAGTGGTATAACACAACACTATGAACGTGGCAGAAAGTGGCTGCTTGATATATGACACACTAGCAGTACTGCAGAATATAAACTGTGTGAGAAATACTATCTCACTTTTGGGGGGAGACACTGAACCACAACTCTGGCCCAGTGGTATAACACAACACTATGAATGTGGCAGAAAGTGGCTGCCTGATATACGACACACTAGCAGTACAGCACAATATAAACTGTGTGAGAATTACTATCTCACTTTTGGGGGGAGACACTGAACCACAACTTTGGCCCTGTGGTATAACACAACACTATGAATGTGGCAGAAAGTGGCTGCCTGATATATGACACACTAGCAGTACTGCAGAATATAAACTGTGTGAGAAATACTATCTCACATTTGGGGGGAGACACTGAACCACAACTCTGGCCCATTGGTATAACACAACACTGTGAACGTGGCAGAAAGTGGCTGCCTGATATACGACACACTAGCAGTACAGCACAATATAAACTCTGTGAGAATTACTATCTCACTTTTGGGGGGAGAAACTGAACCACAACTCTGGCCAAGTGGTATAACACAACACTATGAACGTGGCAGAACGTGGCTGCCTGATATACGACACACTAGCAGTACAGCAGAATATAAACTGTGTGAGAAATACTATCTCACTTTTGGGGGGAGACACTGAACCACAACTCTGGCCCAGTGGTAAAACACAACACTATGAACGTGGCAGAAAGTGGCTGCCTGATATACGACACACTAGCAGTACAGCAGAATATAAACTGTGTGAGAAATACTATCTCACTTTTGGGGGGAGACACTGAACCACAACTCTGGCCCAGTTGTATAACACAACACTATGAACGTGGCAGAAAGTGGCTGCCTGATATACAACATAATAGCAGAACAGCACAATATAAACTGTGTGAGAATTACTATCTCACTTTTGGGGGGAGAAACTGAACCACAACTCTGGCCCAGTGGTATAACACAACACTATGAACATGGCAGAAAGTGGCTGCCTGATATACGACACACTAGCAGTACAGCAGAATATAAACTGTGTGAGAATTACTATCTCACTTTTGGGGGCAGACACTGAACCACAACTCTGGCCCAGTGGTATAACACAACACTATGAACGTGGCAGAAAGTGGCTGCCTGATATACAACACACTAGCAGTACAGCACAATATAAACTGTGTGAGAATTACTATCTCACTTTTGGGGGGAGAAACTGAACCACAACTCTGGCCCAGTGGTATAACACAACACTATGAACGTGGCAGAAAGTGGCTGCCTTATATACGACACACTAGCAGTACAGCAGAATATAAACTGTGTGAGAATTACTATCTCACTTTTGAGGGGAGACACTGAACCACTACTCTGGCCCTGTGGTATAACACAACACTATGAACGTGGCAGAAAGTGGCTGCCTGATATATGACACACTAGCAGTACTGCAGAATATAAACTGTGTGAGAAATACTATCTCACTTTTGGGGGCAGACACTGAACCACAACTCTGGCCCAGTTGTATAACACAACACTATGAACGTGGCAGAAAGTGGCTGCCTGATATACGACACAATAGCAGTACAGCACAATATAAACTGTGTGAGAATTACTATCTCACTTTTGGGGGGAGAAACTGAACCACAACTCTGGTCCAGTGGTATAACACAACACTATGAACATGGCAGAAAGTGGCTGCCTGATATACGACACACTAGCAGTACAGCAGAATATAAACTGTGTGAGAATTACTATCTCACTTTTGGGGGGAGAAACTGAACCACAACTCTGGCCCAGTGGTATAACACAACACTATGAACGTGGCAGAAAGTGGCTGCCTGATATATGACACACTAGCAGTACAGCAGAATATAAACTGTGTGAGAATTACTATCTCACTTTTGAGGGGAGACACTGAACCACTACTCTGGCCCTGTGGTATAACACAACACTATGAACGTGGCAGAAAGTGGCTGCCTGATATATGACACACTAGCAGTACAGCACCATATAAACTGTGTGAGAATTACTATCTCACTTTTGGAGGGAGAAACTGAACCACAACTCTGGCCCAGTGGTATAACACAACACTATGAACGTGGCAGAAAGTGGCTGCCTGATATACGACACACTAGCAGTACAGAAGAATATAAAATGTGTGAGAAATACTATCTCACTTTTGGGGGGAGACACTGAACCACAACTCTGGCCCAGTTGTATAACACAACACTATGAACGTGACAGAAAGTGGCTGCCTGATATATGACACACTAGCAGTACTGCAGAATATAAACTGTGTGAGAAATACTATCTCACTTTTGGGGGCAGACACTGAACCACAACTCTGGCCCAGTTGTATAACACAACACTATGAACGTGGCAGAAAGTGGCTGCCTGATATACGACACAATAGCAGTACAGCACAATATAAACTGTGTGAGAATTACTATCTCACTTTTGGGGGGAGAAACTGAACCACAACTCTGGTCCAGTGGTATAACACAACACTATGAACATGGCAGAATGTGGCTGCCTGATATACGACACACTAGCAGTACAGCAGAATATAAACTGTGTGAGAATTACTATCTCACTTTTGGGGGGAGAAACTGAACCACAACTCTGGCCCAGTGGTATAACACAACACTATGAACGTGGCAGAAAGTGGCTGCCTGATATACGACACACTAGCAGTACAGCAGAATATAAACTGTGTGAGAATTACTATCTCACTTTTGAGGGGAGACACTGAACCACTACTCTGGCCCTGTGGTATAACACAACACTATGAACGTGGCAGAAAGTGGCTGCCTGATATATGACACACTAGCAGTACAGCACCATATAAACTGTGTGAGAATTACTATCTCACTTTTGGAGGGAGAAACTGAACCACAACTCTGGCCCAGTGGTATAACACAACACTATGAACGTGGCAGAAAGTGGCTGCCTGATATACGACACACTAGCAGTACAGCAGAATATAAACTGTGTGAGAAATACTATCTCACTTTTGGGGGGAGACACTGAACCACAACTCTGGCCCAGTGGTATAACACAACACTATGAACGTGGCAGAAAGTGGCTGCCTGATATACGACACACTAGCAGTACAGAAGAATATAAAATGTGTGAGAAATACTATCTCACTTTTGGGGGGAGACACTGAACCACAACTCTGGCCCAGTTGTATAGCACAACACTATGAACGTGACAGAAAGTGGCTGCCTGATATATGACACACTAGCAGTACTGCAGAATATAAACTGTGTGAGAAATACTATCTCACTTTTGGAGGGAGAAACTGAACCACAACTCTGGCCCAGTGGTATAACACAACACTATGAACGTGGCAGAAAGTGGCTGCCTGATATACGACACACTAGCAGTACAGAAGAATATAAAATGTGTGAGAAATACTATCTCACTTTTGGGGGGAGACACTGAACCACAACTCTGGCCCAGTGGTATAACACAACACTATGAACGTGGCAGAAAGTGGCTGCCTGATATACGACACACTAGCAGTACAGAAGAATATAAAATGTGTGAGAAATACTATCTCACTTTTGGAGGGAGAAACTGAACCACAACTCTGGCCCAGTGGTATAACACAACACTATGAACGTGGCAGAAAGTGGCTGCCTGATATACGACACACTAGCAGTACAGCAGAATATAAACTGTGTGAGAAATACTATCTCACTTTTGGGGGGAGACACTGAACCACAACTCTGGCCCAGTGGTATAACACAACACTATGAACGTGGCAGAAAGTGGCTGCCTGATATACGACACACTAGCAGTACAGAAGAATATAAAATGTGTGAGAAATACTATCTCACTTTTGGGGGGAGACACTGAACCACAACTCTGGCCCAGTTGTATAGCACAACACTATGAACGTGACAGAGAGTGGCTGCCTGATATATGACACACTAGCAGTACTGCAGAATATAAACTGTGTGAGAAATACTATCTCACTTTTGGAGGGAGAAACTGAACCACAACTCTGGCCCAGTGGTATAACACAACACTATGAACGTGGCAGAAAGTGGCTGCCTGATATACGACACACTAGCAGTACAGAAGAATATAAAATGTGTGAGAAATACTATCTCACTTTTGGGGGGAGACACTGAACCACAACTCTGGCCCAGTGGTATAACACAACACTATGAACGTGGCAGAAAGTGGCTGCCTGATATACGACACACTAGCAGTACAGAAGAATATAAAATGTGTGAGAAATACTATCTCACTTTTGGAGGGAGAAACTGAACCACAACTCTGGCCCAGTGGTATAACACAACACTATGAACGTGGCAGAAAGTGGCTGCCTGATATACGACACACTAGCAGTACAGCAGAATATAAACTGTGTGAGAAATACTATCTCACTTTTGGGGGGAGACACTGAACCACAACTCTGGCCCAGTGGTATAACACAACACTATGAACGTGGCAGAAAGTGGCTGCCTGATATACGACACACTAGCAGTACAGCAGAATATAAACTGTGTGAGAAATACTATCTCACTTTTGGGGGCAGACACTGAACCACAACTCTGGCCCAGTTGTATAACACAACACTATGAACGTGGCAGAAAGTGGCTGCCTGATATACGACACAATAGCAGTACAGCACAATATACACTGTGTGAGAATTACTATCTCACTTTTGGGGGGAGAAACTGAACCACAACTCTGGTCCAGTGGTATAACACAACACTATGAACATGGCAGAATGTGGCTGCCTGATATACGACACACTAGCAGTACAGCAGAATATAAACTGTGTGAGAATTACTATCTCACTTTTGGGGGGAGAAACTGAACCACAACTCTGGCCCAGTGGTATAACACAACACTATGAACGTGGCAGAAAGTGGCTGCCTGATATACGACACACTAGCAGTACAGCAGAATATAAACTGTGTGAGAAATACTATCTCACTTTTGGGGGGAGACACTGAACCACAACTCTGGCCCAGTGGTATAACACAACACTATGAACGTGGCAGAAAGTGGCTGCCTGATATACGACACACTAGCAGTACAGAAGAATATAAAATGTGTGAGAAATACTATCTCACTTTTGGGGGGAGACACTGAACCACAACTCTGGCCCAGTTGTATAGCACAACACTATGAACGTGACAGAAAGTGGCTGCCTGATATATGACACACTAGCAGTACTGCAGAATATAAACTGTGTGAGAAATACTATCTCACTTTTGGAGGGAGAAACTGAACCACAACTCTGGCCCAGTGGTATAACACAACACTATGAACGTGGCAGAAAGTGGCTGCCTGATATACGACACACTAGCAGTACAGAAGAATATAAAATGTGTGAGAAATACTATCTCACTTTTGGGGGGAGACACTGAACCACAACTCTGGCCCAGTGGTATAACACAACACTATGAACGTGGCAGAAAGTGGCTGCCTGATATACGACACACTAGCAGTACAGAAGAATATAAAATGTGTGAGAAATACTATCTCACTTTTGGAGGGAGAAACTGAACCACAACTCTGGCCCAGTGGTATAACACAACACTATGAACGTGGCAGAAAGTGGCTGCCTGATATACGACACACTAGCAGTACAGCAGAATATAAACTGTGTGAGAAATACTATCTCACTTTTGGGGGGAGACACTGAACCACAACTCTGGCCCAGTGGTATAACACAACACTATGAACGTGGCAGAAAGTGGCTGCCTGATATACGACACACTAGCAGTACAGAAGAATATAAAATGTGTGAGAAATACTATCTCACTTTTGGGGGGAGACACTGAACCACAACTCTGGCCCAGTTGTATAGCACAACACTATGAACGTGACAGAAAGTGGCTGCCTGATATATGACACACTAGCAGTACTGCAGAATATAAACTGTGTGAGAAATACTATCTCACTTTTGGAGGGAGAAACTGAACCACAACTCTGGCCCAGTGGTATAACACAACACTATGAACGTGGCAGAAAGTGGCTGCCTGATATACGACACACTAGCAGTACAGAAGAATATAAAATGTGTGAGAAATACTATCTCACTTTTGGGGGGAGACACTGAACCACAACTCTGGCCCAGTGGTATAACACAACACTATGAACGTGGCAGAAAGTGGCTGCCTGATATACGACACACTAGCAGTACAGAAGAATATAAAATGTGTGAGAAATACTATCTCACTTTTGGAGGGAGAAACTGAACCACAACTCTGGCCCAGTGGTATAACACAACACTATGAACGTGGCAGAAAGTGGCTGCCTGATATACGACACACTAGCAGTACAGCAGAATATAAACTGTGTGAGAAATACTATCTCACTTTTGGGGGGAGACACTGAACCACAACTCTGGCCCAGTGGTATAACACAACACTATGAACGTGGCAGAAAGTGGCTGCCTGATATACGACACACTAGCAGTACAGAAGAATATAAAATGTGTGAGAAATACTATCTCACTTTTGGGGGGAGACACTGAACCACAACTCTGGCCCAGTTGTATAGCACAACACTATGAACGTGACAGAAAGTGGCTGCCTGATATATGACACACTAGCAGTACTGCAGAATATAAACTGTGTGAGAAATACTATCTCACTTTTGGAGGGAGAAACTGAACCACAACTCTGGCCCAGTGGTATAACACAACACTATGAACGTGGCAGAAAGTGGCTGCCTGATATACGACACACTAGCAGT
This sequence comes from Ranitomeya variabilis, assembly GCF_051348905.1. Lineage (NCBI taxonomy): Eukaryota > Metazoa > Chordata > Amphibia > Anura > Dendrobatidae > Ranitomeya > Ranitomeya variabilis. The sequence goes on along the minus strand of NC_135232.1, from coordinate 599,212,644 downwards.
ACAGAAGAATATAAAATGTGTGAGAAATACTATCTCACTTTTGGGGGGAGACACTGAACCACAACTCTGGCCCAGTTGTATAACACAACACTATGAACGTGACAGAAAGTGGCTGCCTGATATATGACACACTAGCAGTACTGCAGAATATAAACTGTGTGAGAAATACTATCTCACTTTTGGGGGCAGACACTGAACCACAACTCTGGCCCAGTTGTATAACACAACACTATGAACGTGGCAGAAAGTGGCTGCCTGATATACGACACAATAGCAGTACAGCACAATATACACTGTGTGAGAATTACTATCTCACTTTTGGGGGGAGAAACTGAACCACAACTCTGGTCCAGTGGTATAACACAACACTATGAACATGGCAGAATGTGGCTGCCTGATATACGACACACTAGCAGTACAGCAGAATATAAACTGTGTGAGAATTACTATCTCACTTTTGGGGGGAGAAACTGAACCACAACTCTGGCCCAGTGGTATAACACAACACTATGAACGTGGCAGAAAGTGGCTGCCTGATATACGACACACTAGCAGTACAGCAGAATATAAACTGTGTGAGAATTACTATCTCACTTTTGAGGGGAGACACTGAACCACTACTCTGGCCCAGTTGTATAACACAACACTATGAACGTGGCAGAAAGTGGCTGCCTGATATATGACACACTAGCAGTACAGCACCATATAAACTGTGTGAGAATTACTATCTCACTTTTGGAGGGAGAAACTGAACCACAACTCTGGCCAAGTGGTATAACACAACACTATGAACGTGGCAGAAAGTGGCTGCCTGATATACGACACACTAGCAGTACAGCAGAATATATACTGTGTGAGAAATACTATCTCACTTTTGGGGGGAGACACTGAACCACAACTCTGGCCCAGTGGTATAACACAACACTATGAACGTGGCAGAAAGTGGCTGCCTGATATACGACACACTAGCAGTACAGAAGAATATAAAATGTGTGAGAAATACTATCTCACTTTTGGGGGGAGACACTGAACCACAACTCTGGCCCAGTTGTATAACACAACACTATGAACGTGACAGAAAGTGGCTGCCTGATATATGACACACTAGCAGTACTGCAGAATATAAACTGTGTGAGAAATACTATCTCACTTTTGGGGGGAGACACTGAACCACAACTCTGGCCCAGTGGTATAACACAACACTATGAACGTGGCAGAAAGTGGCTGCCTGATATATGACACACTAGCAGTACTGCAGAATATAAACTGTGTGAGAAATACTATCTCACTTTTGGGGGGAGACACTGAACCACAACTCTGGCCCAGTGGTATAACACAACACTATGAACGTGGCAGAAAGTGGCTGCCTGATATATGACACCCTAGCAGTACTGCAGAATATAAACTGTGTGAGAATTACTATCTCACTTTTGGGGGGAGACACTGAACCATAACTCTGGCCCAGTGGTATAACACATCACTATGAACGTGGCAGAAAGTGGCTGCCTGATATACGACACACTAGCAGTACAGCACAATATAAACTGTGTGAGAATTACTATCTCACTTTTTGGGGGAGAAACTGAACCACAACTCTGGCCCTGTGGTATAACACAACACTATGAACGTGGCAGAAAGTGGCTGTCTGATATACGACACACTAGCAGTACAGCAGAATATAAAATGTGCGAGAAATACTATCTCACTTTTGGGGGGAGACACTGAACCACAACTCTGGCCCAGTTGTATAACACAACACTATGAATGTGGCAGAAAGTGGCTGCCTGATATATGACACACTAGCAGTACAGCAGAATATAAACTGTGTGAGAGTTACTATCTCACTTTTGGGGGGAGAACCTGAACCACTACTCTGGCCCTGTGGTATAACACAACACTATGAACGTGGCAGAAAGTGGCTGCCTGATATATGACACACTAGCAGTACAGCACCATATAAACTGTGTGAGAATTACTATCTCACTTTTGGAGGGAGAAACTGAACCACAACTCTGGCCCAGTGGTATAACACAACACTATGAATGTGGCAGAAAGTGGCTGCCTGATATACGACACACTAGCAGTATAGCAGAATATAAACTGTGTGAGAAATACTATCTCACTTTTGGGGGGAGACACTGAACCACAACTCTGGCCCAGTGGTATAACACAACACTATGAACGTGGCAGAAAGTGGCTGCCTGATATATGACACACTAGCAGTACTGCAGAATATAAACTGTGTGAGAAATACTATCTCACTTTTGGGGGCAGACACTGAACCACAACTCTGGCCCAGTTGTATAACACAACACTATGAACGTGGCAGAAAGTGGCTGCCTGATATACGACACACTAGCAGTACAGCACAATATAAACTGTGTGAGAATTACTATCTCACTTTTGGGGGGCGAAACTGAACCACAACTCTGGCCCAGTGGTATAACACAACACTATGAACGTGGCAGAAAGTGGCTGCCTGATATACGACACAATAGCAGTACAGCAGAATATAAACTGTGTGAGAAATACTATCTCACTTTTGGGGGGAGACACTGAACCACAACTCTGGCCCAGTGGTATAACACAACACTATGAACGTGGCAGAAAGTGGTTGCCTGATATACGACACACTAGCAGTACAGAAGAATATAAAATGTGTGAGAAATACTATCTCACTTTTGGGGGGAGACACTGAACCACAACTCTGGCCCAGTGGTATAACACAACACTATGAACGTGGCAGAAAGTGGCTGCCTTATATACGACACACTAGCAGTACAGCAGAATATAAACTGTGTGAGAATTACTATCTCACTTTTGAGGGGAGACACTGAACCACTACTCTGGCCCTGTGGTATAACACAACACTATGAACGTGGCAGAAAGTGGCTGCCTGATATATGACACACTAGCAGTACTGCAGAATATAAACTGTGTGAGAAATACTATCTCACTTTTGGGGGCAGACACTGAACCACAACTCTGGCCCAGTTGTATAACACAACACTATGAACGTGGCAGAAAGTGGCTGCCTGATATACGACACAATAGCAGTACAGCACAATATAAACTGTGTGAGAATTACTATCTCACTTTTGGGGGGAGAAACTGAACCACAACTCTGGTCCAGTGGTATAACACAACACTATGAACATGGCAGAAAGTGGCTGCCTGATATACGACACACTAGCAGTACAGCAGAATATAAACTGTGTGAGAATTACTGTCTCACTTTTGGGGGGAGAAACTGAACCACAACTCTGGCCCAGTGGTATAACACAACACTATGAACGTGGCAGAAAGTGGCTGCCTGATATACGACACACTAGCAGTACAGCAGAATATAAACTGTGTGAGAATTACTATCTCACTTTTGAGGGGAGACACTGAACCACTACTCTGGCCCTGTGGTATAACACAACACTATGAACGTGGCAGAAAGTGGCTGCCTGATATATGACACACTAGCAGTACAGCACCATATAAACTGTGTGAGAATTACTATCTCACTTTTGGAGGGAGAAACTGAACCACAACTCTGGCCCAGTGGTATAACACAACACTATGAACGTGGCAGAAAGTGGCTGCCTGATATACGACACACTAGCAGTACAGCAGAATATAAACTGTGTGAGAAATACTATCTCACTTTTGGGGGGAGACACTGAACCACAACTCTGGCCCAGTGGTATAACACAACACTATGAACGTGGCAGAAAGTGGCTGCCTGATATACGACACACTAGCAGTACAGAAGAATATAAAATGTGTGAGAAATACTATCTCACTTTTGGGGGGAGACACTGAACCACAACTCTGGCCCAGTTGTATAACACAACACTATGAACGTGACAGAAAGTGGCTGCCTGATATATGACACACTAGCAGTACTGCAGAATATAAACTGTGTGAGAAATACTATCTCACTTTTGGGGGGAGACACTGAACCACAACTCTGGCCCAGTGGTATAACACAACACTATGAACGTGGCAGAAAGTGGCTGCCTGATATATGACACACTAGCAGTACTGCAGAATATAAACTGTGAGAGAAATACTATCTCACTTTTGGGGGGAGACACTGAACCACAACTCTGGCCCAGTGGTATAACACAACACTATGAACGTGGCAGAAAGTGGCTGCCTGATATATGACACCCTAGCAGTACTGCAGAATATAAACTGTGTGAGAATTACTATCTCACTTTTGGGGGGAGACACTGAACCACAACTCTGGCCCAGTGGTATAACACATCACTATGAACGTGGCAGAAAGTGGCTGCCTGATATACGACACACTAGCAGTACAGCACAATATAAACTGTGTGAGAATTACTATCTCACTTTTGGGGGGAGAAACTGAACCACAACTCTGGCCCTGTGGTATAACACAACACTATGAACGTGGCAGAAAGTGGCTGCCTGATATATGACACACTAGCAGTACAGCACCATATAAACTGTGTGAGAATTACTATCTCACTTTTGGAGGGAGAAACTGAACCACAACTCTGGCCCAGTGGTATAACACAACACTATGAATGTGGCAGAAAGTGGCTGCCTGATATACGACACACTAGCAGTACAGCAGAATATAAACTGTGTGAGAAATACTATCTCACTTTTGGGGGGAGACACTGAACCACAACTCTGGCCCAGTTGTATAACACAACACTATGAACGTGGCAGAAAGTGGCTGCCTGATATATGACACACTAGCAGTACTGCAGAATATAAACTGTGTGAGAAATTCTATCTCACTTTTGGGGGGAGACACTGAACCACAACTCTGGCCCAGTGGTATAACACTACAATATGAACGTGGCAGAAAGTGGCTGCCTGATATACGACACACTAGCAGTAGAGCACAATATAAACTGTGTGAGAATTACTATCTCACTTTTGGGGGGAGAAACTGAACCGCAACTCAGGCCCAGTGGTATAACACAACACTATGAACGTGGCAGAAAGTGGCTGCCTGATATACGACACACTAGCAGTACTGCAGAATATAATCTGTGTGAGAATTACTATCTCACTTTTGAGGGGAGACACTGATCCACTACTCTGGCCCTGTGGTATAACACAACACTATGAACGTGGCAGAAAGTGGCTGCCTGATATATGACACACTAGCAGTACAGCACAATATAAACTGTGTGAGAATTACTATCTCACTTTTGAAGGGAGAAACTGAACCACAACTCTGGCCCAGTTGTATAACACAACAATATGAACGTGGCAGAAAGTGGCTGCCTGATATACGACACACTAGCAGTACAGCAGAATATAAACTGTGTGAGAAATACTATCTCACTTTTGGGGGGAGACACTGAACCACAACTCTGGCCCAGTGGTATAACACAACACTATGAACGTGGCAGAAAGTGGCTGCCTGATATACGACACACTAGCAGTACAGCAGAATATAAACTGTGTGAGAAATACTATCTCACTTTTGGGGGGAGACACTGAACCACAACTGTAGCCCAGTTGTATAACACAACACTATGAATGTGGCAGAAAGTGGCTGCCTGATATATGACACACCAGCAGTACTGCAGAATATAAACTGTGTGAGAAATACTATCTCACTTTTGGGGGCAGACACTGAACCACAACTGTGGCCCAGTTGTATAACACAACACTATGAACGTGGCAGAAAGTGGCTGCCTGATATATGACACACTAGCAGTACAGCACAATATAAACTGTGTGAGAATTACTATCTCACTTTTGAGGGGCGAAACTGAACCACAACTCTGGCCCAGTGGTGCAACACAACACTATGAACGTGGCAGAAAGTGGCTGCCTGATATACGACACACTAGCAGTACAGCAGAATATAAACAGTGTGAGAAATACTATCTCACTTTTGGAGGGAGATACTGAACCACAACTGTAGCCCAGTTGTATAACACAACACTATGAACGTGGCAGAAAGTGGCTGCCTGATATACGACACACTAGCAGTACAGCAGAATATAAAATGTGTGAGAAATACTACCTCACTTTTGGGGGGAGACACTGAACCACAACTCTGGCCCAGTTGAATAACACAACACTATGAACGTGGCAGAAAGTGGCTGCCTGATATATGACACACTAGCAGTACTGCAGAATATAAACTGTGTGAGAAATACTATCTCACTTTTGGGGGGAGACACTGAACCACAACTCTGGCCCAGTGGTATAACACAACACTATGAACGTTGCAGAAAGTGGCTGCCTGATATACGACACACTAGCAGTACAGCAGAATATAAACTGTGTGAGAAATACTATCTCACTTTTGGAGGGAGACACTGAACCACAACTCTGGCCCAGTGGTATAACACAACACTATGAACGTGGCAGAAAGTGGCTGCCTGATATACGACACACTAGCAGTACAGCAGAATATAAACTGTGTGAGAAATACTATCTCACTTTTGGGGGGAGACACTGAACCACAACCCTGGCCCAGTTGTATAACTCAACACTATGAACATGGCAGAAAGTGGCTGCCTGATATATGACACACTAGCAGTACTGCAGAATATAAACTGTGTGAGAAATACTATCTTACTTTTGGGGGGAGACACTGAACCACAACTCTGGCCCAGTGGTATAACACAACACTATGAATGTGGCAGAAAGTGGCTGCCTGATATACGACACACTAGCAGTACAGCAGAATATAAACTGTGTGAGAAATACTATCTCACTTTTGGGGGGAGACACTGAACCACAACTCTGGCCCAGTGGTATAACACTACAATATGAACGTGGCAGAAAGTGGCTGCCTGATATACGACACACTAGCAGTAGAGCACAATATAAACTGTGTGAGAATTACTATCTCACTTTTGGGGGGAGAAACTGAACCGCAACTCTGGCCCAGTGGTATAACACAACACTATGAACGTGGCAGAAAGTGGCTGCCTGATATACGACACACTAGCAGTACAGCACAATATAAACTGTGTGAGAATTACTATCTCACTTTTGAAGGGAGAAACTGAACCACAACTCTGGCCCAGTTGTATAACACAACAATATGAACGTGGCAGAAAGTGGCTGCCTGATATACGACACACTAGCAGTACAGCAGAATATAAACTGTGTGAGAAATACTATCTCACTTTTGGGGGGAGACACTGAACCACAACTCTGGCCCAGTGGTATAACACAACACTATGAACGTGGCAGAAAGTGGCTGCCTGATATACGACACACTAGCAGTACAGCAGAATATAAACTGTGTGAGAAATACTATCTCACTTTTGGGGGGAGACACTGAACCACAACTGTAGCCCAGTTGTATAACACAACACTATGAATGTGGCAGAAAGTGGCTGCCTGATATATGACACACCAGCAGTACTGCAGAATATAAACTGTGTGAGAAATACTATCTCACTTTTGGGGGCAGACACTGAACCACAACTGTGGCCCAGTTGTATAACACAACACTATGAACGTGGCAGAAAGTGGCTGCCTGATATATGACACACTAGCAGTACAGCACAATATAAACTGTGTGAGAATTACTATCTCACTTTTGAGGGGCGAAACTGAACCACAACTCTGGCCCAGTGGTGCAACACAACACTATGAACGTGGCAGAAAGTGGCTGCCTGATATACGACACACTAGCAGTACAGCAGAATATAAACTGTGTGAGAATTACTATCTCACTTTTGAGGGGAGACACTGAACCACTACTCTGGCCCTGTGGTATAACACAACACTATGAACGTGGCAGAAAGTGGCTGCCTGATATATGACACACTAGCAGTACAGCACCATATAAACTGTGTGAGAATTACTATCTCACTTTTGGAGGGAGAAACTGAACCACAACTCTGGCCCAGTGGTATAACACAACACTATGAACGTGGCAGAAAGTGGCTGCCTGATATACGACACACTAGCAGTACAGCAGAATATAAACTGTGTGAGAAATACTATCTCACTTTTGGGGGGAGACACTGAACCACAACTCTGGCCCAGTGGTATAACACAACATTATGAACGTGGCAGAAAGTGGCTGCCTGATATACGACACACTAGCAGTACAGAAGAATATAAAATGTGTGAGAAATACTATCTCACTTTTGGGGGGAGACACTGAACCACAACTCTGGCCCAGTTGTATAACACAACACTATGAACGTGACAGAAAGTGGCTGCCTGATATATGACACACTAGCAGTACTGCAGAATATAAACTGTGTGAGAAATACTATCTCACTTTTGGGGGGAGACACTGAACCACAACTCTGGCCCAGTGGTATAACACAACACTATGAACGTGGCAGAAAGTGGCTGCCTGATATATGACACACTAGCAGTACTGCAGAATATAAACTGTGAGAGAAATACTATCTCACTTTTGGGGGGAGACACTGAACCACAACTCTGGCCCAGTGGTATAACACAACACTATGAACGTGGCAGAAAGTGGCTGCCTGATATATGACACCCTAGCAGTACTGCAGAATATAAACTGTGTGAGAATTACTATCTCACTTTTGGGGGGAGACACTGAACCACAACTCTGGCCCAGTGGTATAACACATCACTATGAACGTGGCAGAAAGTGGCTGCCTGATATACGACACACTAGCAGTACAGCACAATATAAACTGTGTGAGAATTACTATCTCACTTTTGGGGGGAGAAACTGAACCACAACTCTGGCCCTGTGGTATAACACAACACTATGAACGTGGCAGAATGTGGCTGCCTGATATACGACACACTAGCAGTACAGCAGAATATAAAATGTGTGAGAAATACTATCTCACTTTTGGGGGGAGACACTGAACCACATCTCTGGCCCAGTTGTATAACACAACACTATGAATGTGGCAGAAAGTGGCTGCCTGATATATGACACACTAGCAGTACAGCAGAATATAAACTGTGTGAGAATTACTATCTCACTTTTGGGGGGAGAAACTGAACCACAACTCTGGCCCTGTGGTATAACACAACACTATGAACAAGGCAGAAAGTGGCTGCCTGATATACGACACACTAGCAGTACAGCAGAATATATACTGTGTGAGAATTACTATCTCACATTTGAGGGGAGACACTGAACCACTACTCTGGCCCTGTGGTATAACACAACACTATGAACGTGGCAGAAAGTGGCTGCCTGATATATGACACACTAGCAGTACAGCACCATATAAACTGTGTGAGAATTACTATCTCACTTTTGGAGGGAGAAACTGAACCACAACTCTGGCCCAGTGGTATAACACAACACTATGAATGTGGCAGAAAGTGGCTGCCTGATATACGACACACTAGCAGTACAGCAGAATATAAACTGTGTGAGAAATACTATCTCACTTTTGGGGGGAGACACTGAACCACAACTCTGGCCCAGTTGTATAACACAACACTATGAACGTGGCAGAAAGTGGCTGCCTGATATACGACACACTAGCAGTAGAGCACAATATAAACTGTGTGAGAATTACTATCTCACTTTTGGGGGGAGAAACTGAACCGCAACTCTGGCCCAGTGGTATAACACAACACTATGAACGTGGCAGAAAGTGGCTGCCTGATATACGACACACTAGCAGTACTGCAGAATATAATCTGTGTGAGAATTACTATCTCACTTTTGAGGGGAGACACTGATCCACTACTCTGGCCCTGTGGTACAACACAACACTATGAACGTGGCAGAAAGTGGCTGCCTGATATATGACACACTAGCAGTACAGCACAATATAAACTGTGTGAGAATTACTATCTCACTTTTGAAGGGAGAAACTGAACCACAACTCTGGCCCAGTTGTATAACACAACAATATGAACGTGGCAGAAAGTGGCTGCCTGATATACGACACACTAGCAGTACAGAAGAATATAAACTGTGTGAGAAATACTATCTCACTTTTGGGGGGAGACACTGAACCACAACTCTGGCCCAGTGGTATAACACAACACTATGAACGTGGCAGAAAGTGGCTGCCTGATATACGACACACTAGCAGTACAGCAGAATATAAACTGTGTGAGAAATACTATCTCACTTTTGGGGGGAGACACTGAACCACAACTGTAGCCCAGTTGTATAACACAACACTATGAATGTGGCAGAAAGTGGCTGCCTGATATATGACACACCAGCAGTACTGCAGAATATAAACTGTGTGAGAAATACTATCTCACTTTTGGGGGCAGACACTGAACCACAACTGTGGCCCAGTTGTATAACACAACACTATGAACGTGGCAGAAAGTGGCTGCCTGATATATGACACACTAGCAGTACAGCACAATATAAACTGTGTGAGAATTACTATCTCACTTTTGAGGGGCGAAACTGAACCACAACTCTGGCCCAGTGGTGCAACACAACACTATGAACGTGGCAGAAAGTGGCTGCCTGATATACGACACACTAGCAGTACAGCAGAATATAAACAGTGTGAGAAATACTATCTCACTTTTGGGGGGAGACACTGAACCACAACTGTAGCCCAGTTGTAAAACACAACACTATGAACGTGGCAGAAAGTGGCTGCCTGATATACGACACACTAGCAGTACAGCAGAATATAAAATGTGTGAGAAATACTATCTCACTTTTGGGGGGAGACACTGAACCACAACTCTGGCCCAGTTGAATAACACAACACTATGAACGTGGCAGAAAGTGGCTGCCTGATATATGACACACTAGCAGTACTGCAGAATATAAACTGTGTGAGAAATACTATCTCACTTTTGGGGGGAGACACTGAACCACAACTCTGGCCCAGTGGTATAACACAACACTATGAACGTGGCAGAAAGTGGCTGCCTGATATATGACACACTAGCAGTACTGCAGAATATAAACTGTGTGAGAAATACTATCTCACTTTTGGGGGGCGAAACTGAACCAGAACTCTGGCCCAGTGGTATAACACAACACTATGAACGTTGCAGAAAGTGGCTGCCTGATATACGACACACTAGCAGTACAGCAGAATATAAACTGTGTGAGAAATACTATCTCACTTTTGGAGGGAGACACTGAACCACAACTCTGGCCCAGTGGTATAACACAACACTATGAACGTGGCAGAAAGTGGCTGCCTGATATACGACACACTAGCAGTACAGCAGAATATAAACTGTGTGAGAAATACTATCTCACTTTTGGGGGGAGACACTGAACCACAACTCTGGCCCAGTTGTATAACTCAACACTATGAACATGGCAGAAAGTGGCTGCCTGATATATGACACACTAGCAGTACTGCAGAATATAAACTGTGTGAGAAATTCTATCTCACTTTTGGGGGGAGACACTGAACCACAACTCTGGCCCAGTGGTATAACACTACAATATGAACGTGGCAGAAAGTGGCTGCCTGATATACGACACACTAGCAGTACAGCACAATATAAACTGTGTGAGAATTACTATCTCACTTTTGAAGGGAGAAACTGAACCACAACTCTGGCCCAGTTGTATAACACAACACTATGAACGTGGCAGAAAGTGGCTGCCTGATATATGACACACTAGCAGTACAGCAGAATATAAACTGTGTGAGAATTACTATCTCACTTTTGGGGGGAGAAACTGAACCACAACTCTGGCCCTGTGGTATAACACAACACTATGAACAAGGCAGAAAGTGGCTGCCTGATATACGACACACTAGCAGTACAGCAGAATATATACTGTGTGAGAATTACTATCTCACTTTTGAGGGGAGACACTGAACCACTACTCTGGCCCTGTGGTATAACACAACACTATGAACGTGGCAGAAAGTGGCTGCCTGATATATGACACACTAGCAGTACAGCACCATATAAACTGTGTGAGAATTACTATCTCACTTTTGGAGGGAGAAACTGAACCACAACTCTGGCCCAGTGGTATAACACAACACTATGAATGTGGCAGAAAGTGGCTGCCTGATATACGACACACTAGCAGTACAGCAGAATATAAACTGTGTGAGAAATACTATCTCACTTTTGGGGGGAGACACTGAACCACAACTCTGGCCCAGTTGTATAACACAACACTATGAACGTGGCAGAAAGTGGCTGCCTGATATACGACACACTAGCAGTAGAGCACAATATAAACTGTGTGAGAATTACTATCTCACTTTTGGGGGGAGAAACTGAACCGCAACTCTGGCCCAGTGGTATAACACAACACTATGAACGTGGCAGAAAGTGGCTGCCTGATATATGACACACTAGCAGTACAGCACAATATAAACTGTGTGAGAATTACTATCTCACTTTTGAAGGGAGAAACTGAACCACAACTCTGGCCCAGTTGTATAACACAACAATATGAACGTGGCAGAAAGTGGCTGCCTGATATACGACACACTAGCAGTACAGCAGAATATAAACTGTGTGAGAAATACTATCTCACTTTTGGGGGGAGACACTGAACCACAACTCTGGCCCAGTGGTATAACACAACACTATGAACGTGGCAGAAAGTGGCTGCCTGATATACGACACACTAGCAGTACAGCAGAATATAAACTGTGTGAGAAATACTATCTCACTTTTGGGGGGAGACACTGAACCACAACTGTAGCCCAGTTGTATAACACAACACTATGAATGTGGCAGAAAGTGGCTGCCTGATATATGACACACCAGCAGTACTGCAGAATATAAACTGTGTGAGAAATACTATCTCACTTTTGGGGGCAGACACTGAACCACAACTGTGGCCCAGTTGTATAACACAACACTATGAACGTGGCAGAAAGTGGCTGCCTGATATATGACACACTAGCAGTACAGCACAATATAAACTGTGTGAGAATTACTATCTCACTTTTGAGGGGCGAAACTGAACCACAACTCTGGCCCAGTGGTGCAACACAACACTATGAACGTGGCAGAAAGTGGCTGCCTGATATACGACACACTAGCAGTACAGCAGAATATAAACAGTGTGAGAAATACTATCTCACTTTTGGGGGGAGACACTGAACCACAACTGTAGCCCAGTTGTAAAACACAACACTATGAACGTGGCAGAAAGTGGCTGCCTGATATACGACACACTAGCAGTACAGCAGAATATAAAATGTGTGAGAAATACTATCTCACTTTTGGGGGGAGACACTGAACCACAACTCTGGCCCAGTTGAATAACACAACACTATGAACGTGGCAGAAAGTGGCTGCCTGATATATGACACACTAGCAGTACTGCAGAATATAAACTGTGTGAGAAATACTATCTCACTTTTGGGGGGAGACACTGAACCACAACTCTGGCCCAGTGGTATAACACAACACTATGAACGTGGCAGAAAGTGGCTGCCTGATATATGACACACTAGCAGTACTGCAGAATATAAACTGTGTGAGAAATACTATCTCACTTTTGGGGGGCGAAACTGAACCAGAACTCTGGCCCAGTGGTATAACACAACACTATGAACGTTGCAGAAAGTGGCTGCCTGATATACGACACACTAGCAGTACAGCAGAATATAAACTGTGTGAGAAATACTATCTCACTTTTGGAGGGAGACACTGAACCACAACTCTGGCCCAGTGGTATAACACAACACTATGAACGTGGCAGAAAGTGGCTGCCTGATATACGACACACTAGCAGTACAGCAGAATATAAACTGTGTGAGAAATACTATCTCACTTTTGGGGGGAGACACTGAACCACAACTCTGGCCCAGTTGTATAACTCAACACTATGAACATGGCAGAAAGTGGCTGCCTGATATATGACACACTAGCAGTACTGCAGAATATAAACTGTGTGAGAAATTCTATCTCACTTTTGGGGGGAGACACTGAACCACAACTCTGGCCCAGTGGTATAACACTACAATATGAACGTGGCAGAAAGTGGCTGCCTGATATACGACACACTAGCAGTACAGCACAATATAAACTGTGTGAGAATTACTATCTCACTTTTGGGGGGAGACACTGAACCACAACTGTAGCCCAGTTGTATAACACAACACTATGAATGTGGCAGAAAGTGGCTGCCTGATATATGACACACCAGCAGTACTGCAGAATATAAACTGTGTGAGAAATACTATCTCACTTTTGGGGGCAGACACTGAACCACAACTGTGGCCCAGTTGTATAACACAACACTATGAACGTGGCAGAAAGTGGCTGCCTGATATATGACACACCAGCAGTACTGCAGAATATAAACTGTGTGAGAAATACTATCTCACTTTTGGGGGCAGACACTGAACCACAACTGTGGCCCAGTTGTATAACACAACACTATGAACGTGGCAGAAAGTGGCTGCCTGATATATGACACACTAGCAGTACAGCACAATATAAACTGTGTGAGAATTACTATCTCACTTTTGAGGGGCGAAACTGAACCACAACTCTGGCCCAGTGGTGCAACACAACACTATGAACGTGGCAGAAAGTGGCTGCCTGATATACGACACACTAGCAGTACAGCAGAATATAAACAGTGTGAGAATTACTATCTCACTTTTGAGGGGAGAAACTGAACCACTACTCTGGCCCAGTGGTATAACACAACACTATGAACGTGGCAGAAAGTGACTGCCTGATATACGACACACTAGCAGTACAGCAGAATATAAAATGTGTGAGAAATACTATCTCACTTTTGGGGGGAGACACTGAACCACAACTCTGGCCCAGTTGAATAACACAACACTATGAACGTGGCAGAAAGTGGCTGCCTGATATATGACACACTAGCAGTACTGCAGAATATAAACTGTGTGAGAAATACTATCTTACTTTTGGGGGGAGACACTGAACCACAACTCTGGCCCAGTGGTATAACACAACACTATGAATGTGGCAGAAAGTGGCTGCCTGATATACGACACACTAGCAGTACAGCAGAATATAAACTGTGTGAGAAATACTATCTCACTTTTGGGGGGAGACACTGAACCACAACTCTGGCCCAGTTGTATAACACAACACTATGAACGTGGCAGAAAGTGGCTGCCTGATATATGACACACTAGCAGTACTGCAGAATATAAACTGTGTGAGAAATTCTATCTCACTTTTGGGGGGAGACACTGAACCACAACTCTGGCCCAGTGGTATAACACTACAATATGAACGTGGCAGAAAGTGGCTGCCTGATATACGACACACTAGCAGTAGAGCACAATATAAACTGTGTGAGAATTACTATCTCACTTTTGGGGGGAGAAACTGAACCGCAACTCTGGCCAGGTGGTATAACACAACACTATGAACGTGGCAGAAAGTGGCTGCCTGATATACGACACACTAGCAGTACTGCAGAATATAATCTGTGTGAGAATTACTATCTCACTTTTGAGGGGAGACACTGATCCACTACTCTGGCCCTGTGGTATAACACAACACTATGAACGTGGCAGAAAGTGGCTGCCTGATATATGACACACTAGCAGTACAGCACAATATAAACTGTGTGAGAATTACTATCTCACTTTTGAAGGGAGAAACTGAACCACAACTCTGGCCCAGTTGTATAACACAACAATATGAACGTGGCAGAAAGTGGCTGCCTGATATACGACACACTAGCAGTACAGCAGAATATAAACTGTGTGAGAAATACTATCTCACTTTTGGGGGGAGACACTGAACCACAACTCTGGCCCAGTGGTATAACACAACACTATGAACGTGGCAGAAAGTGGCTGCCTGATATACGACACACTAGCAGTACAGCAGAATATAAACTGTGTGAGAAATACTATCTCACTTTTGGGGGGAGACACTGAACCACAACTGTAGCCCAGTTGTATAACACAACACTATGAATGTGGCAGAAAGTGGCTGCCTGATGTATGACACACCAGCAGTACTGCAGAATATAAACTGTGTGAGAAATACTATCTCACTTTTGGGGGCAGACACTGAACCACAACTGTGGCCCAGTTGTATAACACAACACTATGAACGTGGCAGAAAGTGGCTGCCTGATATATGACACACTAGCAGTACAGCACAATATAAACTGTGTGAGAATTACTATCTCACTTTTGAGGGGCGAAACTGAACCACAACTCTGGCCCAGTGGTGCAACACAACACTATGAACGTGGCAGAAAGTGGCTGCCTGATATACGACACATCAGCAGTACAGCAGAATATAAACAGTGTGAGAATTACTATCTCACTTTTGAGGGGAGAAACTGAACCACTACTCTGGCCCAGTGGTATAACACAACACTATGAACGTGGCAGAAAGTGGCTGCCTGATATACGACACACTAGCAGTACAGCAGAATATAAAATGTGTGAGAAATACTATCTCACTTTTGGGGGGAGACACTGAACCACAACTCTGGCCCAGTTGAATAACACAACACTATGAACGTGGCAGAAAGTGGCTGCCTGATATATGACACACTAGCAGTACTGCAGAATATAAACTGTGTGAGAAATACTATCTCACTTTCGGGGGGAGACACTGAACCACAACTCTGGCCCAGTGGTATAACACAACACTATGAACGTGGCAGAAAGTGGCTGCCTGATATATGACACACTAGCAGTACTGCAGAATATAAACTGTGTGAGAAATGCTATCTCACTTTTGGGGGGCGAAACTGAACCAGAACTCTGGCCCAGTGGTATAACACAACACTATGAACGTTGCAGAAAGTGGCTGCCTGATATACGACACACTAGCAGTACAGCAGAATATAAACTGTGTGAGAAATACTATCTCACTTTTGGAGGGAGACACTGAACCACAACTCTGGCCCAGTGGTATAACACAACACTATGAACGTTGCAGAAAGTGGCTGCCTGATATACGACACACTAGCAGTACAGCAGAATATAAACTGTGTGAGAAATACTATCTCACTTTTGGGGGGAGACACTGAACCACAACTCTGGCCCAGTTGTATAACTCAACACTATGAACATGGCAGAAAGTGGCTGCCTGATATATGACACACTAGCAGTACTGCAGAATATAAACTGTGTGAGAAATTCTATCTCATTTTTGGGGGGAGACACTGAACCACAACTCTGGCCCAGTGGTATAACACTACAATATGAACGTGGCAGAAAGTGGCTGCCTGATATACGACACACTAGCAGTACAGCACAATATAAACTGTGTGAGAATTACTATCTCACTTTTGAAGGGAGAAACTGAACCACAACTCTGGCCCAGTTGTATAACACAACACTATGAACGTGGCAGAAAGTGGCTGCCTGATATACGACACACTAGCAGTACAGCAGAATATAAACTGTGTGAGAAATACTATCTCAGTTTTGAGAGGAGACACTGATCCACTACTCTGGCCCTGTGGTATAACACAACACTATGAACGTGGCAGAAAGTGGCTGCCTGATATATGACACACTAGCAGTACAGCACAATATAAACTGTGTGAGAATCACTATCTCACTTTTGGAGGGAGAAACTGAACCACAACTCTGGCCCAGTTGTATAACACAACAATATGAACGTGGCAGAAAGTGGCTGCCTGATATACGACACACTAGCAGTACAGCAGAATATAAACTGTGTGAGAAATACTATCTCACTTTTGGGGGGAGACACTGAACCACAACTCTGGCCCAGTGGTATAACACAACACTATGAACGTGGCAGAAAGTGGCTGCCTGATATACGACACACTAGCAATACAGCAGAATATAAACTGTGTGAGAAATACTATCTCACTTTTGGGGGGAGACACTGAACCACAACTCTAGCCCAGTTGTATAACACAACACTATGAATGTGGCAGAAAGTGGCTGCCTGATATATGACACACTAGCAGTACTGCAGAATATAAACTGTGTGAGAAATACTATCTCACTTTTGGGGGCAGACACTGAAACACAACTGTGGCCCAGTTGTATAACACAACACTATGAACGTGGCAGAAAGTGGCTGCCTGATATATGACACACTAGCAGTACAGCACAGTATAAACTGTGTGAGAATTACTATCTCACTTTTGGGGGGCGAAACTGAACCACATCTCTGGCCCAGTGGTACAACACAACACTATGAACGTGGCAGAAAGTGGCTGCCTGATATACGACACACTAGCAGTACAGCAGAATATAAACTGTGTGAGAAATACTATCTCACTTTTGGGGGGAGACACTGAACCACAACTCTGGCCCAGTGGTATAACACAACACTATGAACGTGGCAGAAAGTGGCTGCCTGATATACGACACACTAGCAGTACAGAAGAATATAAAATGTGTGAGAAATACTATCTCACTTTTGGGGGGAGACACTGAACCACAACTCTGGCCCAGTGGTATAACACATCACTATGAACGTGGCAGAAAGTGGCTGCCTGATATACGACACACTAGCAGTACAGCAGAATATAAACTGTGTGAGAATTACTATCTCACTTTTGAGGGGAGACACTGAACCACAACTCTGGCCCTGTGGTATAACACAACACTATGAACGTGGCAGAAAGTGGCTGCCTGATATACGACACACTAGCAGTACAGCAGAATATAAAATGTGTGAGAAATACTATCTCACTTTTGGGGGGAGACACTGAACCACATCTCTGGCCCAGTTGTATAACACAACACTATGAATGTGGCAGAAAGTGGCTGCCTGATAAATGACACACTAGCAGTACAGCAGAATATAAACTGTGTGAGAATTACTATCTCACTTTTGGGGGGAGAAACTGAACCACAACTCTGGCCCTGTGGTATAACACAACACTATGAACGAGGCAGAAAGTGGCTGCCTGATATACGACACACTAGCAGTACAGCAGAATATAAACTGTGTGAGAATTACTATCTCACTTTTGAGGGGAGACACTGAACCACTACTCTGGCCCTGTGGTATAACACAACACTATGAACGTGGCAGAAAGTGGCTGCCTGATATATGACACACTAGCAGTACAGCACCATATAAACTGTGTGAGAATTACTATCTCACTTTTGGAGGGAGAAACTGAACCACAACTCTGGCCCAGTGGTATAACACAACACTATGAATGTGGCAGAAAGTGGCTGCCTGATATACGACACACTAGCAGTAGAGCACAATATAAACTGTGTGAGAATTACTATCTCACTTTTGGGGGGAGTAACTGAACCGCAACTCTGGCCCAGTGGTATAACACAACACTATGAACGTGGCAGAAAGTGGCTGCCTGATATACGACACACTAGCAGTACTGCAGAATATAATCTGTGTGAGAATTACTATCTCACTTTTGAGGGGAGACACTGATCCACTACTCTGGCCCTGTGGTATAACACAACACTATGAACGTGGCAGAAAGTGGCTGCCTGATATATGACACACTAGCAGTACAGCACAATATAAACTGTGTGAGAATTACTATCTCACTTTTGAAGGGAGAAACTGAACCACAACTCTGGCCCAGTTGTATAACACAACAATATGAACGTGGCAGAAAGTGGCTGCCTGATATACGACACACTAGCAGTACAGCAGAATATAAACTGTGTGAGAAATACTATCTCACTTTTGGGGGGAGACACTGAACCACAACTCTGGCCCAGTTGTATAACACAACACTATGAACGTGGCAGAAAGTGGCTGCCTGATATATGACACACTAGCAGTACAGCACAATATAAACTGTGTGAGAATTACTATCTCACTTTTGGGGGGCGAAACTGAACCACAACTCTGGCCCAGTGGTGCAACACAACACTATGAACGTGGCAGAAAGTGGCTGCCTGATATACGACACACTAGCAGTACAGCAGAATATAAACAGTGTGAGAATTACTATCTCACTTTTGAGGGGAGAAACTGAACCACTACTCTGGCCCAGTGGTATAACATAACACTATGAACGTGGCAGAAAGTGGCTGCCTGATATACGACACACTAGCAGTACAGCAGAATATAAAATGTGTGAGAAATACTATCTCACTTTTGGGGGGAGACACTGAACCACAACTCTGGCCCAGTTGAATAACACAACACTATGAATGTGGCAGAAAGTGGCTGCCTGATATATGACACACTAGCAGTACTGCAGAATATAAACTGTGTGAGAAATACTATCTCACTTTTGGGGGGAGACACTGAACCACAACTCTGGCCCAGTGGTATAACACTACAATATGAACGTGGCAGAAAGTGGCTGCCTGATATACGACACACTAGCAGTACAGCACAATATAAACTGTGTGAGAATTACTATCTCACTTTTGGGGGGAGAAACTGAACCGCAACTCTGGCCCACTGGTATAACACAACACTATGAACGTGGCAGAAAGTGGCTGCCTGATATACGACACACTAGCAGTACTGCAGAATATAAACTGTGTGAGAATTACTATCTCACTTTTGAGAGGAGACACTGATCCACTACTCTGGCCCTGTGGTATAACACAACACTATGAACGTGGCAGAAAGTGGCTGCCTGATATATGACACACTAGCAGTACAGCACAATATAAACTGTGTGAGAATTACTATCTCACTTTTGGAGGGAGAAACTGAACCACAACTCTGGCCCAGTTGTATAACACAACAATATGAACGTGGCAGAAAGTGGCTGCCTGATATACGACACACTAGCAGTACAGCAGAATATAAACTGTGTGAGAAATACTATCTCACTTTTGGGGGGAGACACTGAACCACAACTCTGGCCCAGTGGTATAACACAACACTATGAACGTGGCAGAAAGTGGCTGCCTGATATACGACACACTAGCAGTACAGCAGAATATAAACTGTGTGAGAAATACTATCTCACTTTTGGGGGGAGACACTGAACCACTACTCTAGCCCAGTTGTATAACACAACACTATGAATGTGGCAGAAAGTGGCTGCCTGATATATGACACACTAGCAGTACTGCAGAATATAAACTGTGTGAGAAATACTATCTCACTTTTGGGGGCAGACACTGAAACACAACTGTGGCCCAGTTGTATAACACAACACTATGAACGTGGCAGAAAGTGGCTGCCTGATATATGACACACTAGCAGTACAGCACAGTATAAACTGTGTGAGAATTACTATCTCACTTTTGGGGGGCGAAACTGAACCACAACTCTGGCCCAGTGGTACAACACAACACTATGAACGTGGCAGAAAGTGGCTGCCTGATATACGACACACTAGCAGTACAGCAGAATATAAACAGTGTGAGAATTACTATCTCACTTTTGAGGGGAGAAACTGAACCACTACTCTGGCCCTGTGGTATAACACAACACTATGAACGTGGCAGAAAGTGGCTGCCTGATATATGACACACTAGCAGTACTGCAGAATATAAACTGTGTGAGAAATACTATCCCACTTTTGGGGGAGTGTTGTGAACTCTGTTCTCGAGCTCCCTCCTGTGGTCAGGAATGGTATTTCTGTGAGTTCTGTCCGTGGGTTCCCTCTGGTGGCTGAAAGTGGAGCTGCTGGTCTGGAGGTGGCTTCCTCAGCTGCATCGTTTAAGACTGGGCTGGTTCCTCTATTTAACTCTGCTCAGATCGTTACCTGATGCCAGTTGTCAATGTATCTGTACTGGTTCAGATCTCACTTGGATCTCCTGATGACCTGTCTACTTCAGCAGAAGCTAAGTCCCTGTTAAGCTCATTTGTTGTTCATTTGTGTGCTGAATATATTTCTGAGTACCTGCTAAGTTTTGTCCAGCTGGCTATCATGATATTGTCTCGCTAGCTGGAAGCTCTGGGTTGCAGAGTGGCACCTACCGCGCCATGAGTCGGCGCGGGGGGTTTCTTGCTCACTCTGCGTGGCTTTTTGTAGTTTTTTGTGCTGACCGCAAAGATCCCTTTATCTATCTTCTGTCTATTTAGTAAGTCGGGCCTCCTTTGCTGAAACCTGTCTCATTCCTGTGTTTGTGCCTTCCTCTTAACTCACAGTCAATATATGTGGGGGGCTGCTCTTTTCCTTTGGGGAATTTCTCTGAGGCAAGGTGAGGCTATATTTCTCTTTAGGAGTAGTTACCTCTCAGGCTGTGAAGAGTCGTCTAGGCAGAGTCAGGTACGATCCACGGCTAATTCTAGTGTGTGTGATAATAGATTAGGGCTGCGGTCAGCAGAGCTCCCACTTCCCAGAGCTCGCTCTATTTTGCAGTTTTGACTATCAGGTCATTCCCGGTGCTCCTAACCACCAGGTCCAGCCATAACAGTACAACTGGCCAAAATGGTTAATGCATCTCAATAGAGGGATAAGAGAAGTTCTGAGACCATTTTTTTTTCTCTGCAGTGTGTTTAGTCTTTTTTTCCCCTAAACCTCTGGGTGGTTCAGGACTCAGGTGTAGATATGGACATTCAAGGTCTGTCCTCTTGTGTGGATAATCTCACTGCAAGGGTACAAGGCATTCAGGATTATATAGTTCAGAATCCTATGTTAGAGCCTAGAATCCCAATTCCTGATTTGTTTTCTGGGGATAGATCAAAGTTTCTGAATTTCAAGAATAATTGTAAACTGTTTCTTGCCCTGAAACCTTGCTCCTCTGGTGACCCTAGTCAGCAAGTAAAAATCATTATTTCCTTGTTGCGTGGTGACCCTCAAGACTGGGCATTCTCCCTTGCGCCAGGAGATCCTGCATTGCTTAACGTAGATGCGTTTTTTCTGGCACTTGGATTGCTCTATGACGAACCAAATTCTGTGGATCAGGCAGAGAAAATCTTGCTGGCTCTATGTAAGGGTCAGGATGATGCTGAAATGTATTGTCAGAAGTTTAGAAAGTGCTCTGTGCTTACTCAATGGAATAAGTGTGCTCTGGCAGCGATTTTCAGAAAGGGTCTTTCTGAGGGCCTTAAGGATGTTATGGTGGGGTTCCCCACGCCTGCTGGTGTGAATGAATCAATGTCCTTGGCTATTCAGATCGATCGGTGTTTGCGGGAGTGGAAAGTTGTGCACCATATGGCGGTGTCCTCTGAGCAGAGGCCTGAGCCTATGCAATGTGATAGGACTTTGACCAGAACTGAACGGCAAGAGCACAGACGTCAGAATGGGCTGTGTTTTTACTGTGGTGACTCCACTCATGCTATCTCTGATTGTCCTAAGCGCACTAAGCGGTCCGCTAGGTCTGTCACCATTGGTACTATACAGCCTAAATTTCTTTTGTCCGTTACTTTGATTTGCTCTTTGTCATCCTACTCTGTTATGGCGTTTGTGGATTCAGGCGCAGCCCTGAATTTGATGGACTTAGAGTATGCCAGGCGCTGTGGTTTTTTCTTGGAGCCCTTGCAGCATCCTATTCCATTAAGGGGAATTGATGCTACGCCTTTGGCCAAGAATAAGCCTCAGTACTGGACCCAGTTGTCCATGTGCATGGCTCCTGCACATCGGGAAGATATTCGCTTTTTGGTGTTGCATAATTTGCATGATGTGGTCGTGTTTGGTTTGCCATGGCTACAGGTCCATAATCCAGTATTGGACTGGAAATCTATGTCTGTGTCCAGTTGGGGTTGTCAAGGGGCCCATGGTGATGTTCCAGCATTGTCAATTTCTTCTTCCACTCCTTCTGAAGTACCTGAGTTTTTGTCGGATTACCAGGATGTATTTGATGAGCCCAAGCCCAGTGCCCTGCCTCCTCATAGGGATTGTGATTGTGCTAATAATTTGATTCCTGGTAGTAAGTTTCCTAAAGGCTGACTTTTCAATTTATCTGTGCCAGAACACGCCGCTATGTGGAGCTATATAAAGGAGTCCTTGGAGAAGGGGCATATTCGCCCGTCGTCATCACCGTTGGGAGCAGGGTTCTTTTTCGTGGCCAAGAAGGATGGTTCTCTGAGACCTTGTATAGATTACCGCCTTCTTAATAAAATCACGGTCAAATTTCAGTACCCTTTGCCTCTATTGTCTGACTTGTTTGCTCGGATTAAGGGGGCTAGTTGGTTTACCAAGATAGATCTTCAAGGAGCATATAATCTTGTGCGTATTAAGCGGGGCGATGAATGGAAAACCGCATTTAATACGCCCGAGGGCCATTTTGAGTATCTGGTGATGCCATTCGGGCTTTCTAATGTGCCATCTGTATTCCAGTCCTTTATGCATGACATCTTCCGAAAGTATCTGGATGGATTCATGATAGTATATTTGGATGATATTTTGGTCTTTTCGGATGATTGGGAGTCTCATGTGAAGCAGGTCAGAATGGTGTTCCAAGTCCTTCGTGCTAATTCCTTGTTTGTGAAGGGGTCTAAGTGTCTCTTCGGAGTTCAGAAGGTCTCCTTTTTGGGCTTCATTTTTTCCCCTTCTACTATCGAGATGGATCCAGTTAAAGTCCAGGCCATTTATGATTGGACTCAGCCTACATCTGTAAAGAGCCTTCAGAAATTCCTGGGCTTTGCGAATTTTTACCGTCGCTTTATCGCTAATTTTTCTAGTGTTGTCAAACCACTGACTGATTTGACCAAGAAAGGTGCGGATGTGGTGAATTGGTCCTCTGCGGCCGTTGAGGCGTTTCAGGAGCTGAAACGTCGTTTTTCTTTGGCTCCTGTGTTGTGTCAGCCAGATGTTTCGCTCCCTTTTCAGGTCGAGGTTGATGCTTCTGAGATTGGAGCAGGGGCTGTTTTGTCTCAGAGAAGTTCTGATGGCTCTGTGATGAAGCCATGTGCTTTTTTTTCTAGAAAGTTTTCGCCTGCTGAGCGTAATTATGATGTTGGCAATCGGGAGTTGTTGGCCATGAAGTGGGCATTCGAGGAGTGGCGACATTGGCTTGAGGGCGCCAAGCATTGCGTGGTGGTCTTGACGGATCATAAGAATTTGACTTATCTCGAGTCTGCCAAGCGGTTGAACCCTAGACAGGCTCGATGGTCACTGTTTTTCTCCCGTTTCGATTTCGTGGTTTCATACCTTCCGGATTCTAAGAATGTGAAGGCTGATGCCCTTTCAAGGAGTTTTGTGCCTGATTCTCCGGGAGTTTCTGAGCCGGCTGGTATTCTCAAAGAGGGGGTGATTTTGTCTGCCATCTCCCCTGATTTGCGGTGGGTTCTGCAGGAGTTTCAGGCGGATAGACCTGACCGCTGTCCTGCAGAGAGACTGTTTGTCCCTGATAGATGGACTAGTAGGGTTATCTCGGAGGTTCATTGTTCGGTGTTGGCTGGTCATCCTGGAATTTTTGGTACTAGAGATTTGGTGGCTAGGTCCTTTTGGGGGCCTTCCTTGTCCCGGGATGTGCGTGCTTTTGTGCAGTCCTGTGGGACTTGTGCTCGGGCGAAGCCCTGCTGTTCTCGTGCCAGTGGGTTACTTTTGCCCTTGCGGGTCCCGAAGAGGCCCTGGACGCATGTTTCCATGGATTTTATTTCAGATCTCCCTGTCTCTCAAAGGATGTCGGTCATCTGGGTGGTTTGTGATCGCTTCTCTAAGATGGTCCATTTGGTACCCTTGCCTAAGTTGCCTTCATCCTCTGATTTGGTTCCGTTGTTTTTCCAGCATGTGGTTCGTTTGCATGGCATTCCGGAGAACATTGTGTCGGACAGAGGTTCCCAGTTTGTTTCGAGGTTTTGGCGGTCCTTTTGTGCTAAGATGGGCATTGATTTGTCTTTTTCTTCTGCTTTCCATCCTCAGACAAATGGCCAAACTGAGCGAACCAATCAGACTTTGGAGACCTATCTGAGATGCTTTGTTTCTGCTGATCAGGATGATTGGGTGACCTTCTTGCCATTGGCTGAGTTCGCCCTTAATAATCGGGCCAGTTCGGCTACTTTGGTTTCACCTTTTTATTGTAATTCTGGTTTCCATCCTCGTTTCTCTTCAGGGCAGGTTGAGCCTTCGGACTGTCCTGGTGTGGATTCTGTGGTGGACAGGTTGCAGCAAATTTGGACTCATGTAGTGAACAATTTGACATTGTCACAGGAGAAGGCTCAACGTTTCGCTAACCGCCGTCGCCGTGTTGGTCCTCGACTTCGTGTTGGGGATCTGGTTTGGCTGTCATCTCGTTATGTTCCTATGAAGGTTTCTTCTCCTAAGTTTAAACCTCGTTTTATTGGGCCTTATAAGATTTCTGAAATCCTCAATCCTGTGTCATTTCGTTTGGACCTTCCAGCTTCTTTTGCCATCCATAATGTGTTCCATAGGTCGTTGTTGCAGAGATATGTGGCGCCTATGGTTCCTTCCATTGACCCTCCTGCTCCGGTGTTGGTCGAGGGAGAATTAGAGTATGTGGTGGAGAAGATTTTGGATTCTCGTATCTCGAGACGGAAACTTCAGTATCTGGTCAAATGGAAGGGCTATGGCCAGGAAGATAATTCCTGGGTTCTTGCCTCCAATGTCCATGCTGCCGATTTGGTTCGTGCCTTTCATTTGGCTCGTCCTAATCGGCCGGGGGGTTCTGGTGAGGGTTCGGTGACCCCTCCTCAAGGGGGGGGTACTGTTGTGAACTCTGTTCTCGAGCTCCCTCCTGTGGTCAGGAATGGTATTTCTGTGAGTTCTGTCCGTGGGTTCCCTCTGGTGGCTGAAAGTGGAGCTGCTGGTCTGGAGGTGGCTTCCTAAGCTGCATCGTTTAAGACTGGGCTGGTTCCTCTATTTAACTCTGCTCAGATCGTTACCTGATGCCAGTTGTCAATGTATCTGTACTGGTTCAGATCTCACTTGGATGTGTGCTGAATATATTTCTGAGTACCTGCTAAGTTTTGTCCAGCTGGCTATCATGATATTGTCTCGCTAGCTGGAAGCTCTGGGTTGCAGAGTGGCACCTACCGCGCCGTGACTCGGCGCGGGGGGTTTCTTGCTCACTCTGCGTGGCTTTTTGTAATTTTTTGTGCTGACCGCAAAGATCCCTTTATCTATCTTCTATCTATTTAGTAAGTCAGGCCTCCTTTGCTGAAACCTGTCTCATTCCTGTGTTTGTGCCTTCCTCTTAACTCACAGTCAATATATGTGGGGGGCTGCTCTTTTCCTTTGGGGAATTTCTCTGAGGCAAGGTGAGGCTATATTTCTCTTTAAGAGTAGTTACCTCTCAGGCTGTGAAGAGTCGTCTAGGCAGAGTCAGGTACGAT
Organism: Ranitomeya variabilis; assembly: GCF_051348905.1. Taxonomy (NCBI): domain Eukaryota; kingdom Metazoa; phylum Chordata; class Amphibia; order Anura; family Dendrobatidae; genus Ranitomeya; species Ranitomeya variabilis. The sequence goes on along the minus strand of NC_135232.1, from coordinate 599,185,674 downwards.
CCACGGCTAATTCTAGTGTGTGTGATAATAGATTAGGGCTGCGGTCAGCAGAGCTCCCACTTCCTAGAGCTCGCTCTATTTTGCAGTTTTGACTATCAGGTCATTCCCGGTGCTCCTAACCACCAGGTCCAGCCATAACAGGGGAGACACTGAACCACAACTCTGGCCCAGTGGTATAACACAACAATATGAACGGGGCAGAAAGTGGCTGCCTGATATACGACACACTAGCAGTACTGCAGAATATAAACTGTGTGAGAATTACTATCTCACTTTTGGGGGGAGACACTGAACCACAACTCTGGCCCAGTGGTATAACACAACACTATGAACGTGGCAGAAAGTGGCTGCCTGATATACGACACACTAGCAGTACAGCACAATATAAACTGTGTGAGAATTACTATCTCACTTTTGGGGGGAGAAACTGAACCACAACTCTGGCCCAGTGGTATAACACAACACTATAAACGTGGCAGAAAGTGGCTGCCTGATATACGACACACTAGCAGTACAGCAGAATATAAACTGTGTGAGAATTACTATCTCACTTTTGAGGGGAGACACTGAACCACTACTCTGGCCCAGTGGTATAACACAACACTATGAACGTGGCAGAAAGTGGCTGCCTGATATATGACACACTAGCAGTACTGCAGAATATAAACTGTGTGAGAATTACTATCTCACTTTTGGGGGGAGACACTGAACCACAACTCTGGCCCAGTGGTATAACACAACACTAAGAACGTGGCAGAAAGTGGCTGCCTGTTATACGACACACTAGCAGTACAGCAGAATATAAACTGTGTGAGAATTACTATCTCACTTTTGGGGGGAGACACTGAACCACAACTCTGGCCCAGTGGTATAACACAACACTATGAACGTGGCAGAAAGTGGCTGTAATTATTATAAAAAATAAATAAATAAAAAATTACTGCAATAACAAGCTTCCTACAATGATCTCAGGACAAGTATGGCAGGAATAAAAAGGACTGCTGAACAAAAAAATTGGTAGACAAATAAACAAGACAGGTAACTGTGCAGAAAGGAGCAACAGGATTTTTGCTTTGAAAAAAGCAGTTGGTTTGCACAGCACCGTGAACACTGCTATGCAGCTGCTGCACTAAAATACGACCACTGTCCCTGCACAAAAAGGTGGTGTGGGACAGTGAAAATCGCTCCAGCACAAGCTGTTTGGGGGTTATATTTCCTCCCTAACTCTGTCCCTGCTTCTGACTAACTGCAGCAAACTCTCCCTATGCTCAGATCGGCAGAAGTAAGATGGCGGTCGGCGTGCACGCCCCTTTATAGTCCCTGTGACACCGCAGACAGCAAGCCAATCACTGCCATGCCCTTGTCTAAGATGGTGGGGACAGAGACCTATGTCATCACGCTGCCCACACTCTGCGTCCTCCTTCTTTGGATGAAAAACGGCGGTATCAGCGTCATACGAAACGCGACTTTGGCGCTCTGATCGTGTACCGCATGGCCGATCCCACACTAGGATCGTTTCGGGTTTCATGAAACCCGACTTTGCCTAAAAGTCGGCGATTTCTGAAAATGACCGATCCGTTTCGCTCAACCCTAGTGCTGGCTTCTGGGCACTGATTTGACCATGGAGGCCATTTGGAGATCTAACCAACAAACATTCCTCCTAAGCAGTTGTCTTGTCTGCCGGACCTGAGCTTGTCAAACACATCTCCAGTCTCTTCAAATCTTTTTTTAATTTTTTGTACTTAACGCTGAGAAACATTAAAGGTGCCAGCCACCTCTGCAGTGGATCTGGTCTTCAGCCTCTTGATAATCCAGGCTTTGGTCGCAGGGTAGATTTTTGGCATGTTGTCAGAGCTCAAGTTGCAGTTCAAGTGAAGGTCTGGGGTGCTGGGTTTCTTTTTACACACACACACACACACACACACACACACACACACACACACACACTAATTAAGCAATCATTTATTGAGCACAGGTGAGGATGTAAACTAGGATTGGGTGCATTATATGACCAGGCGACAAAACTTTTTTCTTGCCAAAATCTGACCATTCTGTGTCCATTAACTGATCAATATTTCTGCATTGATGCCAATTTATTTTCTTAACCTAAACCACATTTTGGAGGGTTTCATCTTTCAAAGATATAATTTATACAACCAATGGATGAATTTAACGTCAGGTTAAAAGCTTTTATTTACATAACATGGATAAGTGACATAACTTCTGTCAGGGAGTGTAGTACTGGTCACCTGAATGAGATGTCTTAGACAAAATATTACTCACCTGTCCCAGCTGATGGTCTTTGCTCCCTGTCTCTAGATCATTCTGTGCAACCTGGCAAGCATCTCTACGGTCAGTAGCCTTTAAAATCAGGTAAGTGGCTCTGGGCTTACTGTGTTTTGTCTGCAGTTTTCTACTCTTAACACTTGGTTCAGCTCATATCAAGTGTCTGCCTATCAATTCATCTGCTCCAGAGAGCTATCCTGCATTCAGGTATTACCAAGTGAAATCTTCTTACTTTAAGTGTTGTTCACACCTTTCACTCTGCTTCAACAAGGCACTTGATAATGAACTTGTTTCTGCTACTTTAGATGTTGTTCACACCTCCAATTCTGCTGCAACAAAGTACCCAATAACAAACTCATATCTGCTTTCTTGGTACAGACACATCTACAAATCTGTTGTCTAGTTAACTAATATTAGGGCCGGCGTTAGGGGCAGGCAGACCTGGCTGCTGCTTGGGGCCCCCAATCCTTTAGGGGCCCCCAGCTAGCGGCAAGTCATGCAGCCACTATGGGGCCCCTGTGAGGCAGGGGGGCCTGCCTGCCACAAGTGCTGACTCTCCTGCCGCATTGAACTATACTGGCATCTGCCAGTACAGTTCAAAGCAATGATGGAGGAGAGAGCATCACCTGACACTCCCTCTCCCATCATTCCCCGCTCTGCCTCTGACACAGCGGGTGCGCGTCATCATGTACTCATTGTGTGCCAAGCAGTGTGGCGGCAGCTGCCGACACAGGAGCAGGGAGCAGCGTGGGCTCAGGGAGAGGTAAGGAGCTTGTGTTTTTTTGTTTTTTTTACTGGACTGTGTGGCCATTCTAGGGAGGAGAGAGGCGGGGAGGGAAGGGGGGATGTGGGCTGTGCTGTATACTACTGTGGGCAGTGCTGTATACTACTGTGGGCAGTGCTGTATATTACTGTGGGCAGTGCTGTATACTACTGTGGGCAGTGCTGTATACTACTCTGTGGGCAGTGCTGTATACTACTCTGTGGGCAGTGCTGTATACTACTCTGTGGGCTGTGCTGTATACTACTGTGTGGGCAGTGCTGTATACTACTGTGTGGGCTGTGCTGTATACTACTGTGTGGGCAGTGCTGTATACTACTGTGTGGGCAGTGCTTTATACTACTGTGTGGGCTGTTCTATATACTACTGTGTGGGCTGTGCTATATACTACTGTGTGGGCTGTGCTGTATACTACTGTGTGGGCAGTGCTTTATACTTTTGTGTGGGCTGTTCTATATACTACTGTGTGGGCTGTGCTGTATACTACTGTGGGCAGTGCTGTATACTACTGTGGGCAGTGCTGTATACTACTCTGTGGGCAGTGCTGTATACTACTCTGTGGGCTGTGCTGTATACTACTGTGTGGGCAGTGCTGTATACTACTGTGTGGGCAGTGCTGTATACTACTGTGTGGGCTGTGCTGTATACTACTGTGTGGGCTGTGCTGTATACTACTGTGTGGGCAGTGCTGTATACTACTGTGTGGGCAGTGCTTTATACTACTGTGTGGGCTGTTCTATATACTACTGTGTGGGCTGTGCTATATACTACTGTGTGGGCTGTGCTGTATACTACTGTGTGGGCAGTGCTTTATACTTTTGTGTGGGCTGTTCTATATACTACTGTGTGGGCTGTGCTGTATACTACTGTGGGCAGTGCTGTATACTACTGTGGGCAGTGCTGTATACTACTCTGTGGGCAGTGCTGTATACTACTCTGTGGGCTGTGCTGTATACTACTGTGTGGGCAGTGCTGTATACTACTGTGTGGGCAGTGTTGTATACTACTGTGTGGGCTGTGCTGTATACTACTGTGTGGGCTGTGCTTTATACTACTGTGTGGGCAGTGCTTTATACTACTGTGTGGGCAGTGCTTTATACTACTGTGTGGGCTGTTCTATATACTACTGTGTGGGCTGTGCTATATACTACTGTGTGGGCTGTGCTGTATACTACTGTGTGGGCAGTGCTTTATACTTTTGTGTGGGCTGTTCTATATACTACTGTGTGGGCTGTGCTATATACTAAGTGGCTTTGCTATATACTACTATGTGGGCTGTGCTATATACTATGGGGGTATATTATATTCTATGGGGGAGGCTGTATTATATTTATATTCTATGAGGGGTGATGGCATCATACTCTGTGAAGGGGCTACATTATACTATATGGAGGGCTGCATTATATTCTATGGGGAGGTTACATTATACTCTGTGAGGGGGTTACATTATACTCTGGGGTGGCTGCATTATACTCTGTGGGGTGGCTGCATTATACTCTGTGGGGTGGTGGCTGCATTATACTATATGTGGGTTGAATCGAGGACTATGGGGAATGCATTATACTATATGAAGAACTATGGGATACATTATACTATAGGAAGTGAATTGTACTACATGGATGACTATGGTGGTGCATTATACTATATGGAGCACTGTGAAGAGTGTATTATGCTATATGGAGTACTGAGGAGTATATTTTAATATATGGAGGACTATGCGGAGTGTATTATACTATATGGAGGACTATGGGAAGTGTATAATACTATATGGAGGACTATGAGGAGTGTATTATACTATATGGAGGACTATGGGGCACATTATATTATATGGAGGACTATGGGGTGTGCATTTTACAATATGGAGGACTGTGGTGCACATTATAATATATGGAGGACTATGGATGTATTATACTAAACAAGCAAAATGCTGCATATTCATCGAGTGATTGAATTGTTTATGCCGGAATAAAAATCATTGTTCTCAGCAGGACGTCGCCGGTGTAAACTGTAGATGTGCTGCTGATAACATGATACTGTATGGTGATCTGTTAGTGATCTGTTAGTTATCATTCTGTCCCCTTCATTCTTCCTCAGACGGTGGAAAGAGGCCGGGAAACAAGCGTCCAACGACTTCAGTATTGTCGATCACACTCGTTTAGCGGCCTGAGATCAGCGCATTTAAATACAACCGAAATGCTTCTGTATGATGTGCAATATGTTAGCATTTGGGGCCCCATATTAAACTTTGTCTAGGGCCCCACTTTGCCTAAAACCGGCCCTGACTAATATACAATAATTTCAGCAATCCTGATGTTACTACATCTTAAATTTTGCAGTGTTCCTGATAGTCAACTAATCTCAGGAAATCCTGTTGCTTTTGCATTTTCTAGCTAATGTTCCTTTACAGCCCACATTTTTGGCTCTGTAGAATCTAGTGATTCCAGCTCTGCTTGTGCATTTTTCATTTTCAACCTTTATACCCTTGCCTACTGGTCTTCGCTGATCCACATGTCATTCAGCAAATCCAGTTCTGCTGCATCATTGCCTTTGGTCCGTTCTGTACACACACGCTGGCTTATAGCTTAGAGTAGTGTTCTCCAACTCTGGTTATCAAGAGCCATTAACAGGTCATGTTTTCAGGATTTCCTTAGTTTTGCCTAGGTGATAATTGCATAACATGAACAGGCAAGAGCTCCAACACCTCTGCAATACTAAGGAAATCCTGAAAACATGACTTTTTGGTGGCTCTTGAGGACTGGATTTGGGGAACACTGGCTTAGAGAATCCATCTCACTAGGTAAGACCATAACTACCAGCTAAGAAAAGGACAATCTCTGGTTTGAGTGATGTGAGTTACCGTGCATATTTTTTTTCATATTAAGCATTGCCTTTATCCCCTACATGACCTTTGATGTACCCATAGGTCAGGGAAGGGGTTCACCACCACTGATGTATAGGTATGCCATGGCTGTCGAGAGGGCACAACAGCTGTAGCCCACGATTGCCACCAGGAGCTTGGCTTACATGATTGCTGAGACCCAGTTCCCACAGCCAAAAGCTGTGCCTACACTGCAGCGACAGTTTAACCCCCTAAATGCCATAATCGATTTCGATCGCAACATTTAGGAGGCTGGGAGAGGGAGCTGGCACAGTGATGACCTGATTGTTGCCATGGTAACTCGAGGTCATCATGATGACATCCATGTCACCAGGCTGTGGTGAGCCAGTTCGATCATGCTGAGAACATGGTCTAAGCGGATTCTGTCAGTGCAGCACTGACAGGTATAATGTATTGCAGTGCTGGTGGATTGCACTGCATTATACCTGCAATCAAAGTGATAAAAGTTAGCCCCATAGAGGGACTATGTAAAACAGTAGAAAAAAGTTAAAACAAAGGAAAAAATATATATTTTAAAAATCGCAATATAATAACAAAAAATAGTAAAATATTATACTCATGAATACGTATTTTTATGTGAAAAAGAAAGTATAGTTTGGTATCGCTGTGTCCGGAATGACTGACCTATAACGCACTAGTTAACCCCTAGTGAGATTTTTTAATCTTGCCAACATGACAAGGTAGACTTTTGTGGCAAAACTCTACTCTACTATGACCTATTAAAAATTTGTTAAAATATTTAATACTATTTTTAGGTATATTTTTCTTTATTTTTAAGGGACAAGGAACAAATAGTTCCACACCATGACCAGACCACATATCACCAAATAGTCAGGGTCGGACTGGCAGACCGGAGAACTGGAGGATTCTCCGGTGGGCCCAGTTCTACAAGTGTGAGTACATTATACTATATATCACTAAACAATTAATAATCTAAATTGCAATCAATCACATATGATGGATCAACAATAAGGCAGTTAGGTAGTATGCCACTTAATTACTTGTACATGAAGCAATGAATGGATAAAAATTCTACATGAGCCCCCAAAAATACAACATTCAAGTAGATCTACCCATATAGATTATAGGTAGCAAATTAGACAGAAAGGTAAACATGGTGTAATAGGTGGTGGTCCAGAAAACTGAGTGCGGCACACACGCCAACGCGCGTTTCGGAATTATTCTTCGTCACTCTATTACTTGCACAATAATAATGACAGAAAAACGACTGGCACATCCAAACTAGTGTGAATAGGTGCATACCAGGAGCAGCTACCTCCATATAAAATATACAAAAAAAGGTTGCACTCTATCGTGCCAAAGCATGTCGAATATGAAATACATGAAATATGAATAGCAAAATGGCTTTTGAACATTAGGAAAAATATTTGAACCAAGTGTGATTAGATGCAATTAAAAAACACATGGTTAGCTTACTGACTGAGCACCCATCCCTTCACCATGTGGTTTTTAATTACATCTAATCACACTTGGTTCCGGCCAACCCATATATGTAGGCTTTACTGAGAGAGGTGTCCACATTCACCCAGTCCAGAGCCTCTCACCTAGCCAAATCAGTTCTCATGCTTCGCACTGACGAGGGCCAACACCGTGTCTGCGAATTGAGATACTGATTTGGCTTTTATCCTAAGTCATATTGCACGACTCGTTAAAGGGTTGATTGTGACTTGTAGGATCGCTACTTCCAACAGGTGGCGCTATAGAGTTTAAGTCCTCTTTTTCTCAGAAGAGGCAATTTGCATATTTAATTTCCCAGAGGAGCATTGCACGGCGAATAAGCCTCCTTACCTTGACAAGTCAGCTGGTATGTCACTCTCCATAAGGAGAAACGGTATCCCTTAGACCCCAGTCCAGAGCCTCTCACCTAGCCAAATCAGTTCTCATGCTTCGCACTGACGAGGGCCAACAGCCCGAAACACCGTGTCTGCGAATTGAGATACTGATTTGGCTTTTATCCTAAGTCATATTGCACGACTCGTTAAAGGGTTGATTGTGACTTGTAGGATCGCTACTTCCAACAGGTGGCGCTATAGAGTTTAAGTCCTCTTTTTCTCAGAAGAGGCAATTTGCACATTCACCCATGCATACAGACATTAGCCTTCGGTAAGTGTTCACATTTGGACAGGGAGGTCAGGGACCCATCAGATTAATGAGACCATCTTGACGATCGTTGATGGGCTCACACTATTTGGCCAAATTCTGTGCAAAGCGTCTCAAATATTTTTCCTAATGTTCAAAAAGCCATTTTGCTATTCACATTTCATGTATTTCATATTCGACATGCTTCGGCACGATAGAGTGCAACCTTTTTTTGCTACTTGCACATTATACACTATATACAGAGCACCTGTGTACAATGTCACTGGTGATCACTGTATTACCTGTACATTATACACTGTATACAGAGTCCCTGTGTATAATTTTACTGGTGAATCCCTGTATTACTTGTATATCTACACTATACACTGTATTCTATGTACATAGTTCCTGTCTACAATGGCACTTATGATAAAATTAGTATTATGGTTTTTATTAATAATCAGTAATGTAGTATTCGATCACTATGTGGTGGTAATATGTGGTCTGACTTTGGTGTGATGGTATTTGCTCTTTGTCTGTGGTAATATATGGTCACTATGTGCATCGTCCAACTGGAGCACATTTGGCCCACCAGAGAAAATCATTTTTGGGGCCCACTATGTAGCTACATAGAAATAAATAAGACCACCGATTGTGCAGTAAAACATGCTAATATCAGGGTATAATATAAGGAAGAACATGTTTTAATTATGTAGCAGGGGTTGGGGTAGCCAACTTTCACACTAGCGTTAACTGCATTACGTCGCAAAACGTCTTTTTTCATAAAAAACGCATCCAGCAAAAGTTTTTGCTGGATGCGTTTTTTCCCCATAGACTTGTATTGGCGACGTATTGCGACGGATTGGCATACGTCGTGTCCGTTTTACGACGTATGCGTCGAAATTTGGCGACACGTCATCGGCAAAAAACGTTGATTGTATCGTTTTTTGTCTCCGCCTAAAAAACGTGTCGCGACGTATCCTGCGGCATACGTCGTTGGCTGCAATGGAAGCCTATGAGCGACGGATGCGTCGGGACACGTCGTACGACGCAATACAGCGCTGCAATACGTTTTTTTTACACTGAGCATGCTCAGAAGCAGAATTTTGTTGCCAATTGGCCAGACACCCCCAAATCTATATAAACCTGGCCTGGGCCTTCAACCCCACATATGCCTGCAAGACCCAGAGAGGAGAAGACTGCCAGCAAGACCCCAGCCAGCCACAAGACCCCAGCCAGCCACAGGACCCCAGCCACAAGACCCCAGCCACAAGACCCCAGCCACAAGACCCCAGCCTGCCACAGGAGCCAGCCACAGGAGCCAGCCACAGGACTCCAGCCACAAGACTCCAGCCACCATAGAGCCAGTGTGAGTATTGCAATTTTTGTGTGCATCTGTGTGCCTGTGCATTTGTGTGTGTATATGAGGTACTGACTACAGCAAGAGCTTAAAACCTGAAGAGAACCAGAGGCCTGCCATTGTCCTGCACCAGCCAGTGCCATGCTAGAGTCCAGATGCACCCTGATGCCAGCCACTGTGAAGATCTGCAGCTCCAGCCAAAGGATTGTCAGCCTTTTGTATGTGTGTGTAATGTGTGTCTGTGTGTATGCGTCTTCTGATTGGGTTCACCTTTCTGCCTTTGTTGTACATATGTGTATTTGCATAAAGCTATGTGCGTGCGTGTGTGTGTGTATTTTTGTACGGCTGTGTGCTTTTGTAAGTATGTCTTCATGTGCCTGCACCTTATTATGCCTTTTCCAATCTTATGCCTGTTCATGTGGGAGGGTATGTGTCCACATTCAGAATTGCATCAGGATTTGGTCAGGATTTTCCATCAGTATTTGTAAGCCAAAACCAGGAGTGGGTGATAAATGCTGAAGTGTGCCTGTTTTCCTATTATACTTTCCCTTGTTACACTCCTGGTTTTGGCTTACAAATACTGATGGAAAATCCTGACCAAATCCTGATGGGATCCGGAATGTGGACACATACCATGCATGTTTGTGTGCGTCTTGTTGATTGCATGTGCATTTGTCCATGCTTTAATTGGTTAATTGCCTTTTTCTGATGTATTTACTGTATAGTGGTCTGTGCAGCATGTGGTTTAAATGTGTGGGTTTTGTTTTTTTTTATATCTGATGTATTTTTTAAAAGTCTAGTGGTCTGCAGCTTGTGGTTTGAATGTGTGTGGTTTTTTTTTTATTTAAAAGTGTTGATTTTATTTTACTGTTGAAACCATTTGCAGTTGATGTACTTGTATTTAAAATAAAGAGCATTTCAGCTCCTAATTGTGATGAAAAGAAAAAAAAAGTTAAAAAAAATAAATAAAAATAAAATGTTTATAAAAAAAAAAAATGTCCGTAGTATCATTTCATAAAGGTAAATTTAAAACTGGTGTATGTACCAATGGTTACACATGCAATACAGAGTTGGTTGAGGGCTTATTTTTTAATAAAGGTTATATTGTAAAGGTTTTTTTTGGGGGGAGGTGATTTTTTAAAATAAAATGTGGCAAATATATTTTTGCATGGTGGGTTCACATTTCAAAATTTTATTTTTTGGGACATGGAACTTTTTTTGGGGGGTTTTGGTGTTCACCTGTAATGAACATTTCTGACATCATTTTAGCAGGGTGTTTATCGTTAAACATTACCTAGTTCAGGGGGTGGTCTAACTATAAATCCATTATACATATTACAGATACACCAGGACCGCAGCCACTGACCAGCCCACCAGGACCACAGCCACACATCTTTCAAAGTAAGTTTTGAAGACCCCCAATCTGCTACTTCAATGTGTAGAGCAGACTGCAAGTGTCTTTTTAACTTACAGAAACACCAGGACCACAGCCGCTGCCAGCCTTGCCCACCAGGACCACAGCCGCTGCCTGCCTTGCCCACCAGGACCACAGCCGCTGCCTGCCTTGCCCACCAGGACCAACAATTGTTTTAAAGTAAGTTTTGAAGATCCCCAATCTGCTACTTCAATGTGTAGAGCAGATTGCAAGTGTCTTTTTAACTTACAGAAACACCAGGATCACAGCCGCTACCTGACTTGCCCACCAGGACCAAGACCACAGCCGCTGCCTGCCTTGCCCACCAGGACCAAGACCACAGCAAGACACAGCAACAATGTCCTCTTCTGACAGCCCTCCTCCACAGCAACAGCGTGTATCGGTAACTTAACACAAAAAATGTTTGTTTTTTTTTTAATTTACATTTTTGTTGATCACTACATGCATAAATTATGTTTCAACAGGAAGCTGAATCAGATGAGGAGCTGTCAGAAGGGGGCGAGACGGGTGGAGAGATGCAAGTGGAGGAGGAACCAAGTGTAAGTAGTGGTGAAACAGTTGCTTCGCACATCACACTGCACCATACACAAAACAGATTTTCATACATAACTAAACACAGAAAATATATGCCTACATTACTGAGAATTTGTTTCCTTTATTTCAGTCTCCTGCTGCTGCTGCTGCTCCTGCTGCTGCCACTGAAGGTTCTCCCAGACGCTCCCAGAGTCGGCGGAATCGTCGCCGCGGTCGGCCATCAGTGAGTTTTTTTTTGTTGGGAGGGGGATTCTATTGGTACTTTAGTGTTTCACTGTACTAATTTGTTTGTTTTTCTTCTTCTTTTTTTTTTGGCACAGGCTTCACAGCGTGCTCCCGCCGAAGATGACGACGATGACGACATTGACATCGATTGTCTCATCGAGGAGGTTCGCGAGCGGGAGCCGCTGTGGAACATGGCTGACCGCAAGCATTCAAATACTAGTGTCACCCGCCGGCTCTGGGACGAAGTGTGTCACAACCTATTTCCAAGGTGGGAGAGCCTTCATCCTCAGCAGCAGAGCAAACTAGGTAAGTATTCACTTTCCAGTGATGTTTTGAGCTGACTGTAATGTATTGCATTTACCATTTTTTTTTTTTCTTTTGATTCTTGTCTTCACAGGTGGAAAGGTTAGGAAGCGGTGGCGGTCACTGAGGGATCGCTTTAAGAGGGAATTTAACGAGGAGATGCAGGCCCCGAGTGGCTCTGCAGGAAGGAAGAGGAGCAAATATAAACATGGCCCGGCCCTCTCCTTCTTGAGGCGAACAATGCTGAGCAGAGTGTAAGTATTCGTCAGCCCACTAATAACCATGTTAACCTGTCTACTTAGTTTGCTTTCAGTCAGGGCTTTTTCATATCAATGTATTAATTTCTTTTGTTTTTTCTTTCACAGCACCTTCTCCAGCCACCGTGTGCCTGCATCTTCCTCTGCGCCCTCTGGAGCGATCCCTCCTGAGTCCGCCACTGAGGGCCACGTCGGTAGGCCCCACACCTCTGTCCCCTCCTCTGACCCCTCCTCTGACCCCTCTGTCCCCTCCACTTCATCCGTCCCAAGCAGTGGAGCATTATTGCAGCCTTCATTGCTCGCATCTGATGCTGAACAGTTAGCGTTCCCTTTACCCCACCCCTCTGATCCTGCCACCTCTAGACCACCATTAGGTTCTTGGCGGCAGCGACAGAGGGGTCAGGAAAGGAGCTATGCTCCTGAGTTCTTACACCTGAATGCATCCTTCCAAGGCTCTTTCAAAATTTTGGGAGAGCAAGTGACTGCTGGTTTCAACATGGTGCAATCACGCATCAGTGAAACAAGCCAGGAAACCAGCAGTCGCTTGGATAAGCTGCATTCAGCTGTAAGTCCAGATCCGGCCAATCTTTTTTTTCAATCCATGCTCAGGAGCATGGAGAAGCTTTCTTTTGAGCAACAGATGCGGGTAATGAATACCTGCCATAATGCTCTACTGCAGGCCATTAATGAGCCCCAATCGACCCACACACCTCCCCACACATCCACTACAATTCCACCCCAGGCCCCATTTCCACCCCAGGCCCCATTTCCACACCATGCCCAACCCCAGGCCCCATTTCCACACCATACCCCCCCATTACCAAACCCAGCCCCAATACCCACACCAGCCCCATTACCAAACCCAGCCCCAATCCCCACACCAGCCCCATTACCAAACCCAGCCCCAATCCCCACGCCAGCACCATTACCAAACCCAGCCACAAACCCCACGCCAGCCCCATTACCCAACCCAGTCCCACTACCCAACCCAGTCACAATACCCAACCCAGTCACAACACCCAACCCAGTCCCCATACCCATCCCGGCCCCAAAACCAAATTCCTTCCCCACTGTTTTCTTCCTTGCCCAGCTTCCCTTCCCCATTAAGTATTCCCCCTACCCCAACAACACCCCCCTCTGGTCAGCCTCCTGGTTTTACCCCCCCTTCCACTGCACCCCAAACAAGTAGGGTTTCTTCACCTATCGACGTGGTCCAACCTTCCTGCCCCTCCTCCCCTCGTATCTCCACCCCAAACTTTCAAGACCTATAAATGGCTGTTTGTTAAAAAAGTTATTTTCTACCCAAAAATGTAAAAACTATTTTTATGAAAGTTTGAACAGAAAAAAAAAAAAAAAAAAAATATATATATATATATAATGTTTTTTTGGAAATAAAATAAAGTTTTGAAAAAAGAGCTCAAATAAAATTAAGTTTGATAAAAATTCTACTCTGTGTGTGTGTGTGTGGATTTATTAAGGACATATGGTAACTAATAACAAAGGTAAAATAAAAATAAACACCAGATGTGTCACAGGTATAAAATATTGGTTTTACTAGCAAGAAAACCACTCTTTTGTAATTTTTTTTTTTTTTTTTTCTGAAGAAACACATTTTTTACATAAACAAACACATGGAAAACAGGTTAAACAATCATGTCTTGCCATGGGATCCACCCGACAGGTGACACAAAATAATCGGCAAACTGGTCCCTCATCCTTGTAACAGAACCTGTAGAGCGAACCGAGCTGCTGCGGTAGTCCCACAAGGTGGTCTCCAACTCTTCGTCATCCAAGGAAACGGGCTCCTTTGAAAGGACAAAGTTGTGGAGCACCACACAGGCTTTAACTACCTCATCTATAGTTGTGTTTTTCAGTTTGATAGCCGTCAGCAGAACTCGCCACTTCGCCGTCAATATACCGAAAGAACACTCTACTACTCTTCGTGCTCTAGTAAGCCGGTAATTAAAGACCTGCTTGGTATGGGTTAAGTTCCGGCTACTATACGGTTTCAGTAGGTGCGGCGACAGTTGAAAGGCTTCATCACCTACACAAACATATTCCATGGCTGGTTCACTTGTTCCTGGCAGTGGTCTGGCTGGCAGGAAATCGTAGCTCTCTCCATAAAGGCAACGACCCATTGGTGAGTTTTTAAAAACTTGCGAATCATTGGACCGTCCATACGCTCCTATGTCCACGGCAAGGAACCTGCAGTTGGCATCTGCAATAGCCATAAGGACGATGGAGAAATACTTCTTGTAATTATAGTACTCCGATCCTGTTCCTGCCGGTTTCGCAATCCGTATGTGTTTCCCGTCAACTGCACCCACACAATTAAGGAAATTGCAAATTTGCTGAAACTCTTCTGCACTTTGCAACCAGATTTCCATGGATGGTTGGGGGATATACTCTGGTTGCAAAGTGGTCCAAACAGCCTGACATGTGTCCTTCACTATTCCTGAAATAGTGGAAATGCCCAGCCTGAATTGGTAATGGAGCGAAGTCATAGATTCACCCGTAGCTAGGAAACTTAAAAAAAAAAAAAAAAAAAAAAAAATGTTAGAAAAAATTGCACAGACCAACAAGTTTCAATATGGCACTGTTAAATTTTTTTTAAGGACGGGATACACAATAAAACCAGCATGAAACCGGTGTAAAAAAGCAGTGGAATGGCCGCAAAGAAAACCAAAATTACATGCTGCAGAAAATAGTGCGCAGTATGTCAGCGCAGTATTGTCTGCAGCATGTAATATAACATTAAAAATGACCAATGAAAGAAAAAAAAGCAGTGGAATGGCCGCAAAGAAAACCAAAATTGCATGCTGCAGAAAATAGTGCGCAATATGTCAGCCCAGTATTGTCTGCAGCATGTAATATAACATTAAAAATGACCAATGACAGAAAAAAAAGCAGTGGAATGGCCGCAAAGAAAACCAAAATTACATGCTGCAGAAAATAGTGCGCAGTATGTCAGCGCAGTATTGTCTGCAGCATGTAATATCGATAGAAAAAACAGCCGCACACTCAAGACTTGCAGGTTTTTACGTGAAAGTTGTATTTTTTATTTTTAGTACAGACATCACCAAATGCTTATTAGTGTTCAGAGAAAATGACGGATACTTTAAGTTACGGTTAACGTTTCGACCAAGG
Organism: Ranitomeya variabilis; assembly: GCF_051348905.1. Classification (NCBI taxonomy): domain Eukaryota; kingdom Metazoa; phylum Chordata; class Amphibia; order Anura; family Dendrobatidae; genus Ranitomeya; species Ranitomeya variabilis. The sequence goes on along the minus strand of NC_135232.1, from coordinate 599,170,347 downwards.
CTGGTCTTTGTCAAAACCACACTTTTAATGGAGGGTAGAAAAGGTACAGAGGCAGTCCGGAGTGGGCGGAGTCTGCAAGGGTCCTGTAGCACTGAGTCCGTCTCCTTGGTGACTGCATCACCAAGGAGACGGACTCAGTGCTACAGGACCCTTGCAGACTCCACCCACTCCGGACTGCCTCTGTACCTTTTCTACCCTCCATTAAAAGTGTGGTTTTGACAAAGACCAGCCTTGGTCGAAACGTTAACCGTAACTTAAAGTATCCGTCATTTTCTCTGAACACTAATAAGCATTTGGTGATGCCTGTACTAAAAATAAAAAATACAACTTTCACGTAAAAACCTGCAAGTCTTGAGTGTGCGGCTGTTTTTTCTATAGACATTGTGACTTTGTGTTCAGCCTGCACCTTTTTTTTCCATGCGGAGTGCACCACATCTCTTGTACTACCTGCAGCATGTAATATAACATTCAATATGAGCAATGAAATAGAAAAAAGAGGCTTACCGCAGGGTCACCATCAGCCGCTCCGCCGGTGTGATGGCAAGCCTCATCCTTGTGTCCTGTCTTCGGATGACATCCTCCATTTTTGCAAGCAAAAAATCAAAATTTTCCATCCTCATCCGCACGTAGTTGTAGAATTTCTGTGGATTGTGCCGCAACTCCAGGTACAGAGTGGACTGGACACCCCTGGTCATCCGTAGTTCATTAATCGGATGAATCCACAGTCGTCTCCGTCTCCGTTGCTGCAGAAGCATCCTACGCCTTTCCGCTGCCGCCTCCTTCTCCCGCACTATGATATCCAGGCGATTCGTCTCAAAGATAACGTCGGTAACCAAACTAGCAATCCTCCCAAGAACACCTTCCATCGCTGCCACAAAACTAAAACCCTCAAAGATGGGCTGTAAAAACAGTAACTACCGTATTTTTCGCTTTGTAAGACGCTCCGGATTATAAGACGCACCCCAAATTTTGAGGAGAAAAATAGGAAAAAACTTTTTTTAATAAATTGGTGGGGTGTCTTATAATCCATGCGTCTTATTACTTACCAGGGGTTGTGGCTGCGGTGGATCAGGGTCCCAGGGTCGTTGCTGGAGGCAGGAGTGGATCATTGCTGCAGGCTGGGATGAGGAGGTCTGCAGGGGGGCTCCTATGCAGCAGGCTGGGATGAGGGGGTCTGCAGGGGGGCTCCTGTGCAGCAGGGGGGCTCCTGTGCTGCAGGCTGGGATGAGGCAGTCTGCAGGGGGGCTCCTGTGCTGCAGGCTGTGATGAGGCGGTCTGCGGGGGGGCTCCTGTGCTGCAGGGGGGCTTCGGGGCTGCAGGGCTGTTTCCGGTGCTGCGGGGGCTCTGCCAACATATTGTGAAAGGCCAGAGCCCCCTGGCAGTTCGTCCATGTATTCCTGTATGACTGACTCCGGGAAAATGGCCGCCGGAATCTCGAGAGATGAGATCTCAGCGCTGAAATCTCATCTCCCGAGATTTCAGCGGCCATTTTCCCGGAGTCAGTCATACAGGAAGGAACGCATGGACGAACTGCCGGGGGGCTCTGGTCTTTCATAAAATGTCGCCAGAGCCCCCGCAGCACCGGAGTAGCAGCGGACAACCGCGGTGGCAGGCGGCAGCAGCAGCGGTGGCGGGCGGCAGCAGCAGCGGTGGTGGGCGGCAGCAGCAGCGGACACCCCCTCATCCCAGCCTGTAACGGTAAGCGGTATATCTGCTTTGTAAGACGCACCCCCATTTCCCCCCCAAATTTGGGGGAAATAAAGTGCGTCTTACAAAGCGGAAAATACGGTATATAGTTTTCCATATTTTCCAGTAGCCAATCAAATTTGGGAGCCTCCCATTTTAAAAACGGATCCGTCGGAAAAACGGATGCAGCGGATGGTAAAAACGTCTGCAACGTATGCAACGCATCCAGTATTTTCGACGGAAACGTTTAGCGGATTTGCGACGGATCCGTCGAAATGCTGTATGCGTGGCATACATTTGTCACTGTTTTTCACTTTTTTGACGCATCCGTTTTTTCGGCAAAAAAACGGATTTGCGACGTAATGCAGTTAACGCTAGTGTGAAAGTAGCCTAACACTTTTGTATACATCTTTGTAGGATGATTGTGACCATCTTACTTGATCCTGTGGCTCTATTCATTGGATTTTTCAGTGTATCTTTTAGTCCTATAACTATTTATTTGTACTTTGGTCTGTTCCTAACCCACAGAAAATTAAACACCTTTCACATATCTGTCATTATCCCCTGCCGCTATTTTTTACTTTGTATATACCAACTACCATGCCTTATTCACTTTATGATTCATTCTTCCTCCTCTTTTTGCACACGTTTTCCCTCTGTGGTTCAGAATGTTCTTAATTGTCTGTACATCCAACATATACTGTATGTACATTGTTCAATATATTTGATCGTATGTAGTGTGAGCACCCATTTCTCAGTGCCACCATTTAACTGATTGTCTGTGAAATTAAAGTTTCTTATTTACTTGACCTTGCTCTGTCTTGACTGTTTTATGACCATATGTTTAGTGTTTTCATTTTTTTTATATTTCCAAATGGTCTTCTAGTCACTTCCCAGCAGGTATATGTCAACACTACCCTACAATACAATCTATTTGCAACATATCGTATTTATGATTCAATGTATACTGTACTATCTGCTCAGTCCAGAATTTGTTCTGTTAATATAGTGTAAGTGTACAGGTAATACAGTGATCACTGTTGGCATTATACAGGGAAGCTCTGCACATAGTGTCAGTGTACAGACAATACAGTGATCATCAGTGACATTATACACAGGAGCTCTGCATATAGTGTACAGGTAATACGGTGATTACCAGTAACATTATACACAGGAGCTCAATATTAAGTGTATGGTCTACAGGTGATGCAGTGATCACCATTTGACATTATACACAGGAGCTCTGTATATAGTATCAGTGTACAGGTAATACAGTGATCACCAGTGACATTATACACATGAGCTCTGTATATAGTGTCAGTGTACAGGTAATACAGTGATCACCAGTGACATTATACATAGGAGCTCAATATTAAGTGTATGGTCTACAGGTAATGCAGTGATCACCATTTGACATTATACACAGGAGCGCTGTATATAGTATCAGTGTACAGGTAATACAGGGACAAATAGTGACAGTATATAGTATATACTGTACAGGTAATACAGTGATCATGATCACCAGTGACATTATACAGAGGAGCTCTGCATATAGTACATAGTATATACAGTAGTGTCAGTATACAGGTAACACACTGACTCACCAGTGTCATCTGTAGTTCAAGTGCTTCGCTTTCCTTTTTCATCCAGGGCAGACCATCACTTCTTCCAGCAAGGACTCATCTCTGCAAAAAATAACAGACAGTTATCTAGAGCTCTACTTCCAGAGTACATTCCTCACTTTTTCCCTAACTTCTACACTATTCCAGTTGAAGAAAAAAGCGAAATAGTGCCACATTGCATAGTAAGAAGACCCCCTTCAATTCATAATTTTCTCTTTCCCACTCTCAAGTCATCATCATTTGCTGTATCCCATCTCCTAGTCTCAATTTATCATTTACTCTCCTCCACCCTCCAGTCTCAATCTTTAATCATTCTCCCTCATCCCCAGTCTCAATTCATAATCATTTACTCTCCCCCAACCCCACCCTTAGTTCATCATTTGCTATTCCCTGCCACCCACCCTCAAGTCATCATTTGCTGCTCCCACTCCCAGTCTCGGTTCATAATCATTTGTTCTCCCCCAGCTTCGATACATAATCCTTTATTCTCCCCCACCTGCAATCATTTGCCTTCCCCACCCCTCAACTTCAATTTATCATTTGCTGTCACACACCCTCAATTCATCATTTGCTGTTCCCGAAACCCCCACCTTCAATACAGCATCATTTTCTCTACTTCACCGCCAATGCATCATTATTTGTGCAACCTCCACTCTCAATACATCATTTGCTGTCCCCATCCCTTACCCTCAATACAGAATCATTTGCTGTCTACACACCCATTTAATTCATTTTATTGAAATAAAAAGGTTTTCATACTTACCTCTTCTGGTAACCAGCAAGTATAATGGTGGTACCTGTGCAATGATGTCATCGCGTAGGCGCTGTTACCAGCACATCACAAAATATGCGGATGGAGTGATGCAACCCACCACTGCTCCTGGGGCCCAGTGAGCAGAATCACAAGAGGAAGTGACACGGAATAAGTCTGGGCCCACTATCTTTACTTCTGAACACCGGGCCTCATAGACCAATAAGGGTAATATTGCCCTAATGGCGGTTCTGCTCAATAGTGATTGGATCCGTCTGGGGTTTCATCTGAATCACATCATATATTGGAAACCCAATATAAGTGCTCAGTGTAGGGCACAGGATAAATGGAATTTAAAACGTTATGTAAAATTTTTCAATAAAAGCTTCAACTAAATCCACAAAAAAAGTCCCCATTCAAGTCTGTCATCTGTTAACAAAAATATAGGTGGCTTGCATTTTACTGGTAGTACAAAGGCTCTGGAAAAGCTAAATAGCTCCTCGTCCCCCAAAAGAAAGTCATCAAATTATGCAATCCCAAATCCAAAGGATTCCCCTCTCTTCTGACTCCCAGTGTGCCTAAACCACACTTAGCATCCACATATTTGACATTTCTGTAGTGATGAGAGCCCATTTTAGGAAATCCATGTCTCTGGAAGCCTGTACTGGGCACTACAACGTACCGGAGACTAAAATGTACTGTCACTACAATAGCAGATTTGCAATTTTCACTTAGCAACATCCACTGCTGTTTGTTTCTGAAAAACACCCATGGAATTAAATCATCAATGCACCTGTAGATAAATTTTCAAAGGGGTATAGTTTCCTAAATGGGGTCACTGGAGGGGACTTAAGGGCTTTGTATATGGAGTCCACAATCTATTCTAGGAAAACATGTGCTCCATGAGGCTAATAGCGCTCTGCCCCTCCCATTTCTCACTGTGTGGTTAAGCAATACCTAACAGACACATTTTGGGTATTTTTGCATGCCGCAAAAATTGTATGACAAATTTGTGTGCCATTTTTACGCATTTCCCTGTATGAAAATGGAAAATCTGGGCTTAAGACAAAATTTTGGTAGTAAAAATGAAATTATTTTTCTTCACTGCCTAATAAAATAACATTCGATAACACACCTGTAGTGTCAATAAGATCACTGCACTCCTAGATGAATTCATTGAGAAATGTAGTTTTTAAAATGGGTTTACTTATTGGGGGTTCTGCTGCTCTGGCACCTAGGGGTTCTCCCAGTGGGTCATGGCACCCGCAAACCATAACAGTAAAATCTGCAGTATAATCTGTCGCTTCTTCCCTTCTGAGCTTTTCATGCCTGAAAAGTATTTACCAATTACATGTAGGGTATTGACACACTTAGGGTAAATTTCACAATAGAATGCCTTGTCCATTTTTAATTATTAGCCGTTATGATTAAAAATTTGGAGCTAAAACATTTTAGTGGTAAAAACTACCGTAATTATTCTTTCTTCACTGCCCAATGGTATAAATTTCTGTGAGGCACATGTGATGTCAAAACATTCACTGCACCCCCAGATGAATTGTAGTGTAGTTTGTAAAATGAGGTCACTTATAGGGGGCTCACTGCTGCTCTGGCACCTCAGGGGCTCTGCCAATGTGACATGGCACTATCAAACCATTCCAGCAATATCTGAACTCCGATATTGCGCTTCTTCCCTTTTGAGGTTTGTACTGTGCCTCAAATATAGTTTTTGACCACATATAGAGTATTAGTGTACTCAGGAGAAATTGTGTAACAAAGTATACTGTTCATTTTATCCCATTATCCTTTTTGAAAATTAAAAACTTGGTGCCAAAGCAACATTTTAGTGCAAAACATGGTAATTTTCAATTTACTCAACCTAATGTTATTCAATTCTGTCAATAGCCTTAAGGATAAAAATGCTCAGTGCACCCCTAGATGAATTCCATAAGACATCAAAATGTAACATACTATAATGGCCGCTATCTATTCCAGCCAATTTTCCGCTCAAAAAGTCAAAAGGTACCCCCTTCCCTCTGAGCCCTGCCATGCATCTACACAGTAGTTTTCCACCACATATGGGGTATTGGTGCGCTCATAAGTTGTATGGTCTGAATTCTCCTGTTATCCTTGAGAAAATGCAAAATTTTGAGCTAAATCAAGATTTTTAGGGTAAAATGCAAAATGTTCATTTTGTCCTGCATTGCTTAAATTCCTGTGAAGCACATGAAGGGTAAATAAACTGTTTGCATGTGGTTTTAAGCACTTTGAGGAGTGTAGCTTTTAAAATGGTGTCACTTTGGGTATTTTCTGTCATATAGACCCCTAAAAGTCACTTCAAATATGATGTGGTCCTTACAAAAATAGGTTTTGTAAATTGTTTTAGAAAATTGAGAAAATTACTGATCAAGTTTTAACCCTTCTAACTTCCTAACAATAAAAAAAACTATGTTTCAAAAATAATGCTGATGTAAAGTAGATATGTGGGAAATGTTATTTATTAACTGTATTATGTGATACAACCATCTGGTTTAAGGGCATAAAAATTAAAAGTTTAAAAATTGAGACATTTTCAAAATTTTTGCAAATATTTTCACAAATTAGTGCAAAAAATATTGGCCTAAATTTAACACTAATAAAAAGTACAATATGTTACAAAAAAAATCCCAGAATCACTGGGATACGTTGAAACATTACAGAGTTATTATATCATAAAGTGACAGTGGTCAGGAAGGTGAAAACAGACTGCAGGTGAAGGTAAAGTAAGTCTTTTTACCGAGTTGAGGTCTCTTCAATTACCACTAAAGGAAAAATTTTGCTTCCTTCATCTAAACATACAAATTTCATTCTATGAGTAAATTGGGATGTGGCAGACCTAAATTTGTCATTTACCTTTGAGAATGTGGGACTTCAAATATTACAAAATTGCAAGTTTACCTGGAGTCCTATACAAAGCCCGAGATCTCACATCATGTGATACATACCTCGATTATATTTGTATCTACACCTGTCATTCCAGTGTCAAATGATGAGCAGTCCGATCTCGCCCTTTATATAAGAGGATGGCAAATGGCGAGGCGCAATTAAGCAGTAAAATTAGAATTAATCCCAGCTCAGTAGTAGTCTCCAGTGTTTTCACATGTATTATTAACTCATTGGATACCTACTTCTTCTTGTGTCAGTACAGTTAGAATTACATATTTAAAGGAACACTAAATCTAAAAAGGAATGAATATACTAAGCCATAAATCTAATTGTCCTTATTATTAGTCAATCTGCAGCATTTGTTGCATGATCATGAAATTATCAATCTTGTAGAATTGCAGCAGTGAAAACAGGGGTCAATCGCATTGGATCAGTTCCATTTGGCCTGGTGGCAGATAGAAGCCCCATCTCCTTAGGTAAAGAGGACATGGCTTACTTATTTTTTACTTCAGAGAGGACAGAGGGGGGAGGTTCCTGCTGCAGCCAGTTGTTTTACAGCCACTGGCTAGATAGTGAAGTGGAGGACAGGAGACAATGCTGATCTCCTGGATCATACACAGAAAATGCATTTATATATTTCTCAGTTTAATTGTGATATGAAATAAAACAGGATCAAAGAAAGTGAAGCGGCTGTGGGAGCACTAGATCAAATATTTTTGCTTTTGAAAATTATTGAGGTGAATGCTCCATTTACACAAGGGTCTTAGTGAGGCCTGGTTATAGGATTGTTTGAGGGTCAAAAACATTTAGTGGGAAAAAAAGTTTTATGCTCAAAATCACAAATTTTGCCCCTATTCTTAAGAAAGGTGATAACTTTTATTTGCATGAGGTGCAAACACTGATATCCAGGCTCTGCAGCCCCATTTTAAGTGAGCATGCTCAGCCTCCACTCCATTCATGATCCATGAAAATGCCGACTGCTGGGCTCTGCTATTTTTTAGTAGTCTTATTGACAATTAATGGAGCTGAGGCCGAGCATCCTTTCAAGATGGAGCTGCAGAGACTTGTTTCTAGGGTTCATATATTCACCTGTTTGTAGCTGGGTGACATGCTGCTCATTATGGTTTCCAAAAGGCCATCAACCAGCTATTGCATGAAAGGCGCCATATGGACGTACAGCATAAAGCTTCTCCTCTTTTGGAAGTAAATTTTAACCGCAGGCATGCTCAGCTTTTGTGGATGTATTCTCCTGGAGAGATCCCTAAAATTTTGCCAAGCACCCTAGTTTTATGATAGTTAGTGTTGAGCGATACCTTCCGATATGCAAAGGTATCGGTATCGGATTGGATCGGCCGATACCGGCAAAAATATCGGATCTCGTCGATACCGATACCCGATACCAATGCATATCAATGGGACACAAAATATCGGAATGGTTCCCAGGGTCTGAAGGAGAGGAAACTCTCCTTCAGGCCCTGGGATCCATATTCATGTATAAAATAAAGAATAAAAATAAAAAATATTGATATACTCACCCCTCTGACGGCCCCGACTCTCACCGGTCCAAGCGTCTGCCTCCGTTCGTAAGAATGCAGAGTGAACTAGGACCTTCGATGACGTCGCGGCTTGTGATTGGTCGCGTGACCGCTCATGTGATCGCTCACGCGACCAATCACAAGCCGCGACGTCATCGAAGGTCCTTCACTCCTTGCATTCTTAGGAACGGAGGCACCGCTAAGGTCCAGGGTCCGCCAGAGGGGTGAGTATATCAATATTTTTTATTTTTATTATTTATTTTTTACATGAATATGGATCCCAGGGCCTGAAGGAGAGTCTCCTCTCCTCCAGACCCTGGGAACCATACGCACCGCACACATCCGATTCCGATTTCCGATATCGCAAAAATATCGGAACTCGGTATCGGAATTCCGATACAGCAAATATCGGCCGATACCCGATATTTGCAGTATCGGAATGCTCAACACTAATGATAGTGCAATTTGAGACTGCTGCAGACACTGAGAAAGCTGGATTGCAGCTCAATAATATATTTCTGAGACTGCTGTCGATGCAGGGACAGCTGGGTTGCAGTTCTGCAGATACGAAGATCTGCAGTTGATGGATCAGGAGTCAGGACACAATGGCTCTAGGCAATGTGGAGGGCAGCAATCATGTGATCTGCCTGGGCTATAGGTGTTACTCCAGAAGAAAACAAATACATTTTTTTTGGTTATACCGGCAGCAAGCAATGTTTTATTATATTACTTGAGTTAAAAAACATTGTTATTAAAAAACACTTTCAAATTTCAAAAAAATAATTCAGTAGAGAATATTGTAAGTTATTATTTCAGTGGATAATTAATTGAATTATTCACATTTTCAGCTTATTTGGGGGGGGGGGCAATGATGCAAGTCCATATTGGATAACTTTGTGACCATTACTCTTGCAATATCTGCAGTATTTCCAAGATCTTCGGAGAGGATGAGATGAGAGATAATTGTCTTCTTTTGTATGTGCTAATATTTATACTAACTCAATTGAGGTTGTATATCCATTTAGTGTCACACTGATGAGCAAAAGGGTAACAATATTTTTAACTTTTGACTTTCAGGTTCCATATCTCACCATCCACAACTGTTTCCAACGTGAGACTACCATCACTTTTTAGACAATCATCTTGGCTATCTCATGCATAAATTTAACTTGTAACTATTTAGTAGATTAGTTTAAATGAACTACTGCACTATTTCAAATGCTCAACACAAATGTATTTATTAGTAGTGAAATAATATCTGATCAGTATGCCTGCAAATCTAAGATTTTTCAAACTCAAACACCAGGCAAGCCTTAGCCTGACCTAACAGATTGTATTCAATTTTTGGGGGATTTTTTTGTGAAGATAATTTATGCAAAATAGTGCAGTATATAAGTAGAGTAACAGACAGCAAAAAAAGGAGTCCACCGGCGTACAATGAGCAAACTTGGAGCACGCAGATATATGAGGGCTGTCCAGGGCTGCCATTAGAAATTTTGGGGCCCCATACTGGCAAATTTTTCGGGGCCACCTTGAGACTCCACCCAGGCTCCACCCCAGCCCCGCCTCCACGCTCCACCCCTCGAACTGTCCACAGTCCCACCGCTCTCTCTTGGAAAAACTCCACATCTCACCTATCACACATTAACAGTTCCCATCACCAGATCACACATATAACCAGCAGCTATGGTTTTGGCCAAAAGATTTTTTTAAGCCGCCACCATAACACGGTAGACACTTTTGGTAGGGCTCTACTCTGCTGTAACCTATTAAATATTTTTTTTAAATATGCAATACAATTTAGGTATATTTTTATTTATTTTTCAATTTTTAAAATGACCAATAATATCGCATACAAGGAACAAATACCTCAACACCATGACCAGACTCCATATTACTACCACATAGTGACCAAATAGCACATACAAGTGACAAATACCACCGCACCATGTCCAGAACACATATTACCACCAGTGCAGAATTATATCACATACAAGGAACAAATACCACCACACCATGACCAGACCACATATTACCACCACAAAGTGACCAAATAGCACATACAAGGGACAAATACTGCAACACCATGTCCAGACCACATATTACCACCACATAGTGACTGAATACTACAATACTGATCAGTAATAAAAAAGTACACAATACTATCACCATAAGTGCCATTATACACAGGAGATCTGTAATTAGTATGCATTGTTTGTGTACAGGTAATACAGTGATCACTGGTGAAATTATACACAGGAGCTCTGAAAATAATGTATAGGTAATACAGCGATCACTGTCACTTCTTCCAGCCAGGAGTTTTCTCTACAGGAAATAACAAAGCTATTTTGAGCTCTGCTTGCAGAACACATTTCCCAACTTCTACATTACACCACATGAAGAAAAAAAGGCGACAGTTTCACACTACACAGTAACAGGACCACCCCCCCATTTAAAACAGTATACTCAAAAAATAAAATAAATGCATCACTGCAGTAATAATATCCCTTAATTAGCCCCTATGGTAATAATAGTCCCCATCCTAGCCCCTGTGTGTCTCATTCCTGGCTCCAGCCATATGTTCTCGCATCCTGCCCTCATGAGTATCCATTCTGCCCCATATGATCTCCCCATAGTGCCCCATATGATCTCCCCATCCTGCCCCATATGATCTCCCCATGCTGCCCTATCTGTCTCCATCTTATCCATCCTGCCCCATGATCCTGCACGATCTGTCTCCAACCCTGCCCCCAGTGTCTCCAATCATGCCCCGTATCTCCATTCTGCCCCGTATCTCCATTCTCCCCCCTATGTCTCCAGTACTGCCCCCAGTGTCTCTACTAGGGTTTAGCGAAACGGATCGGTCATTTTCATAAGTCGCTGACTTTTGGCAAAGTCGGCGTCTCATGAAACCCAACCCGATCCCTGTGTGGGGTCGGCCATGCGGTACGCGACTTTCGCGCCAAAGTCGCGTTTCAATGACGCTAAAAGCGCCATTTCTCAGCCAATGAAGGCGGACGCAGAGTGTGGGCAGCGTGATGACATAGATCTCAGTCCCCACCATCTTAGAGAAGGGCATTGCAGTGATTGGCTTGCTTTCTGTGGCGTCACAGGAGCTATAAAGGGGCATTCCCGCCGACTGCCATCTTACTGCTGCTGATCTGAGCATAGGGAGAGGTTGCTGCCGCTTCGTCAGAAGCAGGGAGAGCGTTAGGCAGGGTACATTCACCCCCAAACCGCTTGTGCTGTAGCGATTTCCACTGTCCAACACCACCTTTTGTTTGCAGGGAGAGTGGAGGCTAGATTTTTTTTTCCTCAACGCTGTAGCTCATTGGGCTGCCCTAGAAGGCTCCCTGATAGCTGCATTGCTGTGTGTGTACGCCGCTGTGCAAACCAACTGCTTTTTTCAAAGCACAAATCCTGTTGTTCCTTCCTTTCTGCACAGCTATCTTGTTTGTCCACACTTTTGTGTGCAGCAGTCCTTTTTATAGCTGCCTGCCATACTTTTCTGAGATTACTGCAGGGAGATAAAGATTGGCAAGTCTGCCTCTGTGCCAGTGCTGTGTGTGGCATCTGTCTCTCATTGTGTGCCACAGAAAACCTAGTGTGTAATACTGGGCCATTTCTTTTTTTTTTTTTTTATTCTCCCTGAAAAAAAAAAAATAGTGGGAGATAAAGATTGGCAAGTCTGCCTCTGTGCCATTGCTGTGTGTGGCATCTGTCTCTCATTGTGTGCCACAGAAAACCAGTGTGTAATACTGGGCCCTTTTTTTTTGTAAATTCTCCCTGAAAAAAAATAAATAAATAGTGGGAGATAAAGATTGGCAAGTCTGCCTCTGTGCCATTGCTGTCTGTGGCATCTGTCTCTCATAGTGTGCCACAGAAAACCAGTGTGTAATACTGGGCCATTTTTTTCTTTTTTGTAAATTCTCCCTGAAAAAAAAAAAAATAAATAAATAGTGCGAGATAAAGATTGGCAAGTCTGCCTCTGTGCCATTGCTGTGTGTGGCATCTGTCTCTCATTGTGTGCCACAGAAAACCAGTGTGTAATACTGGGCCATTTTTTTTTTTTGTAAATTCTCCCTGAAAAAAAAAAATAGTGGGAGATAAAGATTGGCAAGTCTGCCTCTGTGCCATTGCTGCGTGTGGCATCTGTCTGTCATCGTGTGCCACAGAAAACCATTGTGTAATACAGGGCCATTTTTTTTTTTGTAAATTCTCCCTGAAAAAAAAAAAAAAATAGTGGGAGATAAAGATTGGCAAGTCTGCCTCTGTGCCATTGCTGTGTGTGGCATCTGTCTCTCATTGTGTGCCACAGAAAACCAGTGTGTAATACTGGGCCATTTTTTTTTTTTCTTGTAAATTCTCCCTGAAAAAAAATAAATAAATAGTGGGAGATAAAGATTGGCAAGTCTGCCTCTGTGCCAGTGTGTAATACTGGGCCATTTTTTTTTTTTTATTCTCCCTGAAAAAAATAAATAAATAGTGGGAGATTAAGATTGGCATTTCTGCTTGAGTGCCGGTCATGTGTGTGCCATCTGTCTCAAATTATTGGGGCACAGAAAACCTAGTGTGTAACATTGGGCCTGGTTTTCCTTTCAGTGTCAGCCACCTATAAAGGTGTATATAAATCCTACAGAAGTTAGAGTTCACCTTATAAGTTGTTTTACAGTAACAAATACCGTTACTTTGGTTACATTTTGCAAACAATGAGGAAGTCTGGTGGAAGAGGTCGTGGCCGTGGGCGGTCATTGTCAGCTGGTAATGATGGTAGTGGTGGTGGAGCATCAGGTGGTCATGGTAAAAGCAGTACAGCACCTAAGTCTCGAGTTGTTGAGCCAGGTTCGTCATCTGGCTACACAAGGCCTCGAACGCTCCCTTTTCTGGGAGTAGGAAAACCGCTTTTAAAGCCGGAGCAGCAAGAAAAATGTTTGGCTTTCCTTGCTGACTCAGCCTCTAGCTCTTTTGCCTCCTCTTCTGAAAGTGCAAAATGTAAAAGCAGTGCGTCGTTAGTGGATGTTCACGGTCAGGGACAAGTCGCTTCCTTGTCTTCTTCACCCAGAACAAGAGAGAAGGATGCGTCAGGAGACACAACGGGTTACTCCATGGAGCTCTTTACACATACCATTCCTGGGTTAGACAGTGAAACAGTTAACAGGCCATGCCCATTAGAAGTTGAATCGGACATGGAGTGCACTGATGCACAGCCACAGCCAGATTACTATGCTGTTCCTTTGTCTCAGACCAGGACATTGCCCTCGCAGTGTACTGAGCCAGAATCAAACCCAGCTGAGACTATGGTGCCCCGTCACGAACACTAAACCACCGGCTTACACGGTGACACAGACGAAGTTGCACACGAGATAGAAGAGGAGGTCATAGATGACCCAGTTGTTGACCCCGATTGGCAGCCATTGGGGGAACAGGGTGCAGGCGGCAGTAGTTCTGAAGTGGAGGAGGAGGAGGAGCCGCAGCAGGCATCAACATCACAACAGGTTCCATCTGCCGGGCCCGTATCTGGCCAAAAACGCGTGGCAAAACCAAAACCAGTTGGAGGACAGCGTGGCCATCCGGTTAAAGAAGCTCAGTCTGCAATGCCTGAAAAGGTATCCGATAGTAGAAAGAGTGCAGTCTGGCATTATTTTAAACAACATCCAAATGATCAGCGCAAAGTCATCTGTCAAAAATGTTCAACTACCTTAAGCAGAGGTCAGAATCTTAAAAGTCTAAATACAAGTTGCATGCATAGACATTTATCCACCATGCATTTGCAAGCCTGGACTAACTACCAAACGTGCCTAAAGGTTGCAGCACCCTCGGCCAATGAAGCTAGTCAGCAACGCTACATCCCTTCCCTCACTGTAAGCCCACCATTTCACGCAACACCTGCAGTATCTGTGCAGCTTTTGTCTCCAGGCCAAAGCAGTCAGGGAATCACCAGGTTCGTAGTAGGAAACACTGCATGTAGGGCACCGGCAAGAATACCATCTCCAACCCTCTCTCAGTCTGCCATGTCCACCGGCACCACCGCTAGTTCCACGATCTCCAGCTCTCCAGTCCAGCTCACCCTACATGAGACTCTTGTTAGGAAAAGGAAGTACTCATCCTCGCATCCGCGTACACAGGGTTTGAACGCCCACATTGCTAGACTAATCTCATTAGAGATGATGCCCTACCGGTTAGTTGAAAGCGAAGCTTTCAAAGCGCTGATGGACTACGCTGTACCACGCTACGAGCTACCCAGTCGACACTTCTTTTCTAGAAAAGCCATCCCAGCCCTCCAACAGCATGTTAAAGACCGCATCGTCCATGCACTCAGGCAGTCTGTGACTACAAAGGTGCACCTGACAACAGATGCATGGACCAGTGGGCATGGCCAGAGACGTTACGTGTCCATCTCGGCACACTGGGTGAATGTGGTGGATGCAGGGTCCACAGGGGCCAGCAATATTGGGACAGTTCTGCCTAGCCCACGGTCAAGGAAAGAGTTGGCTGTAGGCGTTCACCCCTCCTCCTCATCCTCCTGCAGAAGCGAGAGCTCGTCCACAGACCGCAGTCACACGTCCACTCCATCCGCATCTGCCACTGTTGCACACCAGGTGTGCCATTATGGGACAGCTAGTGGCAAGCGTCAGCAGGCTGTATTGGCAATGAAGTGTTTGGGCGACAACAGACACACCGCGGAAGTTCTGTCTGAGTTCTTGCAGAAAGAAACTCAGTCATGGCTGGGCACTGTACATCTTGAGGCAGGCAAGGTAGTGAGTGATAACGGAAGGAATTTCATGGCTGTCATAGCCCTTTCCCAACTGAAACACATTCCTTGCCTGGCTCACACCTTAAACCTGGTGGTGCAGTGCTTCCTGAAAAGTTATCCGGGGTTACCCGACCTGCTCCTCAAAGTGAGCAGACTTTGCTCGCATATCCGCCGTTCGCCCGTACACTCCAGCCGTATGCAGAACTATCAGCGGTCTTTGAACCTTCCCCAGCATCGCCTAATCATCGACGTTGCAACAAGGTGGAACTCCACACTGCACATGCTTCAGAGACTGTGCGAACAGAGGCGTGCTGTTATGTATTTGTGGGAGGATACATGGGCAGGCAGTTGGATGGCAGACATGGAGTTGTCAGGTGTGCAGTGGTCGAAGCTACAAGACCTGTGTCAAGTCCTTCAGTGTTTTGAGGAATGCACATGGCTGGTTAGTGCAGACAATGCCATAATAAGCATGAGCATCCCCCTAATGCGTCTGCTGATGCAAAGTTTGACGCACATAAAGGAACAGGCGTCTGCAGCCGAGGAAGAGGAAAGCCTTGATGACAGTCAGCCATTGTCTGGTCAGGGCCGTGTAGAGGACGCGGAAGCGGGCGAAGAGGATGAGGAGGACGAGGAGGATGATGGGGATGAGTACTTTTTTAATGAGGAAGCTTCTCCTGGGCCAACAGAAATTAGTGGCGTTGCAAGGCCGGGTTCTGGTTTTTTTAAGGGAGACAAGTGACATAGATTTGCCTGTAACTGCCCCTCAAACCAGCACAACCGCAGATTTGACAACTGGAACTTTGGCCCACATGGCGGATTATGCCTTACGTATCCTCAAAAGGGACCCACGCATTATTAAAATGTTGAGCGATGACGATTACTGGTTGGCCTGCATCCTTGACCCTCGCTATAAAGGCAAATTGCAAAATATTATGCCACATGAGAACCTCGAACAAATATTAGCAACCAAACAAGCAACTCTTGTAGACCGTTTGATTCAGGCATTCCCAGCACACAGCGCCGGTGATGGTTCTCACACGAGCTGCAGGGGGCTACAGGGCAGAGGTGTTAGAGGTGCACAAATCACAAGTGGCGTTGGACAGAGGGGTTTTCTGACCAGGTTGTGGAGTGATTTCGCAATGACCGCAGACAGGACAGGTACTGCAGCATCTATTCAAAGTCACAGGAGACAACATTTGTCCAGTATGGTTACTAACTATTTTTCATCCCTTATCGATGTTCTCCCTCAACCGTCATTCCCATTTGATTACTGGGCATCCAAATTAGACACCTGGCCTGAATTGGCAGAATATGCATTGCAGGAGCTTGCTTGACCAGCAGCTAGTGTGCTATCAGAAAGAGTATTCAGTGCTGCTGGTTCAATATTAACCGAAAAAAGGACTCGTCTGGCTACCCAAAATGTGGATGATCTAACCTTCATTAAAATGAACCACTCCTGGATTTCAAATTATTTTGCCCCACCTTTCCCGGCTGACACCTAGCTTTCCTATAAAAAGGTCTTGCTTGTGGACTGGTCTTACTGAGTGTTCCAATCTCTTAATTTGCAGCAGCTATTTGTCCAGCATACGACATGTTTACACCTCCCTCAATGGGAAAACTCCCCCCATGGAGCCGTGGTCTCGCCACTTGGCGCAAGCGCCCGCTAGAGTGCCGTTTGTCTGAAGAGGTGGGTGTGCCCGCTTTTGGTCGACGGCACTGCCACTGGGTCCCTCATAGTAAGTAAGTGTCTCTGGTGGTGGTGGCGCGCACCCAACGTCAGACACACCGTTGTAACATGAGGGTCCCTGGGACGGTACCGCCGGCCACAAGAGAGTTCACCCCCCCCAGCTCAAACTGTGCTCTACCACGTGCAAAATTATTTCTCACAGCTCCACCAATGTTTAGTCTATGCGCTGACATCATTCAATGCCTGGCACTGACAATACCAATTTGTTGACATCTATGATGCTAGTTAAAGTAGTCTGGATCAGTATCCTATATTGACACCAGTAAATACTTACTGCCAAATTACTATGTCAGAAACTCAGCAGATGAGCACACCCCTGTACCTAAGTATGCCACACTTTTTTTTTTGTTGTTGTTGTTTTGCGAGACATTAACATCTATTTATTTTTTGTGAGTACTAACTGTGTCAGACACTCCTTGCAATCTTCCTCCGCTGACCACACCAATGCTGCCTGTGTACCCCTGCGAGATAACTCTAAGTGCCTTGAGCCTATTTTTAGTTATTTTAGGCCTAGTAAGCTTGTCTGCGGTCCCTCCTTGCAATCCTCCTCCACTGACCACAACAATGCTGCCTGTGTACCCCTGTGAGATAACTCTAAGTGCCTTGAGCCTATTTTTATTTATTTTAGGCCTAGTAAGCCTGTCTGCGGTCCCTCCTTGCAATCCTCCTCCACTGACCAAAGCAATGCTGCCTGTGTACCCCTGCGAGATAACTCTAAGTGCCTTGTGCCTATTTTTAGTTATTTTAGGCCTAGTAAGCCTGTCTGCGGTCCCTCCTTGCAATCCTCCTCCACTGACCACAACAATGCTGCCTGTGTACCCCTGCGAGATAACTCTAAGTGCCTTGAGCCTATTTTTAGTTATTTTAGGCCTAGTAAGCCTGTCTGCGGTCCCTCCTTGCAATCCTCCTCCACTGACCACAACAATGCTGCCTGTGTACCCCTGCGAGATAACTCTAAGTGCCTTGAGCCTATTTTTAGTTATTTTAGGCCTAGTAAGCCTGTCTGCGGTCCCTCCTTGCAATCCTCCTCCACTGACCACAACAATGCTGCCTGTGTACCCCTGCGAGATAACTCTAAGTGCCTTGAGCCTATTTTTAGTTATTTTAGGCCTAGTAAGCCTGTCTGCGGTCCCTCCTTGCAATCCTCCTCCACTGACCACAACAATGCTGCCTGTGTACCCCTGCGAGATAACTCTAAGTGCCTTGAGCCTATTTTTAGTTATTTTTGGCCTAGTAAGCCTGTCTGCGGTCCCTCCTTGCAATCCTCCTCCACTGACCACAACAATGCTGCCTGTGTACCCATGTAACCTATTTAAAACTGCATAGAGCCTATTTTTATTTATTTTAGGCCTAGTAAGCCTGTCTGCGGTCCCTCCTTGCAATCCTCCTCCGCTGACCACACCAATGCTGCCCGTGTACCCCTGGAACCTATTTAAAAGTTCATAGAGCCTATTTATATATTTTATTTAATGTTAATAAAGCCATGATGGACTACGCTGTACCACGCTACAAGCTAACCAGTCAACACTTCTTTTGCGAGAAAAGCCATCCCAACCCTCCACTAGCATGTAAAAGACCGCATTGTCCATGCACTCTGGCAATCTGTGAGTACAAAGGTGCACCTGACAACAGACGCATGGACCTGTAGGCATGGCCACGGAAAGTTAAGTGTCCATTACGGCGCAATGGGTTAATGTGGTGGATGCATGGTCCACAGGGGACAGCCTACTAAGTCTGTCTGCAGTCCCTAATTCAAATTGTCCTCCACTGTATAAATCTGAGCTTCAACCTTCTGGCTCTCATTAAGTGCTTTTTAAAAAAAAAATGGTGGTTGGGGCCTACTAACGGTGTCTGCCGCTCCCTGGTGTTGTCCTCCACTGTATAAATCTGAGCTTCAACCTTCTGGCTCTCATTAAGGGCTTTTTAAAAAAAATTTGGTGGTTGGGGCCTACTAACGGTGTCTGCTGCTCCCTGGTGTTGTCCTCCACTGTATAAATCTGAGCTTCAACCTTCTGGCTCTCATTAAGTGCTGTTTTTTAAAAATTTGGTGGTTGGGGGCCTACTAACGGTGTCTGCCGCTCCCTGGTGTTGTCCTCCACTGTATAAATCTGAGCTTCAACCTTCTGGCTCTCATTAAGGGCTTTTTAAAAAAAAATTGGTGGTTGGGGCCTAATAACGGTGTCTGCCACTCCCTGGTGTTGTCCTCCACTGTATAAATCTGAGCTTCAACCTTCTGGCTCTCATTAAGTGCTTTTTAAAAAAAAAAAAGTTTGGTGGTTGGGGCCTACTAACGGTGTCTGCCGCTCCCTGGTGTTGTCCTCCACTGTATAAATCTGAGCTTCAACCTTCTGGCTCTCATTAAGTGCTTTTTTAAAAAAAATTGGTGGTTGGGGCCTACTAACGGTGTCTGCCGCTCCCTGGTGTTGTCCTCCACTGTATAAATCTGAGCTTCAACCTTCTGGCTCTCATTAAGTGCTTTTTTAAAAAAAAAAATGGTGGTTGGGGCCTACTAACGGTGTCTGCCGCTCCCTGGTGTTGTCCTCCACTGTATAAATCTGAGCTTCAACCTTCTGGCTCTCATTAAGTGCTTTTTAAAAAAAAAATTGGTGGTTGGGGCCTACTAACGGTGTCTGCCGCTCCCTGGTGTTGTCCTCCACTGTATAAATCTGAGCTTCAACCTTCTGGCTCTCATTAAGTGCTGTTTTTTAAAAATTTGGTGGTTGGGGCCTACTAACGGTGTCTGCCGCTCCCTGATGTTGTCCTCCACTGTATAAATCTGAGCTTCAACCTTCAGGCTCTCATTAAGT
This sequence comes from Ranitomeya variabilis, assembly GCF_051348905.1. NCBI lineage: Eukaryota > Metazoa > Chordata > Amphibia > Anura > Dendrobatidae > Ranitomeya > Ranitomeya variabilis. Next base: position 599,150,523 of record NC_135232.1, on the reverse strand, counting down.
GCTTTTTATAAAAAAATTTGGTGGTTGGGGCCTACTAACGGTGTCTGCCGCTCCCTGGTGTTGTCCTCCACTGTATAAATCTGAGCTTCAACCTTCTGGCTCTCATTAAGTGCTTTTTTAAAAAAAAATTAGTGGTTGGGGCCTACTAACGGTATCTGCCGCTCCCTGGTGTTGTCCTCCACTGTATAAATCTGAGCTTCAACCTTCTGGCTCTCATTAAGTGCTTTTTAAAAAAAAATTGGTGGTTGGGGCCTACTAACGGTGTCTGCTGCTCCCTGGTGTTGTCCTCCACTGTATAAATCTGAGCTTCAACCTTCTGGCTCTCATTAAGTGCTGTTTTTTAAAAATTTGGTGGTTGGGGCCTATTAACGGTGTCTGGCGCTCCCTGGTGTTGTCCTCCACTGTATAAATCTGAGCTTCAACCTTCTGGCTCTCATTAAGTGCTTTTTAAAAAAAAATTGGTGGTTGGGGCCTACTAACGGTGTCTGCCGCTCCCTGGTGTTGTCCTCCACTGTATAAATCTGAGCTTCAACCTTCTGGCTCTCATTAAGTGCTTTTTAAAACAAAATTGGTGGTTGGGGCCTACTAACGGTGTCTGCCGCTCCCTGGTGTTGTCCTCCACTGTATAAATCTGAGCTTCAACCTTCTGGCTCTCATTAAGTGCTTTTTTAAAAAAAATTGGTGGTTGGGGCCTACTAACGGTGTCTGCCGCTCCCTGGTTTTGTCCTTCACTGTAAAAATCTGAGCTTCAACCTTCTGGCTCTCATTAAGTGCTTTTTTAAAAAAAATTGGTGGTTGGGGCCTACTAACGGTGTCTGCCGCTCCCTGGTGTTGTCCTCCACTGTATAAATCTGAACTTCAACCTTCTGGCTCTCATTAAGTGCTGTTTTTTAAAAATTTGGTGGTTGGGGCCTACTAACGGTGTCTGCCGCTCCCTGGTGTTGTCCTCCACTGTATAAATCTGAGCTTCAACCTTCTGGCTCTCATTAAGTGCTTTTTTAAAAAAAAATTGGTGGTTGGGGCCTACTAACGGTGTCTGCCGCTCCCTGGTGTTGTCCTCCACTGTATAAATCTGAGCTTCAACCTTCTGGCTCTCATTAAGTGCTGTTTTTTAAAAATTTGGTGGTTGGGGCCTACTAACGGTGTGTGCCGCACCTTGGTGTTGTCCTGTGTTATTTTCCTGACCTTTAATCTTCAGGCTTTCGACCTTCATTTGTAATATTAAACTGCATAGGGCCTACTAGTTGGGTTAGGCCTACTAACGGTGTCTGCCGCTCAAAGGTGTTCTCCTCCACTGAACAAAGCAGTGCCGCCTGTTTACTCCTGTTACCAATTTTGAACTTTATTTTGCCCACTTTATTATTTGGGCCTACTAACTGTGTCTGCCTCTCATTACAGTTGTCCTCCACTGAACTAAGCAATGCTGCCTGGTTAGTCCTGTTACCAATTTTGAATTGCATTTAGCCCACTTTATCATTTGGCCCTATATCAGTGTTTCCTCCTCATCCTGCCCATTGCCCAGCCAGTGCTACATGAGTCTTGTGGTACTTTGACCCAGACCACTACATTCCCCTTGCACGCTACACAGCCACAATCTGACCCTGCTGAAAGTCAGGTTCCCCTTCCCGCATACTATACCACCTTACACAGGGACAAAGAGGAAGGTGCAGATGAAAGTGCAGGTTTCTTTAATAGGTAGGGGGCATACTCGTTGGCGACGTCACAGGCACAGGGCCCCTCAGAGTACGCAAAAGTGTCGCTTCCGGTGGGAGGCGTCCCCGCCATGCAAACACACCGCTGTACTTTGAGGGGCCCTGTGCCAGTGCCAATGCGAACGCGAGGGCCCCCCCTGCTTGCTCAGGATCACAGCACTTGCAACGTTGAAATACAGTGGGGCAAAAATGTATTTAGTCATTCAGCAATAGTGCAAGTTCCACCACTTAAAAAGATGAGAGGCGTCTGTAATTTACATCATAGGTAGGTACACCTCAACTATGGGAGACAAACTGAGAAATAAAAATCCAGAAAATCACATTGTCTGTTTTTTTATCATTTTATTTGCATATTATGGTGGAAAATAAGTATTTGGTCAGAAAAAAAATGTCATCTCAATACTTTGTAATATATCCTTTGTTGGCAATGACAGAGGTCAAACATTTTCTGTAAGTCTTCACAAGGTTGCCACACACTGTTGTTGGTATGTTGGCCCATTCCTCCATGCAGATCTCCTCTAGAGCAGTGATGTTTTTGGCTTTTCGCTTGGCAACACGGACTTTCAACTCCCTCCAAAGGTTTTCTATAGGGTTGAGATCTGGAGACTGGCTAGGCCACTCCAGGACCTTGAAATGCTTCTTACGAAGCCACTCCTTCGTTGCCCTGGCAGTGTGCTTTGGATCATTGTCATGTTGAAAGACCCAGCCACGTTTCATCTTCAATGCCCTTGCTGATGGAAGGAGGTTTGCACTCAAAATCTCACGATACATGGCCCCATTCATTCTTTCATGTACCCGGATCAGTCGTCCTGGCCCCTTTGCAGAGAAACAGCCCCAAAGCATGATGTTTCCACCACCATGCTTTACAGTAGGTATGGTGTTTGATGGATGCAACTCAGTATTCTTTTTCCTCCAAACACGACAAGTTGTGTTTCTACCAAACAGTTCCAGTTTGGTTTCATCAGACCATAGGACATTCTCCCAAAACTCCTCTGGATCATCCAAATGCTCTCTAGCAAACTTCAGACGGGCCCGGACATGTACTGGCTTAAGCAGTGGGACACGTCTGGCACTGCAGGATCTGAGTCCATGGTGGCGTAGTGTGTTACTTATGGTAGGCCTTGTTACATTGGTCCCAGCTCTCTGCAGTTCATTCACTAGGTCCCCCCGCGTGGTTCTGGGATTTTTGCTGCTCACCGTTCTTGTGATCATTCTGACCCCACGGGGTGGGATTTTGCGTGGAGCCCCAGATCGAGGGAGATTATCAGTGGTCTTGAATGTCTTCCATTTTCTAATTATTGCTCCCACTGTTGATTTCTTCACTCCAAGCTGGTTGGCTATTGCAGATTCAGTCTTCCCAGCCTGGTGCAGGGCTACAATTTTGTTTCTGGTGTCCTTTGACAGCTCTTTGGTCTTCACCATAGTGGAGTTTGGAGTCAGACTGATTGAGGGTGTGCACAGGTGTCTTTTTATACTGATAACAAGTTTAAACAGGTGCCATTACTACAGGTAATGAGTGGAGGAAAGAGGAGACTCTTAAAGAAGAAGTTACAGGTCTGTGAGAGCCAGAAATCTTGATTGTTTGTTTCTGACCAAATACTTATTTTCCACCAGAATATGCAAATAAAATGATAAAAAAACAGACAATGTGATTTTCTGGATTTTTTTTTCTCAGTTTGTCTCCCATAGTTGAGGTCTACCTATGATGTAAATTACAGACGCCTCTCATCTTTTTAAGTGGTGGAACTTGCACTATTGCTGAATGACTAAATACTTTTTTTCCCCACTGTACTTACCTCTCCCTGCTCCACCGCCGTGACGTAGTCCACGTTTCCTGGGCCCACTAAAACCTTGAACCAGCCCTACCCCACACAACTTTTGCCAAATGACCCCCAATTTCCAATGCCCAACTATTATTATAAAGTTAATTAAGATTGACAAGCTTCAGAAACAAGAATGGATGTTTTTGGCATTAAAATGGGCACTGTAGGTGTTTTCCTGGCCTCCACTCACTGCCGACTATGCTTCCCCATTGACTTGCATTGGGTTTCGTGTTTCGGTCGATCCCCGACTTTTCGCGATAATCGGCCGACTGCACTCGACTCGACTTTGGACAAAGTCGGGTTTCGCAAAACCCGACTCGATCTTAAAAAAATGAAAGTCGCTCAACCCTAGTCTCTACCATTCTGCCCCCAGTGTCTCCACCATTTTGCCCCAAGTGTATCCACCATTCTGCCCCAACTCCCTCCCTCCACGCAGGTGAAGCGCGCACTTGCCAGTGGCTGACAATGACGTCAGACGCCGGCGAAGTGCACGCTGTGGCTCACATCAGCTGTCAGCCTCCGATTGGCTGGCGGCTGTTAACTATTGATGTGCTGGCGCGAACCTGCACCCGCACGTCAATAGCGTTAAACTGCTGCAGGGGCCCGGTGAGCAGATGGGATGCGGGCCCCCTCTGCCCACCAGGCCCCATACGCCAGTCAGGGCAATAATGCCCTGATGGTGGCCCTGGGGCTGTCACGGAAATACCACACTGGCAAATATGTGGCCTTTTTTTATATGCTAAATAGTGCTGTATAGAATTACAGTATCAGACAGCAAAAAAAGAGGTACACTGGCCTACAATGACCAAACTTGGAGCACAGAGATATATGAGGGCTTTCACGGAAATACCACACTGGCAAATATGTGCCCTTTTAAAAAAAAGTTATGCTAAATAGTGCTGTATATAATTTTAGTAACAGACAGCAAAAAAAGTGGTCCTCCGGCATACAATGACCAAACATGGAGCACAGAGATATATGAGGGATCTCACGGAAATACCACACAGGCAAATATGTGCCCTTTTTATATTTTTATGCTAAATAGTGCTGTATATAATTTCAGTAACAGACAGCAAAAAAAGTGGTCCTCCGGCCTACAATGACCAAACTTGGAGCACGCAGATATATGAGGGCTCTCACGGAAATACCACACTTGAAAATATGTGGCCTTTTAATTTTTTTTATGCTAAATAGTGCTGTATAGGGTTGAGCGACCTTTACTTTTATAGGATCGGGTCGGGTTTCACGGAACCCGACTTTTTCAAAAGTCGGGTCGAGTGAAATCGGCCGATCCTATAAAAAAGTCGGGGTCGGGGTCGGCCGAAACTCGAAACCCAATGCAGTGCATTGGGTTTCCAATGGTTCCCAGGGTCTGAAGGAGCGGAAACTCTCCTTCAGGCCCTGGGATCCATATTTAAGTGTAAAATAAAGAATTAAAATAAAAAATATCGCTATACTTACCCTCTGAAGGGCCCTGGTACTAACCGGGAACATTCCTTCCTTAGAATCAGCCTTCCAGGACCTTGCGGTGACGTCGCGGTGACGTAGCGGCTTGTGATTGGTGGGCGGCCGCCCATGTGACCGCTCGCGCGACCAATCACAAGCCGCGACGTCACCGTGACGTCACCGGAGGTCCTGGAAGGGCTGATTCTTAGGAAGGAAGGCTGCCGGAACGAAGCCGAGGGTGAGTATATTCCTATTACGTATATACTCACTCTCGGACACGCCCTGATTCTTTCCGGCAGCCTTCCTTCCTAAGAATCAGCCCTTCCAGGACCTCCGGTGACGTCACGGTGACGTCGCGGCTTGTGATTGGTCGCGCGAGCGGTCACATGGGCGGCCGCACACCAATCACAAGCCGCGACGTCACAGCGACGTCACCGCGAGGTCCTGGAAGGCTGATTCTAAGGAAGGAAGGTTCCCGGTTAGTACCAGGGCCCGTCAGGGGGTAAGTATAGCGATATTTTTTATTTTAATTCTTTATTGTACACTTAAATCTGAATTCCGATACCAATTCCCGATATCTTAAACATATCGGGAATCGGTATCGGAATTCCGATTCCAGATTCAGAAGATCGCCGACATCATGGCCGACCCCACACAGGAACGAACGACTTTTCAGAAGTCGGCGACTTCTGAAAATTGCCGACCAGTTTCGCTCAACCCTAGTGCTGTATATAATTTCAGCAACAGACAGCAAAAAAAGTGGTCCTCCGCTCTACAATGGCAAAACGTGGAGCATAGAGATATATGAGGGCTCTTATGGAAATACTACACTGGGAAATATGTGGCCTTTTAATATTTTTTTATGCTAAATAGTGTTCTATATACAGTAATTTCAGTAACAGACAGCAAAAAAAGTGGTCCTCCGGCCTACAATGACCACACATGGAGCATGCAGATATATGAGGGCTGTCATGGAAATACCACACTGGCAAATATGTGGCCTTTTGGTAATTTTGGAAGCTATACAGTATAGTGCTATATAGAATTAGAGTCTCAGACAGCAAAAAAGGGGTACACCGGCCTACAATGACCAAAGTTGGAGCACGCAGGTTTATGAGGCCTTTTTTCGGTGAATTTAAAACACACACAAAAAAAATGTGGCACAAGGCTAGCACACACAACTATGCTACGTATGCCTGACAAACTGTGATTTTTCTTTTTTTTTTTTAAATTGTTTATTTAATTTTCAAAATACATAAACAACATAAAGGATACATGAACATAAGTCATATAAGGACAAGTTGAGAATAGAAAACATAGAAAAAACAAACTGGGTATGTCCCACACTCAGTCCTTGCACCGGAAAACGAACATAGATTCTGAGTAAGTGCGCAAAAAATTCCGGTCAAAAGTTGGTAAGTTACAAATATCAGACCATGCGTCCTAAGGAAGATCTGTAATAACAAACAGCTACTAGAACAACAAAAAACAAAAAATAAAAGTAGGTGTACCGGGGGGGGGGGGGGGGGGGGGGGAAGAGAAGCAAAGAAAGATCCCCTAAGTGAAACTCCAGAATTAAAGCATACGAACAGGTGAAATAACGAGAGACATACAAACAATGATTTAAGAAGTCAGGGTCATCCTGGAAAACCAGGATAAGAAACAATCTTTAGGTTGGTTGAATTAGTTGAGCTCAGGACCATCACAGCGCAGTGTAAGTGATGCAAAAAATCAAGATTATGTTTGACTAGCAAAATGGTTAATAAAAAGCTACCGGGTGTCAGAAGGGGCAAGTTGCCATGGAAGTCATGTGTGAAGGAACTTGTCGTATGTCCATGCCTCCCAGCTAGATAGCTACTCCATCCTATAGATGTCCTGAACTTTTTTAATCCATTCGCTAATGTGAGGAGGGGACGTTTGTCGCCAATGTAAAGAAATCAAATGTTTAGCTGCAGCAATCAGAAGGGGAAGTAAGTCGTGTTTCTTAGGGTTATACGATTTTGTGGGGTGACAGCAGGACCTCTTGGGGAGTTAGGTTACATTTTATTAATCCTATCTGACGGAGATAGTCAAAGATATCCCCACAGAATTTAAAGATAATTGGGCAGGAGACCAAAAAATATGCGCCAATGAACCCTTTGACCTCATACATCTCCAACAAAGGGGAGTGTCAGAGAGACCTAGATGATAGAGTGACTCAGGGGTTCTATACCATCTGGAGAGTACTTTAAAGGCATTTTCTTGCAACAAAACACATCTTGAGAAACCGTGTGAGTGTCCCAAAACTTGCTCCGTCTCTTTATCTGAGAGAGATATGTTTAGTTCAGATTCCCATGAGGATATGTACAAGGGTTTAAACTGAGTTTTGGGGGAAATTAGGTTATAACATAATTTGGATATTAATTTAGGGGATATGGGTTTAAGTCTAACAAGAAATTCCAACCATAGCCAGTCTGTATTATACTGTATGCCCGACTTAAATTTTGAGATAATATGCTGAACATAGTGTATTTGCATGAAGTCTCTGGGTCGTTTTTTGGCATCTTGAGGCCATTTATCTACACATTTGATCTGGTTGGTAAGTAACTGCGAAATTGGGAGAGCCGGCAAAGAATTCCATAGACCATATGCGTCTATGTATTTTGGCTCCATAAGCCAGGGTATAATCTTCAAAGGAATATTATCCAGGAAAAGACACTGTAGCCATTTATTTGGGATAAGCAATCTTCTAATAGCCAGGGTGTTGTTGGTTATCATCTCTAGTGTGCCCTGCAGGGGGGCAGCAGAGGTCCAGAGATATATCTCCGCCTCTTTTCCTAACAATATAAGATCAAGGTTAGAAATTTTTTGGTCAGTTCTAAGTTTAGTCAGATTTATCCAACGGGCTAAGTGGATTGCCTGATAGTAAGTCCTGAGACTAGGAAGTCCAAGGCCACCCTTCTTTTTTGGAAGTGAGAGGATTTTAAAGGGGAGTCTGGCTCTCCTGCCCCTCCACACAAAACCGTTGATTATTCTCTTAGCTATTACAAAAAAGGACTTGGGGAGATGTATGGGTATCATGTTCATATGGTAGAATATTTTTGGTCGTATATAGGATTTAATTATATTTATCCTACCAATCCAAGAAAGATATGGCAGATCATATGATTTGAGAAGTGTTCGAATAATATCTAAGAGAGGTTAAAAATTATGTTTATAAAGAGTAGAGGGATCTGCAGTAAGGAAGACTCCCAAATATTTCAATTTTTCAGTGAGCCATTTGAAGGGGGTAAGCTTTTTGAGTTCTGAGACTATGCCATCTGTTAATGAGATGTTCAGAACCTCCGATTTATGCATATTGACTTTAAAGTTAGAGATGACTCCAAACTCGTCGAGTAATTTCAGAAGAGTAGGGAAAGCTGTCTTTGGGTTTGAGATTAAAATCAGGAGGTCATCCGCAAAAGCAGCTGTCTTAAATTCTGTTTGGTCCACTATTAGTCCTTTGATCGACTCCTCCTGCCTTATTTTCTGTATTAGGGTCTCCATGACCAACACAAAAAGGGTGGGGGAGAGGGGGCAGCCCTGCCTAATTCCGTTTCCAATTCCAAAGGGACTCGAAAGTAACCCGTTGACTCTAACTCTAGCGGTTGGGAATGAGTACAGCGTCATAATGGCATCAATAAGAGGCTGGGGGAAGTCAAACTTCCGTAGAGTGCAGACCATATAATGCCAATTGACTCTGTCGAAGGCCTTCTCGGCATCAGTTGAAAGCAGAGCCAACGGGATACCGGAACGTCTGGCATGTGAGATGGCTAAGAGAATTTTTGTGGCATTTTCCTTACCCTCCCGTCCCTTAACAAAACCCACTTGATCAGGGTGGATTAAGGATTCTAGGACAGTGTTGTTTCTGGTTGCAAGAATTTTTGCCCAGAGTTTTAAGTCTGAGTTTAACAGAGAAATGGGGCGATAATTGCCACATAGGCTACCGTCTCTCCCGTCCTTAGGGATGACAGGAATATGTGCCTCTAAGGTCTGTTTGGTTGGGGAATTTCCTGCAAGAAAATAATTAAATAGAGCGGCCAAATGTGGGAGGAGTAGATCCGAAATTTTTTTATAATAAGACATGGGAAAACCATCTGGGCCTGGAGTCTAATTAATTGCAATATTCTGCAAGGTGTCGCTAATTTCTTGGGGGGTGACATGAGACAGAAGAACCTCATGGTCCTTGGTATGGATTTTTGGGAGGGAAAGTGAAGCCAAGAAATCTTGGATCCTCTCCACAGCGGTTAAATGATAATCTGTGATTTTTCAACAGGCCTCAGTCTGACAGAACAAACTGTATATTTTTGGGGAGGGATGAATTTTTGGAAAAAAAAATCCAACTAGGTATAGTAAAAAAGCTGCAGCAGCAGCAGACAGTTATGGAGCTTTGGGAAGGATGCAGTGGGACCAATGGACGCACATACAGTGCCTGCAGGCCTTGCACTTATGTGGATATGCTGTGCCCTGCCTGCCTAGCGCTGCAATATTGGGACCCACGAATTAGCCCTAAAAAGGACTGTTCCCAGGAGTTGTGGATGTAAGAGTTGCAGACCTACACTACCTCTAAAAACCACGATTCTGACCCTATTTCGGCACCAGTTCTCCCTACTCTCGCTGAAACAGGAACAGAATGCGGTGAGCAGGGCAGAAATAGAGTCAGAAAATTCAGTTAATGAGGGAGATTCTGCTTCAGTAAGTGATATAGGGGTAGTGTCAATTTTATTGATGCTGGAGCCAACTATTTTCTTATATAGGGAGACTTTTTCCCTTTCTTTGTTTATCCTGTTTATTTGATTCCCAATATTTTCCAGATGCTTTTTGGCATCCAGAAATGATGTGAAGGTACAGTAGGTGTCTCCAGCTCAGAGGAAGATATGGTTTTATTATTTTTTTTTATAAAGAACCCGCATTAACTGAGACCATATGTCTGTTCTCTGCTACCGCAGCTGACATGCTTTTCATGCATTTTCGTACTAATCAGCGGGAAATGTAAAAAATGTAATGGAACTTTTAACCCCTTCACCCCCGGAGCTTTTTCCGTTTTTCCGTTTTCGTTTTTCGCTCCCCTCCTTCCCAGAGCCATAACTTTTTTATTTTTCCGTCAATTTGGCCATGTGAGGGCTTATTTTTTGCGGGACAAGTTGTACTTTTGAACGACATCATTGGTTTTACCATGTCGTGTACTAGAAAACGGGAAAAAAATTCCAAGTGCAGTGAAATTGCAAAAAAAGTGCAATCCCACACTTGTTTTTTGCTTGCCTATTTTGCTAGGTTCACTAAATGCTAAAACTGACCTGCCATTATGATTCTCCAGGTCAGTACGAGTTCACAGACACCTAACATGACTAGGTTATTTTTCACCTAAGTGGTGAAAAAAAATTCCAAACTTTGCAAAAAACAAAACAAAACAAAATTGCACCATTTTCCGATACTCGTAGCGTCTCCATTTTTCGTGATCTGGGGTCAGGTGAGGGCTTATTTTTTGCGTGCCGAGCTGGCATTTTTAATGATAGCATTTTGGTGCAGATACGTTCTTTTGATCGCACGTTATTGCATTTTAAAGCAATGTCGTGGCGACCAAAAAAACGTAAATCTGGCGTTTCGATTTTTTTTCTCATTACGCCGTTTAGCGATCAGGTTAAAGCTTTTTTTTTTTCTTGATAGATCGGGCGATTCTGAACGCGGCGATACCAAATATGTGTAGGTTGGGGTTTTTTTTATTGATTTATTTTGATTGGGGCGAAAGGGGGGTGATTTAAACTTTTATATTTTTTTTATTTTTTTCACATTTTTTTTTACTTTTTTTTTTAACTTTTACCATGCTTCTATAGCCTCCATGGGAGGCTAGAAGCAGGCACAGCCCGATCGGCTCTGCTACATAACAGCGATCATCAGATCGCTGTTATGTAGCTAAAATGCAGGTGTGCTGTGAGCGCCGACCACAGGGTGGCGCTCACAGCCACCGGCGATCAGTAACCATAGAGGTCTCCAGGACCTCTATGGTTACAATGTACAAGCATCGCCGACCCCCGATCATGTGACGGGGGTCGGCGATGCGCTCATAGCCGCACGGCCGGATGCGGTAGTTAAATGCCGCTGTCTGCGTTTGACAGCGGCATTTAACTAGTTAATAGCGGCGGGTGATCGCGATTTCACCCACCGCTATTGAGCGCACATGTCAGCTGTAAAAAACAGCTGACATGTCGCGACTTTGATGTGCGCTCACCGCCGGAGCGCACATCAAAGCGGGGGTCCCGACATGTGACGTACTATACCGTCACATGTCGGGAAGGGGTTAAATTTAACGAATATATAAATAAATCTCTTTAGGATCTCATGAATGCCAGCTCATTTAATTTGTAAGACATTTGATGGGAACATCTTACTACAACAAATAACACTAGGTATAGAGATGAATAAATGGATACGGACTAAAAAAGAATTACCGTATTTTCCGGCGAATAAGACAACTTTTTAATCCCTGAAAATCGTCTCAAAAGTCGGGGGTCGTCTTATACGCCCAGTCGTCTAACACAGCAGAAAATACGGTAATCTTTTATTGGATTTTACACTACTGTTCTCAAAATAACCTCAATGATTAAATAGCCCAACACACAGAGACAGAAAGCAAACAAACTTATTTTGATGTGTGAAGCATGGGTTCCAGACCCAAATTTACTTAATACATTCTGTATCAATTTCATTTTTATCTTTATGTACAACCAATTCATGAGAATTAAAGTTAATATTTTATTGTGTCTGTATTTAAATCATATGCAAAACCCCTTTTCCCATTTGTGTGTATCATGTATTGAATCATGTGGTGCCTCACTGTACTTTGACATGTCTGTCATGGGGTGTGTTGTCACCCAGATTGAAAAATCAAACATACAGATGTGCTCAAAAGTTTACATACCCCGGCAGAATTTTTGCTTTCTTGGCCCTTTTTTCAGAGAATATGAATGATAACACCAAAATATTTTCTCCACTCATGGTTAGTAGTTGGGTTAAGCCATTTATTGTCAAACTACTGCGCGGAAATACATCCACAAAAATCCTTTTCATTTAGAAAGCACATAGTTGGCACCTGAGGACCCTGGGCATCTTTCTCCACCTCACCTCCTTGCAATTCAGCCAAGCAGTCTGAGTCTCATTCATGCAGCATTCTCTTCTGCTTTTTGATGACTCCACTTGCTTACGTTCCATGGCCCATCCACCTGCTCCTGCCTCTGAAGTAGAAGAGACTTAGTACACTGATGCCCAACGAGTTCTGTTGGAGGATGAAAACATGGGAGGGCTAGTGCACACAGTCAATAGACCACCACAGCACATCTTCAATAATGATGAGGAAACACAGGTGCCAATTGCTGTGTCTTTCTCAAACTGGCAAGAAGGGCAGGGATAAGGACTCAGTGGAAGATGATGCAGTGGTTGATGAGTTCTAAGACCCCACAAAGGCCATTCTAGTGATGTGCGCAGTTAGGAGGGAGAGAGGGTGGTCATGCTGCCCCAGCAGTAGAGCAGAAGAGAGAGCAAGGTGCAAAAGCACAGCGGCCGACCACTAGCCAGTATGTCAGCTGCCACTGCCCACCATGCCAAGGCAACGAGCACATCAACCCCAGCTCCAAGGAGCTCCCTGGCATGGCATTTCTTCTGGCAATGTGCTGATGACAAGTGACAAGTGGTTTGCAAGCTGTGCAGTCAGAACTTGTATTGAGGCATAAATGTTCTGAATTTGAGCACCACTTGCATGACAAGGCATATGAATTCCAAGCCCAAGGTGCAGTGGAGTATACACCTTAAAAAGCATAAAAGATCTGAGCCTTCTCCTGCTCCCTCTTCTGCTGTGGTATTGGCCTCTTACTTCCGCTTACTATCAACAGGGCTACCTGCCTCCCCGCAAAGAGAGGATGTGACAGAACCACCACCAGCAGTGTCACAAAGCATCTCAATCCCTCCTGAGAAAGAAGAAATGCCGCTCTACCCACCCACAAGCCATGGTACTGTGTAGAATAGCAGTAACGTGGGATGCAGTGACGAGCAGGAGGCAGAACAAGAGTTAAAGGGTTTATTACAAAAGGATACTCATCGCAGGGAGAGGAAAGGTTAAAAGGGGAGTAAAACTGGGTATAGTGTCGGGATGAGAACAAACGGTTATGAAACAGGTAAACTTATCAGTCTGATGGTTTCCGGGCTGTGGAATCTTGAAATCTCATGGTGGCACTGTAGGTGACACATGAAGTCTCTGGCCTGTTCCTGAAGGAAGTTAAGGCACCATCTGTTAGGGGTCGAGTTCCCGCCTCTGCACAGGGGGAATCTCGGGCCATCTCAGCTGCGGTCTCCCATTCTTCTCCTGCCGTAGTGGAGCCTGCTCAGCGGAGACGTCGGTCCCAGCGTCTCGCTTAGGCCAGGGTCACACTATACCGTAATACGGATGAGTGCTATGCGATAAAAAATCACATAGCACTCGGCCCAATGTTAATCTATGGTGCAGCTCCCATCATCCGATATTTTCTCCGCCGTATTCAGGATCCGAGTGAAATCGCAGCATGCTGCGATTGTCAGCGTATCTCGGCCGAGACTCGCCAATGCAAGTCTCTGTGGTGCTAGAAAAAATCGGATTATACACGAACCATGCATGTGCATTGCGAGAAATACGCACCGGTGTTAGAGAATGTAGTTACCTTGAGTTGCGGTGAGGCGCCCTCTGCTGGATGTCCTCATGAACTGGAGCCTGGTAAAAGTTCCCACGCTCGAGTTCATATGAGGACATCCAGCAGAGGGCGCCTCACCGCAATTCAAGGTAACTACAGATCACCCTGCAATCCATTCATTCCCGGGGTTTTACAACCAAGAGCAGTGCTTTAGCAGAGCTCCTGGCTGTAAAATGATTTAACCCCTTCAGATGGATTTACTTTGTGGGACGTGACAGATCATCGGAAGGTATGAGATATTGTTGATTTTTTATTTTTACTTTGTTACAGAACGAGGGTCTTCAGCTGGATTAAGAGAATAATAAAATATTACAACAACCTGTGTCTTTATTTCATTAAAGGACTTTGTAATAATGTGTGTGTATTTTATTAACCATTTCGTACTATTGGATTATTAATGGATAGGTGTCATAATTGACGCCTCTCCATTATTAATCTGGCTTAATGTCACCTTACAATAGCAAGGTGACATTAACCCTTGTCAGTTTTGCAAGCCTGCGAGAAAATCTCGGCATACGGATGCCATACGGATGTCACACCGATGTCAAAAGGATCATTTGATGTGAGGAAATCGCATCCTCGCACTGCACATGGAACACTGTTTTTGAAACATTTGTGCGATTCTCGTCCGTGAAAAACGGACATTTTTTTTATACGTTGTGTGTGTCCCCGGCCTTACTCTGACTCTGTGCAAAGGGTTACTGCTGCTTTTCCAGCTTCTGCCATTGAAGCCAGTGCTGGGCAGCGGCGAGCAGATGCTTTTGGGACTAAGTCCTGCTTTTCTCCTTCTGAGCATGCCCAGGGTAAGATCTCTCATTGGAGATTGAGGGTCACATGCTTGGATACTGCAGCAAAGCCCATTGGTTCTCCAGGAAGGTCCTGAAGGTGCTCAGGCTCTGTGGCAGCCTCTCATTTGCCCTTCTAGGAAGGTCTTGTACTTGCTGCAGCTATATAAGGTTCGCATGGCCGCACGGCCATGCACTAGTATCAATGCAAGTTATGTGTTTTGCGCAAAATGTGGTCACGCTTGTGTGGATTCAGGGACCCAGCTGAAATAAGCCACCTAGAATACCGGCTCCTCCGGTGAGGAGATTGTATGTTTGCCTCCTTGACTGCGTGACCACAAGCTGCTTTCCGCTCAGCAGTTACTGTGTATTCCTGTGAAGTTAAACAGGACACAGCTCTTTCTTTGTAGCGACTCTGTGAAGCAACAAAGATCGCTTCTACCGCCATATAGTGCCGCCGTTTACCAGCAGCAGGTTATTTTCCTGCACGGTGGACCCCGGGCTGCGAACGCACCAAATAACATCTCTATATTTACTTGGTGCGTTCCGCCAGCTCTAACTCCGTCTCTTGACAGAAGAGGCGTATCCTGGCTCCCCAAGGCGAGGTTCAAGGTTACTCGAATGAAATATGTGGTGTGAAGCAGTCTCTGACACTGCTGGAAAGTTTCTCAGTCCAGTGACAGTGATGGGGATAGAGCTACACAGCCTTAGATGATTCGCCTGGTCAGGCTAAAGTGGCCCAGTTGCGGCAGTCAGTGGAACGATGGGGGACAAACCCTCGGTCTCAGGGGTGAACTGGCACATGAAACTACGTCCCTCACAGTCAGTGTGCGCAAGGGCTGAGGATCTGCAGCCACTGTAGATAATAGTGTCTCCAGAATTACCACCTGCCAAGTGACACCTAGTTCCCATTGTAGTTGAACTTTCCGATATAGTAGTCCATTTTTCATTTGGAGTCTTTCCCATTGTCGTAGAATCCACAGAGTCTCCAGGGGCAAGACATTTCTTTCTACTTGATTGGGAAGTTGCTTAGATGTTACCCACTGTCTCAGCTGGGCCACTTCCCCATCTTACTGCAGTAACCGAACCCACTCATTACGGGATCGTCCCAAGATGCCCTCTCTGGCCACCACTTACGTACCTGTCCCTGCGTGGCTACCTCCACCCTGGCAGAGTCTAAGAACCTGGGGATCTCCTCATCTTCTAATTCCTCATCTCTGTTTTTCCCTGCTCATACATGTTTCACTCTGGATAAGGCGTCCGCATGAGTGTTCTAAGCCCCCTTTTGTAGGTGATTTTATATTGAAACTTTGCCATTCTAGCCTCCCATTGTTGCTCCAGAGCTCCTAGTTTTGCATTTTCTAAATGAACCAAAGGGTTGTTATCAGTGCGTACCAATACTTCAGACCCAGATAGGTATTTCGCGAACTTCTCCGTCATAGCCCACACTTACGCCAGCAGCTCCAGCTTGAAGGAACTGTAATTATTGGGATTTCATTCGGAATCATGAAGGGACCAACCAGCATAAGCAATCTCCTTCTCTCTCCCATCCTGGATCTGCGACAACACAGCCCAAGTCCATGCAAGCTTCCATCGGTGTGGAGAATGAATGGTTGAGGGAAGTCTGCATAAGCCAACACAGGTGCATCTGTCAATGCCTTTTTCAGATTTTTAAATGCCTTTTCTTGCCACTCTCCCCACCAAATAGTCAGGTCCTTGGCGCCTGAGGGTACTCCCTTTAACAGCTCCAGTAGAGTGTTCATTATGTGGGTAAAATTCTTCACAAAGCATCAATAATAACCGGTTAGCCCCAAGAATGCCCAGACATCCTTCACCGTAGTTGAGGTAGGCCAATCCTGTATTACAGTGATTTCCCCCCTGTGACGGATCTATGCCTTCATTAGGGACAACGTGACCCAGGTATTCTATTTGGGTGCGAAACAGATGACATTTCTGAGGCTTCACTTTTAGACCGTGTCTTTGGAGGCTCAACACGTGTTCCAGCCTTTGTAGATGGTCCTCAAATGAAGCGGCGTAGACTATGATGTCATCTAAATAGATGAGGGTGGCTTCAAAGTTTAAATCACCTTAACAACTCTCCATCAATCGTTGAAACATTCCAGGGGCATTGGCCAAACCGAACAGCATCTGGTTGAATTCATACAGTCCCATAGGAAGTATAAAGGCTGTCTTTGGCCAGCTCTGCTCTGACATCGGTACTTGCCAGTAGGCACTGGCTAGGTCCAGCGATGAAAATAATTTGGCCTTTACTAGTGCAGACAAGGATTCTTCAATCCTGGGTAACGGATAGGAATCTCGTATGGTACAGGCATTGAGTTTGTGATAGTCTACACAGAAACGCAGAGTGCCATCATTCTTTTGCACTAGCACAATGAGAGTGACTCATGGACTTTGACTGTCCCTTTTGACACCCTTCTGCAGCATCTGAGTTAGAATACCTTTCACCTCTTGATATAATTGTGGCAGAACTTGTCGATACTGCTCCCTTATGGGCGTGGCATTCTCAGTCCGAGTGAGTCAACCTTCTCCTGCTGCACGCTCTGTCTTCCCATCAAGTGTCCCACTTTCCCGTGCACAGTGCCTTTTATGCCTGACACGCTCCTTACAGTCGAGTCAGGTCTGTCCGTTTCAGAAAGCTTTCCCCCTGGCAACAATGGTGACAGCCCCAATAGTTCCAGAACCGACACGAGAGAGGCATCACCGGCCCGGTCCTTCTTCCTACAACTGAATGACAGCATTTCCAAATACCTGCCATTTAAAATGGTGCCATTTTAGCTGATGGAGATAGAAAGTTTAAAAAAAGTAATTTTGGTGGCTCGCTTACAGTACATTATTCTCAGCCGCCTCTACTTTTCAAGGCAAGCCATCCCTGCGCTGGACACACAGGATGTGAAGCAAATTAGGCATTCACTGTGTAACATCATCAGTAGCAAGATCATCTGATACGTGGATGAGTAAACACAGCGGATGATGGGGAAATCAGGGACCACCTTGATATATGTCCTTATAAATTCATACACACATACAGGATATGTCTTGACATGTCCTGGGCTCTGTTTAAGTCATCCTGCTGACAATGTGATTATTGATTAGAATTGCTCACTGCTGATTAAAGTTGTTGATGAGAGTTATGCCTAATAAAGATAAGGTCTAGGACCTTAGCCCCTTGCGTGGCTAAACTCGAGTCACCCCTCATGTAAGAATTACCTGGCTAGAGAGATGTCCTTATTAGGAATTATTACCTGATGAATTAAGAATAATCTTACATGCAATAAACAGCTGATTGGCGCTCGGACATAATGTATATGTGTACTCAAAAGTGTATATAACTGAATGTCCTCATTAAAACTCTTTATGGCTTGATCAGATACCACATCTGTCTGTGTCCATCACTCCGGAGAAATCATTCATTTGGCAGCCATCCAATATCCCTGAGGGTCTGACTTGCAGATTACCCCAACATATTTGGCGTCCCTGGGTGGGCGGTCACAACGACAGATCATCAATATCTGGAAGTCCGGCACATCGCAGATCTGAGACCAGGACACACAGACAATCCGCGGAAAACGGTAAGAACCATTAGCTTCTTACAAACTCTCTCTCTGTGTCTCCGTCTGTCTCGTAATCTGCAGCCGGCCTCCTAGGTATGTTATAGCCAGATCTGTATACACGGCTGTCCATGTTATTTTGGCAAAGAACCATAGAATATCCACGTGATATTTAAAAGGCATATTGGATTGGTTAATTTTATGTGCTGCTATATCTGTTGTCTGTCTTGTTATATGTTTAGCCTATGACTGAAGAGTGACTGAGTGCGTGCATTTGCCCTTGAGGAGACGTCCTCTTGGGAAGGGGTAATAGAGATACGGTGTAAAAGCTGGTTGAATCGGGTTAGGGTCTTTGCAGTTCCCAACAGCGACCTCAAGGGGCACTCTGGGTCAGAGACCACTGTCACGTCCGTCTGTCTGTCTTGTGTACGCATAAAAAGCTGCCACCTCCCTAGATGGTGCTAGTAGATCGAGAGAGAATTTTCATCACGTTACTCTGCCTGGTGTTAGCTAGTTATGTATTTAGGGTTTCTGTGTACATCAGAATAAGTCAGAAAGAGGTGCCCTAAGGTAGACTAGGAGGCCTGAGTGGGATTAGTGAGTGACGCTGTGGCAGTCACACGGGCCACATCACTAATCACGTCCCGCGGTCCGCACGCCTATTAGCTGTACGTTGGCATAGGTTGCAAAGGAGCGGAAAAAGGGGACTTGGAAGTTAGCCGCCAACACTGTTACGTACAGGTTAGCACAGGGCTATGAGTTAGAGGCCGTAAAAAGTGGGCACTAGGGTTGAGCGAAACGGGTCGGCAATTTTCAGAAGTCGCCGACTTTTGGCAAAGTCGGGTTTCATGAAACCCGACCCGACCCCTGTGTGGGGTCGGCCATGAAGTCGGCGATCTTCTGAATCTGGAATCGGAATTCCGATACCGATTCCCGATATGTTTAAGATATCGGGAATTGGTATCGGAATTCAGATTTAAGTGTACAATAAAGAATTAAAATAAAAAATATCGCTATACTTACCCTCTGATGCGCCCTGGTACTAAGCGGGAACCTTCCTTCCTTAGAATCAGCCTTCTAGGACCTTGCGGTGACGTCGCGGTGACGTCGCGGCTTGTGATTGGTCGTGCGGCCGCCCATGTGACCGCTCGCGCGACCAATCACAAGCCGCGACGTCACCGTGACGTCACCGAAGGTCCTGTAAGGGCTGATTCTTAGGAAGGAAGGCTGCCGGAAAGAAGCAGGGCGCGTCCGAGGGTGAGTATATACCTAATAGGAATATACTCACCCTCGGCTTCTTTCCGGCAGCCTTCCTTCCTAAGAATCAGCCCTTCCAGGACCTTCGGTGACGTCACGGTGACGTCGCGGCTTGTGATTGGTCGCGCGAGCGGTCACATGGGCGGCCGCGTGACCAATCACAAGCCGCGACGTCACCGCAAGGTCCTGGAAGGCTGATTCTAAGGAAGGAAGGTTCCCGCTTAGTACCAGGGCGCATCAGAGGGTAAGTATGGCGATATTTTTTATTTTAATTCTTTATTTTACACTTAAATATGGATCCCAGGGCCTGAAGGAGAGTTTCCGCTCCTTCAGACCCTGGGAACCATTGGAAACCCAATGCACTGCATTGGGTTTTGAGTTTCGGCTGACCCCGACCCCGACTGTTTTATAGGATCGGCCGATTTCACTCGACCCGACTTTTGAAAAAGTCGCGTTTCGTGAAACCCGACCCGATCCTATAAATGTAAAGGTCGCTCAACCCTAACAATTACTATCTCCCTACAATAGTCTCTGAAAAGTATGGCAGGCAGCAATAAAAAGGACTGCTGCACACAAAAAATGAGGACAAACAAACAAGATAGCTGTGCAGAAAGGAAGGAGCAACAGGATTTTTGCTTTTAAAAAAGCAGTTGGTTTGCACAGCGGCGTACACACAGCAACGCAGCGATCAGGGAACCTTATAAGCTACAGAGCTGTTGCACAGAAATCTTGCCTCCACTGTCCCTGCAAAGAAATGGTGGTGTTGGACAGTGGAAATCGCTACAGCACAAGCGGTTTGGGGGTTAATTTACCCTGCCTAACGCTATCCCTGCTTCTGACGAAGCGGCAGCATCCTCTCCCTATGCTCAGATCAGCAGCAGTAAGATGGCGGTCAGCGGGAACGCCCCTTTATAGCCCCTGTGACGCTGCAGAAAGCAAGCCAATCACTGCCATGCCCTTCTCTAAGAATGTGGGGACCAGGATCTATGTCATCACGCTGCCCACACTCTGCGTGCACCTTCATTGGCTGAGAAATGGCGCTTTAAGCGTCATATGAAACGCGACTTTGGCGCGAAGATCGTGTACCGCATGGCCGATCCCACGCTGGGATCGGGTCGGGTTTCTTGAAACCCGACTTTGCCAAATGTCGGCGACTTATGAAAATGACCGATCCGTTTCGCTCAACCCTAGTCCCGACTGCTGGCAGACACTACAGACCATGGGTGTTCGAGCAGCCTGAGACTTAGGACCTGCTCAAGATACCTCCATGGCCTCATAGGGCTTGGATGCCTGGACAGGTGACTCCAGAGGTTTGGTGAAGGTAGGCGCCAACCGAAACCTCTGTCTACACTGGGCTCGCTCCAACCTTCACTCGTTAAAACAGAGGTCTATGCGAGTGGATAAAGTTATTAACTCCTCCAGTGTAGCGAAAATCTCCATAGTGGCCAAGGCGTCCTTTATATAGTCAGCCAGTCCTCTCCAAAACACTGGAATCAGGACTTTATCCAGCCACTCCAGCTCAGATGCTAATGTCCGGAAGTGGATGGCAAAATGGCTGACCAAGGACAAACCCTGTATCAATGCCAACAGTTTAGGCGCCGAATCATGGGTGACGCGAGGTCCCATAAAGACCTGTTTAAGAGTGTCCAGGAACCTAGGAGCACTCTGAACCACATGATCGCCACGCTCCCACAGCGGCGTTACCCACTCCAACGCCCTGCCTGACAGAAGGGATATAATAAATCCCACTTTAGCCCGTTCCGTGGGAAAACATGCAGCCAGGAGCTCAAGATGTATAGCACACTGGCTCACGAATCCCCAACACAGCTTACTGTCTCCAGCAAACTTGTCCGGTAACGGGAGACAAGGTAATGTCAGAGCAGGGGTGGCAGTGGACAGACTGGCTGCAGTCATGCTAGCAGCCTGAACAGCGACTGCGGTAACATCCACAGCTGAGGTTGTGCGCTCTAGAGCAGCCAACCTACCCTCCATCTGCTGGATGTACCGTTGTAATTAGGGTTGAGCAACTTTTACTTTTTTGGGGTCGAGTCAGGTTTTGCGAAACCCGACTATCTCAAAAGTCGAGTCGAGTGCAATCGGCCGATTATCGCGAAAAGTCGGGGATCGACCGAAACACGTAACCCAATGCAAGTCAATGGGGAAGCATAGTCGGCAGTGAGTGGGGGCCAGGAAAACACCTACAGTGCCCATTTTAATGGCAAAAACATCCATTCTTGTTACTGAAGCTTGTCAATCTTAATTAACTTTATAATAATAGTTAGGCATTGGAAATTGGGGGTCATTTGGGTAAAGTTGTGGGGGGTAGGGCTGGTTCAAGTTTTTACTGGGCCCAGGAAACGTGGACTACGTCACGGCGGTCGAGCAGGGAGAGGTAAGTATTTCAAGTTTGCAAGTGCTGTGATCCTGAGCAAGCAGGGGGGGCCCACTTGTTCGCATTGGCACTGGCACAGGGCCCCTCAAAGTACGGCGGTGTGTTTGCACGGCGGGGGCGCCTCCCACCGGCAGCGACACTTTTGCATACTCTGAAGGGCCCTTCCTGTGCCTGTGATGTCGCCAACGAGTATGCCCCCCCACCTGATGAAGAAACCTGCACTTTCATCTCCACCTCTTTGTCCCTGTGTAAGGTGGTATAGTATGCGGGAAGGGGAACCTGACTTTCAGCAGGGTCAGATTGTGGCTGTGTAGCGTGCAAGGGGAATGTAGTGGTCTGGGTCAATGTACCACAAGACTCATCTAGCACTGGCTGGGCAATGGGCAGGATGAGGATGAAACACAGATATAGGCCCAAATAATAAAGTGGGCTAAATGCAGTTCAAAATTCATAACAGGACTAACCAGGCGGCATTGGTTTGTTCAGTGGAGTAGAAAACCCAGGAGCGGCAGACACCGTTTTAAGGGCCCAACCACACTAGTAGGCCCAATGCAGTTTAATATTACAAATAAAGGCCGAAAGCCTGAAGATTGAATCTCGGGAAAACAAAACAGGAGAAAACCCAGGAGCGGCAGACACCGTTTTAAGGGCCCAACCACACTAGTAGGCCCAATGCAGTTTAATATTACAAATATAGCCCGAAAGCGTGAAGATTGAAGCTCTGGAAAATAACACAGGACAACACCAAGGTGCGGTAGACACCGTTACTAGGCCCAACCAAAATAGTAGGCCAACTGCAGTGTTATATAAACAACAACTTAATGAGAGCCTGAAGATTGAAGCTCTGCTCTGTTCAGTGGAGAACAGAAAGCAGCGGCAGACACCGTTAGTAGGCCCCAACCACACTAGTAGGCCAACTGCAGTGTTATATTAACAAAAACTACTTAATGAGAGCCTGAAGATTGAAGCTCAAGAAAACCAAACAGGAGAAAACCCAGGAGCGGCAGACACCGTTAGTAGGGCCCAACCAAAATAGTAGGCCAAATGCAGTTAAATATCTGATACTATAGGCCGAAAGCCTGAAGACTGAAGCTCAGCTTTGTGCAGTGTAGGACAACACCAGGGAGCGGCAGACACCGTTAGTAGGCCCCAACCAAAATAGTAGGCCAACTGCACTGTTATATTAGCAACAACTACTGAATGAGAGCCTGAAGATTGAAGCTCAGGCAAGTAAACCTGGAGAACACCTTGAAGCGGCAGACACCGTTAGTAGGCCCTAACCACACATATTAGCAACAACTACTTAATGAGAGCCTGAAGATTGAAGTTCAGCTTTGTGCAGTGTAGGACAACACCAGGGAGCGGCAGACACCGTTAGTAGGCCCCAACCAAAATAGTAGGCCAACTGCACTGTTATATTAGAGTAGAAGAGCATAGGTATGATTCGTCAAACTCAATTTGACAGGTGGACACGCCCCTATCAAAGTGTATCAAAGTGTGTAACCCCTCCCTGTCAGCCAGCTGTCCTCCTTGTCTGGCCCTCCCTTTTTGATTTAGTTTAATTTGTTAATACAGTGAATATTATCCCAGTAATTGTTTTATATTAGAGGTTTATATCTGATTTATATGTGTTTTATAATGGGCACATTATGTATGTGGCCATATTACAACACCCGCAAGTATGGAGCGCGGTGTTTTATACGTATATAAAAAGCAAAGACCCAGTATTGTTATTCTTATTTATATGTGTTTTATAATGGGGCGCATTATGTATGCGGCCATATTACAACACCCGCAAGTATGAAGCGTGGTGTTTTATACGTTTATAAAAAAAAAAAGCAAAAGACACGGTATTGTAAAACGTAAAAGATTTTAATTGTAAAATAAACACATCTCAGAGACATTTCAATGCTGCATCGTACAAAATAAATAGCACGATGATTATACATCATTACACTTCTTACAAAATAAATAGCATCGTTTGAATATACATCATTACACTTCTTACAAAATAATATGGTGATACAAGTCATGTACGTCATATTTATCCAGTACATTCTTTACACAAGTCATGTACGTCATATTTATCCAGTACATTCTTTACATCGTGAGCCACATGGTTTGTAGCATCGGTAGAGACCTTTTTTTAGGTAGCAGAGTTCCACGTGTGGTACCTAATGATGGGGAATGTAAAGATTGGATTGTACGCGGCGTCGTGGTTAGCTTCTGCGGCGTAGATACAGCGTGTGTCTCGCTGCTGGAAATTTTTAGTTCATCTAAAAGCTTCCTAGTAGTGGGATTACCAACAACTGTAGACGGCATATTTAGCTCGGCCATAGCCTGCATAAATGACTCCCACCCCGGCGGTAAATTTCTGCCGGTCAGAGCATGACTCTGCGTAGTACTACGTACCAAATCCAGTAAGTTAGACCCCGGTATTACGGATCCTTTGAAAATAAATTCAGCTTTATTATTCCATGCTGTAACATTTTTATTCTGTAGTAACCTGTTTAGTAAAAATTCAGCATTCTTTTTATATCTTTGGTTTATGTGGCTGACAATTTCAGCGATCTCTTGATTTTTATCAGAGTCGGTATTTAACAATTGTTGCTGACCAGGATCAGGAGTGCTAACGAGATTTAAAGCCGTTACTTCTTTTGAGCTGTGCCGCGTATGCACCAAGTATCGTTGTAGCGTTGTGCTATACATTTTAATTTTCACATCATCGGGGATGTCACGACGTTGTAAAATGTCGCTAATTTCGCCATCAAGGCGATGAATAACACTGTCGCGTATGTTAGCTGTAGCGCCGGGTCTTAGTTTGTCTAGCTCCTGTTTGGGGACTAGATACATTTTCTCTGTATGCTCCATTATCTTCCTGCGAGCAGGCTTGTTATTATAGGGATTGCAAAAGCTAAAAGAGGGCCGACAAAGCCGCCGGTATGCTTTAGTAGCCGCTTCTTTTTCTTTATGGGCTGAGATCTGTCGCTCAGGGTTCTTATAGCTTTACGCCACTTCTTTAATATGCCTTTTTGACGCTCTTTCAGCGGAATCCTGCCTTTTAAGATGTTTAAAGCAATCTCGCCTATGGCTGTAATTAAATCATTGCTTGCATTGCGCAAAATAGACTTTCGGACAGCCGGGGTTGCCTTCACCAGAGTTTTTAAGAGAGCCCAGTTACGCCGGAGTCTCTCAGACTTCTTTACAGCACAACGCACACAGCGTAGAATGTCTGATACCTGGGTAAAATTCACTTTTTAGAAGTGTTTTTCTTTTGAACATAAACAGCAGGCAACGCTGGTGGAAACAAGCCAGTCCTTAAGCGAAGTTCCTCAGGGGTATTAGCTCTCAAATCTACAAGCAAATACCCATAAGGTTCCCGCGTGGCATCCTCAAAAGCTTCTAGGAAAAAACGTGTTTTTCCGGGATACATCTGGAGGGCTAGAGTTAAAATTTGTAATTTATCTCGGGGGTTATTAAAAAGCACCATGTATTTTGTGTTTAAATTTATCGTACGGCTTTTCTTACCCTGACAAAATATGTTTTGAACCAGGTAGAAAATGCTGAGATTTCTGTGGTGCACATACTTGGTAAAGGCTTTTTCTATCTCACAATTTTCACTAGCACTCTCCATGAGATCATCAACAATAGCCAAATTCACCTTCTCCGGCGGGAATAATTCGTCATCTACGAATGTATTCGGCAGACCCTCCACAAATCTGGCGTGGGGAAAAGAGAGAGAGATTTCATCACATAGTTTTTGCCAATACGAATAAAACCAAACAATATTATCAGGTTTCTGAGAAAAATTAGTTTCAATATTATACCGCAGTTGTTTTACAAAATAGCTCTTTCCAGAATTAGACGGCCCTGCTAGAATGCACGAGAATGGGTGTTGCAAGCGTGTATCCATCAGCACAATACTCTGCTAATACCCAAAAGGCAGTGTTGTGAAACCGTCAATTAGTCGGCGCTTTGTATAAACGCACTTTTGTGTTTTGCGTAACGGCCTCGTTTCAATCTCCCAGTACTTTTTATTTCTTACAATGGACGGCTGTTGTACGACAATACGTTTCTGCGTATCTGTGTCAGAATTGCTCGGGTAGTCCAGAACTAGATCTTTTAGACTGTTGAAATTAATAGATTGAGAGTTACCAACATTTAGTGTTATACCCTTAACTTTTAAGACAGTTTTACCTGTGTTGAGTTTGTACCCGTAAGTTTGGGGCCCGCGGATACAAATTCTGTGATGTGTGTACCATCGGGTATTTCACTGGTCAGTTCCCCCAGGTAATCGCCTAAAGGCGGCTGCCACTCACCATCTCTCTGTACAAAAATAACAGAATCTGTGTCGTGATAAAGGCACCTCTCCTGCAGCCTGTCCATCAGCGAATAGAGCTCTAGCCGGGCATACGCTGTTGTAAAACACGCTATAAAAATGTTTGTGTTTTTGTTGACGGTGTGGTGACCTTTTGCGTATTTCCAGTTAATGGTTGCGGTGTCATCATCAAGGAAATGTAACATCGAGATGTCATAGTAAGGCAGGATCAAATACTAAAAAAGCTCATCTGGATCCCTAACAATGCTGGTACATGATAGATTAGATCTCTGAGCAAACTTCCCCCATAAAGAATTTAAGAAAAGCTTGGAGATCTGTCTCTTAGCAGGGTTGACAGCTATATTTTCAGGCCGTAATTGCACACCTTCTTTTTCAAGAAAGGAGTCAATGTACTGCCTTTTCTTGTCTTCATCAGTGCACCAGCTAGGGTAACCAGAGGCTTCCTGCTTCTCCCTCAGATGTAATTTAATGTAGGGTGCAAACAGATCATCAGTGGTTTTAGGAAAATGCCATATTTCATAGATGTGGGCGATCCGATACCCTTTTTCTATCGCCATCTCGAGCTCTATAGTGCACCAGGTGCCTGACAATGCACGCTCTTCATCACTATGCGCACAAATATCTGCCTGGGAATTTACAGCGCATGTGTAGCATAGGGGAAACATTAATTTTTTGTTGAGTTTTACCGGTAGAACTGGAAAAAATAAATCTCTCGGTGGGTAGACCTTGACTTTAGCAATGCCAAAGTATTTTTTAATGAATCCAAAATTGTCATAGATGATGTCTGGATGCCCTACAGGGTATGTTTTAGTTTTGTTTACAAAGGGGTACAGACTGGTGAAATCGTAGTAATGTAAAGTCTCCCCTTCTGCCAGCTGGTGATAGAGCTTAATGGCGTTAGTTCGTCCGCCATAAAGCGCATCACGGGGGTCTAAAGGAACTGGGATCTCTGGTGGAGAAATGATTGAAGGTTAGAATCATTTTCAACCATTTCATTCCACTCATGCTCCCACATCACTCTTATTGTGTAGCCGCAGGCCTGTAAGTAGCGCTTTTTAGCTAAAAAGGTGTAATATAACTGGCCGTAGGACGTGTTTGTGACCTTATTCCTGTCATTTTCATTATAGCACATGGGACACCCGTGATAAAAACACCCCTGAAATTCAAATGCTATGTGCTGGCCACTAACATAGGCATAACCATCTAGAAAATATTTCCCGACTCGTTTTTCACCACCTCTCAATGCGTGGCGGATGTCGATGTTCTCGGAGTGGGCTACATACATGAGCCATTGTATAGCCGGTGACGAGTAGCGCTTTTTTGCCTTGTGATAATTATCACCAGGCAAAATGCCGATGGTCTTTTTTGGAAGAAATTTAAACCTGTACATTGCCATACACACTGAGGCCAGGGTGATGAGCTGAAAAGGATCAACACATCTGCTCACTACAATCATTTGCCTTTGACGCTTACAGTATTTTTTGACATTTTTCTGTGTCATCTGCATAATACGCTCTCTATAGATCTCGCAGGCGTGTCTCAGAATTTCAACATCTTGTTTGCAATAAGATTTTAGCTCAGCCTTGAAGTCAAAAGTTGTATTTACCTGTGCCGCATACCACTCCAGGAACTCTACCTTCTCACCAGGTGACATGTACTCCGTCCCATAATATTTTACATCAGGTATGGGGCCTACATAGTTTTGGTTTTCTCTGGTATTAAAAAAGTGTGGAAAATGCCCTTTGCCTCCTGAAAAACCCATGGCCTGTGGTAATTTACTGAGTTTCATGGGGATAAAATTTAGAGAGTCTATGAACCTTATAGACAGATCGGGTAGCGTCACACATAAGAGGCGGCCGCCTCGGGTTATCAACTTTACCTGTAGTTTTTCAGAAATCAGTTCCTTAACAATAAAGTATGAGTCGTATCTACCACCATTGTGGGCAATAAATGTGTGATCTGAAAATTTACCGCTTGTAAAGAACTGTACAAAGTCATGTTTACAGGTATCACCCTCAAACTCCCAGGAGGGGTGACCATACAGCGTAGTAGCATAAATGTAATTCAGAATGTGCGTACCTGTCTCCTGCATACATTCAAAATCATAAAAGATATAACAATCCGTCTCATCCTGTGCTACATACCGCCGCATGTAACAAAGATGAGCATCGAATTTATTTATACGGCCGCGACATACAGGGCAGCGCAAACCTTTACATTTATGCTCAGTTTCGCTATTTCTGAAAACAAAACGGTTGCATTTATCACAAAATGTTTTAAGCCTGCATAATGTTAAGTCGACTACACCCAAATGTGTGTGATAATCTAAGCACTCGCTCGATCGGCAATAAGTCCTGCAAATAGGGCACCTGGGCTGTTGCTCGCCAGTGGCTTCTACACAATCATCTCTCTGACACGACTTACAAAAATACTGACAGGAATGATTGAAATGATGAAACACAGAATTGCAGCATTCGCAAAAGTAATCAGCACCGATAAAGCCCTTCATATTTTTGATACCGTAGTAATGTTGATCATGGAACAATATGAATACGATTTTACCATTAGCTGTATTGCCGCTCTGAAAGTAGCGCCAGTCACCCTGACTATAGTACAGTACTTTAATGGTGACCCCCAAATATTTTTCAAATGCAGGAATGTCGCTAAAGCTCACTAACTGGCCATCAGGGATGCCCAGTGCTGTGTGTATGTTTTTAGAGTGGCTCAGTAAATCGCCATCAGCGAGATCCGTGTCGGCCATCAGGGCGCACACACTAGCAGCCAAACAGAGGTTTGTCGTGTAATTGTTAAAATCATACAGCCACTGCCTCTTTTGTTTAATGACCTGACTACTCGCTATAGATTTCAAGAGCCTTTTTACACCACCACGGCGGTTTTTAATGATGGTGACGACTAGCTTTAGCGAATTGGTTGCTATGCATTCAGCGTTACTTTGAAGTGTACGGGCAACGGCATTTAAAAAAGATTCGGAATTAAAATCTTCCCTGGTCTGTTTTGTAGCGAAAATAGGATCTAGAGTATCGCCACCTTCAAGTCTTAACTGTACAAAGTCACCAGGTTCAATGTCTCTGATGATTCTATCCAGTAATGACTGAATGCCGTCATGAACAATATTCACACCCTCTACAAATGATCGTACACGCTCCAAATTTACAAATCTAAAATGATTTGTATGTATATGACCGTTGAAGTTGCGGAGAGGCCTATGATGATGATAGATGCGTTGTAAAAATACTGTATGATCGTTGTACAACACATCACCACCAGCGGCTGTGTCAACGTCTGAGGCTTGTGAATTTTGTGTAGATGCATGCATGGCATCTGCAGAGTGGTCACGGCTATGTGAATGCGGGTCTGACGCATGTGGTTGCAGCTGTGACGTCTGTAGAGGTATTGCAGGGCACATGCCGCCACGACGCCTCCTAGCGCATAGCGAGCGTCTGGCGCTGACCAACAATTTTAGAGCCCTCTTTATAACTCTAGCCCTATTATAGCTGGGTGGTGTTGGTTTAGGTGGTTTATGCATACCGTGGCCGACCATATTCAGTCATAATGGGGTAGCGGCAGCTGCTGTCTCGCCATCCAGCTGCAGATTCCGGAGTGCATATAGTTCGGCCTTATTAGCGTGTGTTGGGGTTTGTGTTGATAATAATTTTTCAAAAGTATCACAAAAAAACATTATGTTGGGACCCCAGAGTTTGTAGCGTAAGTAGCGCGTGAACAGCTCCTGAAACACAGTCATTTCAGCGACCCCCCAACTGATGGATTCATGCGTCAGATTTGTAGCTGGCATTTGAATCCTTGGCTTTTTACACAACTTAACACTCGCTGGTAAAGCCCTCTTTAACTGTTTCTTAGCATTAACAGAGTTAGATACACAAGCATGAGATGTGCTAGCCAAATTAGAGGCGCCTGTGGGGGCAGCGCCAGAGGTGTTAGCAGGTACAGTTAGATATGCCGCTGGCGGCTGCATAGTGTGTGACATACGTATAATGATCGGTTCCACGGCTGATTGCTTACCATCAGCGAGCTGATCAATCTCACGTTCTTCACGAGGCATCGTTGCTGTGGCACCCTCGGCGCTTGTTGTGTTTGCTGGGTCTGTAATATGTTCTGCTTTTCGCTTATGTTTTCGGGGTACCTCTACCACTTCTGGATATAGTAGCGTGGGGTCATTCATGCTGCTGGTCGATGGCTGCCCGGCACTTGAATGGGGTATTTCACGATGGACCGCAGACACAGGGTTTCCCAGGCCGTGCACCACACAGGTCGACGATACCGGGGCTGTTCTAACAGGTCCATTAGACGACTGTATTGCCGGCCACACTGGTACTGCGCCATTCTCGGAGAGCTGTAGTGGCTGTAGAGGTGTTGGAGGTATTTTTCTCATGACTTTGCTTTTAGCAGCAGGAAAGATTATACATGTGTCAGATATGCGTCAGATATGTGTCAGATATGTGTCAGATATGTGCCAGATATGTGTCAGATATGTGTCAGATATGTGTCAGATATGTGTGTGATCAGGATCTCATTGGAGAAGCACGTGCATCATTAACTGTACAGAGAGTGTGCACGTATATCAAAACATACACTTACGGTCTAGCGATATGGGGCGGATGACTGCCGTGGCGGCTTCTGGAGCTTCTGTGGGGTTCTCCACTAGCAGGTGTATATTCTCTTTTGTGAAAATCCTTCTAGGCTTCAGTTTACAAGCTATAAATAAAGATATAGGCCTTAGTAGTGACGAGGGGGATTTTCTCAGAGCGGTTGTGCAAAAAAACACGTTTTCATACGATTGCTACCTTTTCCTTTCTTGCTCGCAGGTCCTCGCGGTTTTTTAGGGGCTCTAGAAACAGGACTGTTTCTCGGTGTAGGGGTCTGGTACGACAGGTCTTCAATGATCATCTGATTGTGTTCCGAGGTATCTGGTTCTGGAATCAGGTCGACATCTGTAGAGAATGAATATATATTTACACGTCTAAATACTTAAAAGAGATTCATGTCGCCACCTGTAAAGAATGAATATATATTTACACGTCTAAATACTTAAAAGAGATTCATGTCACCACCTGTAAAGAATTAATATATGATTACACGTCTAAATACTTAAAAGATATATACACACAACCCACCTATGATGTCCTGGGCAAAATCCCATGCATCAGCCTCATCAGCGATATTATACTCAGCTCCGGCTGTATCGCACTCCAGAGCAGGAACACTGTCCAGAGCAGGAACGCTGCAGGTGTTAATAATATCATCTGGGATGTTCCTGACAAATTCATCTTAAACAAGAAAAAATAAAAAATAAATAAATAAATAAATTAATAAATAAATAAATACATAAATATAATATACATAACAGCACTTACTTAGAATGGTACACTAACAGATGCATTTATATAAAGCTTGAAACATACCTATCGCATCCTCAAGTAGCCCGGAAAAAGTCGAAAAATTTTGGGGTTCCATCTAAACATAAATTACCCGTGTAAATTTTTGTACTGTCTATATTAATTTCACACCACAAATATTGTTTATACTAAACAAAATAGGTAATAAGTACACGCTGAATACGCTAGTTAGGCTGTATTAACAGCTATTAACTACTGTATTACACAAATTATTAAACAAATAACAACCTTAATTATGCTTTAGAGATGCATAGTTAAATATAATTAAGCATTTGCGAATAATAAGACAACTGTCTTATATACTTACATTTCCGAATAGGTCAGAGATTAGACTGCGGCTGACTTCTGGTGGATGTACAGGTACAGACAGCTGTATTTATTCTGTGGGTCAGAAAGCAAGCCGAGTGTTAACACCCAGAAACACACCCCAGTTACGCCCCCATCACAAGCCTTTATACCGACGATAAATACAGATTTAACTATATAACAAATATATATACTATATATGAATTAGTGCTGACAAAAATTACCTAACAGGGTATGAAGTGACACATTAGTAAATAAAAGTAAAAATATCTTTATTGACATATTATTTTAAAAATTACATATCTTTAAAAGACAGGGTGTTGGAAGAAATAGGACCTCCAACGCCTCTTTAGAAGAACCGCATGGCAGTCTTATATCTGATTGAAGGGTATAACTAAAAATAGGCAATCAGAAGTATAAATAATACTATATATCAATTAGAAAGATTCAGTTTTTAACTATTATTATTATTATTATTATTTATTTATATAGCACCATTAATTCCATGGTGCTGTACATGACAAAGGGGTTGCATACAGGGGTTATAAATATCATTTACAGTAATCAAGTTTACAGTGACAGGCTGGTACAGAGGGGAGAGGACCCTGTCCTTGCGGACTTACATTCTATGGGCCTATATATCAAATATATACTGTACATGAATTATAATATCGGGGCGCAAATAAATCAGTTAGCACTTACCTTTTAAAATATCAGCTATTCAGACTCGCAGAAAAGCTGTCTTCTGTGCCAAAGCTATAGCAGACTGACCAGTATTTAAAGAAAAAACAAACAACGTCTGTGGCCGGCTCTTCAGCGTTTTCAACCAGGCAGTATCGGATTACACTAATGACTAGCAGCTGTTGTGTAAAAAAGAAAAAAAAAAAAAAAAAACTAAGCAAGTTATCTTGGACTGGGATATTTGGGATAAATACAGCGTTTAATATAAAATTTTATACAGTTGAATTTCTGTAAGAAGCAGACGGCTATTGTTCGTTGAGGCACAGTCATTTATTCAATCACGGTGTCTAATTCCTATGAAATATATTATCTAGGGCTGGAGTGTTTGGTATAAATACAGCGTTTGATATGAAATTTTATACAGCTGAAGAGGCAAGCGACTGTTGATTATCGAGACACAGTCATTTATTCAGCCATGGATTCTAATACCCGGGATCGCATATTAGAAAAACAATATTTTACAGCCAGCAATTCCGGGTCATTCTATGGAATAGACAAATTATTTAGAGCGACGAGAGACCGCGGGATAAAGAAATCTGACGTGTCTGAGTGGCTGGATAGACAAGACGCTTATACGTTGCACAAACCCATCAGAAAACATTTTTTGACAAATAAAATTTACGTCTCGAACATTGACGCGCAATGGCAGGCGGATCTCGTAAGTTTAATCGACTATTCAAGGGAAAATGATAATGTCAAATACATCCTGACGGTGATTGATACTCTATCGAGATACGCGTGGTGTGTTGCTCTGTCATGCAAAACGGGCTCCAGTGTGGCTAGAGCGTTCGAATTAATATTTCAAAATGATAAGCGCATACCGAAGAAATTGCAGACGGATCACGGCAAAGAATTTATAAATTCGTCAGTCAAGCAGCTGTGTAATTTACATAATATTCACCACTTTTTTACCAACAACGCTGTGAAAGCAGCTATGGTAGAGCGCTTTAATCGCACATTAAAAACTCGTATGTGGCGCTATCTCACGAAGCATAATACCTTTAGGTATATTGATATTTTACCGGATTTGGTGCATAGCTGCAATCATACTTATCATTCTACCATACGATGTAGTCCCGCTGAAGTGACAGAGAAAAACGCTATGCAAATCTGGCGCAATATTTACAGTTCTACTATTGCTAATAAACCGATTAAACCGACTTTAAAGGTCGGTGATCATGTGAGAATTTCCCGCTATAAAGATACGTTCTGTAAGGGGTATGAGAAAACGTACAGCGAAGAGATTTTTTTAATTACCGGGGTCTCCAATAAATTTCATAAACCTCTTTATAAAATTAGCGATTTAGCTGGCGACCCTGTAGAGGGGTCATTTTATAAGGAAGAACTGCAAAAAATACCTGCGGACGAGAATCGCGTCTACAGAGTGGAAAAGATTTTGAGAAAAAAACGTGTCGGGGGTGTGAGTCACTGCCTCGTCAAATGGCTGGGGTACCCCGAAAAATTCAATAGTTGGATCCCGGCTTCGGAGTTGTCAGATATATAGCTATGGAAGCGCGCTCCTTTTTCGTGACCCTGCCCAGTAATTCGTCAATTAATATCTACCCCGATAACACCATATCGAATTACAATACCAAGTTAGTGAGGGCCGTTCACCTTTCAGACGCTTATGAAGTGGCGTTAACGGAAATACAGTACCCCCATACGTGGAACACGTTTGAGGCTTTTGAAGGGAACTTCTACGCCGCGAAACACAGCGAACCGCTAGAACATTATCACATAAAATCAGGGTTTTACTCGAACATTCATAAGCTGGTTGCCGCGGTCAATACCCGAATAGAAGCGCTGAATTTATCCACGCCAGCCTACAGAATACGGTATGATGAGCTACGCCGAGAGGTGATCCTACCCGACCCAGCCCCTATACAGTTTGCTCTGGGTACTAAGCTAAAATTTATCTTCGGCCTACAGACCGTCGATGACTCCCCTGCTGCTTTAATGCCGTGGAATCGCCGCTTTTACCCCAATTCAAAGGCTGGTTTTTATTCGCTTTTTGTATACACCGATATAATTCAGCACCAGCTTGTAGGCGACAGTTGCGTTCAACTGTTGCGGACCGTAGAAGTTAGCGGCGATGATAATGATATTGTCACGGTGCGCTACACGCGTCCAGATTACATACCGCTGTGCAAACAACACTTTGACTCCATAAACATTACAGTCATGTCGGACCAGGCTACGCCGGTTAAATTGAGATACGGAAAGTGTATAGTGTGATTACGTTTCAGACCGCGACAGTATTGACACGATAAAATGGTGTCTCAAAGGGTGTATGGAGATCCCGCTGTTTATGCCCGCTACTATACTGCCCAGTCGGGACACGGGCTAGAGGGATTCCGCGGGAGCGAGTACATGTATGGCTCCGGCCTGGCCGGAATATTTAAAGGATTATTTCGACGCGCCGTACCGCTTTTCAGAAAAGGCTTACAATTAGTAAAACCGCACATAAAGACGGCGGTCCGGAACATCGCGACGGACGCCGTCACAACCGCCTCAACGGCCCTTATGAAACGGATAAATACACAACCGCAGCAAGACGGGTCTGGGTTAATTTATGTCGCTAAAAAAGCACAAAAAAGAAAGAGGCGCGCTTGCCCGCCTTTACCGCCGATGCTCATGAATAAAACTACCGCCAAGAGACGGCACCGTCAGAAACGAGTAAGACGCTCTGCGGACGACATCTTCTAATCGGTTATCATGGCTTTCCTGCATGATGCTTCTGTAGAGTGCGCAAAATCTGAACTGGATATTTTTGACGTACCCCCGACACAAACAAGTATAGAGAAATCTCTATTTGTAGAAGTACAGCCGGTTGCGGCTCTGTCAGACAATGGTCCTTTGGAATTTTTCATATCTGGGAGCGGCGATTATTATTATGATCTGAACAATACTCTGTTGTACGTAAGTTGTCACATCGTGAAGCAAGATAACACGGCTATTGGCGCCGGTGCCCGGGTGGCCCTCATAAATTATCCTCTAGCCACCCTTTTTAACCAGGTCGATATTACTCTGGGAGATCGACTTATCTCACAATCGGACAATCTCTACAGCTATAGAGCGTACATAGAGACCCTTTTAAATTACAGCTCGCAGACGCTGGCATCACAATTTACAGCCGGTTTGTTCTATAAAGACACTGCGGGCCATCATAATGACCGGAGCTTGGATGGCGCAAATGCGGGGTTTATCAAAAGAGCCGATGCGGCTTCTCGCTCAAAGCCCATCGACTTCTTGGGGCCCATCTTTGGGGATATATTTAATCAGGCAAAGTTAATATTGAACGGGCTTGACCTTAAGGTTAAGCTAACAAGAAATAAGGATGCTTTCTGCCTCATGTCCGCAGAAGCCGAGCCGCTGAAGGTGCAAATCTCGCAAGCGGCTCTCTACGTGAAAAGAGTGCAGGTGTCTCCGGCTGTCCGAATCGGCCACAGCCAGGCCCTCCTATCCGCAACCGCCAAGTACGCTATTGACCGAACATGTCTGAAAGTGTACAGCATCGCCGCAGGGACACGGATCACGAACCACGAGAACCTCTTCCTAGGCCAGATCCCAAAGACTGTTATATTGGGCTTTGTGGATAATGAAGCATTCAGTGGAGCTTATGCAAAAAATCCCCTTCAATTCCACCACTACCACGTCAACCACGCCGCCTTATATCTGGACGGTCAGCAGATACCCGCGAGGCCTTATAATCCTAATTTTAATGATGGATTAGCCATCAGAGAGTATATGGCGCTTGCCCATATATCCGGCAAGCAAAAGGCTGATTGTGCCATGGCGATAGATCGTGAAGAATTTATGGATGGATTCACTCTGTTTGCTTTTGATTTATCACCTGATCAAGAGCCTGGAGGACATTTCTCGCTCATTAAAACAGGTAACCTACGTGCTGAAGTCCGCTTTGCGCTAGCGACACCCCACACGATAAATATGATTGTTTTTGCAGTCAATCACACCATTCTGGAAATTAATAATAGGAGAGAGATCTTGTACGATTTTAATTAACGATGGACAGTCTGCAGCTTACAACGATACTGAAGTCCGATAATTATACAGATCGCATATTCGCCGATGTGTTTCCGTGTGATTTGCTTCCGGAAGAAAGGGTGACTCAGAGACCCGCGGCATATATCGTGAATACAGACCCGGCGAATCAAGCCGGCCGTCACTGGGTATTAATCGTACTCTGCGATGATAAGACGGGCATATTTTTTGATAGATACGGCCTTAGCCCTGAAAATATTATCTTCCCACGCGATTTTGTGACATTCCTGAACAAGAATTGTGACGCTTATTGTTATCAGAACGCCCAAATTCAAGATCTGCATAGTCACACTTGCGGACATTACTGCGTATATGTTTTACATCATTTAGCGCGCGGATTACCATTCAAAACGCTTTTACAGCGCTTCAGTTCTGATGTACAAAGAAATTAAAGAACCGTAACAGCTTTTATCTCATCAACATTTTCAAATTTAACTACGATTAGAACGAATTATCAATTTAATCAAAATTGCACTTGCTATCAATGATCTAAATAATTGTCCACGTCCTAGTTAGAAGACGTTCAAGGGTGACAGCGCTGACAGCTGCTAGCAATTAGTTCTGTTTTGCTTTACTTCACACAATAAAAGATTTTAAACCATTCTGTGTTTGCTCAGTTATCTGGGATACCAGAGAAACAGCTGTTGGGAAAAAAAAAAAAGTTGTACTAATTGATGAACCATGTGGATGCTGATGTATGTCAATGCATCTTGTGTGTGTGTGAACAGGCTATGCGGACATATCCCAAGCACTACGATCAAATCTGCTTATGTGCTTATGTAGGAGCCAGTCTTTTGTGTTTATTTAAGGAATAGAGGAGACTCACACATTTTTTTCTGACTGCATCCCTGCATCCTGTACACAGACTCATTCAGAATAGACAGCGATCTGAGATAATCTATCAAATATAGTATCAGACTCAATAATCCCAAACCAGTAAACGAAAGATCTAATATAAAAAACACTTACTGTGATAATAATCACAGTCATACTTGCGGGTGTTGTAATATGCCCACATACATAATGTGCGCATTATAAATCACATATAAATGAGAACACCATTAGCCATTAATACTACAGAAACACAGCCTCACTCTCCCTATCAGCGGATTATCAAATAAGGCTACTCTTAATATAGCATATAAACAACTAATATAAAACAATTACTGGGATAATATTCACTGTATTAACAAATTAAACTATATCAAAAAGGGAGGGCCAGACAAGGAGGACAGCTGGCTGACAGGGAGGGGTTACACACTTTGATACACTTTGATAGGGGCGTGTCCACCTGTCAAATTGAGTTTGACGAATCATACCTATGCTCTACTACTTATTAGCAACAACTACTGAATGAGAGCCTGAAGATTGAAGCTCCGGCAAGTAAACCTGGAGAACACCTTGGAGCGGCAGAAACCGTTAGTTGGCCCCAACGATACATATTAACAACAACTACTGAATGAGAGCCTGAAGATTGAAGATCAGCTTTGTGCAGTGGAGGACAACACCAGGGAGTGGCAGACACCGTTGGTAGGCCCCAACCAAAATAGTAGGCCAACTGCACTGTTATATTAGCAAAAACTACTGAATGAGAGCCTGAAGATTGAAGCTCAGCTTTGTGCAGTGGAGGACAACACCAGGGAGTGGCAGACACCGTTAGTAGGCCCCAACCAATATAGTAGGCCAACTGCACTGTTATATTAGCAACAACAACTACTTAATGAGAGCCTGAAGATTGAAGCTCAGGCAAGTAAACCTGGAGAACACCTTGGAGCGGCAGACACCGTTAGTAGGCCCCAACCACACATATTAGCAACAACTACTTAATGAGAGCCTGAAGATTGAAGCTCAGCTTTGTGCAGTGGAGGACAACACCAGGGAGCGGCAGACACCGTTAGTAGGCCCCAACCAAAATAGTTGGCCAACTGCACTGTTATATTAACAACAACTACTTAATGAGAGCCTGAAGATTGAAGCTCAGGCAAGTAAACCAGGAG
Organism: Ranitomeya variabilis; assembly: GCF_051348905.1. Lineage (NCBI taxonomy): Eukaryota > Metazoa > Chordata > Amphibia > Anura > Dendrobatidae > Ranitomeya > Ranitomeya variabilis. The sequence continues at coordinate 599,111,924 of NC_135232.1, read as the reverse complement.
AACACCTTGGAGCGGCAGACACCGTTAGTAGGCCCCAACCACACATATTAGCAACAACTACTTAATGAGAGCCTGAAGATTGAAGCTCAGCTTTGTACAGTGGAGGACAACTGTAATGGGAGACAGACACAATAAGTAGGCCTAAATAAGTAATTAGGCAAAATGCAGTTCAAAATTGGTAAGTGGAGTACACTTGCAGCATAGCGTGGTTCAGCGGAGGAGGGCATGTGTAATTAGTGGCTCTGGCACACGAAGTAGGCCTAAAATAAAAAGGAAGGCTATATTCAGTTCAAAATTGGCAAAAGGAGTACACAAGTGGCATACCTGGGTTCTGTGGTGGAGGACAACTGTTATTACAGGCTTACACAGTTACTAGGCACAAATAAGTAAGTAGGATAAATGCAGTTCACAATTGGTCACAGGAGTACACAGGCGGCATAGCTTTGTTCAGTGGAGGACAACTGCAAGGAGTGGACTGGCCGAGACAGACACAGGTAGTAGGCCTACAATAGAAAGTAGGCTCTATGCAGTTTAAAGTAGGCTACAGGGGTACACAGGCAGCATTGTTGTGGTCAGCGGAGGACGATTTCAAGGAGGGACTGCAGACAGACTTCCTGGGCCTAAAATAATAAAGCAGGCTCGATGCGGTTTAAATTAGGCTACAGGGGTACACAGGCAGCATTGGTGTGGTCAGCAGAGGACAATTGGAAGGAGGGACCGCAGACAGATGTAGTAGGCCTAAAATAACAAAATAGGCTCTATGCAGCTTCCATTATGTGGCAGGGGTACACAGGCAGCATTGGTGTGGTCAGCGGAGGACAATTGGAAGGAGGGACTGCAGACAGACTTAGTAGGCCTAAAATAACAAAATAGGCTCTATGCGGCTTCCATTATGTGGCAGGGGTACACAGGCAGTATTGGTGTGCTCAGCGGAGGACAATTGGAAGGAGGGACCGCAGACAGACTTAGTAGGCCTAAAATAACAAAATAGGCTCTATGCAGCTTCCATTATGTGGCAGGGGTACACAGGCAGCATTGGTGTGCCCAGCGGAGGACAATTGGAAGGAGGGACTGCAGACAGACTTAGTAGGCCTAAAATAACAAATTAGGCTCTATGCAGCTTCCATTATGTGGCAGGGGTACACAGGCAGCTGTTGTGAATTTGGATTTTGGGCTCCCCCGGTGGCCGCTTGTGGAATTGGACTTGTCATCCTCTTTCCTGTTTCACCTGGTTCCATCAGTAGTGGGTGTCGCTATTTAAGCTCATTTCTCTGGTGGTTTCTTGCCGGTCAACAATGTTATCTGATGCCTCTCAGTGCTTGTTCCTGCTTCTAGACAACTACTAGATAAGTTGGACTTTTGTCCATGTTTCGTTTTGCCTATTTGTTCCAGTTCACAGCTGAAGTTTTGTTACTGTGTCTGGAAAGCTCTCGTTGATCAGGGATTGCTACTCTGGTGTTATGAGTTAATGCCAGAGTTTAAGGTAATCTCTGGATGGTGTTTTGTTAGTGTTTTTCTGCTGACCATGAAAGTATACTATCTGTCTTCTGCTATCTAGTAAGCGGACCTCAAATTTGCTAAGACTATTTTCCTGCTGCGTTTGTTGTTTCATCTGAACTCACCGTCATTATATGTGGGGGGCTACTGTCTTCTTTGGAATATTTCTCTAGAGGTGAGCCAGGTCTTATATTTCCCTCTGCTAGCTATTTAGGTCTTAGGCCAGAGCTGGGCATCTAGCGATAAATAGGAAATGCTACCTGGCTATTTCTAGTTGCGCGGCAGGCTTAGTTCATGGTCAGTATAGTTCCATCTTCCGAGAGCTTGTCCCTCTATAGGCTTGCTATGATCTCTGCCTGCAGAGATCATGACAGTTTGACCGGCCGCTAAAGTGTTAAAGACCCAGGTTGAGAAAGGAGAGTTATAAGAAGTCTGCTGGAATTTTTTTTTTTTTTTTTTTTTTTTTTTCTCCAGTTTGCCTTGCTGCAGTCTTTTTTCTCTCTCTCCTCCTAATCTCTGTATGGCTCTGTGTGCACCTGACAATAATGGATCTTCAGAGTGTAACTGCGGGTTTGAATAATCTCATCACGAAAGTACAAAATTTACAAGATTTTGTGGTACATGCTCCGGTATCTGAGCCGAGAATTCCTTTGCCGGAGTTCTTCACAGGGAATAGAGCTAGCTTCCAGAATTTCCGAAATAATTGTAAGCTTTATTTGTCCCTGAAGTCTCGTTCAGCTGGAGACCCTGCTCAGCAGGTTAGGATTGTGATTTCCTTGCTCAGGGGTGACCCTCAAGATTGGGCCTTCTCATTGCCAGCAGGGGATCCTGCGTTGCGCGATGTGGATGCGTTTTTTCTGGCCTTGGGCTTGCTTTATGAGGAACCTCATTTGGAACTTCAGGCAGAAAAAACTTTGATGGCACTATCTCAGGGGCAAGACGAAGCTGAAGTTTACTGCCAAAAATTCCGTAAATGGTCTGTGCTTACTCAGTGGAATGAGTGCGCCTTGGCGGCAACTTTCAGAGAAGGTCTCTCTGATGCCGTTAAGGATGTTATGGTGGGGTTCCCTGTGCCTGCAGGTCTGAATGAGTCCATGACAATGGCTATTCAGATTGATAGGCGTCTGCGGGAGCGCAAACCGGTGCACCATCTGGCGGTGTCTATGGAAAAGACACCAGAAAGTATGCAGTGTGATAGAATTCTGTCCAGGAGCGAGCGACAGAATTTTAGACGGAAGAATGGATTGTGCTTCTATTGTGGGGATTCTACTCATGTTATATCAGCTTGCTCTAGGCGTACAAAGAAGCTTGATAAGTCTGTTTCCATTGGCACCATTCAGTCTAAGTTTATTTTGTCTGTAACCCTGATTTGCTCTTTGTCATCCATTGCCACGGACGCCTATGTTGACTCTGGCGCCGCTCTGAGTCTTATGGATTGGTCCTTTGCCAATCGTTGTGGTTTTGATTTAGAGCCTTTGGAGACTCTTATTCCTCTGAAGGGGATTGACTCCACCCCATTGGCTAATAATAAACCACAATACTGGACACAAGTAACCATGCGTATCAATCCGGATCACCAGGAGATTATTCGTTTCCTGGTGCTGTATAATTTACATGACGATTTGGTACTGGGATTGCCATGGTTGCAGTCTCACAATCCAGTCTTGGACTGGAGAGCAATGTCTGTGTTGAGCTGGGGATGTAAGGGTATTCATGGGGACTTACCTTTGGTTTCTATTTCGTCGTCCATTCCCTCTGAAGTCCCTGAGTTCCTCTCTGATTATCAAGACGTCTTTGACGAACCCAAGCTTGGGTCGTTACCTCCGCACCGTGAGTGCGATTGTGCCATAGATTTGATACCGGGTTGCAAATATCCAAAGGGTCGTTTGTTTAATCTGTCTGTGCCGGAACATGCTGCTATGCGGGAATATATAAAGGAGTCTTTGGAAAAGGGACATATTCGTCCATCTTCTTCTCCCTTGGGAGCTGGGTTTTTCTTTGTCTCAAAAAAGGACGGCTCTTTGAGACCATGTATTGATTATCGGCTTCTGAATAAGATCACTGTTAAGTATCAATACCCATTGCCATTGCTTACTGATTTGTTTGCTCGTATAGAGGGTGCTAAGTGGTTCTCTAAAATTGATCTTCGTGGGGCGTATAATTTGGTGCGGATCAGGCAGGGGGATGAGTGGAAGACCGCATTTAATACGCCCGAGGGCCACTTTGAGTATTTGGTCATGCCTTTTGGTCTTTCTAATGCCCCTTCAGTTTTCCAGTCTTTTATGCATGATATTTTCCGCGATTTTCTGGATAAATTTATGATAATATATCTGGATGATATTCTGATTTTTTCTGATGACTGGGACTCTCATGTCCAGCAGGTCAGGAGAGTTTTTCAGGTTCTGCAGTCTAATTCTTTATGTGTGAAGGGGTCTAAGTGCGTTTTTGGGGTCCAGAAAATTTCCTTTTTGGGGTATATTTTTTCTCCCTCTTCCATTGAGATGGATCCCGTCAAGGTGCAAGCGATTTGTGACTGGACTCAGCCCTCCTCTCTTAAGGGTCTTCAGAGATTTTTGGGCTTTGCCAACTTTTACCGCCGATTTATTGTTGGTTTTTCGGATGTCGTTAAACCACTGACTGATTTGACCAGACAAGGCGCTGATGTTGCTAATTGGTCCCCTCATGCTGTAGAGGCCTTTCAGGAGCTTAAGCACCGTTTTGCCTCTGCCCCTGTGTTGCGTCAGCCTGATGTGAATCTGCCTTTTCAGGTTGAGGTTGACGCTTCGGAGATCGGAGCTGGGGCAGTGTTGTCGCAGAAAGGTCCCGACTGCTCCGTCATTAGGCCTTGTGCCTTCTTTTCTCGCAAATTTTCGCCCGCAGAGCGGAATTATGATGTTGGGAATCGGGAGCTTTTGGCCCTGAAGTGGGCGTTTGAGGAGTGGCGCCATTGGCTAGAGGGGGCTAAGCATCAGGTGGTGGTATTGACTGACCACAAAAATTTGATTTATCTTGAGACTGCCCGGCGCCTGAATCCTAGACAGGCGCGCTGGTCTTTATTTTTTTCTCGCTTTAATTTTGTGGTGTCATACCTACCGGGTTCTAAGAATGTTAAGGCAGATGCCCTTTCTAGGAGTTTTGACCCGGACTCTCCTGGTAATTCTGAACCCACAGGTATCCTTAGGGAGGGAGTAATTTTGTCGGCCGTTTCTCCTGATCTGCGGCGGTCCTTGCAAGAGTTTCAGGCGGATAGACCGGATCGTTGTCCGCCTGATAGACTGTTTGTTCCGGATGATTGGACCAGTAGAGTCATCTCTGAGGTACATTCTTCTGCATTGGCGGGTCATCCCGGAATTTTTGGTACCAGGGATTTGGTGGCAAGATCCTTCTGGTGGCCTTCCCTGTCACGAGATGTGCGAGTCTTTGTGCAGTCATGTGACATTTGTGCTCGGGCCAAGTCTTGTAGTTCTCGGGCTAGCGGACTGCTGTTGCCCTTGCCTATTCCTAAGAGGCCTTGGACACACATCTCGATGGATTTTATTTCAGATCTGCCTGTTTCCCAGAAGATGTCTGTCATCTGGGTGGTCTGTGACCGTTTCTCTAAAATGGTCCATTTGGTTCCTCTGCCCAAGTTGCCTTCTTCTTCTGAGTTGGTTCCTCTGTTTTTTCAGAATGTTGTCCGATTGCACGGTATTCCTGAGAATATTGTTTCTGACAGAGGTACCCAATTTGTGTCTAGATTTTGGCGGGCATTCTGTGCTAGGATGGGCATAGATTTGTCTTTTTCATCTGCTTTTCACCCTCAGACTAATGGCCAGACCGAGCGGACTAATCAGACCCTGGAGACATATCTGAGGTGTTTTGTCTCTGCTGACCAGGATGATTGGGTTGCTTTTTTGCCATTGGCAGAGTTCGCCCTCAATAATCGGGCCAGCTCTTCCACCTTGGTGTCCCCGTTTTTCTGTAATTCGGGGTTTCACCCTCGATTTTCCTCCGGTCAGGTGGAATCCTCGGATTGTCCTGGAGTGGATGCGGTGGTGGAGAGATTGCATCACATCTGGGGGCAGGTTATGGACAATTTGAAGTTGTCCCAGGAGAAGACTCAGCGTTTTGCCAACCGTCATCGTCGTGTTGGTTCTCGGCTTTGTGTTGGAGATTTGGTGTGGTTGTCTTCTCGTTTTGTCCCTATGAGGGTCTCTTCTCCTAAGTTTAAACCTCGGTTCATCGGCCCTTATAGAATATTGGAGATTCTTAATCCTGTTTCTTTCCGTTTGGACCTCCCTGCGTCCTTTTCCATTCATAACGTTTTTCATCGGTCGTTATTGCGCAGGTATGAGGTACCTGTTGTACCTTCAGTTGAGCCTCCTGCTCCGGTGTTGGTTGAGGGTGAGTTGGAGTACGTTGTGGAGAAAATTTTGGACTCTCGTGTTTCCAGACGGAGACTCCAGTATCTGGTCAACTGGAAGGGTTACGGCCAGGAGGATAATTCTTGGGTCAATGCATCTGATGTTCATGCTTCTGATCTTGTTCGTGCCTTCCATAGGGCTCATCCTGGTCGCCCTGGTGGATCTGGTGAGGGTTCGGTGCCCCCTCCTTGAGGGGGGGGTACTGTTGTGAATTTGGATTTTGGGCTCCCCCGGTGGCCGCTTGTGGAATTGGACTTGTCATCCTCTTTCCTGTTTCACCTGGTTCCATCAGTAGTGGGTGTCGCTATTTAAGCTCATTTCTCTGGTGGTTTCTTGCCGGTCAACAATGTTATCTGATGCCTCTCAGTGCTTGTTCCTGCTTCTAGACAACTACTAGATAAGTTGGACTTTTGTCCATGTTTCGTTTTGCCTATTTGTTCCAGTTCACAGCTGAAGTTTTGTTACTGTGTCTGGAAAGCTCTCGTTGATCAGGGATTGCTACTCTGGTGTTATGAGTTAATGCCAGAGTTTAAGGTAATCTCTGGATGGTGTTTTGTTAGTGTTTTTCTGCTGACCATGAAAGTATACTATCTGTCTTCTGCTATCTAGTAAGCGGACCTCAAATTTGCTAAGACTATTTTCCTGCTGCGTTTGTTGTTTCATCTGAACTCACCGTCATTATATGTGGGGGGCTACTGTCTTCTTTGGAATATTTCTCTAGAGGTGAGCCAGGTCTTATATTTCCCTCTGCTAGCTATTTAGGTCTTAGGCCAGAGCTGGGCATCTAGCGATAAATAGGAAATGCTACCTGGCTATTTCTAGTTGCGCGGCAGGCTTAGTTCATGGTCAGTATAGTTCCATCTTCCGAGAGCTTGTCCCTCTATAGGCTTGCTATGATCTCTGCCTGCAGAGATCATGACAGGCAGCATTGGTGAGGTCAGCGGAGGACAATTGGAAGGATGGACCGCAGACAGACTTAGTAGGCCTAAAATAACAAAATAGGCTCTATGCAGCTTCCATTACGTGGCAGGGGTACACAGGCAGCATTGGTGTGGTCAGCGGAGGACAATTGGAAGAAGGGACCGCAGACAGACTTAGTAGGCCTAAAATAACAAAATAGGCTTTATGCAGCTTCCATTATGTGGCAGGGGTACACAGGCAGCATTGGTGTGCTCAGCGGAGGACAATTGGAAGGAGGGACCGCAGACAGACAGACTTAGTAGGCCTAAAATAACAAAATAGGCTCTATGCAGCTTCCATTATGTGGCAGGGGTATACAGGCAGCATTGGTGTGGTCAGCGGAGGACAATTGGAAGGAGGGACCGCAGACAGACTTAGTATGCCTAAAATAACAAAATAGACTCTATGCAGCTTCCTTTATGTGGCAGGGGTACACAGGCAGCATTGGTGTGCTCGGCGGAGGACAATTGGAAGGAGGGAGCAGACAGTAAGTACTCCAAAAAACTAAATAGATGTTAATGTCTCGCAAAAAAAACAAAACAAACAAAAAAAAAGGGTGGCATACTTAGGTACAGGGGTGGGCTCCTATGCTGACTTTCAGACATTGTAATTTTGCGCAAAGTATTTACTGGTGTAAATGTAGTACAGGGCCCCTGCCTATTTTAACTAGCATCATACATGCCAACAAATTGTTATTGTCAGTGCCAGGCATTGAAGGATTTCAGCGCATAGACTAAACAGTGGTGGAGTAGTGAGAGATAGTTTTGCAAGTGGTAAAGCACTGTTTGAGCTGGGGGGGACACTCTCGTGGCCGGCGGTACAGGCCCAGGGCCCCTCATGTTACAACGGTGTGTCTGACGTTGGGTGTGCGCCACCACCGACAGAGACACTTCATTGTACTATGAGGGACCCAGTGGCAGTGCCGTCGACCAAAAGTGGGCACACCCACCTCTTCAGACAAACGGCACTCTGACGGGTGCTTGCGCCAAGTGGTGAGACCACGGCCCCGTGGGGGGAGTTAGGCCATTTAGGGAGGTGTAAACATGTCGTATGCTGTACAAACAGCAGCTGCAAGTTAAGAGATTGGAACAGTCAGTAACACCAGTCCCAAAGCAAGACCTTTTTTCAGGAAAGCTAGGTGTCAGCCGGGAAAGGTGGGGCAAAATAATTAGAAATCCATGAGTGGTTCATTTTAATGAAGGTTAGATCATCAACATTTTGGGTCGCCAGATGAGTCCTTTTTTCGGTCAGTATTGAACCAGCAGCACTGAATACTCTTTCTGATAGCACACTAGCTGTTGGGCAAGCAAGCTCCTGCAATGCATATTCAGCCAATTCAGGCCAGGTGTTTATTTTGGATGCCCAGTAATCAAAGGGGAATGATGGTTGAGGGAGAACATCGATAATGAAAGAAAAATAGTTAGTAACCATACTGGACAAATGTTGTCTCCTGTCACTTTGAATTGATGCTGCAGTACCTGTCGTGTCTGCAGTCATTGCAAAATCACTCCACAACCTGGTCAGAAAACCCCTCTGTCCAACGCCACTTCTGATTTGTGCACCTCTAACACCTCTGCCCTGTTGCCCCCTGCAGCTCGTGTGAGAACCATCACCGGCGCTGTGTGCTTGGAATGCCTGAATCAAACGGTCTACAAGAGTAGCTTGTTTGGTTGCCAATATTTGTTCGAGGTTCTCATGTGGCATGATATTTTGCAATTTGCCTTTATAGCGAGGATCAAGGAGGCAGGCCAACCAGTAATCATCATCGGTCATCATATTTATAATGTGTGGGTCCCTTTTGAGGATATGCAAGGCATAATCTGCCACATGGGCCAATGTTACAGTTGTCAAATCAGTGCATGTGCTGGTTTGAGGAGCACTTTCGGGCAAATCAACGTCACTTGTCTCCCTCAAAAGCCCTGAACCCGGCCTTGCAATGCCAGCAGTTTCTATTGTCCCCTGAGAAGCTTCCTCATTCAAAAAATACTCAACCCCATCATCCTCCTCATCCTCCTCCTCTTCGCCCGCCACCTCGTCCTGTAGACTTCCCTGAGCAGACAATGGCTGACTGTCATCTAGGCTTCCCTCATCCTCGGCTGCAGACGCCTGCTCCTTTATGTGCGTCAAACTTTGCATCAGCAGACGCATTAGGGGGATGCTCATTGTTCTGTCTTCATACACGTTGATACGGTGTGTGATCCGACATATGGCATAAACCACTTCTGTCTCCCAAATAAGCGGACTGTTCTCTGTAGTCTAACTTGTTTATTGGTAAACATGAGCATGGTAAAACTAGAAGAATACAAATGATATGTATAAGTATTGGGCTAAACGATAACACAACTGCAACTAACAGGGAAACATACAGTATGGTGCAACCTCTACATAACTACATACAGCAGATTTCTGGTAACCACATTTCCTGTGTACTGGCTGCTATACAGTAATCACATTCTATAGAACAATATATTACCAGAACAAGGATTGCAATCTTACCGGATAAACTAACCAGGGTGGCAGGTAAATGAAGTAGTTCCAACACAGCTGAATAACACGAGTGAACAGGAAATACAAGAGAAAAGGCTGGGGAATTCCCCAATCCCATGATGCTTTGCTGAAACCCACAATGCAACACTCTATTATTCATGGAAAACACAGGTTATAAATTTATCCACCACTGGGTGGTGCTATAACACAACAAAACCAGAACTATAATAATAGTTAACCTTTTAATGCTTGAAACGAACCCCTGTCCTTCATTAGGAAGGGCAGAACACTCCCCGCTTGGCATCAACCGATGCCACCTACAGGTTCTTTTGGCGAAAACAGTAAGACGAGTTCCGCCACTGGTCTGAGGAATAGTTTGCTTTCCCCGGACTTGCCTACTTTGACCTCGACCTTACGGATCTTCCCATCTTTGCTTGGGAATACTTTAGTGATGAGGCCTAGTGGCCACTCATTACGGTGTGACTGGCTGTCTTTCATGAGAACGACATCACCGGTTTTGATGTTTGGTTTGTCGGTCTGCCACTTCTTCCTTGGTTGTAAGGTGGAGAGGTACTGCTTCCTCCATCTGTCCCAGAAGGTATTGGAGAGACTTTGGACTTGTCTCCACTGTCGTCTGTAGAGGTCCTTGTTGCTAAATTCTCCAGGTGGAGCGCTGAGAATGCTGGCTTTCTGAGTAAGTAACATGGCAGGAGTAAGAATGGTCGGATCCTCAGAGTCACTAGAAAGTGAAGTCAATGGTCTGGCATTAATGATGGCTGAAACTTCTGCTAGGAATGTGGTCAAACTTTCATGTGTGAGTCTTGCACTACCTGCTTGCAAGAAAATGGAGTCGAGGATTCTGCGTGCTATTCCTATCATCCTCTCCCAGGCACCTCCCATGTGAGAAGAGTGTGGTAGATTGAAAGTCCAGGTACATCCCTGCTCACTCAGGTATCTTTCCACACCGGTGGTGTCTAGGTTGGAAGGGATTTGAAGTTCTTTCACTGCTCCTACAAAGTTGGTACCTCTATCGGAGCGTATGTGCTTCACGGGACCTCTGATGGCGATGAAACATCGGAGTGCATTTATAAACCCTGAAGTGTCCATGGACTCAATTACTTCAATGTGGACTGCTCTAATGGACATACAGGTGAACATAACAGCCCAGCGTTTGGCATTGGCCTGGACTCTTCTAGTGTTCCGTGCAACCACAGACCATGGCCCGAATACGTCCAGTCCGACGTTGGTAAATGGAGGTTCTGTACTAAGTCTGTCTGGTGGGAGATTGGCCATCTTCGGCTTTTGAGTCCCGCCACGGAGTTTGCGACAAATCACACAATTGTAAATGAGTTTACTCACGCATCGCTTTGCTCCGACTATCCATAGTCCAGCAGTTCGTAGATTTCCTTCAGTAAACAGTCGTCCCTGATGTTTCACCAAGACGTGGTGGTGTTGCACAAGCAGGGTCGTGACATGATGATGTCCAGGAATTATTATAGGGTGTTTCTCCCCAAATTCCACTTCAGCTTCTTGAAGACGACCTCCAATTCTTAACAGCCCATCCTGGTCAATGATTGGATCAAGCTTCTTCAAGACACTATCTCTAGAAACAGGTTGGCCTTTATCGAGGTTATCTATTTCTTTGGCGTAGCATTCACGTTGTATGGTACGGATTATAAAGTTCTTGGCATTTTCCATGCTTGGAACGGTAAAAGCAAGCTTGCAGTGGTGCCAACCTTTGCAAGGTTTCTGGATGGCGGGTGACGTTGACTTGTAGGATCGAGCCACATGAATTGAACAAACGAGGGCACGAACAAGTGAGTCCCAAGTTGAGAACCTGTTGAAGCGGTGGGATTTGAGGTGATTGTCTTTAGTCACAGTACGTAGAACGGATACCTGAGGGCGGATTTCCTCATCTGCCTCTGGATCCACCAATTCAAAGATGTTTGACTCGTCCACATATGGCGTCGAACGGTATAAGAATGTAGGGCCGGTGAACCAGGTTGTGTCCTTAAGTTGTCTTGCTTCAACGGATCTGGTTGCGTGGTCCGCCGGATTGTGGTGCGTGGACACATGGTGCCACTGTTTAGGTTCGGTGGATCTCCTGATCCTTAGCACCCGATTGCTGACATAGACATAGAAGCGACGAGTTTCATTGCAAATGTACCCCAGCACTACCTTGCTGTCAGTGTAGAACTCGACTTCCTTGATTTCCAGGTCCATTTCTGTCGAGATAAGCTCAGCTAACTCTACTGCCAGCACAGCTGCACAGAGTTCCAGTCTGGGTACTGTGTGTTCACGGAGTGGGGCCAATTTTGTCCGGCTCATAACAAGCCTTACGTGGCATTGTTCATTGATGTCAGTTGTTTTCGAATATGCCACTGCTGTAATTGCCTTGGTTGAAGCATCGCAGAAGATACAAAGCCTTTGCACCTTGATTTCTGATGAAGGCACAGAAGCATATGGTCGTGCCACGTAGAGACTTGACAGGGTTTCTAAAGAATTTTTCCATCTTTCCCACAATTCTTTTTTATCGCTGGGAAGCGGATCATCCCAATCGGATGTCTCTTGGGTGAAGTCTCTCAACATCATTTTACCTTGGATAGTTACAGGGGTTACAAATCCCAGAGGATCGTACAAGCTGTTCACAACGGACAGGACGCCTCTACGCGTGAAGGGTTTCTCTTCTTCGCTGATCTGGAAGGTGAATGCATCCTTTTTCAAATCCCAGAGTAGACCCAGGCTCCGCTGCATGGGAAGGGAGTCTGTGCTTAAATCCAAGTCTTTTAAATCAGTTGAGTAATCTTGAGAGGGAAAGGCTGCCATTAGTTTCTGGCTGTTGGAAGCAATTTTGTGCAACCTCAAATTGGATGAAGCGAGCATTTCTTGTGCCCTTTTCAGGAGACTGACTGCCGACTCCTCTGAGGGTGTGGATTTCAGGCAGTCATCTACGTAGAAATCCTTTTCCACAAAAGATCTTACATCCGATCCATACTTTGCTTCACCCTCTCTGGCTGAATGTCTAAGGCCATAGATAGCGACAGCAGGGGAAGGGCTGTTCCCGAAGATGTGAACCTTCATACGATATTCCACGATGTCCTTGTATGGGTCATTATTGCGGTACCAGAAGAACCTCAAGTAGTTTCTGTGTTCTTCTTTAACAAGGAAGCAGTGAAACATCTGTTGTATGTCGGCCATAAATGCTACTGCGTCTTTGCGAAAACGAAGAAGTACTCCCAGAAGTCTGTTGTTGAGGTCTGGACAAGACAGGAAGACGTCGTTTAAAGAAACACCTCTGGCACTTGAGTCAAATACCACTCTTATCTGACCTGGTTTCTTCGGATGATACACGCCGAAAATAGGTAAGTACCAACATTCCTCGGAATCTTGAAATACAGGTGCAATTTCCGCGTGGCCACTCTGGAATATTCTCTCCATGAAGGTAAAGAAGTGTTGTTTTGTTTCTGGTGCCTTCTGCAGTTTGCGTGTAAGGGAGACAAATCGACTGTAGACAAGTTCTCTGTTGTTGGGTAAGCGTTGCCTCTGTGGTTTGAATGGTAAAGGTGCGACCCAACTCTTTGATTCATCTCTTACTATCTCTCGCTCCATGATGTCCAAGAACAGTCTGTCCTCTATGGACATTGCTACCTGGTTGTCTTCTCTTTTCCTGTGGAAAACTGTGCACCCTATATGATCTTGCTCACCGTCGCATGCATGGTCTTCACAGGAAGGATCAGCTAACGGACAAGGTGGAGGGGTGTGGTGTGGCAATTCTTTAACCAGGAAACTGCTCTCGCATGGCTGGAAGAGAGACGGGCGTCCATTCTCGAGGGTATTGGTGAGCATGCTGTTGACTGATGTCGGCCTGTGTGCTCCACCCAAACAGACATCTCCCACAATGACCCATCCTAGGTCAAGTCTCTGAGCATATGGGGCGTTTTGTGGGCCGTTGATCTGTCCTCTAGCCTTGTGGACCCGTAGTATGTCTCTTCCGAGAAGTAAGACAATAGGAGCTCCTTGGTCGAGCTCTGGTATCAGGTGAGCTATACATCTCAAGTGGGTGTGATGAGCTGCTACCTCTGGTGTAGGTATCTCAGACCTGTTGTCTGGAATCTGGTTGCACTCCAGTATTGATGGCAAGGATAAGCAGGTTTGACCGTCTATAGACTCTACTTTGAATCCAGTTGCTCTCCTCCCCGCCGTCTCGACAGTACCTGCACATGTCTTCAAGGAGTACGAAGAGCCGGGACCAGCAATGTTGAAGGTGTCGAAGAGAAAGGATTTAGCTAGAGACCTGTTGCTCTGATCATCCAAGATTGCATATACCTTGATCGCCTTATCCCGTTGGCTCGCTGGGAATACTCTGACAAGACAGATCTTTGAGCAGGATCTTCCTGCTACGAGTTCCTTGCAGATTTCTGTGCACCGAGAAGTGACCACTGGGGTGTCCACGTCGGGGTCCGTCTGTTTTTCGGCAGACTCTTCTACTCGTGACGATACCCCTGAGGGTGGTCCAGGATGTAAGGCCGTGTTGTGCTCCACACTACTACATTCTGTGCATTTCACACTGGTTTCACAGTTCTTGGCGAAGTGTGAGGTTGTCGCGCAGCATCTGAAGCATATCTTGTTTTCCTTTAGGAAACTCTTACGGTCTTCTAGAGACTTCTCCCTGAAGGCTCTACATTTTAGGAGAGGATGAGGTTTCTTGTGTAGGGGGCAGTGTTTGCTGAGATCCTGTGGTTTGTCCTCTTCTGGAGAAGACTTACTTGCCCTGTAAGGAAAACCTGTGGAGGTAACATTAGTTTTGTGGACTGCCACTGGTGTTTTACTGGGTTTTACACCAGAGGCAGCGGTACATGACATAGTGAAATCGAAACTAGGGTCATTTCTAACTTTAGCCTGCTGAGCAACAAAGTCTACAAACACCCTGAAAGGAGGAAATGGTACCTTATGAGCCTGTTTGTAACGGGACCCGTGACTGACCCACTTTTCTTGTAAGTTGTAAGGGAGCTTTTGGACAATCGGGTTGACACCTCTGGCAGTGTCCAGAAATGCCAACCCTGGTAGATCACCTGCCTGAGCAGCATGTACCTCCATTAACAAGTCGCTCAGTTCCCTGAGCTTTTGATAACCCTTATTTGCTATCTTGGGGAAATCATCAATTCTTTTATACAAAGCATTTTCTATAGCTTCTATTGACCCATAACATTCTTCGAGTCTCTCCCACACCATACGAAGTCCTGTGTGTGGGTACTTTATGTTAATGTTCCTGATTCTTTTGGCATGTTCAGCTGACTCGCTCCCAAGCCACTTAACCAGAAGATCTAACTCTTCACTACTGGAAAGATGCAAGTCTCTGATGGCATTCTGAAAAGAGGCTCGCCATGCTCTGTAGCTTTCAGCTCGATCAGTGAACTTTACAAGTCCCTTGGTCACCAGCTCCCGGCGGGTAAAGAACCTTGCAAAGTTCATAGTGGCTGAGTCTGTGCCGACGTGAGCTGGTGTACTGTTGTTATGCGGTGTTTGTGGTGCATCCTCATACCTGGTAGGAGCTTCTGGCATAGGAAAGTCTGTATAAACCCGTTCAGTGGCGAAGGGTGTCCCTGTCAGTCTGGGTGGAGGCCGTACCTTCTGTTCCGTAGGACGGTAGTGGTGATCAATGTCGTTTCGCAGTATACTTTCCTGCTTCCAGTACGGTGTTTGGAGGAAGGATCTCTGGTAATCTGTATAGGCTGGTTGGTGTAACGGATCAGAGTTGTCTTCCACTTTGGAATGTTGGCGGACATATTCTGAGACGCGTTGAGCAGGGTCCTGATGATCAAGGTCTGGTCCGTGTATGTCGCTGCCTCGCTCGGATTCAGGAAACTCCACGGCTTCTAAAAACTCAGCTTTGGCTATTGCGGCTGCTGCTTCTTTTTCAGCGGAAAGCCTTTCTAAGGTCGCTTGCAGGCGGGCTCTTTCTGCTTCTTGTTCTGCTCGCAGGCGGGCTCTTTCTGCTTCTTGGCGGGCTCTTTCTGCTTCTTGGTCTGCTTGTCTTAACTTTAACTGCATCTCTTGTGCAGCGAAGGAGGATCTCACTTTCGCCGCCTCAGCTTCTGCTCGGGCGAGGGTGGCAAACCTTTTCGAGGAAGACTTGCTAGAGCGGCTTGTTTGGGACCTCGTCCTGAGTGAAGATGTTTGACTTGCAGACATTTTATGTCCGTTTGCAGGCTGTAGGACGTCTCGGAGCGGGTAGGGGTGACTTCAGCATGGACTGAGACGTGTGGTGCTTGGTGGGCTGCACTCTCGGTACTTGTGACTGTATGGCGGCCGCTGTGGTATCTGCAGGCAGTGCGGTGTGGTACAAGCGGCTGCGTAGGTGGTATTTGCTATCGCTGGCGTCTAGCCTCCCTTTACTGTAATCCCGGCACCTAGCTCCCGTTTTACTGTAATCCCGGCGCCTAGCTCCCGTTTTACTGTTCTGTCTTCATACACGTTGATACGGTGTGTGATCCGACATACAGCATAAACCACTTCTGTCTCCCAAATAAGCGGACTGTTCTCTGTAGTCTAACTTGTTTATTGGTAAACATGAGCGTGGTAAAACTAGAAGAATACAAATGATATGTATAAGTATTGGGCTAAACGATAACACAACTGCAACTAACAGGGAAACATACAGTATGGTGCAACCTCTACATAACTACATACAGCAGATTTCTGGTAACCACATTTCCTGTGTACTGGCTGCTATACAGTAATCACATTCTATAGAACAATATATTACCAGAACAAGGATCGCCATCTTACCGGATAAACTAACCAGGGTGGCAGGTAAATGAAGTAGTTCCAACACAGCTGAATAACACGAGTGAACAGGAAATACAAGAGAAAAGGCTGGGGAATTCCCCAATCCCATGATGCTTTGCTGAAACCCACAATGCAACACTCTATTATTCATGGAAAACATAGGTTATAAATTTATCCACCACTGGGTGGTGCTATAACACAACAAAACCAGAACTATAATAATAGTTAACCTTTTAATGCTTGAAACGAACCCCTGTCCTTCATTAGGAAGGGCAGAACACTCATGCTTATTATGGCGTTGTCTGCACTAAACAGCCGTGTGCATTCCTCAAAACACTGAAGGACTTGACACAGGTCTTGTAGCTTCGACCACTGCACACCTGACAACTCCATGTCTGCCATCCAACAGCCTACCCATGTATGTGTATCCTCCCACAAATACATAAAAGCACGCCTCTGTTCGCACAGTCTCTGAAGCTTTTGCAGTGTGGAGTTCCACCTTGTTGCAACGTCGATTATTAGGCGATGCTGGGGAAGTTTCAAAGACCGCTGATGGTTCTGCATATGGCTGGAGTGTACGGGCGAATGGCGGATGTGCGAGCAAAGTCTGCGCACTTTCAGGAGCAGGTCGGGTAACCCCAGATAACTTTTCAGGAAGCACTGCACCACCACGTTTAAGGTGTGAGCCAGGAAAAGGAATGTGTTTCAATTGTGAAAGGGCTATGGCAGCCATAAAATTCCTTCCGTTATCACTCACTACCTTGCCTGCCTCAAGATGTACAGTGCCCAGCCATGACTGAGTTTCTTGCTGCAAGAACTCGGACAGAACTTCCGCGGTGTGTCTGTTGTCACCCAAACACTTCATTGCCAATACAGCCTGCTGACGCTTGCCACTAGCTGTTCCATAATGGGACACCTCGTGTGCAACAGTGGCAGCTGCGGATGGAGTGGTCGTGCGACTGCTGTCTGTGGACGAGCTCTCGCTTCTGCTGGAGGACGAGGTGGAGGGGGGACGAACGCCTACAGCCAACTGTTTCCTAGACCGTGGGCTAGGCAGAACTGTCCCAATATTGCTGTCCCCTGTGGACCCTGCATCCACCTCATTAACCCAGTGTGCCTACATGGAGACGTAAAGCCCCTGGCCATGCCTACTGGTCCATGCATCTGTTGTCAGGTGCACCTTTCTACTCACAGATTGCCTGAGATCATGGACAATGAGGTCTTTTACATGCTGGTGGAGGGCTGGGATGGCTTTTCTCGAAAAGAAGTGTTGACTGGGTAGCTCGTAGCGTGGTACAGCGTAGTCCATCAGGGCTTTGAAAGCTTTGCTTTCAACTAACCGATAGGGCATCATTTCTAACGAGATTAGTCTAGCAATGTGGGCGTTCAAACCCTGTGTACGCGGATGCGAGGATGAGTACTTACTTTTCTTAATGATAGTCTCATGAAGGGTGAGCTGGACTGGAGAGCTGCATAGGGTGGAACTAGCGGGGGTGCCGGTGGACATGGCAGACTGAGAGAGGGTTGGTGATGGTATTCTTGCTGTTGCCCTATATACAGTGTTTCCTACCACGAACCTGGTGATTCCCTGACTGCTTTGGCCTTGCGACGAAACCGCCACATTTACTGCAGGTGGTGTGGTAAATGTTGGGCTTACAGTGAGGGAAGGGATGTAGCGTTGCTGACTAGCTTCATTGTGAGAGGGTGCTACAACGTTAAGGGACATTTGGTAGTTAGTCCAGGCTTGCAAGTGCATGGTGGTTAAATGTCTACGCATGCAACTTGTATTTAGATTTTTAACATTCTGACCTCTGCTGAAGGTCCTTGAGCATTTCTTACAGATTACTTTGCACTGATCATTTGGATCTTAGTTAAAAAAATGCCAGACTGCACTCTTCCTACTATCGGATACCTTTTCAGGCATTGCACACTGAGCTACTTTAACCGGATGGCCACGCTGTCCTACAACTGGTTTTGGTTTTGCCACACGTTTTTGGCCAGATACGGGCCTGCCAGATGGAACCTGTTGCGATGTTGATGCCTGCTGCGGCTCCTCCTCCTCCGCTTCAGAGCTACTGCCGCCTGCACCCTGTTCCCCCAATGGCTGCCAATCGGGGTCAACAACTGTGTCATCTATGACCTCCTTTTCTATGTCCTGTGCACCTTCCTCTGGGTCACCGTGTAAGCCGGTGCTATAGCGTTCGTGACGGGGCTCCATAGTCTCATCAGGGTCAGATTCTGGATCAGTACACTGCGAGGGCAGTGTTCTGATCTGAGTCAAAGGAACAGCATAATAATCTGGCTGTGGCTGTGCATCTGTGCACTCCATGTCCGATTCATCTTGTAATGGGCATGGCCTGTTAACAATTTCCCTTTCTAACCCAGGAACGGTATGTGTAAAGAGCTCCATGGAGTAACCTGTTGTGTCGCCTGACGCATCTTTCTCTGTTGCTCTGGGTGAAGAACACAAGGAAGCGACTTGTCCCTGACCGGGAACATCCACTGACGACGCGCTGCTTTTACATTTTGCACTTTCCGAGGAGGAGGCGAAAGAGCTAGAGGCAGAGTCAGCAAGGAAAGACAAAACTTGTTCCTGCTGCTCCGGCTTTAAACGTGGTTTTCCTACTCCCAGAAAAGGGAGCGTTCGAGGCCTTGTGTAGCCAGACGATGACGCGGGCTCAACAACTCGAGACTTAGGGTCTATATTGCTTTTCCTTCGACCACCTGATGCTCCACGACCACCACCACTACCATCATTACCAGCCGGAAATGACCGCCCACGGCCACGACCTCTTCCACCAGACTTCCTCATTCTTGGAAAAATGAAACCAAACTAACAACCGTTATGTGGTCCTGTACAAGCAGGTAGAAGGTGTACGTAAACTTGTTGTGAATTTAAATCTCCCTTTTTTATGTGTGGGAGAATGCAGGAAAAAATCAGGCCCACTGTATTACACTACACACTTTGATTGGCAGAAAGAGGCTGGCAGATATGCCACGAACAGGACTGACTCACACAGATGCACACACTGGCAATAGAAATCTCCCTCTTTATGTGTGGGAGAATGCAGGGAAAAATCAGGCCCACTGGATTACACTACACAGTTTGGTTGGCAGAAAGAGGCTGGCAGATATGCCAGTAACAGGAGTGATGCAGATGCAAACACTGACTCCCTCTTTATGTGTGGGAGAATGCAGGGAAAAATCAGGCCCACTGGATTACACTACACAGTTTGATTGGCAGAAAGAGGCTGGCAGATATGCCACTAACAGGACTGACGCATGCAGATGCACACACTAGCAATAGAAATCTCCCTTTTTATGTGTGGGAGAATGCAGGGAAAAATCAGGCCCACTGGATTACACTACACAAATTGATTGGCAGAAAGAGGCTGGCAGATATGCCAGTAACAAGAGTGATGCAGATGCACACACTGGCAATAGAAATCTCCCTCTTTATGTGTGGGAGAATGCAGGGAAAAATCAGGCCCACTGGATTACACTACACAGTTTGATTGGCAGAAAGAGGCTGGCAGATATGCCAGTAACAGGAGTGACGCAGATGCACACACTGGCAATAGAAATCTCCCTTTTTATGTGTGGGAGAATGCAGGGAAAAATCAGGCCCACTGGATTACACTACACAGTTTGATTGGCAGAAACAGGCTGGCAGATATGCCAGTAACAGGAGTGACGCAGATGCACACACTGGCAATATTAATCTAACTCTTTATGTGTGGGAGAATGCAGGTAAAAATCAGGCCCACTGGGTTACACTACACAGTTTGATTGGCAGAAAGAGGCTGGCAGATATGCCACTAACAGGACTGATGCAAGCAGATGCACACACTGGCAATAGAAATCTCCCTCTTTATGTGTGGGAGAATGCAGGGAAAAATCAGGCCCACTGGATTACACTACACAGTTTGATTGGCAGAAAGAGGCTGGCAGATATGCCAGTAACAGGAGTGACGCAGATGCACACACTGGCAATAGAAATCTCCCTCTTTATTTGTGGGAGAATGCAGGGAAAAATCAGGCCCACTGGATTACACTTCACAGTTTGATTAGCAGAAAGAGACTGGCAGATATGCCAGTAACAGGAGTGACGCAGATGCACACACTGGCAATAGAAATCTCCCTCTTTATGTGTGGGAGAATGCAGGGAAACATCAGGCCCACTGGATTACACTACACAGCTTTATTGGCAGAAAGAGGCTGGCAGATATGCCACTAACAGGACTGACGCAGATGCACACACTGGCAATAGAAATCTCCCTCTTTATGTGTGGGAGAATGCAGGGAAAAATCAGGCCCACTATATCACGGTATAGTTTTTGTGGCACAAAATGACTGACAGATACCACAGACAGCACTGGCACAGGTGCACAGATTTGGTAATATTATTCTCCCTTTATTTTAATTTTTTTTTTATATGGGAGACAAGTGATTTAATCAGGCCCACTACATCACAGTATAGTTTCTGTGGCACAAAATGAATGACAGACCCCACAGACAGCACTGGCACAGATGCATAGATTTGGCAAGATTATTCCCCTTTATTTTTATTTTTTTTATATGGGAGACAAGTGAATAAATCAGGCCCACTATATCACAGTATAGTTTCTGTGGCACAAAAAGACTGACAGATACCACAGACAGCACTGGCACAGATGCACAGATTTGGCAAGATTATTCTCCCTTTATTTTATTTATTTATTTTTTATATGGGAGACAAGTGATTTAATCAGGCCCACTACATCACAGTATAGTTTCTGTGGCACAAAATGAATGACAGATACTACAGACAGCACTGGCACAGATGCACAGATTTGGCAATATTATTCTCTCTTTATTTTATTTTTTTTTTATATGGGAGACAAGTGATTTAATCAGGCCCACTATATCACAGTATAGTTTCTGTGGCATAAAATAAATGACAGATACCACAGACAGCACTGGCACAGATGCACAGATTTGGCAAGATTATTCTCCCTTTATTTTATTTATTTATTTTTTATATGGGAGACAAGTGATTTAATCAGGCCCACTATATCACAGTATAGTTTTTGTGGCACAAAATGAATGACAGATACCACAGATAGCACTGGCACAGATGCACAGATTTGGCAATATTATTCTCCCTTTATTTTAATTTTTTTTTTATATGGGAGACAAGTGATTTAATCAGGCCCACTATATCACAGTATAGTTTCTGTGCACAAAAAGAATGACAGATACCACAGACAGCACTGGCACAGATGCACAGATTTGGCAAGATTATTCTCCCTTTATTTAATTTTTTTTTTTATATGGGAGACAAGTGAATAAATCAGGCCCACTATATCACAGTATAGTTTCTGTGGCACAAAATGACTGACAGAGATACCACAGATAGCACTGGCACAGATGCACTGATTGGCAATATAAATCTCCCTTCTTAGGTGTGGGACAGTGCAGAAAAATACAGGCCCACTGTTTTACACTACACAGCTTCAGGGGCTGAAAGTGGCTGGAAGATATTAAAAAAAAGGGACTGTACTACAATTACTATCTCCCAACAATAATCTCTGAAAAGTATGGCAGGCAGCAATAAAAAGGACTGCTGCACACAAAAAATGAGGACAAACAAACAAGATAGCTGAGCAGAAAGGAAGGAGCAACAGGATTTTTGCTTTTAAAAAAGCAGTTGGTTTGCACAGCGGCGTACACACAGCAACGCAGCTATCAGGGAGCCTTATAAGCTACAGAGCTGTTGCACAGAAATCTTGCCTCCACTGTCCCTGCAAAGAAAAGGTGGTGTTGGACAGTGGAAATCGCTACAGCACAAGCGGTTTGGGGGTTAATTTACCCTGCCTAACGCTATCCCTGCTTCTGACGAAGCGGCAGCATCCTCTCCCTATGCTCAGATCAGCAGCAGTAAGATGGCGGTCGGCGGGAATGCCCCTTTATAGCCCCTGTAACGCCGCAGAAAGCAAGCCAATCACTGCCATGCCCTTCTCTAAGATGGTGGGGACCAGGACCTATGTCATCACGCTGCCCACACTCTGCGTCCACCTTCATTGGCTGAGAAAAGGCGCTGAAAGCGTCATATGAAACGCGACTTTGGCGCGAAGATCGTGTACCGCATGGCCGATCCCACGCTGGGATCGGGTCGGGTTTCATGAAACCCGACTTTGCCAAAAGTCGGCGACTTATGAAAATGACCGATCCGTTTCGCTCAACCATAGTTGTAATCTCTGTTCATCCGCCATTACTAGCCAGACCCTGGAGCTAGTGTAATGTTAGGACTGGCGGAATGCACCAAATAATAGTAATAGGGAATATGAGGTGCGTTCGCAGTCTGGGGTCCACTGTGCAGAGATGACACCTGCTGCTGAGTAATGGCGGATGGACGCTTGCTCACATGTGGGTTAGACCTCACCCAGTGTGAATAGTAGCAAACTCTGCTGCTTCACAGAGTCACCACAAATATGCTGCTCCCTGTTAGCAGTCACAGGGTGCAAATGAAAGACACTAGTGGGATCCCAATGAATCACCCCCACTAAACTGGTGATTGAACCTGCTCTGACCCTCGGTGGCTTTTGAGCCCGTGCCTGAGGACACCCTGAATGAGATGCTGAGTCCAAGTGGGAATTCCCACCCTACACTGACAGGCTGTCAGGAAAGCGCACTGATTGCGCACGTTGCGGTATAAGCAGGCACTGCAAAGGCACTGTAACATGTGCTTAGTGTGCAGATGGCACTGTCGGGTGCTAGATAGCAAACATCCACCATACACGAGCAAACAACAACACTTGGAAGGGGGATGATTAAAGAGCAATTTTAACACATCTACACACTCACGTTTTTAAGTATACACTAGCGCATGGCCGGGTGGCCATGCAAACCTTTTATGGCAGTAGTGCTACGGGACCTTCCAGATGGTCCAATAGGAGGTGCAATAGCACCTGAGCATGTGATCCCCGATCTCCAATGGGAGGTCGTCCCGTGAGCATGCTCAGTATGGGAAAAGCAGGACTTAGTCCCAGAAAGATCCGCTCACTGCTGATCAGTGCTGGCTACAAAGGCAGAGCCTGGAAAGGCAGCAGTAACCAGTCGCACAGTATCAGCTTGAGCCAGACGCTGGGACCGATGTCTCCGCTGAGCAGGCTCCAATTTGGCTGGAGAAGAATGGGAGACCGCAGCCGACATGGTTCGAGATTCCCCCTGTGTGGAGGCAGGAACTCGACACCTAACACACAATACATTTATTTTCAAAATGGATCTAAACACAGGTTCTAAATAACAAGTAGAAAATGCGATAAACAAATTGACTTTTATTGCCTTCTATAATGTAAAAAAGAGGACAGCGCCACAACGGTCAGTGATAAGAAAAAACTTACAGCTTTAATCTGCCAACTGCGGCGACGTTTCGGTATAAACCTTTATCAAGCACTTCTGTCTTGGGTGACAAAATATGGCACCGCAATGGGATCCCACTTCGCTCTTTGCTATCAGACCCCTATTTTACATGCACACCACCAGCCCAATGTCATATTTTAAGAAAATTCATGGCACTACAATGGGATCCCACTTTGCTTTTTGTTATCAGACCCATATTTTATATGTACACCACCAGCCCTATGTCACATTTTTATTTGTATTTTTTTTTTGCAAGCTTTAACACAGAGTTTTTAACATCCTTATTTCTGATACTGTAGATGATGGGATTCAGCATTGGAGTCACCACTGTATAGAGTAGAGAAATAATCTTATCTGTCTCTGGAAAAAAAGAAGTTCCAAGCTGAAGATACACGAACATGATTGTTCCATAAAAGAGAGTGACTACAGTGAGGTGAGAGGCGCATGTAGAGAAAGCTTTCTGTTTTCCTTCTGAGGAGGGAATCTTTAAAACTGTGGAGATGATGTGGATGTATGAAACTAAGATCAAGAAGAATGCACATATAACAACAATCACAGCTGCTACATATACTGAAAGCTCATTGAGCCAGGGATCTTTGCAGGATAATTTTATTAAAGCAGGTACTTCACAAAAGTAGTGATTGACGTGATGAGACCTGCAAAAAGGTAATTGGAAAGTCAATTTCACTTGTATGAGGGCATTTACAAAACCTCCACTCCATGATACCAGAACTAAACAAACACACACCTTCTTTTTCATAATAATGTTATAATGTAACGGTCTACAGATTGCGGCAAACCTATCATAAGACATGGCCGAAAGTAGAATACACTCTGCTCCCCCAAGTAGCAATGAGAAGAACATCTGAAAACCACAACCAAGAATGGAAATACTTTTGTCTTTAGATAAAGTATTTATTAGGATTACGGGAACTATGGTGGAAGACAAACTGATGTCAATAACAGAGAGATTAGTCAAGAAGAAGTACATAGGGGTGTGTAAGGTTGGGTTGGTGCTCACTACTGTAATTAGCAAAATGTTTCCTGAAAGGATAATTATATACATTACCAAGTATATTAGAAAATAGATAACCTGATGGTGAGGAACATGAGATAAGCCAAGAAGAATAAAAACATTTGGACTTGTTTGGTTTAAGTTGTCCATATAATGTAGCTTGTATCTGAAAAAAATAAATAGCAAAACATTAGGAGCGCACATTTGTTGAAATTTGACTTTGACAATGGCATCCATAACTTTTTGATGCTGTCAACAAGTAGAACTCTCTTCACACTTAGACTCTGAAATATGTTTGATGTATGCATTAGGAAATCTCAAATTGCTTAAACCTTTTATACCCATAGGGCAACTTTGACCCAGCTTTGCAAAAAGAGTATAATTTTGGCTGGTACTTGGTAGCTTGTCATCCTAAGCTTAGAATACTAGGCTTAATAGTTACTATTTTATTTTCTATTTTTTATTTTTTAAAATTAGTCACTAAATAAGATGAAATGCATAAAATGTAAATATCTAAAGTGAGTGTTAAAGACTAAAGTGCTGTTTTCCTGTCTAGTTCATGCTTCTTTAGTAGCTGCTTTTAACTGCTGGTCTAGTAAAAATCCATACTCAAACACTGTTTACAAACACTCTCACTGTGTGAGTATAGAGAAGGAGAGCAGAGAAACTTACACAGGGAGAGTGTTAGTATGCAGTATCTGTGTACAGATTCTTGCTAGAGCAGCAGTTGAAATCAACTACTTAAGGAGCATGAACTGGGCAGTAAAAAGCACTTTCAGAATTTTGTTGTTTGGAGAGATTAGAAGGAATTTAACATATGTATTTATAACTTTGCAAAGGCTAATCAGTAATTACTAGTGATGAGTGAATGTGTTCTGTGATACTCGGATATCACTCAAGTATCTGGGTGCTCATATTTGCTGGGCAATTGCTGACCATTGGCTGGTACTTGGATTTAATACTCGAATCCCTGCCCTGCATGGTTGGCACCTATTACACATCCAATAAACAAGCGGGGATTGCCTGTCAGTCACTTAACTGCCCTGGCCATTTTGATTGTGGCATTATTGTGATTGACTGGCCTCATTACCACATCAGAGGTTATAAAAGGACCATGCCACCATGTTCGCCACAATGATACCATTACAAAGCTCAGGGAAGGGACAGTTGGAGAGAGAAAGTAGTTGTTCTGGCCCTTGTGCATAGCTTTAGGAATCAGAGTCCTCTACCATAAAAAAAAAATTCTACTTAGGGCTAACATTGTGCTATGCTTTTTCAATGCAATACAGTCTGCATTTAGCCTAGGGACATATACTACAGCAGGGGGAGTGGGTGAATACAGACTCTAGGCAAGGATAAGGACTTTGCAGTCCTTTGCAAAATATATAGCTGCTGCAGGTGACCATATTTTATTTTTTTCAGTGAAAAATTTGACTGTTTTGTAGTGATCGGTGAGCACTAGTGTTGAGCATTCCGATACTGCAAATATCAGGTATCGGCCGATATTCGCTGTATCGGAATTCCGATACCGAGTTCCGATATTTTTGTGATATCGGAAATCGGAATCGGAAGTTCATATAACTTCCCAGTCATCTTCGGCGTGTGCGGTGCGTATGGTTCCCAGGGTCTGGAGGAGAGAAGACTCTCCTTCAGGCCCTGGGATCCATATTCATGTAAAAAATAAAGAATAAAAATAAAAAATATGGATATACTCACCCCTCCGACGGCCCCTGGCTCTCAGCGGTGCAACCGGCAGCCTCTGTTCCTAAGAATGCAGTGAGTGTAGGACCTGCGATGACGTCGCGGTCTTGTGACTGGTCGCGTGACCGCTCATGTGACCACGATGTCATCGCAGGTCCTTCACTCACTGCATTCTTAGGAACGGAGGCAGACGCTTGCACCGCTGAGGTCCAGGGTCCGTCGGAGGGGTGAGTATATCCATATTTTTTTTTTCATTCTTTATTTTTTACATGAATATGGATCCCAGGGCCTGAAGGAGAGTGTCCTCTCCTTCAGACCCTGGGAACCATCCATGATAGCTTCCGATATTTGTGTCCCATTGACTTGTATTGGTATCGGGTATCGGTATCGGCGATATCCGATATTTTTTGGATATCGGCCGATCCAATCCGATACCGATACTTTTGAATATCGGAAGGTATCGCTCAACACTAGTGATCACTAAAATGCTCGGGTGCTCGTTGCTCGGGTGTTTGACCCGAGCAACAAGCCCAATGTAAGTCTATGGGAAACTCGAGCATTTTTCCAGTGCCCCCCAGCAGTCTGCAGAGGGACTAGAAATTGTGGAAATCGATTGGAACAGTGCTCAAATAACATGGTAACAGCATGGGGAAGACCCCTGAAAGCATTTCTGACTCCCTGGTCACTGCTGTGAATAATGTTGTCAGAGTCTTACTCCACTTTTACAGACTCATAATAAAACTATGGGCTATGTTCAAAAATAGTGTTTTTGATGCATTTTTGAACTTTAGCATTGCTTTCAACCAAGACAAATGCATTCACTGGGAAATGTCATTTTAACATTTTACAACCTTATCTGGCCCTGTGGTATGTGACACATCATCAGACACATCCTGTTTCATTTATGAAGGAGAGACTCTGAAAGTCACAAAGCCTATTTTTATAGGACTATCAGGCGGCCTTTACTATTCTTAAAGGGCCAGCAGTCGGCCCTCATTATTCTTAGAGAGCCATCAGCCGGCTATGCTTTGTTGTTCCCATTATTAAACAGCGGGTCTGCTATACTGTTATTGCGTATGCAGTGAGTGGCAGGGCTGCTCAAAATTTGTACGCACCCAAATACCCCTTCGAAGAGACGTAGAGGAGGGCCTTATGAAAAAATGTTCCCATTATTATGAAGTGGGTCTCCCATAGTGTTTGCCTATGCAGTGAATGCAAGGGCTGCCAAAAATTTGAAGGCACTCCAATGACGTGGAGGAGGGTCTCATAAAAAAGTTCCCATTAGGCTAGGTTCACATTGCGTTAGGGCAATCCGTTTAGCGCATACGCTAGCGGATTGCGCTAATGCAATGTCACTTTAGGGATCAAATTTGCTGATCCAGCTAGCGCAGATGCCCGATCTGTGCTAACGAGGAACAGACCTCGGACGCTGCAAGCAGCGTTCGAGATCCGTCCGAAAATAACGGGACATCGCTAGCGCGTGCCAAAAATGGCATGCGCTAGCGATGTGTTGGCGACCCGTTAGCACATTGCTGTCAATGGGTGCGCTAACGGACCCGTTACATGGCATTAATTGCAACAATTTTGCCATGTAACGGAGTCCGCTAGCGGACACCCATTAACGCAATGTGAACCTAGCCTTAGAAAGGAGCGGGTCTCCTATACTTGTAATGCCCATGCATTAAGTGTATGGGCTGACAAACATTTACCCCTGGGGGGTATACATGAACATACAGTCTAACACATTGTTTTTGCATGCACCATAAACACCCTTTAAAAAAATGACCACAGTCACCTTGGTGATATGGTGGTAGAGGATGAGGATGAGGAGAAGGAGGAGGACAACAGCAAACAGCCAAAATCAGGAAGCGTATACCCACGTGTGGGTGTGAAGTGGTGCATGGGAATAGACCTCTCAATAACAGAGACTGGCACTAAAAACCCGCTCTGACAAAACGCTAGCGGCAGGGCATGCCAGGACCTCCAAGGCGTAGAGAGACAGTTCATGCCACGTGTCCAGTTTGGATACCCAATAATTATAATGCACAGAGGAATCACGGAGGACGTTGGTTTGATCAGCAAGTTACTCTCTCAGCATCTTCCCAAACTTTGCACTCCTTGTGAGAGTGCACCCCCCTCAGGGCCTGTGTGAAGGGAGGGTCTGAGAAAACTCTCCCAGAACTTCTAGAGTGTCCCCCTGCCCCTGCTGGATTGGAGTTGTGTCTCACCTGTACTCCTTGGTTGTCCAACGAACTGTGACCTCTGCCACTAGCGTTTTCAGACGGGTTTTTTTAAAAATAATTCAGCAACAAGGGCCTTCTGGCACTACCCCATTTTAGTAGACCTGTCCACCTCGGAATAAGAGATAGAAAGCTCTCCTCATAACATGGGTCTAGGAGTGTCACCAACCAGTAATGACTGTCACCCAAAATTTTGAGAATGCGAGGGTAACGGGAAAGGCAGCGTAACATAAACTCAGCCATGCCTGCTAACAGGCAAGGCTTCCGTGTCTTCATCAAGAGGACGACTGACCATGCACTCCTCCTCCTCCTCCCTGTCCTCAGGCCATCCACTCTGAACAGACGGTATGACAGTTGTTCAGGTTTACCGTCTATAGCGCATGAAACTAGCTCCTGTTCTTCCTCCTCCTCTTCCTTATCACCACCCAATTCAAGCTGAGATGAGATGAGGCTGGGCTGTGTGTAATCACCCTGCATGGTTCCTTGCTCCATCTCAATGTGCATCGCCTGCAATGCATCCTCTTTGATTGTGAGCAGAGAGCATTTCAGAACACAGAGAAGTGGGATGATGACGCTAAGTATGGCATCATCGCCGCTCACCATCTTGGTGGAGTCCTCAAAGTTTTGGAGGATAGTACATATGTCTGACATCCTTGTCCACTCCTGAGGTCTTATGTATGGAGACTGAACTGAATACCGACAGCCTTGATGATGCTGGTAGACAAAAACTGCCCTCTTCTGCTAACACATCCTTTCCAACATCTGCATTGTAGAGTTGCAAAGCTTGGGGACCTCACACATCAGTCGGTGAGCCAGAAGCCGCAAACCCTGCTAAAGCATGGCAAGGGAGGAGGAAGCTGTAGCTGACTTTATAAAATGGGCAGACAGGTGGCGTAATTTGACAAGCAGTTCTGGCAGCTCCAGGTAGGTTTTGAGAAACTGCTGAAACATGAGGTTAAGCACATGGGCCAGGCATGGTAAGTGTGTGAGCTTACCTCACCTCAGAGCCGCAACTAGGTTCTGGCCATTGTTACACACGACCATGCCTGGCTGTAGGTTCAGCGGTGTCAGCCACAGATCTGCCTGCTTTTTCAGAGCTGTCCACAACTCTTCAGAATTGTGCGGTTTGTCACCTAAGCATATTAGCTTCAGCACAGCCTGTTGCCGCTTAACTGAGGCAGTGCTGCAGTACTTCCTGCTTGTGACTGATGTGGTCATTTCGGAGATGGAGGCTAAAGAGGAGGAGGAGGAGGTGCAGGAGCTGTAGACTGTGGGGGCAATCCTGATTGACCTAGGGCCCAGGAGGATGTGTTCCATCCCAAGGTCTGGCTCAGTCCGGCTTCCACTATGTTAACCCAGTGTGCATTCAGCAAGATGTACCATCCCTGCCCACAAGCACTTGTCCACGTGTCCATGGTTAGGTGGACTTTCCCAGTAACTGCATTGTTGAGGGCATGGCTAATGTCGTGGGACACGTGCTTGTGTAATGCGGGGATGGCACACCGGGAGAGACAGTTGCAGCTGGGGACCAAGTAGCGATGGACGGCGTCTGCCATCAGGTTGCGAAAAGCTTCCTTCTCCACGAGCTTAAAAGGCAACATTTTGAGCGCAAGCAGTCTTGAAAATTGTGAATTTAGTAGTGTGGCTTGTGGGGCATTGGCTGCATATTTGCACTTGCGTTGCTAGGACTGTGGTATAGACAAGTGAACGCTGCGATGGGATAAGGACATGGACGTGCTTGCTGATGGTGCTAGTTGGGTGTGTGCAGAGCAGGATGCATCTTTGCATGCACCATGGACAGGGGATTGGCTTGCATGCACATCAGCGGAAGAAGCAGTGGTGTCACCCACAGACACTGTTCCTCAACCCTGGGGTTTGGCCCACAAAGTTGGGTGCTTTGCTGCCATGTGCCTGATCATGCTGGTGGTGGTCAGGCTGGTATTTTTGCTACCCCTGCTGATGCTGGCCTGGCAGGTGGTGCAAATGGCCTTTTTGGGGTTATCGGCTGTGTCTTTAAAAATCAACCAATCTCGGGAAGACCTAACAGTTGTTCTGGCAACTTCCATCATGTTGGCGTTGACCATCTTCTGTCTGCTGCCAACACACTGCTTCTTCCTGCCTGTTGGGGTGGTATGCCTCCCTCCCCCTGTGTGCTGCTGTCCTGGCTCTGCATGTCCTTCTGCCAGCTTGGGTCAGTTACTATATCATCCACAACCTTGTCTTCCACTTCCACGCCCTGGTCCTCCTCCTGACTTTCTGGCAATTGTGTCTCATCATCATCCATCTCTTGTGACACTTTCCCACCATCGCCTTTGTGTGACTGTGGCTCCTCAAATATTTGGGCATCACTACATGTGATCTCCTCTTGCCCCGCTTCAAATGGACCAAACGAGTGGCCCAAATCTATAAATAGAAAATTGAACAGCTCTTCGGAGTGTCCAAGTGTGGTATCAGAGTGAGAAATATGTGGTCCAGACTCACGGCTACTGAGACTTGACTATGTGGAAGACAGGGTGGTGGTGATGGTGCAAAGTGACTGAAAGCAGTATTCGCTATCCAACCAAGAACCTTTTGGCACTGCTCTGGGTTCAATAGTGGTGTGCTGAGGTCCTCTAGTAATTTGTACTGGAAGGTAGGGCGAGGAGATGTGAGTGTTTGCTGTGGCACAATTTCAGCTTGCCCACGGACACAGCCTCAGCCTCTGCATGCACCATTACCATCACCATCACGTCCATTTCCCCGTCCCTTGCCACACGCCTTGCCCTTTTTAAGTAGAGTACAATATTTTCCATGTTGACTACAAATGGCTAAATTTGGTGCAAACTTATATGTGATCCGTGTCACGGACAAACCACAGATTTAAATAGCTGGCCTGTAGGTAACTATTTTTACCAGTAAACTTGTGTCAATAACTTCGATAACACACTGCAACAAAATTTAAAGAGATGCCAGAAATGCCAGAATTTTGAGAGCATCTTTTATCTCTGATCCGTGTGCGATGGACAAACCACAGTTTTAAAAAGCTGGCCTGTAGGTAACTATTTTTACAAGAAAACTGGTGTCAATAACTTTGCTATCACACTGCAACAAAATTTAAAGAGAGGCCAGAAATGGCAGAATTTGGAGTGCACTTTTTAACTCTGATTCGTATGACCAACAAACCACAGTTTTAAATAGCTGGCCTGTAGGTATCTATTTTTACCAGCAAACTGGTGTCAATAACGTCCCTAACACACTGCAACACAATTTAAAGGGAGGCCAGAAATGGCAGAATTTGGAGCACACTTTTTTTTTTATCTCTGATGCGTGTGACCAATAAACCACAGTTTTAAATAGCTGACCTGTAAAAAAATTATTCCTTTCCCCTGATACATGGGGCTATGTCTAGAAATATCTGTAATAGCAACAGTAGCAGACAGAACTGGAATGGACTATAGAATATAGACTTGCTATATGCACTTGTACAACCAAAGAAGCTACTATTCAGTAGCTAACTCAATGAAGCTCACCAATCACAAAATTATTTAAAATGTAACATTTATTGATAACATATAAAAAAAGCCAAGTAACCGCTCAAATATTAAAACCCCTTTCTGATCTCGGACGGGATAGTACGTCTGAGGTCTGAAGCCCCGCTTTGATGCGGGCTCCGGCGGTGAGCCCGCATCAAAGCCGGGACATGTCAGCTGTTTTGAACAGCTGACATGTGCCCGTAATAGGCGCAGGCAGAATCGCGATCTGCCCGCGCCTATTAATTAGTTAAATGCCGCTGTCAAAAGCAGACAGCGGCATTTAACTACCGCATCCGGCCGGAAATTATGGCATCGCCGACCCCCATCACATGATCGGAGGTCGGCGATGCTGCAGAATAGTAACCATAGAGGTCCTTGAGACATCTATGGTTACTGATCTCCGGCAGCTGTGAGCGCCACCCTGTGGACGGCGCTCACAGCACACCTGATTTTCTGCTACATAGCAGCGAACAGCAGATTGCTGCTATGTAGCAGAGCCGATCGTGTTGTGCCTGCTTCTAGCCTCCCATGGAGGCTATTGAAGCATGGCAAAAGTAAAAAAAAAAGTTTAAAAAAATGTGAAAAAAATAAAAAAAATATAAAAGTTTAAATCACCCCCCTTTCGCCCCATTCAAAATAAATCAATTAAAAAAAAAATCAAACCTACACATATTTGGTACCTCCGCGTTCAGAATCGCCTGATCTATCAATAAATAAAGCATTAACCTGATCGCTTAATGGCGTAGCGAGAAAAAAATTTGAAACACCAGAATTACATTTTTTGGTCACCGCGACATTGCATTAAAATACAATAACGGGCGATCAAAAGAACATATCTGCACCAAAATGCTATCATTAAAAACGTCAGCTTGGCACACAAAAAATAAGCCCTCAATCGACCCCAGATCATGAATAATGGAGATGCTACGAGTATCGGAATATGGCGCAATTTTTTTTATTTATTTTTTTTAGCAAAGCTTGGAATTTTTTTTCACCACTTAGGTAAAAAAATAACCTAGTCATGTTAGGTGTTTATGAACTCGTAGTGACCTGGAGAATCATAATGGCAGGTTAGTTTTAGCATTTGGTGAACCTAGCAAAAAAGCCAAACAAAAAACAAGTGTGAGATTGCACTTTGTTTTGCAATTTCATCACACTTGGAATTTTTTTCCCGTTTTCTGTTACACGGCATGGTAAAACCAATGGTATCGTTCAAAAGTACATCTTGTCCCGCAAAAAATAAGCCATCACATGGCCAAATTGACGGAAAAATAAAAAAGTTATGGCTCTGGGAAAGAGGGGAGTGAAAAACGAACACGGAAAACGGAAAATCCCAAGGTCATGAAGGGGTTAAAACACGAACCGTAACCCCAAGTCAGAGGGGAACATCCACCCACAATATGGCACGTATAAAGAGCTCAATAAATATAGATAATTACAAAAAAGCAAAAAGAAGCCGCACAGCTGCAGAGTCTTGTGAGACGTCAGACGGAGACTTTAAATCAATGGTAGTGTTGAGCATTCCGATACTGCAAGTATCGGGTATCGGCCGATACTTGCTGTATCGGAATTCCGATACCGAGATCCGATATTTTTGTGATATCGGGTATCGGTATCGAAACAACATTAATGTAAAAATGTGTAAAAGAGAGAATTAAAATAAAAAATATTGCTATACTCACCTCTCCGACGCAGCCTGCACCTTACCGAGGGAAGCGGCAGCGTTCTTTGTTTAAAATTCGCGCTTTTCTTTCCTTTACGTGAGTCCCGGCTTGTGATTGGTTGCGTGCCGCCCATGTGACCGGGACGCAACCAATCACAGCAAGCCGTGACGTAATTTCAGGTCCTTCAGGATTTTAAAATTACGTTCCGGCGTTGTGATTGGTTGCGTCGCAGTCACATGGGCGACGCAACCAATCACAGCAAGCCGTGACGTAATTTCAGGTCCTTAAGGATTTTAAAATTACGTCCCGGCTTTGTGATTGGTTGCGTCGCAGTCACATGGGAGACGCAACCAATCACAAGCCGTGACGTCACGGGAGGCTGGACACGAGCGCATTTTAAAATGGGCGCGTGTCCAGCCTCCCGTGACGTCCCGGCTTGTGATTGGTTGCGCCGCGATCAACCAATCACAAGCCGGGAGGCTGGACACGCGCCCATTTTAAAATTTTAAAATGCGCGCGTGTCCAGCCTCCCGGCTTGTGATTGGTTGACCGCGGCGCAACCAATCACAAGCCGGGACGTCACGGGAGGCTGGACACGCGCCCATTTTAAAAAGCGCGCGTGTCCAGCCTCCCGTGACGTCACGGCTTGTGATTGGTTAATGGCGGCCATGTTGCCGGGACGCGGACCAATCACAGCAAGCCGTGACGTAATTTCGTCACGGCTTGCTGTGATTGGTCCGCGTCCCGGCAACATGGCCGCCCTGACCAATC
Organism: Ranitomeya variabilis; assembly: GCF_051348905.1. Classification (NCBI taxonomy): domain Eukaryota; kingdom Metazoa; phylum Chordata; class Amphibia; order Anura; family Dendrobatidae; genus Ranitomeya; species Ranitomeya variabilis. Next base: position 599,077,481 of record NC_135232.1, on the reverse strand, counting down.
ACAAGCCGGGACTTCACGTAACCAAGTAAAAGCGCGAATTTTAAACAAACAACGCTGCCGGTTCCCTCGCTGAGGTCCAGGCTGCGTCGGAGAGGTGAGTATAGCGATATTTTTTATTTTAATTCTTTCTTTTACACATTTATATGGATCCCAGGGTCTGAAGGAGAGTTTCCTCTCCTTCAGACCCTGGGAACCATCAGGAATACCGTCCGATACTTGAGTCCCATTGACTTGTATTGGTATCGGGTATCGGTATCGGATTGGATCCGATACTTTGCCGGTATCGGCCGATACTTTCCGATACCGATACTTTCAAGTATCGGACGGTATCGCTCAACACTAATCAATGGTTAATCCGATGCATGACAGGAGGTGCTTCAGCGTAGAAAAACATAGGATCAAACATTAGTGGATATAGAAAAAAAACCGTTAGACCCGTAGAAGTGCTGTGTGAAGCGTGAAACGGCTGTCGTCTCCTCCTGCACACTCCTTACACTGCCTTGTTCCCCCGTGCCATGAAGATTTATATGGACATTTAATAAAGGAATCTTTGACTCCAGGACCGGTGAGTGCTCAGGCGTTTTTTTCTATATCCACTAAATATAGATAATATCAATATCAGCGGGCAAGGTAGAATGACCCCTTAAAGCAAACAGAGGCCCCATCCTATTGTATGATATAATTATATATGTATGTATGACCTGAAGCACTTAATCACCACCATAGGATACCCATCATGAAAAGGTATAACAAGTGCCGGACAGCATCTCAAAACCCATAAACTGATGAGACCCAGAGTGAAAGCCCAGGTAACAACCTGAAAAAAGGCCCATCCTTGCAGAGTATTGCACCAAACACCTTACCCAGTCAGTGCCCATCTAGTAGATGTCCTCCTCCGGTGCCCCGACACGTGTTTCGCCCACTGCTTCTTCCGGGGGCGTGACTATAGGAGCGAGGAGGGTTTATTTATATGAGGCTGTGGCCAATGAAAGTGCCGGCAGTAAAAGAAGGGAGAAGTACCAATATTTTTGCAGTGTGGGACGCCTTTGAGATTCATATCATTTGCTATATGCACTGCAGTCTGCCACATACACTGCCTGCCTGCCTAGCTATGATATCTATGCAGCTTTATTAGTCCTCAAAAGGACTTTTAGTTGAGATGGATAAGTGTATAATATATGGTCTACCCACACTAAGTAAGAACCTAGCAAATCTCTCCCTAGCTCAGCAGCAACTCTCCCTACACTGCCTGATTCCATAGTAGACTGTGACGAGCATGACGGCGCCAGGCCTAATGTTGACCTGATGACGCTGTGCAGCCAACCAATCACTGAAATGCCACAATCAACATGGCTGCGGCATTACAGTGTATGGCAGACAATCCCTGCATTGGCTCTTTAAAGAGCTCCAAACATGCAGGGCGGGAACACGAGCTCCCGCCGAGCAACCCCGGAAATACTCGGCGAGATCCGAGTATCTCGAGCAGTGAAGTGCTTGGGTGAGTAACAAGTAGTGGCAAGCCTGCTCGCTCATCACTATTGTTTTGTCATTCATCCAGTTTAACCTGCTTTGTGTGATATTACTTTGGTTTTAAATAAACAGAAAAAATGTTTGGCCTGCTACAGGTGACCACATTATTTTTGTACAAAAATTTGCTTTTGTCATCCATACAGTTTAACCTGCTTTGTGTGAATTTACGGTGGTTTTACCACAACTACACTTTTTTGATATTTAAATGAGGTAGTACAGTTGGCACCTTTAAAGGTGTATGGATAACCCTGCTTGTAATTCTTGGCAGGCTTTGCACTGTGTCCATAGCTTTTATGAGTGTAAGAATACCACAACTACACTTTGTTCACAGCATTTGAAAGAGGTACTACAGTTGGTGCCTTCAGGGGTGTATGCATGACCCTGCTTGTAACTTTTGGCAGGCATTCCACTGTGCAGAACTATTACGAATGTAGTGGTATCACAACTATACCATGTTCAGTGTATTTGAATGAGGTAGTACCACAACTATACCGTGCTCAGAGTATTTGAATGAGGTACTGCCTGGAGTGCATGAAGAGTAGCCAGAGCCCCGGGTAGTTTTGAAAGTGTGCCCTCCCCAGGTACTTAATGTATCACTTGACATGTCAAATGATCCCCTACAGCCATGTGATAGGTCATGTGAGTAACACACAGGTGCTCTTGGGTTAATTCGTACATGTAAAATATCAATTGTTTGCCTTAACCTAGGACACTATAAATAACAGCGCTATACAAAATAGAGAAGGGGTGGGAGAATAATTTTCCAAAGCCACAAACATCTGAACAGAAAACCAATGATTTAAAAATAGAGCAGAAATGAGGGGTGTGGTGATAGCGCTACCTGAGTGGGTTGGGGGACACTCGCTTGGCACGGGATTAAAGCACTCAGGCACGGTTTCTCCACATAAACAGTCTATTCCGGTTTATTAAACGTCATAAACCACATCACAAACAGTTCATTACAGTTCATTATATACATCAACGGAACACATTAACCGCTGACAGTCTATTCCAATGGCAGATACGTCTCTGCCCGTAACCCCCTGTTATCTGGAGTTACCTTACAGGAGCTCCATCTCCACACACTGACTCCTGTCAGTGCTGGTTCCCAGGGGAAAGCTGCCTCACTGGGATCACCATCCTTGTGACCAGGGCACCTCAGATAGTCCAGACCCGCAGAAGGAACTCTAGCTTCCCCAACACAGTAGCCGTCACAGGCTCTGTAGATGCAGCCTCTCCGTGTGCTTTTCAGGAAGTCCAATTCCAGGCACTTCCAACACACAGGCCTTCAGTCTATGGTCTCACCAGGTGCTTCCAGGACTCCAGTCCACTCCAGGACAATCCAACACACTGACCATTCAGTCCATAGCCTCAGTAGGTGCTTCCAGGACTCCAGTCTATCCCAGGACAATCCAACACACAGGCTATACCAGGACTCACACTATCAGCAGGTGCTTTCCGGAATCCAGTCCATCCCAGGACATTCTAACACACTGAGCATTCAGTCCATAGCTTCAGCAGGTGCTTTCAGGAATCTAGTCCATCCCAGGACATTCCAACACACAGGCTATTCCAGGACTCACACTCTGAACCTTCCAGATCCATACACTCTTCACCCATGTGACCCACACCCTGGTCACATTATGTAGCTGTAGCCACTCCCATAGGTGGGAGGTGTGTGTGTGGGGGGCTAGTTCGACCCACCCAGCTCTTCAATCTAGCCATATAAGCCTCCCATTATAACTACACAAATACTTGTGGGACTACAGGTCCCAAAACAACAATACTACAGGCTTACAGTGCAGAGCACCTCTGCGACACATATCGGCCATTTCCATAATGCCAGTCCCTAATTCACCATCACAATTATGCCTCCAAGCACATCCTGAAGCACACACACAGCGCCCATGGGTTACTGCACCAAAGGGGAGATAGGGACTAGTTTTGCCCTTCACATTCCCTTTCCTGACAGCGGAGGTTGGCACCCTAAGTTAAAATGGTATGGCTCCCCTGCTCCACATCAACTGCCTCTAAGTAGCCTTCTACTCTAACTGACCAGTCATCCTCTATAAGTGATCAGAAATATGTAATGAACATATGTAACTATATACAGTATAGATACTAGTGGGCAGGGGGTATATATAAATCGATCTTTTTCAACAAAAAAAATACTTTCTATAAAAAAAGAATATCCTTTCAGATCATAATTGGCCAGTCAAGTGGCAGTGCAAATAACGCCACAAAACATCCCTATACCTAATAGTCACATTTCTGTGAACATGGATTATCCTATATACAGCTCTGGCAAAAATTAAGAGACCATTCCAAAATTTTCAGTTTGTCTGATAATTCTCTTTATAGGTATATTTTTTAATAAAATGTAAATTTTTCTTTTATTTTATAAACTTCTGACAATATGTCCCTGAATTTTCAAGCAATAATGTTTGTATTTTTTTTCTGACAAAGAAAAATGGTCAAAATAAAAAACAAAGCAGTGCTTTCAGAACCTGTGCTGTCATCACGAACAGTTAACGGACACTAATCTGTGTTAGGCACACCAAGGCTCTACAGTACCCAGGGTCTTCATTGAGCCTTGGTGTGCCTAACACGGATTAGTGTTCGTTAACTATCTATGACAACCACACAGGTTCCCGGATACCTCTTATCCTCAGAGGTGTCCTCTCTGCAGGCATACCACATGTCTTCTCTCTCTGGCTCAGCCTAGCCAGCACTGCCCATGCACAAACACACAGACTCCATCTTGGGTGTTCAGACACACCACCTTGGGTGGGGTATGTAGGTGACTGGACCCAACCATCTCTCCAAGTCACCTGGAAGCCATCCCAATGTATAGTAACCTTCAGCAGTAGATCTGCTGAGCAAAACAAGCCCAGGCTTCCATCACAGGGCCACCCACCTCTGCGATACATACTGCCCATTAACCACATGACCAGTCACCATACCACATACCTCCCCCTCTGCCTAAAGCTGCCGGGCTTGGCACCTTCTATTAACTTACCAGAGACCCTTCTAGATCGCCTCTGAAAGTCACACTGTCTGTCACAATCAGGCCCTGTCACTGGGCCGTTTTGGAACCATCCTTCATCTGACTCCGTCACCTCCTCTGATAGAGTTGCCCCTTTGTCGGACCACCCATCCCCGGCGGTCAGTACTGTGTGGTGATTCCCTGGCACCCATACCTCCTGTCTGGTCTGACCCTTTGTCACTATGTCCACTACGGGGTCCCCTGCCTAGGTCACTCAGCACTGAGCACACATAAAAGTTTATACTTCTAACTCTTCTTTGTCCTCCTCCATCAGGCCACCTTCGGTGGCCTCTCTGTTGACAATTTCTCCTCTTGTCCTTTTTACCCAGAGAGCAGTTCAATTTATCTTTTGGTTGAGTAGTTCCACCCTTTAAAGAACCCTTTGTCTCTTCATACCTTGGGTTGAAAGTGGCCGCCATGTCCCCAGTGACTAAAGGATGACTTGCCATTTGTACCCGGCTCTACCTTACCACGCTCTCTTTCCCTTGCGTTAGAGTCACAGTCTGAATGGGAGTCACCACTACTCAACCTATCACCCTGGCACAATAAGTGCCGACTTAAACAGGTGTCGGACCCTTTTTCTGGAGCTACCCCATTTTCAACGGTCACACTGTTGGTCACCTCTGCTAAGTCCCATAGTTGGTCAGACCCACACTTTCTTCTTGTACCCCCTAATTCTGGATTATCGACCTCAGGGGCGGCTACCTCCTCCTCACACAAGTCCCAAAACAGTTTAAAGTCCAGGCCTATTATGATAGGGTATGGCAAGTCCAGGACCAAAAAGACGTCATGGCTTTTAATAATAGTGGGCGTCTCAATGATCACCCTAGACACGGGTAGTCCCTAGTGATCCCATGGATGCAGTGGACTTCCATCTTCCTTCAGGGAATCAGATGGACCTGGAGTGTGGTGCACACCAGGGTCATCGAGCTCACTGAATCTAGACGTCCAGTCACTCTCTCTCCATTGACTTCCACCGAACACCTCTGTGATGTATTATCAAATGTATGCTTGGTACGGGATATCGAACATGCGCTGTTTGGACATTGTTCCCAGCAACAGTACTTTGGCGCATTTGACACTGCCCCTTTTTTGGGCCACCACATTTGTTTGGGTCACCGGCCCTTTTTGGGACTCCACCCCCTTCTGGGACTTTGCCCCTTTGGGCAATCACCCCTTTTGGGATATTACCCCCTTTTGGGACATCTCCCCCTTTTGAGACACTGTCCCTTTTTGGGACTCCACTCCCTTTAGGGCACTCACCCCTTTTGGGATACCGCCTCCTTTTGGGACACCTGCAGATGCCCATGGATCATGGAGCGATAGAACACCTCGAGAGCATCACTGCAAGCCACTTCTCACATGGCTGCTTCACCTCCCATGGCTGTCACTGGGCCTCCCGGCACTGCACACCGATCCACACCAGGCATTTTGCACAGATCCTGTTGAGTCTTGGTGTGCTTAACATGGATTAGTGCTTGTTAACTGTCTGTGATGACCTCGCAGGTTCCTGGATTCCTCTTATCCTCAGAGGCTTCCTCTCCGGAGGGATAGCTCAGGCCTCCTCTCTCTGGCTCAGCCTAGCCCACACTGCCCATGCACAAACACACAGACTCCATCTTGGGTGTTCAGACACACCACCTTGGGTGGGGTATGTAGGTGACTGGACCCACCCATCTCTCCAAGTCACCTGGAAGCCTTCCCAATGTATAGTAACCATCAGCAGTAGATCTGCTGAGCAAAACAAGCCCAGGCTTCCTTCACAGGGCCACCCACCTCTGCGATATATACCGTCCATTAACCACATGACCAGTTGCCATATCACACATTCTACATACAGTACAAGTCCTCATGTCTCATTCAAATATTAATATAAAAAAAGGCCCTGAGCAGTAGTCCAGATTGCCCTCATTATAATCAGCCTATGGGTACTGTAGATGGTGCCTTCAAGGGTGTATGGATGACCCTGCTTCTAATTTTTGGCAGGTTTTGCACTGTGCAGAGCTTTTATGAGTGTCACAACTATACCTTGCTTACAATATTTAGATGAGTCAATACAGTTGGTGCCTTCAAGGGTGTATAGATGCTCCTGCTTGTAATTATTTGCAGCCTTTGCACTATGTGAAAAACTATTATGAGTATAGGAGTGCAACAACTTCACTTTGTTCAGAATATTTGAATGAGATGAACCTGTTTGTAATTTTTGGCAGCCTTTGCACTTAGTGCATGGCCTTTATGAGTCTAGGAGTACCACTACATGACAATTTGAACAGAATATATATGAGGCCTCCTTTATGTCTAATATGGAGTGTATCTGAGTCCCTCTTACATCACATTTTTGGCATTTCTTGCTTCCTTCATACATTGCACTGACATTTACAATTTTTTACTAAAAATATCAATCTAGTTTTACTTAAATTATTATTCATTTTTTAAATGTTTTTAAAATTTGGGCTTATATACAAGTCAGTAAACATAAAAGAATGTTTCTTAATATTTCCTGTAAACTCCAATCTCTGCAGAAGAAATGCTACTACAGGCTTCCAGTTTCAATTGTTTCAGATGCTGCACATCTTGCATCTTCACAGCATAGACAAATAACTTCAGATGACCCTAAAGATAAAAGTCTAAGGGGGTCAGATCGGGAGACCTTGGTGGCCATTCAACTGGCCCACGACGACCAATCCACTTTCCAGACCACCAAGGTCTCCGATCTGACCCCCTTAGACTATTATCTTTGGGGTCATCTGCAGACAATCGTCTATGCTATGGAGATATGAGATGTGAAGCATCTGAAACAACGGATACTGGAAGTCTGTGCTAGCATTTCTTCTGTGGTGCTGCTATCAGTGTCTCAAGAGTGGGAGAAGAGGGTTGCATTGACAATCCAACACAATTGGCAGCACTTTGAACACAATTTATAAGTGGTTGTAAACTTGTAAATAACTCATGAAAGAATAAAGTTATGTTAAAACCAAACACACCATTGTTTTTCTTGTGAAATTCTCAATAAGTTTGATGTATCACATGACCCTCTTCCCATTGAAAAAATAAAGCTGGATCCAAAATGCCCAACTTCAAAATGGCCACCACCGATCTTGAAAAGTTTCCCCCCTCCCATATACTAATGTGGATTTTCATGAGGAATCAGGGTGCCATTAGTTAATCTTGCTGAGATTATTATTTTTATTCATCATACTTTATCACAGTTATATATTTGGCTTATTAATTCCTCCTAAAAATGCATGCATTGTACTGTACTGTTCATGTTTTCTCTAGTATTGCCTCGTGGGGTGCACCATTTATTCATATAAGGATTGCCTAGATATTATATTTGTGGTGTTTTTTTGCAGTTGCCTGCTTACCAATTTTTTGCATGTCATTCCATCAATGGTTTTAATTGTTTTTAATGTTTGTCTCCTTTTTGCCACTTTTTGTCTAAATAAAGGCTTTTAATTCATTATTTATGCTGTGTGTGCACTATTTTGCGCTTCTTTTTTCTTCTTGGTTATATACTAATGTGCCACAAACAGGAAGTTGATATCACCAACCATTCCCATTTTATTTAGGTGTATCCATATAAATGGCCCACCCCGTAGAACAGCATGGGGAAAACTCCTAGAAGCATGTCTGACTCCCAGATCGCTGCTGAGAACAATGGTGTGATACTTTTACTCTACTTTAAGGAATAACAATTAAACATCAAAATCAATGAGAAACTCTTTCCTGTATAATGACTTGTATATAAGGCAACATTTAAAAACTATTTTAAAAGTATAATTTAAGTAAACCTAGATTAAATTTTTTTTGCAAAAATTGTACATTTCAGTATATTTTATGAAGTGAGGAAGAACTGCCAAAAATGTGATGTAAGAGAAACTCAAACATACTTTGTATTAAACATAAGGAGTAGTGTTGAGCGATACCGTCCGATACTTGAAAGTATCGGTATTGGAAAGTATCGGCCGATACCGGCAAAGTATCGGATCCAATCCGATACCGATACCCGATACCAATACAAGTCAATGGGACTCAAGTATCGGACGGTATTCCTGATGGTTCCCAGGGTCTGAAGGAGAGGAAACTCTCCTTCAGGCCCTGGGATCCATATAAATGTGTAAAAGAAAGAATTAAAATAAAAAATATCGCTATACTCACCTGTCCGACGCAGCCTGGACCTCAGCGAGGGAACCGGCAGCGTTGTTTGTTTAAAATTCGCGCTTTTACTTGGTTACGTGAAGTCCCGGCTTGTGATTGGTCAGGGCGGCCATGTTGCCGGGACGCGGACCAATCACAGCAAGCCGTGACGAAATTACGTCACGGCTTGCTGTGATTGGTCCGCGTCCCGGCAACATGGCCGCCATTAACCAATCACAAGCCGTGACGTCACGGGAGGCTGGACACGCGCGCTTTTTAAAATGGGCGCGTGTCCAGCCTCCCGTGACGTCCCGGCTTGTGATTGGTTGCGCCGCGATCAACCAATCACAAGCCGGGAGGCTGGACACGCGCGCATTTTAAAATTTTAAAATGCGCGCGTGTCCAGCCTCCCGGCTTGTGATTGGTTGACCGCGGCGCAACCAATCACAAGCCGGGACGTCACGGGAGGCTGGACACGCGCCCATTTTAAAATTTTAAAATGCGCGCGTGTCCAGCCTCCCGGCTTGTGATTGGTTGACCGCGGCGCAACCAATCACAAGCCGGGACGTCACGGGAGGCTGGACACGCGCCCATTTTAAAATGCGCTCGTGTCCAGCCTCCCGTGACGTCACGGCTTGTGATTGGTTGCGTCTCCCATGTGACTGCGACGCAACCAATCACAAAGCCGGGACGTAATTTTAAAATCCTTAAGGACCTGAAATTACGTCACGGCTTGCTGTGATTGGTTGCGTCGCCCATGTGACTGCGACGCAACCAATCACAACGCCGGAACGTAATTTTAAAATCCTGAAGGACCTGAAATTACGTCACGGCTTGCTGTGATTGGTTGCGTCCCGGTCACATGGGCGGCACGCAACCAATCACAAGCCGGGACTCACGTAAAGGAAAGAAAAGCGCGAATTTTAAACAAAGAACGCTGCCGCTTCCCTCGGTAAGGTGCAGGCTGCGTCGGAGAGGTGAGTATAGCAATATTTTTTATTTTAATGCTCTCTTTTACACATTTTTACATTAATGTTGTTTCGATACCGATACCCGATATCACAAAAATATCGGATCTCGGTATCGGAATTCCGATACAGCAAGTATCGGCCGATACCCGATACTTGCAGTATCGGAATGCTCAACACTAATAAGGAGGCCTCATACACATTCCGTTCACATTGTCATGTATTGGTCTCCTAGACTCATAAAGGCTATGCACTTTTGAAGGTTATATACCAAGGAAATGTACTCCAGACTACGGAACAGTCTATGGGTGAGCATTATAATTCCGATATGGTATATTCACACGTTCAGTAAAATTTCCCAACTATTTCTGCATCTCTTGGTAGGAAAAACACAGATGCAAATACTTTTTGGGGTGTTTTTGATTGATTTGAGTGAAATCAATGGTGTAAAATGCAGGACAAAAATGCACAAAGAATTAACATGCAGCAGCTTATTTTCTGTACAAAATGTGCAAGTCAAATTTATTCAACTTGTGTATGATACGTTAGGTTTGTCATTCACTTTGCTGGCATCACATTTTGCTTCAGGTTTTGTCATATATCCATGCCAAAAAATGTGATAAAAACGCACCAAATCTGCATCGTGTTCACACAGCCTAAAATTTTGAACAAGTTATTTTGAGGTTCATATTTACCGACAAAGATGTAATACCCTATGAATGACCAATATAATGCCGATAAATATTGAACAAGATTTTTGAGGGTTATATACTCCAGGCCACGGAATAGTTTATGGGTGAGCAATATAACACCAATACATTTTTTGATAAGCTTTTAGAGGCTTAAATCGCAACGAAATGTACCCAAGAACGCTTGCTACTGTGTGGATGAGCAATATAATGCTGATTAATTTTTTGACAAATTTTTGAGGCTTATATACCACCAAAATCTACCCAAGAATATGTAAAAGTCTATGGACAGGCAGTAAAATACCAAAACATTTTGAACAAGTTTTTTGAGGGTTATATGCCATATACATATGAAATGTACCTAAGAATACACAATGCTCCATGCATGAGCAATATAATGCCAATACATTTTTTAACAAGTTTTGGGAGGCTTATATAACAGCGAAATGTACCCAAGAACGCGTGATACTGTGTGAATGAGCAATATTATACCGATACTTTTTTACCATGTTTTTAGAGGCTTTCATAACAATGAAATGTACTGAATAAATATAATAGTGTGTGGATGAGCAATACAATATAAAACATTTTTTCCAAATTTTTTGAGGCTTTTATAGCAATGAAATGTACCTAAGAACACGTTATATATACTGTGTAGATGAGCAATATAATTCGATAAAATTTTGACCCAGCTTTTGGACATGTAATACTGAAAAAATTTTGAACTACTTTTTTGGAGGGTTAGATACCACTAAAATGCACACAAGAAGACGTAATACCATATGGATGAGCAATATAATAGCGATATAATACATTTTTAAACACTTTTTTTGGCTTATATAGCCATGAAATGTACCCAAAAAGTGTGATACTGTGTGGATGAACAATGTAATCCCAGTATATTTTTATTATGTTTTTAGAAGCTTTCAAAGCAACAACATGATCCCAAGAACATGTTATAGTGTGTGGATGAGCAATAAAATACCCCCAAAAAATTCCCAAATGTTTAGAGGCTTTTATAACAATGAAATATACCCAAGAACACAATATACTGTGTAGATGAGCAATATAATACCGACAATATTTTTACCCAGTTTTGAATTGTTTTATACTAACAAAATGTACCCAAGAGCATATAATACTCTATGGATGAGCAATATAATACTGAAAACATTTTGAACTATTTCTTGGAGGGATGGATACTACCGAAATGCACAGAAGAAGATGTAATACCATATGGATGAGTAATATAATACCGATACATTTTTAGACAAGTTTTTTGAGGGCTATGTACCAACGAAATGTACTCCAGACCACAAAATAGTCTATGGGTGAGCAATATAATACCAATACATTTTTTAAAAAAGTGTTTTGAGGCTTAGATAGCTACAAAATGCACCCAAGAAGACATAATGCCCTATGGGTGAGCAATATAATACAGATAAATTTGTGTACAAGTTTTTTTAGGGTGATATAGGAAGGAAATGTATGCAAGAACGCGTAATACTGTATATCAAGGCAATATAATACAGATACATTTTGAAAAATATTTTTAGAGGCTTATATAGTAACAAAATGCACCCAAAAAGACATAATACCCTATGGGTGAGTAATATAATACAGATATATTTGTGAACAAGTTTTTTGAGGGTGAAATACCAAGGGAAATGTGCGCAAAAACATGTAATACTGTATGGAATAATACCCTATGAGTGAGCAATATAATACAGATACATTTGTGAACAAAAGGATTATATACCAAGGAAATGTACCCAAGAACACGTAATACTGTATGGCTCGGAAATGTAACCCAGCCAAATTTTGAAACTTTTTTTGAGTATTATATATCACAAAAATGTACCCCAGAACACAAAATATTGCATGGGTAAGACATATAAACAAACAGGCAACATTTTGAAATGCTTTTTTGTAGTGTTATATACCACAAAAATGTGACAGAAAGCAAAAAATACTTTATGGACGAGTAATCTAATCCAGAAATATTTTTCTACGCTTTTCGCAAGTTTTGCACACCGCTGTAATGCAACAATAACCATGTTAAACTGTATAAATGAATCATTAAATCCATATAATATTTTGAAGGTAAATATTTTGAAAGTGTAATTTAGGTACACCTACACTTATAAAGGCTTTGCATAAAATACAAAGCCAGACAAAAATTATGAGGCGATTCAGTCATGCACCCCTGAAAGGCAACAACTGGTAGGCCTAATTCAAATTTTTTAAAAGTGTACTTGCTGTACTCCTACATTCACATGCACACTAAATTTTTCATAAAACATACTGATCATAAAACCTAAATACCCATTATAAAATTAAACTTTGAGGAATTTAATACTGAAATTGAAGCTTTTATCAATTAGTTCAGTCTTTAGCTCCTTTCCGACATAGGGCGTAATAGTACGCCGATATTGAACTCCCTCCTTTTGATGTGGGCTCTGGCTCTGAGCCCACATTTTTTCCTGGATGTCAGCTGTTTTAAACTGCTGATATGTGCCTCTAACAGCTGCGGGGGGGGGGGGGGGGGAATTGTGATCCACCAGCCGCTGTTAATTAGTTAAATGCCAATGTCAAGTTCTGACAGCGGCATTTAACACACGCTTCCTGCAATCGCGCTGGAAATCCCACCCATCGGTGCCCGTGTCACATGACCGCAGGTCACCGATGGGTTGGCATGACAACCAAAGGACTCCAGCAGACCTCTATGGTTGTCACTGCCAGATTGCTATGAGCGCTACCCAGTGGTCGGCGCTCATAGCAAGTGAGCAATTCTGCTACATACAGGTGATTTGATCATCGCCTGTATGTAGCAGAGCCGATCGGGTTATGGCAGCTTCTAGTCTCCCATGGAGACTATTGATGCATGCCAAAAGGAAAAAAATGTTTTTAAAAATATAAAAAAATAAAAAATATGTAAAAGTTCAAATCACCCCCCTTTCATCCCATTCAAAATAAAACAATTAAAAAAATCAAACATACAGATAATCGGCATCGCCGCTTTCAGAATCACCCAATCTATCAATATAAAAAAAGAATTAACCAGAATTACGTTTTTTGTCAGCGTAACATTGCATTAAAATGCAATAACGGACTATCGCATGTGCACTAAAGTGGTATCATTAAAAACATCAGCTCGGCATGCAAAGAATCAGCCCTCATGCAACCCAAGATCACGAAAAATGGAGACGCTATGGGTATCAGAAAATGGAGCATTTTTTTAACACATTTTGGATTATTTTTCACCACTTAGATAAAAGAGAACCTAGACATGTTTGGTGTCTATGAACTCATAATGACCTGGAAAATCATAGTGGCAGGTCATTTTTAGCATTTAGTGAACATAGTGAAAAAAAAAACAACTGTGTGATTGCACTTTTTTTGCAATTTCACTGGACTTGACATTTTTGTCCTGTTTCCCAGTACATGACATGTTAAAAAAACCAATGGTGTTGTTCAAAAGTACAACTGTCCCGCAAAAAACAAGCCCTCACATGGCCATATTGACAGAAACATAAAAACGTTATGGCTCTGGGAAGAAGGGGAGCAAAAAATTAAAATGCAAAAACAAAAATACATCCGTGTTAAGGGGTTAATATATTTCTATTTTTTGTTATAATGTTGTAATGGATTTACCTTAAAATAATTTAGTTTTCAGTAATCTTTGATGAAACTTGATGTTTGGTTTGGTAAAGTGTTTGCTCATGCTCTTCTTACCTTCTATGTTTATGTGGCTATTATTATGGCTTGTTCTGGAAATGTCTTTTCTCTTAGAGAAAGAGCAGGATCTGGTTAAGAAATCCTTCTTAAATAGACAGTTTGTGACCCTAATTGTATTATAGGACTATTGAGACAAAAGTAATTTCTGAAACTCTCTTGTTATTCATAACTGTCCAAGGAATTAAATGTTGGAGCACAAAATACACTTTACAACATAGTAGTTAGTTTTACTTCATATTAATGGCAAGAAAAAAAAGAAAAATGTTACTTATTAGAGATAAATGAGTTCTAAAATGCTTTGATGTTTGTTACTCGAACTGAGCAATTTCTAATGTTCGAATGCTTGTTTCGTTAAACGAGTATAATGGTAGTCAATGGGAAATCCAAGCATTTTTTCTGCACTGCAAAGAGGTCTGAGGGCAGTGAAAATGTTGAAATGGATGGAAATAGTACTGAATGGAAGGAGAACAGAATGGGGAAGACCCCTGGAAGCATCTCTGACTCACAGATCGCTGCTAAGAACAATGGTGTGACAATTTTACTCCACTTTAAGTACTGACAATAAAACAATCAAAATCGACAAGAAATTGGATTTTACATGACTTTTTTTAAAAAAAACCATTCTTTACTGCATAATGACTTGTATATGAGGCAAAATTTAAAAATGATTTAAAAAAAATAATTTAAGTAAACCAAAATTTACATTTTTAATAAAAAATTTGTAAGCTTCAGTGTAATTTATTAAGGAAGCAAGAACTGGCAAAATGTGATGTAAGAGGGACTCAGATACACCATTTATTGGATAGAAAGGAGGGCCTCATACACATTTTGTTCAAATTGTCATGCATTAAGTGCAAAGCCTTCTAAAAATTACAAGCAAGGTCATCCATACACCCTTGAAGGCACCAACTGTAGTACCTCATTCAAATATTGTGAGCAAAGTATAGCTGTGGTACTCCTACACTTCTAAACATTCAGCACAGTGCAAAGCTTGCCAAAAATTACAAGCAGGGTCATTGCTTCACCCTTGAAAGCACCAACTGAACGACCTCATTAAAATATTAAGAAAGTGTACACCGGTAGCAGGCCAATTTTGTTTTTTTATTTTAACCCAAAATTTTTTTACACAAAGCAGTAAGTATGACAATAGTCAATTCTTGTGACCTGTACTAGGCCAAGTGTTTTTTTAAAATTTGAACCAACTGTAATTTTACACAAAGCATGTTAAACTGTATGCATAAATTATTGAATCTATACAATTTTTTGGAAACTTTTTTTTAGAGTTTAATATACTAGGGAAATGTAACAAGAACCACATCACAGTGTATAGATGAATCCTTGAATCCCTAAAAAGTATTGGAAGCATTTTGTAGAGTGTAATATACCAGCAAAATGAACAGAAAGCACGTAATACTGTATGGATCAGTAATTGAATCAATAAAATGTTTCCACTTTCTTTGGAGTTTAAATATGTCACCGAAATGTACCTAACGACACTAGTGATGAGCGAGTGTATTCGTTACTATTCGCTATTCGCACGGATAGTATGATATTCAGGTTATTCGTTACATTGCGAGTATTTGTGTACTTGCCTTGCTTAATGCGGATGTCCTGCCCTGCAGTTTCGGCTCCTCCTTTGCAGCCACTAAACATGCTTGTCTTCTTATCCAATCACAGTAATGCTGCAGACATTTGGTTGTGGCATTACTGTGATTGTCTGGCCGCCCAGCGTCATAGGGTCTATTGAAGTCCTGCCGCCGCCATTTTGCGCACATTGCATCTGGAGCCTGCGTTCTACAAGCATAGGGAGAATCTTTATGCCTCTTGATAACACTACCTGATAGGCTACCTGAAATGTATACTAGGTCAGTGTAGCGTAGGGAGAGAGAGAGACACTCGAGCAGGGACAGTTTAAAGGAGCCAGTTACTAGCTCAATAATACCACCAAAAAATAGCTCATTTCAGAGCTGAAGACAGACAACAAAATCAGAGTACAGGGAGGGAGAGATTGTGTATTAGGTAGGAAGAGGTTAAAGTGTTCTTCCAGTGTCCATCTTAAAACAGCTCTTGTTAGAGGCAAAGCAATATTTTTCCAGCACACAGAGTACTAGCATTTAGTGCTGCCTTTTTTTGTTAAAGCATCGGTCTATTTTCCTTGCAGTTTTTGTGGTCAGAGCCAGGCTTCTGCTGTCCACATTTTGTCCACTTAAAAACGCGGTTTGTACCGTACGTAAAGCAGTAATCCAAACATTTCCTACTGCCTGCTACCAAGCACGCGCCAGGCCATTTTCCCTGCTGTTTTGGAGGTCAGAGCCTGCCTTCTACTGTCCACATTACTCCACGTAAAAAGGCGTTAAGTGCCCTATGCAAAGCAGTAGTCCAAACATTTCCTACTGCCTGCTACCAAGCACACACCAGGCCATTTTTCCTGCTGTTTTGGGGGCCAGAGCCTACCTTATGCTGTCCACATTAGTCCACTTAAATAGGTGGTTAGTGCCCTATGCCAAGCAGTAGTTCAAACATTTCCTATTGCCTGCTACCAAGCATGCATCAGGCCTGTTTCCCCTCTGTTTTGTGTTGTGAATTTGCTTTTTTGCTCCCTCTAGTGGTTACTAGTTTTTTGACTCTGGTTTTTCTGTCATTCCTTTTATCCGCACCTGGGTCGTTAGTTAGGGGTGTTGCTATATAAGCTCCCTGGACCTTCAGTTCAATGCCTGGCAACGTAGTTATCAGAGCTAATCTGCTGTGCTCTTGTCTACTGATCCTGGTTCCGGTTATATCAGCTAAGTCTGCTATTTTGCTTTTTGCTATTTGTTTTGTTTTGTATTTTTGTCCAGCTTGTTCCCAATCTGTATCCTGATCTTTGCTGGAAGCTCTAGGGGGCTGGTGTTCTCCCCCCGGACCGTTAGACGGTTCGGGGGTTCTTGAATTTCCAGTGTGGATTTTGATAGGGTTTTTGTTGACCATATAAGTTACCTTTCTTTATTCTGCTATTAGTAAGCGGGCCTCTCTGTGCTAAACCTGGTTCATTTCTGTGTTTGTCATTTCCTCTTACCTCACCGTTATTATTTGTGGGGGGCTTCTATCCTGCTTTGGGGTCCCTTTCTCTGGAGGCAAGAGAGGTCTTTGTTTTCTTCTACTAGGGGTAGTTAGATTCTCCGGCTGGCGCGTGTCATCTAGAATCAACGTAGGAATGATCCCCGGCTATTTCTAGTGTTGGCGTTAGGAGTAGATATATGGTCAACCCAGTTACCACTGCCCTATGAGCTGGATTTTTGTATCTTGCAGACTTCCACGTTCCTCTGAGACCCTCGCCATTGGGGTCATAACAGTTTGCCAGGCCAGTATTATATGTGTAATGCATTGCAAAAGAGGGATTACAAGAAAGAAGATTCTGAGTTTTTTTTTCCCTCTCTCATTTTTTTTTTCTTCTTCCCCTTTACCTCAGAGTGGCTTAAGCTTGCTGCAGACATGAATGTCCAGACCTTGATTACAAGTGTGGACCAGCTGGCTACTCGTGTGCAGGGCTTACAAGACTATGTTATCAGAAGTCCTAGGTCAGAACCTAAGATACCGATTCCTGAACTGTTTTCCGGAGACAGGTTTAAGTTTAGGAATTTCATGAATAATTGCAAATTGTTTTTGTCCCTGAGACCCTGTTCATCTGGAGACTCCGCTCAGCAAGTAAAAATTGTTATTTCGTTCTTACGGGGCGACCCTCAAGATTGGGCTTTTTCGCTGGCGCCTGGAGATCCGGCATTGGCCGATATTGATGCGTTTTTTCTGGCGCTCGGTTTACTTTATGAGGAACCCAATCTTGAGATTCAGGCAGAAAAGGCCTTGCTGGCTATGTCTCAGGGGCAGGACGAGGCTGAAGTGTACTGCCAAAAATTTCGGAAATGGTCCATGCTGACACATTGGAACGAGTGTGCACTGGCCGCTAATTTTAGAAATGGCCTTTCTGATGCCATTAAGAATGTTATGGTGGGTTTTCCCATTCCCACAGGTCTGAATGATACTATGGCACTGGCTATTCAAATTGACCGGCGGTTGCGGGAGCGCAAAACCGCAAATTCCCTCATGGTGTTGTCTGAACAGACACCTAATTCGGTGCAATGTGATAGAAAAACCGCAAATTCCCTCATGGTGTTGTCTGAACAGACACCTGATTTAATGCAATGTGATAGAATCCTGTCTAGAAATGAGCGGAAAATTCATAGACGCCGGAATGGCTTGTGTTACTACTGTGGTGATTCTACACATGTTATCTCAGCATGCTCTAAACGTATAGCTAAGGTTGTTAGTCCGGTCACCGTTGGTAATTTGCAACCTAAATTTATTCTGTCTGTAACTTTGATTTGCTCACTGTCATCTTATCCTGTCATGGCGTTTGTAGATTCAGGTGCTGCCCTGAGTCTTATGGATCTCTCATTTGCTAAGCGCTGTGGTTTTATTCTTGAACCATTAGAAAATCCTATCCCTCTTAGGGGTATTGATGCTACGCCATTAGCAGAAAATAAACCGCAGTATTGGACGCAGGTTACCATGTGCATGACTCCTGAACACCGCGAGGTGATACGTTTTCTCGTTCTACATAAAATGCATGATTTGGTTGTTTTGGGGCTGCCATGGTTACAGACCCATAATCCAGTCCTTGACTGGAAGGCTATGTCAGTGTCAAGTTGGGGCTGTCGTGGTATTCATGGGGATTCCCTGCCTGTGTCTATTGCTTCTTCTACGCCTTCGGAAGTTCCGGAGTATTTGTCTGATTATCAGGATGTCTTTAGCGAGTCCAGGTCCAGTGCATTGCCTCCTCATAGGGACTGTGACTGTGCTATAGATTTGATCCCAGGCAGTAAATTTCCTAAGGGAAGACTGTTTAATCTGTCGGTACCTGAACATACCACTATGCGTTCGTATATCAAGGAGTCTCTGGAGAAAGGACATATTCGTCCTTCTTCTTCCCCTCTTGGGGCGGGATTCTTTTTTGTGGCTAAAAAGGACGGATCTTTGAGGCCTTGTATTGATTATCGGCTTTTAAATAAGATCACTGTCAAATTTCAGTATCCTTTGCCGCTGTTGTCTGACTTGTTTGCCCGGATTAAAGGTGCCAAGTGGTTCACCAAGATAGACCTTCATGGTGCGTACAACCTTGTGCGCATTAAGCAAGGTGATGAATGGAAAACCGCATTCAATACGCCCGAAGGTCATTTTGAGTACTTGGTGATGCCTTTTGGGCTCTCCAATGCGCCTTCAGTTTTTCAGTCCTTTATGCATGACATTTTCCGGAAGTATCTGGATACATTTTTGATAGTTTATCTGGATGATATTTTGGTTTTTTCTGATAATTGGGACTCGCATGTGGAGCAGGTCAGGTTGGTCTTTAAAATTTTGCGTGAAAATTCTTTGTTTGTCAAGGGCTCAAAGTGTCTCTTTGGTGTACAGAAGGTTCCCTTTTTGGGGTTCATTTTTTCCCCTTCTGCTGTGGAGATGGACCCAGTCAAGGTCCGAGCTATTCTTGATTGGACTCAGCCCTCATCAGTTAAGAGTCTTCAGAAGTTCTTGGGTTTCGCTAACTTCTACCGTCGTTTTATCGCAAATTTTTCTAGCATTGTGAAACCTTTGACGGATATGACCAAGAAGGGCTCCGATGTAGCTAACTGGGCTCCTGCTGCCGTGGAGGCTTTCCAGGAGTTAAAACGCCGGTTTACTTCGGCGCCTGTTTTGTGCCAGCCCGATATCTCACTTCCCTTTCAGGTTGAGGTGGATGCTTCAGAGATTGGAGCAGGGGCCGTTTTGTCGCAGAGAGGCCCTGGTTGCTCGGTTATGAAACCTTGTGCCTTTTTCTCTAGGAAATTTTCGCCTGCCGAGCGAAATTATGATGTGGGCAATCGGGAGTTGTTGGCCATGAAATGGGCATTTGAGGAGTGGCGTCATTGGCTCGACGGTGCTAAGCATCGTGTGGTGGTCTTGACTGATCACAAAAATCTGATGTATCTCGAGTCTGCTAAACGCCTTAATCCGAGACAGGCCCGCTGGTCATTGTTTTTCTCCCGCTTTGATTTTGTTGTCTCGTATTTACCAGGTTCAAAGAATGTGAAGGCCGATGCTCTTTCTAGGAGCTTTGTGCCTGATGCTCCTGGAGTCGCTGATCCTGTTGGTATCCTTAAGGATGGAGTTATCTTGTCAGCTATTTCTCCGGATCTGCGACGTGTGTTGCAGAGATTTCAGGCTGATAGGCCTGAGTCTTGTCCACCTGACAGACTGTTTGTCCCGGATAAATGGACCAGCAGAGTCATTTCCGAGGTTCATTCCTCAGTGTTGGCAGGTCACCCGGGAATTTTTGGCACCGGAGATCTGGTGGCCAGGTCCTTTTGGTGGCCTTCCTTGTCAAGGGATGTGCGGTCATTTGTGCAGTCCTGTGGTACTTGTGCTCGAGCTAAGCCTTGCTGTTCTCGTGCCAGCGGGTTGCTCTTGCCCTTGCCTGTCCCGAAGAGACCTTGGACACATATCTCCATGGATTTCATTTCTGATCTTCCGGTGTCTCAGGGCATGTCTGTCATCTGGGTGATATGTGATCGCTTCTCCAAGATGGTCCATTTGGTTCCTTTGCCTAAGCTGCCTTCCTCTTCCGATCTGGTTCCTGTGTTTTTCCAGAACGTGGTTCGTTTGCACGGCATCCCTGAGAATATTGTGTCAGACAGAGGATCCCAGTTCGTTTCTAGGTTCTGGCGATCCTTTTGTAATAGGATGGGCATTGATTTGTCGTTTTCATCTGCTTTCCATCCTCAGACTAATGGACAGACGGAGCGAACCAACCAGACTTTGGAGGCTTATTTGAGGTGCTTTGTCTCTGCTGATCAGGACGATTGGGTGACATTCTTGCCGTTGGCTGAGTTTGCCCTTAATAATCGGGCTAGTTCCGCCACCTTGGTTTCGCCTTTTTTCTGCAACTCTGGTTTCCATCCTCGCTTTTCTTCGGGTCATGTGGAGCCTTCTGACTGTCCTGGGGTGGATTCTGTGGTGGATAGGTTGCAGCGGATCTGGAATCATGTGGTGGACAACTTGAAGTTGTCACAGGAGAGGGCTCAGCGCTTTGCCAACCGCCGCCGCGGTGTGGGTCCCCGACTACGCGTTGGGGATTTGGTGTGGCTTTCTTCTCGCTTTATTCCTATGAAGGTCTCCTCTCCAAAATTTAAACCTCGCTTCATTGGTCCTTACAAGATATTGGAAATCCTTAATCCTGTATCTTTTCGTCTGGATCTTCCTGTGTCGTTTGCTATTCACAATGTATTTCATAGGTCCTTGTTGCGGTGGTACGTTGTGCCTGTAGTTCCTTCTGCTGAGCCGCCTGCTCCGGTGTTGGTTGAGGGCGAGTTGGAGTACGTGGTGGAGAAGATCTTGGATTCGCGCCTCTCCAGGCGGAGGCTTCAGTACCTGGTCAAGTGGAAGGGCTATGGTCAGGAGGATAATTCCTGGGTGGTCGCCTCTGATGTTCATGCGGCCGATTTAGTTCGTGCCTTTCATGCCGCTCATCCTGATCGCCCTGGTGGTCGTGGTGAGGGTTCGGTGACCCCTCACTAAGGGGGGGGTACTGTTGTGAATTTGCTTTTTTGCTCCCTCTAGTGGTTACTAGTTTTTTGACTCTGGTTTTTCTGTCATTCCTTTTATCCGCACCTGGGTCGTTAGTTAGGGGTGTTGCTATATAAGCTCCCTGGACCTTCAGTTCAATGCCTGGCAACGTAGTTATCAGAGCTAATCTGCTGTGCTCTTGTCTACTGATCCTGGTTCTAGTTATATCAGCTAAGTCTGCTATTTTGCTTTTTGCTATTTGTTTTGTTTTGTATTTTTGTCCAGCTTGTTCCCAATCTGTATCCTGATCTTTGCTGGAAGCTCTAGGGGGCTGGTGTTCTCCCCCCGGACCGTTAGACGGTTCGGGGGTTCTTGAATTTCCAGTGTGGATTTTGATAGGGTTTTTGTTGACCATATAAGTTACCTTTCTTTATTCTGCTATTAGTAAGCGGGCCTCTCTGTGCTAAACCTGGTTCATTTCTGTGTTTGTCATTTCCTCTTACCTCACCGTTATTATTTGTGGGGGGCTTCTATCCTGCTTTGGGGTCCCTTTCTCTGGAGGCAAGAGAGGTCTTTGTTTTCTTCTACTAGGGGTAGTTAGATTCTCCGGCTGGCGCGTGTCATCTAGAATCAACGTAGGAATGATCCCCGGCTATTTCTAGTGTTGGCGTTAGGAGTAGATATATGGTCAACCCAGTTACCACTGCCCTATGAGCTGGATTTTTGTATCTTGCAGACTTCCACGTTCCTCTGAGACCCTCGCCATTGGGGTCATAACAGTTTTGGGGGTCAGAGCTTGACTTCTGCAGTACACATGAGTCCACGTGGAAAGGCATTAAGTGCCTTACGCAAAGCAGTAATCCAAATATTTCCTCCTGCCTGCTACCAAGCATGCACAAGGCCATTTTCCCTGCTGTTTTTGGTGTCAGAGCCTGCTTTCTACTGTCCACATAAGTCCACTTAAAAAGGCATTGCATGCCCTGCGCAAAGCTGTAGTTCAAACATTTCCTCCTGCCTGCTACCAAGCACGCACAAAGCCATTTTCCCTGCTGTTTTGGGGGCCAGAGCCTGCCTTTTGCTGTCCACATTAGTCCACTTAAAAAGGTGGTTAGTGCCCTACACAAAGCAGTAGTCCAAACATTTCCTACTGCCTGCTACCCAGCATGCACCAGGCTATTTTCCCAGCTGTTTTTGGGGTCAGAGCCTGCCTTCTGCTGTACTCTTGAGTCCACTTGAAAAGGCGTTAAATGCCCTATGCAAAGCATTAATCCAAATATTTCCTGCAGCCTGCTACCAAGCATGCACAAGGCCTTTTCCCTGCTGTTTTTTGGGGTCAAAGTTTGCCTTTTGCTATCTACATTAGTCCACTTAAAATGGTGTTTAGTGCCCTATGAGAAGCAGGAGTCCAAACATTTCCTACTTCCTGCTACCAAGCACGCACCAGGCCATTTTCCCTGCTGATTTGGGGGTCAGAGCCTGCCTTTTGCTGTCCACATTAGTCCACTTGAAAAGGCACTAAGTGCCCTATGCAAATCAGTAGTCCGAACATTTCCTACTGCCTGCTACCAAGCATGTAACAGGCCATTTTCCACGCTGTTTTTGGGGTCAGAGTCTGCCTTCTGCTGGACACATTAGTTCATTTGAAAAGGCGTTAAGTGCCCCACGCAAAGCAGTAATCCAAATATTTCCTACTGCCTGCTACCAGGCACGCACAAGGCCATTTTCCCTGCTGTTTTGGGGGTCAGAGCCTGCCTTTTGCTGTCCACATTAGTCCACTTGAAAAGGCATTAAGTGCCCTACGCAAAGCAGTAGTTCAAACATTTTCTACTGCCTGCTACCAAGCATGCAACATGCCATTTTCCCCGCTGTTTTTGTGGTCAGAGCCTGACTTCTGCTGTACACATTAGTCCCCTTAAAAAGGCATTGCATGCCCTATGCAAAGCAGTAGTTCAAACATTTCCTACTGCCTGCTACCAAGCATACACAAGGCCATATTCCCTGCTGTTTTTGGGGTCAGAGCCTGGCTTCTGCTGTCCACACTACTCCACTTGAAAAGGCATTAAGTGCCCTACTCAAAGCAGTAATTCAAATATTTCCTACTGCCATCTACCAAGCACGCACCATGCCATTTTCCCTACTATTTTGTCTGTGACAGCTAGCTTGCCAGGTGCTATCAACATCTGATAATCTGTGAGCAAAACCCAAAATGCCAAAAAAAGCCTGTTGTTAAAGGACAGAGATGTTCACATAAATTTGGTGTTGTCAGTGGTGCGTGAAAAGGCAGTCTGTGTCATGTCAGAAGAAGCTTGATCCATCCACTATGTTACCAGTCTGGAATGTAAACATGTGTGGAAGCCAGAAGAGCGAGAGCAGATTCTGTTTTGGATAGCAGATAAGGCCTCTACGCATTTGACAAGCAGCAACAAATCTTCCACAACCACACAGTCTACTGTCGATGCACAAAAGGCTGGTCCATGCAATCCTGAAGCTGGTTCTCCTTCCTCCCACCATTAACAGTCACAGGAGACATATGACCCCAAGCTTGGCCACTCTGATCTGTTTGCTACATATCCTTTGGTTGGCTCTGGCCTATCACCATGCAGTATTGAAGAGGGATGTGAGGAGGTGGCGTGCGTTGATGCTCAAGTATTTGAGGACCTATGGCCAGAAGAAAGCCACTTGGAGGATCATCATTTACTGTCTCCAGAGGTGGAGGCTGATGATGATGAGGCACAGTTGCCATCATTTCAGCTTACGATGTCAACTGGGAAGGAGGATGAGATGGAAGACGAGGTGGTTGATGATGAGTCCACTGACCCACCTGGACCGTTACCACGCAATAGCCATCACAGCAACACAAAGGAAGATGGATATGTAGCACCAACACAGGCACCTAGAGATCGTGGTTTGCCCAGAGTGAGAACTGGGTCAACTGTTCCCAAGAGCACCCCCGCTATGTGCCAAGTCGGGGCAAGGGGGTGTTCAGCCGCTGTGTGGAATTTTTTTTCTGAAAGTCCTTCAGAGAAAAGCATTGCAGTCTGTAGCCATACCAAGTTGAGCAGAGGCCAGGACAAAGGCAACCTGAGCACCACCAGTATGCAAAACCACATGGCAGCCAAGCACCCCACTAGTTGAGCAGAACACCAGGGTACCAAATCTGTGTCTGTGGGACAAACCACTGCCATGTCACCTGGGCTATGTCCTTCAGAAAGTGCTGTTCAGGAAGAAGGTGATCATAACTCCTGCCCACAAGCTGCAGTTGCTCATACACAAGAAACATCAACCAAATCCATTTCCTTGTCCCAGCAAAGCATCCAATTGTCCATGCCTGTGGGCTTGGAAAGAAAGTGTAAATACCCAGACACACACCCACAGGCACAAATATTAAACTCGCACATTGCCAAATTGCTAGCTGTGGAGATGTTGCCATTTAGGCTTGTGGAAACACAGTCTTTCCGTGATTTGTTGGCTGTGGCTGCCCCACGATACAGTGTTCCCAGCCGCCACTATTTAGCCCGGTGTGCAGTCCCTGCATTACACACGGGTGAAACAATCTGAACCATGGTCTCACCAACACCTTAACTGGGAAGGTCCACCTAACAACAGACACCTGGACAAGTTGTTGTGGACAGGGATGACACATTTCTTTCACGGCACACTGGGTAAACCTGGTGGAGGGTGGGACAAAGGCGAAACCTTGAACATCACACATCCTACTCACGCCAAGAATAGCTGGCCCAACTTCTGTCAGTGTTTCCGCCTCTTCATATCTCCCCTCCTCCTACTCCTCATCCTCTGCTGAAGTACCCTCCCCATCACTGCCCAGCTGGGACCTGTGCATCAGCACATTTACAAAGCGGCTACATGATCAGCTGAAGCTGATTTGTTTAGGTCATAAACAACACAATACAGCAGAGCTGTAGCAATCTTTAAAACAACACACCAATCAGTGGCTCTTCCCGCTGCACGTCCAACCCAGTCTGGTCATCTGTGATGATGGGCGCAACCTGGTGGCAGCTTTAAAGGTCATTAAGCTGGTACACGTGCCAAGCATAGCTCACGTGCTGAACCTAGTTGTTCAGAAATTTCTGAAAAGTTACCTTGCCTTGCCGTACCTACTTATGAAGGTAATTCATTTCCTTTCTGCGGACATCCCCACTATCATCATGGGCGACTTCAACATCCCCATTGACACTTCCCTCTCAGCTGCCACTAAACTTCTATCTCTCACTTCCTCCTTCGGCCTCACTCAATGGTCTTCTGCAGCCACTCACAAAGATGGTCACACATTGGACCTCATCTTCACCCGCCTCTGCTCCCTATCTAACCTCTCTAACTCACCTCTTCCTCTTTCTGACCACAATCTACTCACATTCTCTTCCCTCTCCACTCCATGTCTGCAATCCCCACCCCACAAACTTGCACACCCTCGAAGAAATCTTAAACACCTTGATCTACACTCATTCTCTGAATCCCTCCTCCCTCTTACAGACATAAGTTCCCTACACAATGCAGATGACGCTGCCGCTCTATATAACACCACAATAGCTGCAGCTTTGGAATATCTTGACCCTCTCACACATTCCAAAGCTTGCAAAATCAACAGACAGCCCTGGCACACCAGCCTGACCAAAGAACTGAGGCGAACTTCCAGGGCTGCAGAGCGGAGATGGAAAAGATCCCACTCCAACGAGCACTTTATCGCATTCAAACAGTCCTTCACCACTTTCAAGACCACACTCGCCACAGCTATACAAACCTACTTCTCATTTCTCATATCCTCCCTGTCTCACAACCCTAAACAGTTATTCAACACCTTCAACTCTCTCCTCCATCCCCCAGCACCTCCTCCCTCCCCACTGATCTCAGCTGAAGACTTTGCCTCATTTTTCAAGCAGAAGATTGAGAACATCAGAGACAGATTTAGTCGACAACCCCCAGAGCCCTTCCTCCCAACTACCCAGCCCTCCACCTCCAAAACCAACTTCTCCACTTTTACAGAAGATCGACTCTCCACTCTACTCTCAAGATCGCATCTCACCACCTGTGCACTTGACCCGATCCCTTCCCACTTCATCCCAAACCTCTCCACAGTCTTCATCCCAACTCTAATCCATCTCTTCAACCTATCACTAACAAGTGGTGTTTTCCCCTCAAGCTTTAAACATGCCTCAATCACACCTATCCTCAAAAAGGCCTCCCTTGACCCATCCTCTGTATCTAGCTATCGCCCTATATCACGTCTCCCCTATGCCTCAAAACTACTGGAACAACACGTCCATCTTGAACTGTCCTCCCATCTATCTTCCTGCTCCCTTTTCGACCGCTTACAATCAGGCTTCCGGTCACACCACTCCACTGAAACTGCCCTAACTAAGGTCACCAATGACCTATTAACCGCCAAGAGCAAGCAACACTACTCTATCCTCCTCCTCCTGGACCTGTCCTCTTCCTTTGACACAGTGGACCATTCCTTATTACTACAGACCCTCTCATCCCTTGACATCACAGACTTGGCCCTATTCTGGATCTCGTCATACCTAACTGACCGAACATTCAGTGTGTCCCATTCACACACCACCTCCTCACCTCGCCCCCTATCTGTCGGAGTCTCGCAAGGTTTAGTTCCAGGGCCCCTGCCCTTCTCCATTTACACTTTTGGCCTGGGACAGCTCATAGAATCTCACGGTTTTCAGTATCATCTCTATGCTGATGACACACAGATCTACATCTCTGGACCAGATATCACCACCCTACTAACCAGAATCCCTCAATGTCTATCCGCTATTTCATCCTTCTTCTCCGCTAGATTTCTAAAACTTAACATGGACAAAACAGAATTCATTGTCTTTCCCCCATCTCTCGCAACCCCCCCAATGAATCTATCCATTACAGTAAACGGCTGCCCACTCTCCCCAGTCCCACAAGCTCGCTGTCGCAGAGTAATCCTTGACACTGATCTCTCCTTCAAACCTCATATCCAAGCCCTTTCCACTTCCTGCCACCTTCAACTCAAAAATATTTCTTAGATCCGTACATTCCTAAACCAAGAATCTGCAAAAACCCTAGTCCATGCCCTCATCATCTCCTGCCTCGACTACTGTAACCTCTTGCTCTGTGGCCTACCCTCGAACACTCTCGCACCCCTCCAATCTATTCGAAATTCAGCTGCCCAACTAATCCACCTGTCTCCGCACTATTCCCCGGCCTCTCCCCTCTGTCAATCCCTTCACTGGCTCAAAATTACCCAGAGACTCCAGTACAAAAGCCTAACCATGATATACAAAGTCATCCACAACCTGTCTCCTCCATACATCTGTGACCTCGTCTCCCGGTACATTCCTGCATGCAACCTCCGATCCTCACAATATCTCCTTCTCTACTCCCCTCTTGTCTCCTCTTCCCACAATCGCATACAAGATTTCTCTCACACATTACACCTACTCTGGAACTCTCTACCACAGCATATCAGACTCTCACCTACCATCGAAACCTTCAAAAAGAACCTGAAGACCTACCTCTTCCGGCAAGCCTACAACCTACAGTAATCACCGATCGACCAAACCAATACACAACCAGCTCTATCCTTACCTACTGTATCCTCACCCATCCCTTGTAGATTGTGAGCCCTCGCGGGCAGGGTCCTCTCTCCTCCTGTACCAGTTGTGACTTGTATTGTTTAAGAATATTCTACCTGTTTTTATTATGTATACCCCGCCTCACATGTAAAGCGCCATGGGAAAAATGGCGCTATAATAATAAATAATAATAATAATAATCTTGTACAGACTTCAATTGATGCATGAGGCTGCACCCCATTATTACTTTGTTCAATTAGCTGTGCATCCCTTTCTCTTTTTGGTTGTCGTGATCTATGATGACACGGGGGATTTCCTCCCGGCCTGCCTCACCTCATTAGATGCCTTAGGTACAGCTACTTCCGGGGACTGTTGACGGTGATTTTTGTGCTGATTGCAATGAGAATCTGGTCCAGAGCATATACAGCTCTGGCAAAAATTTAGAGACCACTGCAAAATGTTTGTCTGATCTTTCTCTTTATAGGTATATTTTTGAGTAAAATGGAAATTTTTCATTTATTATCTAAACTACTGACAACATGTCTCCAAATTTCCAAGCAATACATTTTTGTATTTTTTTTCTGAAAAGGAAAAATGCTCAAAATTACAAAAAAAAATCCCAGTGCATTCAGACTTCAAATAATGCAAAGAAAACAAGTTCATAATCATTTAAAAACAAGAATATTAATGTTTTATCTCAGGAAGAGTTAAGAAATCAATATATCCATCATTCTCTTGATTATATTCCAGAGGTTTTCAATGGGGTTCAGGTCTGGAGATTGGGCTGCCCATGACAGGGTTGTGATGTGGTGGTCTCTTAATTTTTGCCAGAGCTGTATATCACAAAAATGTACCACGGAAAACTGTATGGCTGAGAAATGTAACCAATCAACATTTTTTACACTTTTTTTGGGAATATTAGACATCATTCAAATGTACCCCAGACCAAAGAATATTGTATGAGAAATTGAGCCCAGCAAAATTTTATAATGATTTTTGGAATGATAGATATAGCAATAATGTATCCCAGATCACAGAATACTGTATGGGTAAGTAATTTAACAACAGTGGATAACACCAGTCAAAAATACGTATCAAAGCAGGGTGTGACTGATAAAATTAAAAAATAACCTTTAATAATATTAGCTAAAAAGTTGGTTAAACCAACTACATATGAAAAAACATATAAGACTCACAGGAAAAAATTCCCAAGCAGGGGAAATAATCATTAGCTAATTGCCCAAGACCCTCTGGTCCACACAGATATAACAGTCTTTTTTTGGGGAAAAAAGCGCTCCTATCTAGGAGTATGAAGACCATATACACCTCAAACCGCATATAATTTATCCCCATCCATAAAATGGAGTTGCAGTACTTCCAGACAGTGTATAGTAAATGGAACGATCTCACCTCAGGACTTCCTTTTTGGGCCGGGTAAGACCTCTCACATCCTCAGCATCCGGAAGGGGGGGCGTTCAATTGCAGCCACACACATACCCATCCACGCTGTTTAGGAGGGAGATTTTAGCATTAGAACATCCCATACATTTCCCTACGCGTTTCGTAGTAACTCATCAGGGGAAAACATAGTATAGTTCCTCCACAACGGTGGGGGACCCGCAAAATGGGGGGATATAGGCAATCACCTTCTTCTGGCATTGCTCGTTCTTAAATAGCCCGCCCCGTGTTATTTGGGCTGGGCTAGATGACGCAATGTGCTGTGCGTCCCCTGTGGAACGCAGCTCATGGACCGCACGCATCATTTCCGGCGGCGCCTGTTGATGCCGTCATAGCGCACCGCCCGATCTTATCCTAGACTGCAGGGCCATGTATGTCATTTCCGGTGCCGTGCCCCTGTCTAGTTACTATAGCAGCGCGATGCCTGATCCAGGCAATCGCGTTGTATATCTCTTTCCGGAGTCTCAGAATAACGCTGCATCCGCCTAAAAAACAAATGCCACGTTCAGTCAATAGGGAATCTATTAACCCCTGCACAGTCGCTAATTGTGGATTTCCACATATTGCAAAATTCATACAGGGTCATTCCGAAAACGTGGTATAATTGGTCCTACCAACACCTTCTCTTGGAAGGGAGGACCATAATCACGAAGCGTGTACTGGCTATCTCATACAAAAGGGGACAAAACTCAAAAAATGGGAAGGCCGATAATTGATTTAGCCCTCATAAATAAGGACCCATAAATCTGTGAGGAGGTCCGAAAGAGGATCCACAAATAATTATAATTAAATGCTTCAAGGAGGGGACTATTAGGAGAGATGGTGGGGGCGGGGAGAGAGATGCTGGATTGGTGCACGGAAATAGAGCAGGTAGAAAGATAGCGTATGTGTACACCCAATGTCCCTATCCATGCTCCTATTAATATCTACCTAGCATATGGAGGTTGGCACCCTAGGACAGAAAAACGCAAGAATGGCGCCCCCATTCCGCGACGGCTGTCCCTATTGATGGTCCTATTAAGCCCTAATGACAATATAAGGGGAGGAAAAAAGAAAAGAGTCAATGTTATCTCCTGGTTGCTTAGCTTAACTCTCCAAAAAGCAACTGTACGTGAGTATTTCATTCAACCCTCCTGGTGTTTGTGTTTTTAAGCGGAAAATCCATCTTGTCTCGCATTGTAGCAACATCTGGTCCCAATTTCCCCCCCCGTTTAGGTGCACCAATCCTATCAATCCCCATAAACCTAAGTCCTCGACTATCACCATTATGTATGGTGTTAATGTGTCTGGCCAGAGGTGTGTCTCTTTTCAAGGCAATGTCTCTCAGATGTTCCCCTACACGTCTCCTAAATTCGCGTATAGTCTTGCCAATATATTCCAGCCCACATAGGCAGACCGCTCTATAGATGACTCCTTTGGACCTACAATTTATGAAGTGATAGATATCATATTCTTTCCCTGTCACTCCACTCTGAAAATTCGAAGTCCTGAGGTGAGATCGTTCCATTTACTATACACTGTCTGGAAGTACTGCAACTCCATTTTATGGATGGGGATAAATTATATGCGGTTTGAGGTGTATATGGTCTTCATACTCCTAGATAAGAGCGCTTTTTTTCCCCAAAAAAGACTGTTATATCTGTGTGGACCAGAGGGTCTTGGGCAATTAGCTAATGATTATTTCCCCTGCTTGGGAATTTTTTCCTGTGAGTCTTATATGTTTTTTCATATGTAGTTGGTTTAACCAACTTTTTAGCTAATATTATTAAAGGTTATTTTTTAATTTTATCAGTCACACCCTGCTTTGATACGTAAGTAATTTAACCCAGAACATTTTTTAAATGCTTTTTGGGAGTGGTTTTATAACAGAGAAATGTACAACAGACCACGTAATAATATATTGAAGAGGAATTGAAGTCAGAAAAAATGCGAACGTTTTTTGGAAGTGTTAGATACCACACAAGTGTGCCCCACACCACAGAATTCTTTTTAGCTGAGAAATTTAATCCAGAAAATTTTTGTTACTCTTTTTTGGAGGGTTACATATTACATAAATGTACCCCAAGCCACAAAATAGTGTGATGGGTGAGAAATTTAACTCAGGAAAATTTTTTAACACTCGTTTGTAGTGATAGATATCACAGTAATATTCCACAGACCATGGAATTCTGTATGGGTGAGTACCGTATATAATCGAGTATGAGCTGAGATTTTCAGCCCCAAAAAATGGGCTGAAAGTGCCCCTCTCAGCTTATACTCGAGTCATGGTCGGCGGGTGAGGGGGAGCGACGACTGTCAAATGCTCACCTGCTCCCGGCGCTCCTGACACGGTCCCTGCATGTCCCATGGTCTTTGGGTGTGGCAGCTTCTTCCCCCATTCAGCGGTTACTGGTACCGCTCATTAAAGTAATTAGTATGGACTCCACTCCCATAGGGGTGGAGCTGCATATTAATTACTGTAATGAGCGGTACCATGTGACTGCTGAACAGAGGAAGAAGCTGCAGGGAGCAGGTGACTATTTCATATTCACCTTTCCGCGTTCCACCAATGCTCCGTCTTCCGCGTCCTCTGCTCTGACTGTTCAGGTCAGAGGACGCAATGACGTATTAGTGTGTGTGCCACCCTCTGCCTGAACAGTTACTGCGGGGAGACAGGACGCTGAGGAGCAGCGGGCAGTGATGAGAGGTGAGTATGTCATTTTTTTTTTAGTGCAGCAGCAGCATTATATGTGGCACAATGCTATATGGAGCATCTATGGGGCCATAATGAACTGCATGGAGCATTATATGGGGCTTCTATGAGGCCATAAAGAACTGCATGGAGCATTATATGGGGCATCTATGGGGCCATAAAGAACTGCATGGAGCATTATATGGGGCATCTATGGGGCCATAATGAACTGCATGGAGCATTATATGGGGCTTCTGATTCAATATGGATATTCAAAAACACTTAACCTACTGATGTCCAATTAATTTTACTTTTATTGGTATCTATTTTTATTTTTGACATTTACCGGTAGTTGCTACATTTTCCACCCTAGGCTTATACTCGAGTCAATAAGTTTTCCCAGTTTTTTGTTGCAAAATTAGGGGTGTCGGCTTAACTCGGGTCGGCTTATACTCGAGTAATTTAACCCAGACAATTTTGTCAATGCTTTTAGGAAGTGATTTTTAAAGCCGAAATGTACAACAGGCCAAGTAATACTGTATGGATGAGATATTGAAGCCCCAAAAATGTTTAACCCCTTCATGACGGAGCCTTTTTCATTTTTGCATTTCTGTTTTTTGCTCCCCTTCTTCCCAGAGCCATAGCTTTTTTTATTTTTCCATCAATATGGCCATATGAGGGATAGTTTTTTGTGGGACAAATTGTACGTTTGATCGACAACATTAGTTTTACCATATCATGTACTCAAAAATGGGAAAAAAAAACCTCCAAGTGTGGTGAAAATGCAAAAAAAGGGCAATTCCACAACTGTTTTTTGAATTTTTTCTACCATGTGTATCAAATTATAAAACTGTACTGTATAAAACTGTGTCTCCATTTTTCAGGATCTGGGTCGGATGTGGGCTTATTTTTTGTGTGCCGAGCTAACACTTTTAATGATACAATTTTGGTGTGTATACAATCTTTTGATCACCCGGTACTGCATTTTAATGCAATGTTGTGGTGACCAACAAAGCTGTAGTTGTCCAATTGCCTCTGCTACACACAGGCAATGATCAGATCGCCTGTGTGTAGCAGAAATACTCACTCGTTATTAACGCTGACCACCAGGCGGCACTCATAGCAATCCAGCAGTGACAACCATAGAGGACTGCTGGAGACCTCTGTTTGTCATGCAAACCCATCGGTGACCTACGATCATGTGATGGGGTTACCGATGGGTGGGATTTCCAACGCTCTTCCCGGAAATGTGAGTTAAATGTCGCTGTCAGAGATTGACAGAGGCATTTAACTACTTAACAGCCGTGGGTGGATCACGCATGTCGTGAAGGGGTTAAACTATTTTTTTCATTGTTAGATATCACAGAAACATAAACCACACAGCAAAATACTGTATGGCTGTGAAATTGAACCCAGCAAAAAATTTTAACGCTTTCTTGGAGTGATAGATATTACAGTAACGTATTCCAGACTGTGGACTACTATATGGGTGACTAATTTAACCCAGAAAAATGTTTAAATGCTTTTTGGAAGTGTACAACAGACCACATAATACTGTACGGCTGAGGAATTGAAGGAAGAAAAAAATTTAAATGCTTTTTAGAAGTGTTTGATATTACAGAAATGTACTCCACAACACAGAATACTGTTTGGCTGAGAAATTTAACCCATCAAATTTTTTTATGATGTTTTGAGCGTTATTTATCACAAAAATGTAACCCAGACCACAGAATACTCTATGGGTGAGAAATTTAGTCCAACAAATATTTTCAATGCTTTTTTGGAATGTTATATATCACAGAAATGTAGCCCAAACCACAGAATACTGTATGGATGCAAAATTTAACCCAGCAAAATTTTGTATCACTGTTTAGTAGTGTTATATATCACTAACATGTACTCCACACCACAGGATAGTGAATGGGTGAGAAATTTAACCCAGAAAATTTTTCGTACGCTTTTTTGGAGTGTTATATATCACAGAAATGTACCCCAGACCACAAGATATTGTATGGGTGAGTAATTTAACCCAGAAAAAAATTGTAATGCTTCTTTGGAGTTGTATATACCACAGTAATGCACCAATAACAGTGTTAAACTGTATGGGTGACCAATTGACTCCAGAAATAAATTTGGAAGGTAAATATTTTGAAAGTGTCGTTTTTGCACTTCTACACACATGAAGGCTTTGCAGAAAGTGTAAAACCAGGCTTGTCTATAGACCCCTGAAAGGCAACAACAGCAGGCCTCATTCAAATACTTTTTAAATGCAGCTGCTGTTTTCCAACACTCATAAAGGCTTTGCACAAAGTGCAGTGCCAGTAAAAAATTATAAGAAGGGTAATACAGTAAACCTCTTCAGATGTCCACTTCTTCTTCTCCGTCCTCGGGAAGCTGGGGGGACTGCCTTCACCTTCTTCCTGGAGCTCGATTTCAAGATGCTTGGGTTGTAAGTGACCCAGCTTCCAGTAGTCCATGAGCCCCTGAGATATAGAAATGGACAACAGCTGCCTGTTTCACCTGCACAATTAGCTGCTCTCACATAGGAGGCTGGGAAACCCAAGGACTGTAATATCCCAAGGACTGTAATATCTCTTGTTTGTGGTAGTAGCCCTATCTTGAGCTGCCTCACAGAGCCTCTGCCTGGCTAGTTCATTCCTCAAAAAGGGTTCATCCTGCTATCTTTCTTCTGGGATCACTCCCACTGCATGCTAGCGATGTTGCCCCTCAATTTTGAGGAATGTGACCCTGGTTCCTGCCCTTAGCTCTTGCAACCTTCGAGGAAAGTGTTTTGTCTCTACTGCCTGATGGTTGGACGAGATGAGATGATGGGTCCCAAACTTCAATGGACCCCCTTCTCCACTTCCAGTCATAATTAATGACCACTCCCCAGGGATGTCAACTCTTGGTGTTAGGGCTGGCGGAATGTACCAAATAATATTAATGGTGATATAAGGTGCGTTCGCAGCCTGGGGTCTACCGTGCAGAGATGAAACCTGCTGCTAAGTAATGGCAGAACAAGATGGCGGATGAATGCTTGTGCACACGTGGGTTAAACCCAGTGTGAATGGAAGTGAACTCTGTTGCTTCACAGAGTCACTAAAGGTACGCTGTGCCTTGTTAGCAGTGAAAAAACCACGGCACGACCGTCTAGGTGCTCAAGTAGGGTCCCAAACCAGTGTATAGAATATAATAAACTTGGCACTCAACTTAAGATTCTTTGATGCAACAATATTTTAATGCAATCCAGCAGTAGTGCAATCCAGAAACGTTTCAGTCATACCATAACTTTCCTCAGTGTTCTTAAGATATACATATACAATTATATATCATTGTACTGAACTATAACTTAAAGCAAAATGTCATGTAAACAGAAGAAAAGAACAATACAAATGATAATAAAAGAGAAGCCATTCATAAATGTCAATAATTAATGGAAAAAGAAACATATGGAGATAGGGGATCACATGAATAGGAAGCCTACACGACTGTTTGAAAGAATTAGGTCTGCTGTTGTTATTGAATACAGTTGGCCTTTATAAATTTAATAGTCCTGAAAAGAAAGGATGTGCCTTATAGGGTGTCCAATACTGGGGAGAAGTTTGGAATAAATTCAGCCACCTATTATTGTTTGTAGGAGAAGCAACCAAACAGACTGATGGTGCTATTGGATCGCCCCTCCCACGCAGAAGGGGAATGGGGTACTCGGCACCGGGTCCTTCAGTCCTTCAGGGATGTCACGGTGGCCCGACCCCGTCTGTGGCCCTTTGAGGGGCGTCCAATAATGGAAGTAGGTGATGTTGGGAAAGGTCTTTAAAGGGATAGTTCATGACGCCACCTGTGGTGTTCGGTCAGGGTGACCGACGCTGCTTGGGGGTCCGCTGGGGTGATCTGATGGCAGCTAAATGGTATACCTTCCCACGGGTGAAGTGTATCCCCAGGGCTTCCCAGAAGTGTAGATGGTGATGGTGGATGATGTAAGGCGCAGAGAATAACGAGGACAAAAGGTTGCAGTCTCTTTACCTTTACTGGAGGCTTCAGTATCCACAGTCCAGGGTACAGACCACAGGGTAGGCAGAGTCCGGCCGGTCCGATGGCAAATCCCAAGTCCCCTTATCCAGGTGGAAATCAGTAGCCTTCCTACTAGCTCCTGTGTGTAGAACCTCCCTGCTGAGCTTCCCGGTAAGGTCCTCACAACTCTTGTAGATGTTCTAGATGTTATTCCTTCCTCTCTGTCCCCCAGATGGTGTGGATAAAACAAACCCGTATGACTGATGGCCTGAGGCTTGTTTATAGGGACCCTAGAGATGCCCCGACCCCCACAGGTTGCCACTGTGTCTTCTTAGGTATTAAGATCGGGCAGCCAACTTGGAATTGACTGTCCTGCCGGTCTCTGAAGTAAAGCGTAGAGACAATTACTCCCTCGGTGTTCCGGCCACTGGCTACGCGCCTCAGAAACAGGCAGCCTATTTCAGGGCAGAACTCCTCCTGGTGTTTTCTCCTTGTGCTATGACTTCGTTTCTCACCCTCTACAACACAGTTCTCTTCGTGTCCGTTCTTAGGATACTGCCGCAGGTGGGGCAGGCGCAGCTCCGTGTCTTTCTGTTCTAGCTAGACCTCCAACAGGATCCCACCACTGCCAGGGGCCCTCTGTCTGCATCTCTGATGTTCCTCCTTTCCCCCTGTCTGCCTGACAGGTGTTGCCTGGGCAAAGCCCAGCCAGCTTCTCTCTAACTTTCTATCCAGCCCACCAGTTTTACCCTTCTGCGAGGAGTGCCCTAGTAGATAGGAGCAAGGCTCCCCCTGGTGGTCTGGAGTGTGAAGTGAGGTGTATGGTTTGTGATACCTGGTAGGAAGATCTCCTTTATTACCTTCAGACGTAATATCACTCCTCCTGGTGGAAGAATGACATTACTGCAACGACCAAGACTCTGGGGCGCTGCACTATATGAAAAAAAAATTGAGTCATAATAATATATATAGAAACTTCATTATAAATCAATATAAAGTATAAGCTATGTATTACCTAATATTTCCCGTGCTATATGCCTGCAGTTTGGCGGGTGGATCCGGTATCCACTGGTTATCCTGCTGGCACAGTCTATTATAAAGACCATTGTGGTTAGGTGGGTGAAAAAATATATATATAGAAGTTCAGATTGTTGCTTACCAGTGGTGACAGTGGTGATTTAGGCTATGTTCACACGCTGCGGATTTTGCTGTGGATCCGCAGCATTTCCGCAGCTGCGAGTCCACAGCGGTTTCCCATGCGTTTACAGTACAATGTAAACCTATGGGAAACGCAATCCGCAGTGCACATGCTGCGGAAAAAAACGTGCGGAAACGCAGCGGTTTACATTCCGCAGTATGTCAATTCTTAGTGCAGAATCCGCAGCGGTTTTACACCTGCTCCATAACAGAAAACCGCAGGTATAAAACCGCAGTGGAATCCGCACAAAAACTGCGGTAAATCCGCAATAAATCCGCAGGAAAGACGCTCAGTTTTTGTCCTGTGGCAGAGGATCATTCTACGTGTGCACATATCCTTATCCTCTATGGAACGGAGTTCCCACCGTGAGTGGTGAAGGCTCGGGCTGCAGCTATTATGCAGCCGATTTAAGCTGCAGGCGGGAATCCCCAAAGTGCGCATGGCGGAAGTGAAGCGGACGGAGATGTCGTGATCTGCGTTCCATCGGCAGGAAGTACATCTAGTATGCATTCCACTATCCTCCTGGTGTGCGTTCCAAAGCTAGGGTGCTTGCGTTCCACTGTCCTAGTTGCCCTGAAGTGTGCATTCCAAATCTAAGGAACTTGCATTACAATATAAACTATATATAATGTATTTTACTGTGTCTTGTGTGTTATGTGCTGAACGTATAAAAAGGTGTTAAGGACATGAAAGAAGTCATCTAGAGTGTCTGGGGTACCTGACCAAATGCAAAAAATGTCATTTATATATCATTTACAGACGATTGCATGTGTCTGGAAAAGGGGATTGCTATAGATGAGCTAATCTTCAAATGCGGCCATGTAGCTGTTCGCATATGGAGGTGCTACATTTGAGCCCATAGCAGTACCTTTTAATTGAGTAACCAGATCACAGGAATATGCCTGCTGGTAGTGAACATTTCCTCTAGGACATTGGGGATAGCAGAATTTAATCTGCTACAAAGGGGACTATCTTTCTGCCGCGCATATAAATTTAAACCTTTCTCCATGGAAATGGAACTACAGAGATTTTTTCTCAATATTAGATTATGGGTACATTTTTCTAAATCTTCATCCTCCCACGAAATATTACGGATGCTGGAAGCCTGTGCTAGCATTTCTTCTGTGGTGTCGCTACCAGTGTGTCAAGAGTGGGAGAAGAGGGTTTCTTTGACAATCCAATACAATGAGCAGCACTTTGAACACA
This sequence comes from Ranitomeya variabilis, assembly GCF_051348905.1. NCBI lineage: Eukaryota > Metazoa > Chordata > Amphibia > Anura > Dendrobatidae > Ranitomeya > Ranitomeya variabilis. The sequence goes on along the minus strand of NC_135232.1, from coordinate 599,038,679 downwards.
TTTTATAAGTGGTCATAAACTTTTAAATAACTCATGAAAGAATGAAGTTATGCTAAAACCAAGCACACCATTGTTTTTGTTGTAAAATTCTCAATAAGCTTGATGTCACATGACCCTCTTCCCATTGGAAAAAATAAAGTAGGATACAAAATGGCCAACTTCAAAATGGCCGCCATGGTCACCACCCATCTTGAAAAGTTTTCCCCCTCCCATATACTAATGTGCCCAAAACAGAAATTTCATATCATCAACCATTCCCATTTTATTTAGGTGTATCCATGTAAATGGTCCACCCTGTAGTTACCAACTTGGCTCAGGAATGACCAGTGGACAATGACGCATGGACTAATCATCGCAGGGACTATTTTTGAGCTTTGTTTTTTGTAATTTTTATTTTTGAAATCTTGCAAATAGTTATAATGGTTCATTTGTTAATATGTTCAAGTTTTCTCGGTCCAGGAGTACTGAATTTCACTAAGGGGGAATGTGGCACCCCAGGAGTCCAGTTGCCACAGTGGCATTGCCTAGCTCACAGGGTGTGATGTCATGCCTGGAAGCAAGGAGGGGTCCCCTTACCAGGTAACATCAGCATACAACAGCTTTCTTACTCCAGACAAGAAGGTGGAGCTCTAACACCCAGTTTCAGGGGAGCTTCCCTATAAGTTCTGGCCTGGAGACGGAGTTAGTAAGTGTCTGAGAGTGAGAGGAAAGGAGGGAAGTCAAGGAGAACCTGGGGGGTGGAGCTGTAACCAAGCTCACCCCAGAACAGAGCGCTGACAAAATAAGACGCCAGAGTCCTTGACTGTGTGGGTGCTCTACGCCGTGACAGCCAAATCTGGAGGGCGGGGTACTGCAATCTCCCTGGCCACACCAAACACCTGGAGGCACCGCATCAGATAAAGAGCCCGGGGCTGCCAGTGAAAAGACAGTGCTCATGATAGGCTCACGTTATCTGCCATACAGGTTAAAAGCAACATGTAGGAGAGGAATTTGAGCAGAGCTTAAAGCTGCAAGGACCTATGAGAGTAGAGCAGAAGGAAGGCATCCAAACCCACCTGGCTATGTGGATCACAAGTTGCTTCCAGGCTGCCCAGAGCCCATCATCATCTGTTACCCGTGCTCCGGACTGCTCCTGCAACTAACAAGTAAAGGTAAAGGAAACTGCAATCCTTGTGTCCTACAGTCATTTCCTGCACTCTCAGTCCCGCACCCGATCGTCTATGATCCTTTACCAACTGTACCGGTAACCCTGTGGCCCCGCTCCACCTGTGGGTAGCAGAACTATCCCAGCTGCGTCACCATCGGTCTCCTTAAGCAGTGTCGGCCATTCATTGCCGAACACCACAAGTGGCGTCACAAACTAACTCCCTATAGACTTTATTTCCTCTTCATTTCATTAATTTTATTGGACACCCAGGGCCACGGACCGAGTCACTGCTGTTATGACAACCCCCTGAAGAACCGTCGGACCAGGCCTGAGTACCCACGGCTCTAGTGGGTGCTCCATATGCGTCCCTCACTTCAAATTTTTATAGTGTCATCATGTGGCAGTAGTTCAAAATTTTTATCTTCCAGACTGTATTAAAGTCCCTCCTTCTTGGAATTGCGCTACTTAACAATTTTAACAAAAAGTGTATAATGTCCTCCTTTATGTCTAATACAGGTTGTATCAGAGTCTCTCTTCCTTCTAATTGTTGGCAGCTCTTGCATTGTCTGCATTGTATGTGAGTTTCAGAGTTTCTCATTCATAAATTAAACAGGATGTGTCTGACCATGCTGCACACACCAAATGCCCAGATTGTTAGGTGTCGAGTTCCCGCCACTCCCATTCTCCTCCAGCCACAGTGGAGCCTGCTCAGCAAAGACGGCAGTCCCAGCGTCTTGCTCAAGCTGATACTGTGCAGCTGGTTACTGATGTCCTTCCAGGCTCAGCCATTGTATCCAGTACTGATCAGTGGCGAGCTGGCATCCCTGGGACTAAGTCCTGCTTTTCTTCTTCTGAGCATGCCCAAGGGTTGACCTCTCATTGGAGGTCAGGGTTCACATGCTCAGGTCCAGTAGCAGCTCCTATTGGACCACTAGGAAGTTCCTGGAGAGCTTCTGCTATAAAAGGTTCGCATGGCCGCACGGCCATGCGCTAGTATAAATGTATTAATTTGTGTGTGGATGTATGCCTATCGATGGATGAAAGCTCCGAATCTTTCCCATCCCTAATGTTGTTGACTGTTCGCGAGTGGTGAAAGCTACCTAGCGCCTGACAGTGCTGTCCCACACAGCTAACACACAATACAGCGTCTTACAGAAGTGACCGCCAGTGCGGCACCGTGCGCTAATAGAGTCTGGGTGGTTAGTGGCGTCCGCCAGAGCGGCAATGCATGCACTCTTTTGCAGTAAATTATTAGTTCTATTTATCTCCCCAGTAGCGGTGTCGAGCGCAAGAGGTCTAGAGGAACTCTTTCCCTGAGTCTTGGGACAGAGTTCTGTGACTCTGCTTGCTCTCTTTGTGCGGTACCACGGCCCTGTGACGCAACAGAGGTCGCTTCCTTCATACCGGGTGAAGCTAACCCATGTGTGTGTATCCACATTATACCGCCATGTAGTCTGTCATTACTCAGCAGCAGGTTCCATCTCTGCACGGTGGACCCCGGGCTGCGAATGCACCTTATACCATCCTTATAATTATTTGGTGCATTCCGCTAGCCCTAACACAGATAAGATAGTAAAATCTTAAAATTACATTTAACAGTGAATACTGGTGTGTGAAGTTTTTTTACCCCTCTGTTATATTAACTATTGTAGTCATAAGCGATGCAGAATAACGGCGAGAGATGACCTGGCTATTAAGGACTATTTCCTCTTTTTAATTCTGCTTTATACAGTAAAGAATGTTTCCCAACATTTTTTTCCTGTAAAATTCATTTTATTTTTGGTTTTGTATGGTTTATTGCCAGTCTGTTAAAGTTGGATAATACTCTGACATTGCTCCCAGCAGCGACCTGTGAGCCAAAGATGCATTCAGTCATCTTTCTTATGCTATTCCCATTCCTTGTGAGCGCTGTTTTCATCCATTTCAGTGACTTTCCTGTCCCAACAGCCCTTAGGATAGAGACTTCCGGGTAAAATGTTCAAGTTTCCCATAGGCTTCCATTATACTCGTTACTCAAGTCCAGCCCTTTTGAGCATCCGGCCTGCTCAATTCGAGTACTGAGCACTCAAACATTTCAGTGCTCATTCGTCACTAGCTTCCATGTATTCCCCAATGTATTTTCCTTTACATTAGATTTCAGCTCTTTACCTTATAATATTGACCATCAACTAGGTTTGGCTTCAGTGGAGTTTTACGTGCACCAGGACAATTCCATTCCTGACCATCAGAGATGTTTAGTTTTGCTTAGTATTTAGTTAATACTCAACCACAGCATATTCTGCTTTGAGGCTATGACTCATCAGTAGTGTTGAGCATTCCGATACCGCAAGTATCGGGTATCGGCCGATACTTGCGGTATCGGAATTCCGATACCGGGATTCCGATACTTGCCGCGTATCGGATACCGGAATCGGAAGTTCCAAGATTCAAAATGCAGAAATTCAGCCAATGAGAATGATTCCAAGTGTGGGCACATCCTGTTTAGCATGGAGGGCATGAAACTACTGGCAAGGCTGTGATTGGCTGCTGAAATGATGTCATGCTGCAGTTTAAAAGTCGCTGGCGCCATTTTGCGATCACTCTGCTGTGAATTCAGTTAGTGACAGGACGCTGTTTGCTGACTGAGGGACAGTTTAGAGATAGCGATTTGCTTCTTTGTGCTTTCCAAAGGCTAATTTAGCAACCGCTGTGTTCACCTACTATTCACCTTGCTTTTGCCTTGTAGCGCTGTTTTCACAGCGATCTGCAAGGTCTGTGTGTGTGTGTGTGTGAGTGCAGCCCACTCTCTAGTCTGAGTGCAGCCACATAGGCCATCCATAGCTGGTTGTATTCAGTTCAGGGAGGGTGGTTCATTGCCTCATACTGTTCTTTTTTTTTTTTTTTTTTTTTCAAGTAGTGTAGTCTGCTGCTAATTTATTCAAAAAAATCCTATTAGTGTCTTTCCACCCGTCTCCAGCTAATTTGTGGAAAAACACTACATAGGATAAAGTAGAGGAGGGTTTTTGGGCCTTGCAGCGCCGTTTACGGCTGTCTGCACGGTCTCCGTGTGACTGCAGCTCGCCCTGTAGTCTGTGAGCAGCCATAGCCTGGTTGTCTCCAGCTCAGGGTTGTTCACTGCGTCATACCGCCAAATCAATTTTCATTTTTTTTCAAGTAGTGTAGTCTGCTGCTAATTTATTTAAAAAAATCCTATTAGTGTCTTTCCACCCGTCTCCAGCTAATTTGTGGAAAAACACTACATAGGATAAAGTAGAGGAGGGTTTTTGGGCCTTGCAGCGCCGTTTACGGCTGTCTGCACGGTCTCCGTGTGATTGCAGCTCGCCCTGTAGTCTGTGAGCAGCCATAGCCTGGTTGTCTCCAGCTCAGGGTTGTTCACTGCGTCATACCGCCAAATCAATTTTCTTTTTTTTTCAAGTAGTGTAGGTTGCTGCTAATTTATTTAAAAAAATCCTATTAGTGTCTTTCCACCCGTCTCCAGCTAACTTGTGGAAAAACACTACATAGGATAACGTAGAGGAGGGTTTTTGGGCCTTGCAGCGCCGTTTACGTCTGTCTGCACGGTCTCCGTGTGACTGCAGCTCTATCTGTTGTCAGTTCAGCCCCCAAAAAAAAATAAATAATAAAGTTCACCAAACACACCAGTTACACCACTTTACATTTGTGTAGGCCACATTAGCTCATATTAAAGTCTAGTCCACACTTTAGAAAATTAGTGTTTCTTATACCTGTTAGGAGGAGTTGCTCAGGAATAAGCACACAAATCCGTTAGTACTTTTCTGCTTATCTTTATCAGTCAACCAAGATGAATAAGGCAGTGAGTAAGGCACGTGGGCGTGGGCGTGGGCGCGGAGCAGGGAGGGGACATGGGGATTCTGTGCCTGCTGCGGGCACCGGTGACTCATCAGCACCCACTTTCACCAGGCAACAGTCGTTCATGCGCAGCTTTGTGTCAGAGTGCCGTACACCGCTGCTGCGTCAAGAACAAATTGAAGCTGTTGTCGGATGGATGGCAGCTAATGCATCAACTTCCATTAGTGCCACATCCTCTCAGACACAGAGCACTGGAGAGCAGCCATCTGTCTCTTCACCACCTGCCAAATTGCCCAGGCAGACAGAGAGCCCAGGACAGGAGCCGTCTCTACTTCTGTTCTCTGAATCTCTTGGCTTGGAAACAGGGGGCCAGCCAAGCAGCATTGGAGAAATGGAAGAAGAGGCAGGGTGCAGTGATGCCCAACAGCTTTTTCTGTCTTCCTCTGAAGAGGCGGGTGGGCCAGTGGCTCCGGTCACCACATCGCAGGCCGCATCAGCTGATGATGACACTCAGGTGCCACTTACTGGTGCGTGCTCTGCTGCTGAGACTACCCAGGAGGAGCAGTTGGGGGCAGAGGGTAGTGTAGATGATGAGGTCCTCGACCCATCTTGGCGTGAGGGACAGGAAGGTGGTGGGAGCAGCTCTGAGGAAGAGATTCCCCGTACGGCCCAAAGAGGGAGAGGGAGGGGGAAGACTGCGGATCCTGCAGCTTCCGCTTTGGCACCCGTTAGGAGCATGTCTCTTCCAAAAGCCAAAAAGGGCGCTCCCAAGACTTGCAGTGCCTGGTCCTTTTTTGACACAGTTGCAGATGACATTTGCTATGTCAGATGCAAGGTGTGTCATCAAAAAGTCAAAAGAGGGAAAAATGTCAGCAACCTCAATACCTACAACATGTGGAAACATGTGCGCAACAGGCACCCGGCGGAGTTAGAAAAACACACTGAAGAGGTATGCCAACCAACAGCGGCAGCTACCACCTCTTCAGCTCGTGTTGCCTCTTCCTCTAGCTCACACGCAGCTGGTTCGGCTTCCTCCCAGGATCGCCGTGGAAGAACCTCTGGCCCTGTTGTCCAGAGACCCGCTGTAATTCCACCCGCAGCACCACTTTCCCAGTCATCCACACACTCCCAGCCCAGTCTACAGCCATCGGTAGTACAGGCATGGGAGAAAAGGCGGCCTTTCTCGTCAAACCACCCACGAGCACAGGCTCTGACTGCAGGCATTGCCAAACTTCTGTCACTGGAAATGCTGTCATTCAGGCTGGTGGAGACTGACAGCTTCCGTGACTTGATGTCATTGGCAGTCCCACAGTACAATGTGCCCAGCCGCTTTTACTTCAGCAGGCAAGCCGTCCCTGCCCTGCACAAGCATGTGGAGGGACACATAAAACACGCGCTACTGAACGCCGTCAGTAGCAAGGTCCACCTCACCACCGATGCGTGGACCAGTCAACATGGACAGGGGCGATACCTTTCCCTCACTGCCCATTGGGTTAATGTCGTTGAGCCGGGTACAGACCGTGCGAGTGGCGCAGGACGTGTCCTGCCCACTCCAAGGATTGCAGGAATCCATTCTGTACGCATTGACTCCTCCTCTTACACCAGTTCCTCAGAATCATCGCTGCAGGAGCCGTCACAGTCCACCTCCACATGGACCCGTGATGAACGTGTACCTGTTACGACCGACATGAGCACAGCCGTGGCCAAACGTCAACAGGCCGTGTTAAAATTAATTTTTTGGGGGAATCGTAGCCACACAGCGCAGGAGCTCTGGAATGCCATCAAGCAGGAGAGCGATGTGTGGTTTGTGCCAGCGAATCTCCAGCCAGGCATGGTAGTGTGTGATAATGGCCGAAATCTGGTGGCAGCTCTGGGCCTCGGCAACCTCACTCACATCCCATGTCTGGCACATGTGCTCAATTTGGTCGTGCAGAGCTTTTTGAGGGACTATCCGGATCTTGATGCACTGCTGCACAAGGTCCGCCTAGAGTGTGCTCACTTGCGGCGTTCCAGCACGGCAAAAGCGCGCATTGCGGCTCTGCAGCGCCGACACCGCCTGCCGGAACATCGCATCATATGTGACCTACCTACCAGGTGGAATTCCACGTTACATATGTTGGAGCGGTTGTGTGAGCAGCAGCAAGCTGTAATGGAGTACCAGCTGCTTCAGGCGCAAAAAAGTCGCAGTCAGCGCCGTACAGACTTCACAACCACAGAGTGGGCCACTATGAATGACGTCTGCCAGGTTTTGCGTCCCTTTGATTATTCCACGCGGATGGCGAGTGCAGATGATGCACTAGTCAGCATGACTGTCCCCCTTATCTGCCTGCTTGAAAAATCACTGCAAGCGCTAAGGGATGATGTTGTGGAAGAGGTGGAGGATGAGGATTCACCATTTCCATCATCTTCTGGACAGTCAGCGCCACGTGGTTCCTCACAAACGCGTAGGCAGGGGACAGTTTGTGAGGAGGATGAGGAGGAGTCAATGGAGGAGGAAGACGTCCGTCCAGAGGAGGGAGTTACCGAATTGTCCAGTACTCAGTGTGTACAGCGAGGGTGGGGTGATGACGAGCGGGCAGAGATCACGCCTCCAGCAGGGGACAGCGTTTCTTGGGCAGTTGGCAGTCTGCAGCACATGGTCGATTACATGCTGCAGTGCCTGAGAAACGACCGCCGCATCGCCCACATTCTCAACATGTCTGATTATTGGGTGTTCACCATCCTCGATCCTCGCTACCGGGACAACGTAGAAAGCCTCATCACACCGTTGAACCGGGAGCGAAAAATGCGGGAGTACCAAGACACACTGGTAAATTCCATCATCTTCTCCATTCCAACTGAGAGAAGTTCTGCTAGTGCATTCCAAAGCAGCTCAGTGCGTCCAGGCAGTGGTGGAGGCTCTGCACAAAGAGGGAGCAGAAGCAGTGCCTCTGCCCAAGGCAAGACCAGTATGGCCCAACTGTGGCACAGTTTTCTGTGCCCCCCACAAAAGTCTACACCATCACAGACGGCTCCAGTCAGCAGGAGGCAACGGTTCCGTCAGATGGTGACAGACTACATGTCTTGCCCTCTTGCTGTACTCCCAGACGGCTCTTCCCCTTTCAAGTTTTGGGTCTCAAAGCTGGATACATGGCCAGAGCTAAGCCAGTATGCATTGGAGGTGCTGTCTTGCCCTGCGGCCAGTGTATTATCGGAACGTGTCTCTAGTGCTGCAGGTGGTGTACTAACTGACCGTCGCATGCGACTATCCTCCGATAACGTTGACCGGCTTACTTTCCTGAAAATGAACAAGGCCTGGATCTCGCAGGAATTTGCCACTCCTCCTCCTGATTAAATAATTAGGTCACTGTATACGTTATCCAGGTCTCCTGTTGTGTTCATCTTTCTACCACCTGAACTTAAATTCCTGGGCTCCAACACCGCCAGTTGAGGCTCAGAAGTGCCGTCTGCACAGTCAAAACATACGACCCAGTGTTATTGGGTTTCAGTAACGTCAGCTGATCCCCAGCTGTGTAGCCGGCAATGTGTCATGCGACCGCCACGCTGACACAACAACTGAAATGTAAGGGAATCTGTCCCCCCCCCCCAAGGCGTTTGTTACTGAAAGAGCCACCTTGTGCAGCAGTAATGCTGCACAAGAAAAAGGTAGCTATTTTTGTTTAGCACCTTGCACACGCAGAACTTAACACTTATAAAATGTGTCCACTGATACCGTAACACCGTCCCGGAGGTGGGACTTTCCTTCGTAATGTGACGCAGCACAGCCGTCATTCCTACCCCCCCGGCGCCGCGCACCCGCTCCTCAGCGTTGTTTGATTCCGTCCCGGAGCCTGCGCTGTTATGTTATCCCGTGGCCAGGCACACTTAGCGCTGCCCGTCTTCTGGCATCATTTGGTGTCAGGATGGCTGCGCCTGTACGGCCGCGCTGGCAGAGAGCCCGCCTCGCAGTGTCTTCTGATTTAATCCCACTGGGGGCCTGGGATCCATGGACATGCGCAGTGCATATCTGAACCTCCACCTCTCACTCATCTCCCTATGGCTTCTTCAGACTGTTCGGTGTCAGCTGGTCCCTAATAGCATGCCACGGCCGTGACACCGCACAGTCTTAAGAAGCCGTAGGGAGGGGAGTGAGAGGCGAGGATATGCACTGCGCATGTCCATGGATCCCAGGCCCCCAGTGGGATTAAATCAGAAGACACTGCGAGGCGGGCTCTCGGCCAGCGCGGCCGCACAGGCGCAGCCATCCTGACACCAAATTATGCCAGAAGACGGGCAGCGCTAAGTGTGCCTGGCCACGGGATAACATAACAGCGCAGGCTCCGGGACGGAATCAAACAACGCTGAGGAGCCAGTGCGCGTCGCCGGGGGGGTAGGAATGACGGCTGTGCTGCGTCACATTACGAAGGAAAGTCCCACCTCCAGGACGGTTTTACGGTTGCAGGGGACACATTTTATAAGTGTTTAGTTCTGTGTTTGCAAGGAGCATGATGAAAAGAGCCACCTTTTCCTTTTGCATCTTTTGTGCTGCACAAGCTGGCTCTTTCAGCTACAAACGCCTTGGGGGGGGGTTAAAGGTTCCCTTTCGACTTTCTCAGGCTTCGGCCTACATTGTGTTCCTCTGCTTTTCCACCTGTCCCTGGGCTCCAACACCGCCAGTTGCCGTCCAGAAGTGCTGTACGCACAGTCAACAGTCGCTCCTCTGTTATTGGGGTTCAGTAACGTCAGCTGTTCCCCTGCTGTGTGTGTGGCAATCCCTCCTACCTCCTCCAACCTCCTCCTCCTCCTCCACCTGTCCCTGGGCTCCAACACCGCCAGTTGCCGTCCAGAAGTGCTGTACGCACAGTCAACAGTCCCTCCTCTGTTATTGGGGTTCAGTAACGTCAGCTGTTCCCCTGCTGTGTGTGTGGCAATCCCTCCTACCTCCTCCTACCTCCTCCAACCTCCTCCTCCTCCACCTGTCCCTGGGCTCCAACACCGCCAGTTGCCGTCCAGAAGTGCTGTACGCACAGTCAACAGTCCCTCCTCTGTTATTGGGGTTCAGTAACGTCAGCTGTTCCCCTGCTGTGTGTGTGGCAATCCCTCCTACCTCCTCCTACCTCCTCCAACCTCCTCCTCCTCCACCTGTCCCTGGGCTCCAACACCGCCAGTTGCCGTCCAGAAGTGCTGTACGCACAGTCAACAGTCCCTCCTCTGTTATTGGGGTTCAGTAACGTCAGCTGTTCCCCTGCTGTGTGTGTGGCAATCCCTCCTACCTCCTCCTACCTCCTCCAACCTCCTCCTCCTCCACCTGTCCCTGGGCTCCAACACCGCCAGTTGCCGTCCAGAAGTGCTGTACGCACAGTCAACAGTCCCTCCTCTGTTATTGGGGTTCAGTAACGTCAGCTGTTCCCCTGCTGTGTGTGTGGCAATCCCTCCTACCTCCTCCTACCTCCTCCAACCTCCTCCTCCTCCTCCACCTGTCCCTGGGCTCCAACACCGCCAGTTGCCGTCCAGAAGTGCTGTACGCACAGTCAACAGTCCCTCCTCTGTTATTGGGGTTCAGTAACGTCAGCTGTTCCCCTGCTGTGTGTGTGGCAATCCCTCCTACCTCCTCCTACCTCCTCCAACCTCCTCCTCCTCCACCTGTCCCTGGGCTCCAACACCGCCAGTTGCCGTCCAGAAGTGCTGTACGCACAGTCAACAGTCCCTCCTCTGTTATTGGGGTTCAGTAACGTCAGCTGTTCCCCTGCTGTGTGTGTGGCAATCCCTCCTACCTCCTCCAACCTCCTCCTCCTCCTCCACCTGTCCCTGGGCTCCAACACTGCCAGTTGCCGTCCAGAAGTGCTGTACGCACAGTCAACAGTCCCTCCTCTGTTATTGGGGTTCAGTAACGTCAGCTGTTCCCCTGCTGTGTGTGTGGCAATCCCTCCTACCTCCTCCTACCTCCTCCAACCTCCTCCTCCTCCTCCACCTGTCCCTGGGCTCCAACACCGCCAGTTGACGTCCAGAAGTGCTGTACGCACAGTCAACAGTCCCTCCTCTGTTATTGGGGTTCAGTAACGTCAGCTGTTCCCCTGCTGTGTGTGTGGCAATCCCTCCTACCTCCTCCTACCTCCTCCAACCTCTTCCTCCTCCACCTGTCCCTGGGCTCCAACACCGCCAGTTGCCGTCCAGAAGTGCTGTACGCACAGTCAACAGTCCCTCCTCTGTTATTGGGGTTCAGTAACGTCAGCTGTTCCCCTGCTGTGTGTGTGGCAATCCCTCCTACCTCCTCCAACCTCCTCCTCCTCCTCCACCTGTCCCTGGGCTCCAACACCGCCAGTTGCCGTCCAGAAGTGCTGTACGCACAGTCAACAGTCCCTCCTCTGTTATTGGGGTTCAGTAACGTCAGCTGTTCCCCTGCTGTGTGTGTGGCAATCCCTCCTACCTCCTCCTACCTCCTCCAACCTCCTCCTCCTCCACCTGTCCCTGGGCTCCAACACCGCCAGTTGCCGTCCAGAAGTGCTGTACGCACAGAGCCAAACACCTCGCAAATGTGTTAGTGGGGTTCAGCACCGCCAGCTGTTCCCCTGCTGTGTATACGGCAACGTGTACTGCGACCGCCACGCAGGCACAACAAGTTAAATTTAAGGGAACCTGTCCCCCCCCCCAGGCGTTTGTTACTGAAGGAGCCACCTTGTGCAGCAGTAATGATGCAAAGGGAAAAAGTGCCTCTTTTCGTGGTGCTCCTTGCAGATGCTGAACCTAACACTTATGAAATGTGTCCCCTCACAGCGTTCAACCGTCCGGTAGGTGGAACTTTCCTTTGTCATGTGACGCAGCACAGCCGTCATTTTTACCCCCTTGGCGCCGTGCGCCGCCTCCTCAGCGTTGTTTGAATCTGTCCCGGAGCCTGCGCTGTTAGGTTACCCCTTGGCCATGCACACATTTCGCGCTGCCTGTCTTCTGACATCATTTGCTGTCAGGCTGGCTGCGCCTGTGTGTGTGCGCTGTCCGAGATTCAGCCTCGCAGTGTCGTGTAATGTAATCCCACCGCGGGCCTGGGATCCGTGGCCATGCGCAGTGCATATCCTCGCCTCTCACTCCCCTCCCTACGGCTTCTAAAGACTGTTCGGTGTCAGCTGATCCCTAATAGCATGCCACGGCCGTGACACCGCACAGTCTGAAGAAGCCGTAGGGAGGGGAGTGAGAGGTGAGGATATGCACTGCGCATGGCCACGGATCCCAGGCCTGCGGTGGGATTACATTACACGACACCGCGAGGCTGAATCTCGGACAGCGCACCCACACAGGCGCAGCCAGCCTGACAGCAAATGATGTCAGAAGACGGGCAGCGCGAAATGTGTGCATGGCCAAGGGGTAACCTAACAGCGCAGGCTCCGGGACAGATTCAAACAACGCTGAGGAGGCGGCGCACGGCGCCAAGGGGGTAAAAATGACGGCTGTGCTGCGTCACATGACAAAGGAAAGTTCCACCTACCCGACGGTTGAACGCTGTGAGGGGACACATTTCATAAGTGTTAGGTTCAGCATCTGCAAGGACCATAATTAAAAGAGCTAAGTTTACCTTTTCCAGCATTAGTGGTGTACACGATGGCTCTTCCAGCTACAAACGCCTGGGGGGGGGGGGGTTAAAGGTTTCCTTTCAACTTGCTCCAGTGCAGGCTTCGGCCTACACTCTGCTCCATCTCCTCCTCCTGCTGACCCCGGGCTCCAACACCGCCAGTTGGGGCCCGGTACTGCTAGCTGCACAGAGAAAAACACCAGCCAATGTGTCAGTGGGGTTCAGCACCGCCAGCTGTTCCCCTGCTGTTCAGCCGGCAACGTGTCCTGCAACTGCCACGCAGGCACAACAGACCCAAAAGCTGCCGCCAGTGCAGGCTTCGGCCTACACTCTGCTCCATCTCCTCCTCCTGCTGACCCCGGGCTCCAACACCGCCAGTTGGGGCCCGGTACTGCTAGCTGCACAGAGAAAAACACCAGCCAATGTGTCAGTGGGGTTCAGCACCGCCAGCTGTTCCCCTGCTGTGCAGTCGGCATCGTGTCCTGCAAAAGCCACGCAGACACAAGAACTGAAATTGAAGGGAACCTGTCCCCCCTCCCCCAGGCGTTTGTACGTTTTAAAGGCCACCTTGTACAGCGGTAATGCTGCATGTGTGCAAGGTGGCTCATAAACGTATTCTCCTCGCACATGTGGAACTGAAAACACGTCTAAAATGTGTCCTCTGTGTGACCATTTAACCGTCCGGGTGGTGTGACTTTCCTTTGTAATGACACGCTGCAACCCCCTTGGTAGCGCTGCCCGTCTTCTGGCATCATTGTTTGGCTGGCTGCGCCTCTGCGGCCGCCCTGACCCACACAACGCCCCTCGTTGTCTTATTTATTGGGACTGCGAGGGTGTGATTGACGGGCATGATCAGTGCATCAGTTCGCCTGTCCCTCATCTCCTTCCGCCTTCTGCGGACTGTGCGGCTTCATGGCCGTGGCATGCGATAAGGGATCAGATGACGCCGCACAGTCTGAAGCGGGTGTAAGGACCCGAGTGTGAGAGGCGAACATATGTGCTGCGCCAGGCCCTGAATCCCAGCCCCGCAGTGTTTTAACAATGTTAAGACACTGCGGGGCTGGGATTCATGGTCATCGCGAACCGCACCGGCCGACATTAAATGATGCCAGAACATGGGCAGCGCTAACAGCGCTAGGCCAGGGGATCACACGACAGCGCAGACTCCTGTACAGCAAATAACAACGCTCAGGAGGCTGCACCCAGCACCAAGGTGGGATTCTTGACATCTGTGCTGCGTCTCATTACAAAGGGAACTCGCGCCTCCAACACAGTTTGACTGTTTAAAGGGCTAAATGTTATACGTGTTTCATTCAGCGTGTGCAAGGAGCGAAATTAAAAGAGCAACCTTTGACTTGTGCAGCACTACTGCTGCATAAGCTGTGGCTCTTCTACTTTGTAACCCCTGAGGGGGGGTTAAAGGTTACCTTTGAAATTGGTTCAATTAGGCTTCGGCCTACACTCTGCTCCCCCTGCAGAGCCCTGGGCTCCAACACCACCAGTTGGGGCCCGGTACTGCTAGCTGCACAGAGAAAAACACCAGCCAATGTGTCAGTGGGGTTCAGCACCGCCAGCTGTTCCCCTGCTGTGCAGCCGGCAACGTGTCCTGCAACTGCCACGCAGGCACAACAGACCCAAAAGCTGCCGCCAGTGCAGGCTTCGGCCTACACTCTGCTCCATCTCCTCCTCCTGCTGACCCCGGGCTCCAACACCGCCAGTTGGGGCCCGGTACTGCTAGCTGCACAGAGAAAAACACCAGCCAATGTGTCAGTGGGGTTCAGCACCGCCAGCTGTTCCCCTGCTGTGCAGCCGGCATCGTGTCCTGCAAAAGCCACGCAGACACAAGAACTGAAATTGAAGGGAACCTGTCCCCCCTCCCCCAGGCGTTTGTACGTTTTAAAGGCCACCTTGTACAGCGGTAATGCTGCATGTGTGCAAGGTGGCTCATAAACGTATTCTCCTCGCACATGTGGAACTGAAAACACGTCTAAAATGTGTCCTCTGTGTGACCATTTAACCGTCCCGGTGGTGTGACTTTCCTTTGTAATGACACGCTGCAACCCCCTTGGTAGCGCTGCCCGTCTTCTGGCATCATTGTTTGGCTGGCTGCGCCTCTGCGGCCGCCCTGACCCACACAACGCCCCTCGTTGTCTTATTTATTGGGACTGCGAGGGTGTGATTGACGGGCATGATCAGTGCATCAGTTCGCCTGTCCCTCATCTCCTTCCGCCTTCTGCGGACTGTGTGGCTTCATGGCCGTGGCATGCGATAAGGGATCAGATGACGCCGCACAGTCTGAAGCGGGTGTAAGGACCCGAGTGTGAGAGGCGAACATATGTGCTGCGCCAGGCCCTGAATCACAGCCCCGCAGTGTTTTAACAATGTTAAGACACTGCGGGGCTGGGATTCATGGTCATCGCGAACCGCACCGGCCGACATTAAATGATGCCAGAACATGGGCAGCGCTAACAGCGCTAGGCCAGGGGATCACACGACAGCGCAGACTCCTGTACAGCAAATAACAACGCTCAGGAGGCTGCACCCAGCACCAAGGTGGGATTCTTGACATCTGTGCTGCGTCTCATTACAAAGGGAACTCGCGCCTCCAACACAGTTTGACTGTTTAAAGGGCTAAATGTTATACGTGTTTCATTCAGCGTGTGCAAGGAGCGAAATTAAAAGAGCAACCTTTGACTTGTGCAGCACTACTGCTGCATAAGCTGTGGCTCTTCTACTTTGTAACCCCTGAGGGGGGGTTAAAGGTTACCTTTGAAATTGGTTCAATTAGGCTTCGGCCTACACTCTGCTCCCCCTGCAGAGCCCTGGGCTCCAACACCGCCAGTTGGGGCCCGGTACTGCTAGCTGCACAGAGAAAAACACCAGCCAATGTGTCAGTGGGGTTTAGCACCGCCAGCTGTTCCCCTGCTGTGCAGCCGGCAACGTGTCCTGCAACTGCCACGCAGGCACAACAGACCCAAAAGCTGCCGCCAGTGCAGGCTTCGGCCTACACTCTGCTCCATCTCCTCCTCCTGCTGACCCCGGGCTCCAACACCGCCAGTTGGGGCCCGGTACTGCTAGCTGCACAGAGAAAAACACCAGCCAATGTGTCAGTGGGGTTCAGCACCGCCAGCTGTTCCCCTGCTGTGCAGCCGGCATCGCGTCCTGCAAAAGCCACGCAGACACAAGAACTGAAATTGAAGGGAACCTGTCCCCCCTCCCCCAGGCGTTTGTATGTTTTAAAGGCCACCTTGTACAGCGGTAATGCTGCATGTGTGCAAGGTGGCTCATAAACGTATTCTCCTCGCACATGTGGAACTGAAAACATGTCTAAAATGTGTCCTCTGTGTGACCATTTAACCGTCCCGGTGGTGTGACTTTCCTTTGTAATGACACGCTGCAACCCCCTTGGTAGCGCTGCCCGTCTTCTGGCATCATTGTTTGGCTGGCTGCGCCTCTGCGGCCGCCCTGACCCACACAACGCCCCTCGTTGTCTTATTTATTGGGACTGCGAGGGTGTGATTGACGGGCATGATCAGTGCATCAGTTCGCCTGTCCCTCATCTCCTTCCGCCTTCTGCGGACTGTGCGGCTTCATGGCCGTGGCATGCGATAAGGGATCAGATGACGCCGCACAGTCTGAAGCGGGTGTAAGGACCCGAGTGCAGGGCCGGTTTTAGACAAAGTGGGGCCCTAGGCAAAAGTTTAAAATGAGGCCCCCAATGCTCACATACATATTGTCGTTTGGCTCTTGTTTCTCGGCCTCTTTACATCGTCTGAGGACGAATCGAATGATGGGGACAGAACACTAGTAGATCAATCTGTCCCCATATAGTATCATGCTATAAGCAGCAGGGCTGTGTGTGTGTGTGTGTGTCTATATATATATACACACACACACACACACACACTCTAGTCTGTTCAACCATTATTTTAAAATGTGCATGGAACACACACACGATCACTGTATGTTTATATAGAATAATGCAAAAAATTATATATATATATATATATATATATATATATATATATACACATACACACACAATTAAACACACACGCACATGACACATGCTTATACACACACACACTTATACACACATTCATACATGTACATGGCACGCACGTATACACACATACACGGCACACACTTATATACACACACACATATATATGGCATGCACTTATACACAGACACATACATAGCATTCTTATACATACACACATACATAGCGTATATATATATATATATATATATATATATATATATATATATATATTACACACACATATGGCACGCACTTATACACACAAATATATACATGGCACGTACTTATACACACACATATATATACATGGCACGCATTTATACACATACATGGCACGCATTTATACACATACATGGCACGCATTTATACACACATACATACACTCACATATATATACACATAGATACACACACATTATATATATATATATATATATATATACATATATATATATATATATATATATATATATATACACACACACACACACGGCAAGCAAAGACACACTTATACACACACACATACACGGCACACACATGCAGCACAACAAATGCTCATTTGATACATGTGATTCACATAAGCACACACTACACATGACACACGCTATACACACCACACACACACGACTTTATGCTGGAGGGAATGAGATGATGCACACTATCAGCTGCAGCTCCTCCTGCTCCCAGCAGACACCTTCCTGCCCTCTCCTCTGCTGGGACTGCCGACAAGAGCAGGAGTTGCTGACAGCAGGACAGGAGCCATCGTCACCAGGAGCAGCACACACAGTGGGACGGTGCTCTTTACTTATCTGCCGGCTCAGGTTGTTACTGGTGCTGGGTCTCTCTCCCTTCCCCTCAGAGGCTCCGTGCAGCAGGACAGGGCGCTGGCCAATGAGCACTTCTATCACGCTGATGGGGGAGGTTCAGTGGCCGCTGCTCCTGTGCTTCACTGCAGGCTCCTATTTACTGCTACAAACATTCCCAGAGTACATGGCCTGTGGTGACATCACGGTCACATGGCAGGTCACCTGATCGTGATGTCACTACAGGTCCTTAACCAGTCTCTACTCGGAAGCTTCACTGATAATGCTATTATCAGTGAAGCTTCTGCTGTAGATGCTGGGGGCCCCCAAGGGAGTGGGGGCCCCAGGCAGCTGCCTAGTCTGCCTGGCCCTAACGCCGGCCCTGCCCGAGTGTGAGAGGCGAACATATGTGCTGCGCCAGGCCCTGAATCCCAGCCCCGCAGTGTTTTAACAATGTTAAGACACTGCGGGGTTGGGATTCATGGTCATCGCGAACCGCACCGGCCGACATTAAATGATGCCAGAACATGGGCAGCGCTAACAGCGCTAGGCCAGGGGATCACACGACAGCGCAGACTCCTGAACAGCAAATAACAACGCTCAGGAGGCTGCACCCAGCACCAAGGTGGGATTCTTGACATCTGTGCTGCGTCTCATTACAAAGGGAACTCGCGCCTCCAACACAGTTTGACTGTTTAAAGGGCTAAATGTTATACGTGTTTCATTCAGCGTGTGCAAGGAGCGAAATTAAAAGAGCAACCTTTGACTTGTGCAGCACTACTGCTGCATAAGCTGTGGCTCTTCTACTTTGTAACCCCTGAGGGGGGGTTAAAGGTTACCTTTGAAATTGGTTCAATTAGGCTTCGGCCTACACTCTGCTCCCCCTGCAGAGCCCTGGGCTCCAACACCGCCAGTTGGGGCCCGGTACTGCTAGCTGCACAGAGAAAAACACCAGCCAATGTGTCAGTGGGGTTCAGCACCGCCAGCTGTTCCCCTGCTGTGCAGCCGGCAACGTGTCCTGCAACTGCCACGCAGGCACAACAGACCCAAAAGCTGCCGCCAGTGCAGGCTTCGGCCTACACTCTGCTCCATCTCCTCCTCCTGCTGACCCCGGGCTCCAACACCGCCAGTTGGGGCCCGGTACTGCTAGCTGCACAGAGAAAAACACCAGCCAATGTGTCAGTGGGGTTCAGCACCGCCAGCTGTTCCCCTGCTGTGCAGCCGGCATCGTGTCCTGCAAAAGCCACGCAGACACTTGCTCTTGTACCTTCTGCTCCCCATCCTGGTTCCAGTACCGTCAGCTGGTTCCGGGCAGAGCCTTTGGCTTAGGTGCCTCCCTCTGGGTATCCGAGTTCCACCAACGTCAGGTGGTCCTTGGTAGTGCTTTCAGGCACGGGTACCTCCTGCTTAGTAACCGGGTTCCAGTAACGTCAGCTGGTCCTCGGTAGTTCCATTGGCTCTTGGACCTTCGGCTACCCATCCGGGTTCCAGCACCGTCAGCTGGTTCTCGGCAGTGTCTTTTGCTCTTGTACCTTCTGCTCCCCATCCTGGTTCCAGTACCGTCAGCTGGTTACGGGCAGAGCCTTTGGCTTAGGTGCCTCCCTCTGGGTATCCGAGTTCCACCAACGTCAGGTGGTCCTTGGTAGTGCTTTCAGGCACGGGTACCTCCTGCTTAGTAACCGGGTTCCAGTAACGTCAGCTGGTCCTCGGTAGTTCCATTGGCTCTTGGACCTTCGGGTAGCCATCCGAGTTCCAGTTCCATCAGCTGGTTCTCGGCATTTTCTCAGCCTTCTTGTACCTTCTGCTACATTTCCAAGTTCAAGAGACTAAACACGATGACCCGGAAGACCACCCCTAAGATGACGACGACACCAGAGACGACAACCACCATGATGACGACGACCCTGGAGACGATGACCCCGAAGACCACCCCGATGACGACGACCCCGGAGACGACGACCCTGAAGACCACCCCGATGACGACGACCCCGGAGACGACGACCCTGGAGACGACGACGACCTGGAAGACCGAGAAGCAGAAGAACAAGAGGCTGCAGAACAAAGAGCAGAAGAACATTAAGCATAACACTAAATATCAGAGCAAAAAATATTATCTAAATTATAAGCAGAAGAAGACTAAGCAGTGTATGGGGGTGAGTCCGTTCCTCCTCGTGGTGCCCCTGGATAAAGCCTGATGCTGCAGGCCAAACTGAACGCGGACAAATGTAACTGTTTTGTGACAGGCAGAACGGAAGGTGTAATCTTCAAACTTTTATAGATAACAACTACGGGAATGCCTGTCACAAATAAGAATATGATGAAGAAGTAGAATATGATGAAGATAATAGTAAAATAAAAAGAATATGAACAATGTAACCAAAAAAATAATAGGTAGAAGATGAAGAAGAAGATGAATAAGGTGAAGAAGTTGATGTCAAAGAAGCTGATGATGAGGATAATGAAGAAGAAAGTGTGGGAGAAGTAAAAAAGAAGGTGAAGGGCGTGGAAGTAGTGAAACATCAATATCTGACAAAATAAAAAAAAAAATTAACATAGTCAAAATCTTTCTACCGCCGAACGTCATAAAAAAACCCCAAAATCCTGCTATTCTATTACATTGGGCTAAACCTCTGTGCCTTTAATGTCTCCGCCACGTCCCCCAATACATCCTACATTATTCTTAGTTGTTTTCCTTCATGTAGAATGAACCTACAAGTTTATAAAGGGTTTATTTTAATTCCGATATTTTCGTCCCATTGACTTGCATTGGGATCGGGTATCGGTATCGGATTGGATCCGATATTTTGACGGTATCGGCCGATACTTTCCGATACCGATACTTTCCGATATCGGAAAGTATCGCTCAACACTACTCATCAGCAGATAAGGGGCTGTGCAATGGGGACGAGATTCAAGCCCAGTTATGCCAATCTCCTCATGGGGCAATTTGAGTCTCTTCACATTGGGCAGTCCCTTCTGCTTGTGGGCCATATCCTTTTTGTTTTAAGAGATTCATAGATTATTTACTATTCATTTTGACAGGAACTCGGGATGAGGTGCAGTCCTTTGTAAATGATCCAAATAACAACCCGTGGGGGGTTGGAATTTATATCAAACTTCTCAAAATATTGCCTTAAATTCCTCAATTTGATTATTTCTAGAAATGATAAAGGTGAAATTTATATGTCTACTCATTTCAAGAATGTAGATGTCAACAGTTATTTAGAATTCTTCAGTGGCCATCTCCATAAGTAGATAAAAAATATGGACAAAACTGGCAGATTTGGAAATATTTTAAGAGAAGGGTTACCCTAATGGTATTCTGAAGGATGCCTATGAGAGGACTTCCAATCTTCACCAGGTAGATTGTCTGGCCAAAATGAGGGACAAAGAAAAATCCATTGTTCACATCAAATTAAAATATAGTTTTGTCATTATTTCCAACAGGTCCCATAATGATTTTAGGAGCCTGTCGAATAAGTGTTGGTTCATTTTGGGAAATTATCTTGTTCAAGCTATGAATTTGCCTAAAACACCTAGTGTTGTTTTTATAAGGAATAGAAGTCTAAAAACCACATTCCTCATAGTCATATTCTTGGAAGTAAGTGGCCTCCTAATATCTCAGGTCATTCCCTATTGTTTCCTGAATGAAGGGGGGTCTACAGGTGGGGAACTCCAAATGTATATGTTGTGCTATGCTGAAGAAATGGTTGCAAACATTTCCAAAGTAAAGTAACTAGGGAGGTTTTCTCCATCAATCAATTCATGAACTGTAATATGTCCTTTGTTATTTATTTATTGGAGTGTGGTTGTGCTCTCCAATATGTGGGATGTACTATTCAACCCATTCATAGGAGAATCAAGAAACATACACAGGGCCAGCTCCAGGTTTTCGTGGGCCACGGGTGAGTCTCAGTGAGCCCCTTTAACACATATCACAATTCATGATGCACAGATACAGCAGAGGATTATAGATTTAGTACAATGCCAAAGATTTCTTTTCTTACATTTTATAAGTGATATTTATTGTAAATTCTACAATACCTTAGAAACCTTCAAACCCTCGCATTGCACAGTGCGTGCCCTGGGAAGATTCAAAAGTTTTCATTTTAGACCGAACAGTACAGTCCTCCATACAGTATTATGGGCACCACATAGTCCACTATACAGTATTATGGGCCCCATATAAAGCTCCATACGGAATGGGCCTCATATATTGCTCCATACAGAATAATGGGCCCCATATTATGCTTCATACAGAATGGGCCCCAAATAATGATCCATACAGAATGGGCCCCATGTAATGCTCCATACATTAAAAAATCAAATACTCACCTCTTCTCGCTGGCTCCAGGTCCAGACTCCTCAGTGTCTCTGTCTCCCAGCTCTCTGCACTGTGACTTGTCAGAGAAGACGACACACACTAGTGAGGTCATCAAGCCCTCTGCTGTGAAGAGTCAGAAACCGCAGAAAACACTGGAGCTGTCGAGGATCAGGGAGATTTAACCCCTTAGTGACAGAGCCAATTTGGTACTTAATGACCGAGCCAATTTTTACAATTCTGACCAGTGTCACTTTATGAGGTTATAACTCTGGAATGCTTTATCGGATCCCGCTGATTCTGAGATTGTTTTTTCGTGACATGTTGTACTTCAAGTTAGTGGTAACATTTATTCGATATTACTTGCGATTATTTATGAAAAAAATGGAAATATGGCGAAAATTTTTAAAATTTTGCAATTTTCAAACTTTGTATTTTTATGCCCTTAAATCAGAGAGATATGTCACAAAAAATAGTTAATAAATAACATTTCTCACATGTCTACTTTACATCAGCACAATTTTGGAAACAATTTTTTTTTTGTTAGGGAGTTATAAGGGTTAAAAGTTGACCAGCAATTTCTCATTTTTACAACACCATGTTTTTTTTAGGGACCACATCACCTTTGAAGTGATTTTGAGGGGTCTATATGATAGAAAATAACCAAGTGTGACACCATTCTAAAAACTGCTCCCCTCAAGCTGCTCAAAACCACATTCAAGAAGTTTATTAACCCTTTACGTACTTCACAGGAACTAAAACAATGTGGAATAAAAAAATGAACATTTAACTTTTTTTTGCAAACATTTTACTTCAGAACCATTTTTTTTAATTTTCACAAGTGTAAAAACAGAAATTTAACCACACATTTTGTTGTGCAATTTTTCCTGAGTACGCCGATACCCCATATGTGGAGGTAAACCACTGTTTGGGCGCACCGCAGAGCTTGGAAGTGAAGGAGCACCGTTTGACTGTTTCAATGCAGAATTGGCTGGAATTGAGATCGGATGCCATGTCGCGTTTGGAGAGCCCCTAATGTGCCTAAACAGTGGAAACCCCCCACAAGTGACACCATTTTGGAAACTAGACCCCCCAAGGAACTTATCTAGATGTGTGGTGAGCACTTTGAACCCCCAAGTGCTTCACAGAAGTTTATAACGTAGAGCCGTGAAAATAAAAAATCTCATTTTTTCTACAAAAATGATCTTTTTGCCCCCAAATTTTTATTTTCACAAGGGTAACAGGAGAAATTAGACCACAAAAGTTGTTGTGCAATTTTTCCTGAGTACGCCGATACCCCATATGTGGAGGTAAACCACTGTTTGGGCGCACCGCAGAGCTTGGAAGTGAAGGAGCACCGTTTGACTGTTTCAATGCAGAATTGGCTGGAATTGAGATCGGATGCCATGTCGCGTTTGGAGAGCCCCTAATGTGCCTAAACAGTGGAAACCCCCCACAAGTGACACCATTTTGGAAACTAGACCCCCCAAGGAACTTATCTAGATGTGTGGTGAGCACTTTGAACCCCCAAGTGCTTCACAGAAGTTTATAACGTAGAGCCGTGAAAATAAAAAATCTCATTTTTTCTACAAAAATGATCTTTTTGCCCCCAAATTTTTATTTTCACAAGGGTAACAGGAGAAATTAGACCACAAAAGTTGTTGTGCAATTTCTCGTGAGTACGTCGATACCCCATATATGGGGGTAAACCACTGTTTGGGCGCACCGCAGAGCTTGGAAGAGAAGGAGTGTCGTTTTACTTTTTCAATGTAGAATTGGCTGGAACTGAGATCGGACGCCATGTCACGTTTGGAGAGCCGCTGATGTGCCTAAACAGTGGAGACCCCCACATATGACACCATTTTGGAAACTAGACCCCTTAAGGAACTTATCTAGATGTGTGGTGAGCACTTTAAACCCCCAGGTGCTTCACAGAAGTTTATAACGTAGAGCCGTGAAAATAAAAAAATCGCATTTTTTCTACAAAAATGATCTTTTTGCCTCCAAATTTTTATTTTACCAAGGGTAACAGGAGAAAATGGACCCCAGAAGTTGTTGTACAATTTGTCTTGAGTACGCCGACACCCCATATGTTGGGGTAAACCACTGTTTGGGCGCATGGCTGAGCTCGGAAGCAAAGGAGTGCCATTTGACTTTTCAATGCAAAATTGACTGGAATGGAGATCGGACGCCATGTCGCGTTTGGAGAGCCCCTGATGTGCCTAAACAGTAGAAACCCCCCAAAAGTGACCCCATTTTGGAAACTAGACCCCCCAAGGAACTTATCTAGATGTGTAGTGAGAACTTTGAATGCCCAAGTGCATCACAGAAGTTTATAATGCAGAGTCGTGAAAATAAAAAATATATATTTTTTAACAATAAAGATTTTTTTAGCCCCCAAGTTTTTATTTTCACAAGGGTAACAAGAAAAATTGGACCCCAAAAGTTGTTGTCCAATTTGTCCTGAGTATGCTGGTACCCCATATGTGGGGGTAAACCACTGTTTGGGCGCACGGCAGAGCTCGGAAGGGAAGGAGCGCCATTTTGGAATGCAGACTTTGATAGAATTTTCTGCGGGCGTTATGTTGCGTTTGCAGACTCCTAATGTACCTAAACAGTAGAAACCCCAAACAAGTGACCCCATTTTGGAAAATAGACCCCCCAAGGAACTTATCTAGATATGTGGTGAGAACTTTGAATGCCCAAGTGCTTCACAGAAGTTTATAATGCAGAGTAGTGAAAATAAAAAATATTTTTTTTCCCACAAAAAAGATTTTTTTAGCCTCCAAATTTTTATTTTCACAAAGGTAACAAGAGAAATTGGAAGCCAATATTTGTTCTCCAATTTGTCCTGAGTATTCTGGTACCCCATATGTGGGGGTAAACCACTGTTTTGGCACACGGCAGAGCTCGGAAGAGAAGGAGCGCCATTTTGGAATTCAGACTTTGATAGAATTGTCTGTGGGTGTTATGTTGCGTTTGCAGAGCCCCTGATGTACCTAAACAGTAGAAACCCCCACAAGTGACCAAATTTTGGAAACTAGACCCCCTAAGGAACTTATCTAGATATGTAGTGAGAACTTTGAAAGCTCAAGTGCTTCACAGAAGTTTATAATGCAGAGTAGTGAAAATAAAAAAATATTTTTTTTCCAACAAAAAAGATTTTTAGCTCCCAAGTTTTTATTTTCACAAGGGTAACAGGAGAAATTGGACCCCAAAAGTTGTTGTCCAATTTATCCCGAGTACGCTGATGCCCCATATGTGGGAGTAAACCACTGTTTGGGCGCACGGCAGAGCTCAGAAGGGAGGGAGTACCATTTGACTTTTTTAGTGCAAAATTGGCTGTCGTGTTTGGAGACCCCCTGATGTACCTAAACAGTGGAAACCCCCAAATTATAACTCCAACCCTAACTCCAACACACCCCTAACCCTAATCTCAACCCGATCCATAATCCTAATCACAACCGTAACGATAATCACAACCCTAACCCCAAAACAGCCCTAATCTCAACCCTAACCATAACCCTAATCAAAACCCTAAATCCAACACACCCCTAACCCTAATCCCAACCCTAACCCTAATCCCAACCCTAATCCCAAACGTAACACTAATCCCAACCCTAATCCAAACCCTAACCCTAATCCCAACTCTAACCCTAACTTTAGCCCCAACCCTAACCCTAACTTTAGCCCCAACCCTAACCATAACTTTAACCCCCGTCGTCACAAAAAAAGTTCAATGTAACCTTTTTTTTGTACGTCGCGTCCGCCATTTCCGCGCATGCGTGGCCGTAACTCTGCCTCCTCCTCCCCAGGACATAGACTGGGCAGCGGATGCGTTGAAAAACTGCATCCGCTGCCCACGTTGTGCACAATTTTCACAACGTGCGTCGGTACGTCGGGCCGACGCATTGCGACCTCCCCGTACCGACGCAAGTGTGAAAGAAGCCTAAGGCTACTTTCACACTAGCGTCATACTCAGCCCATCGCAGTGTGTTGGGCCGACGTACGGACGCTAGCGTTGTAAGCGCCGCACAACGGGTGCAGCGGATGCTGTTTTTTCAACGCATCCGCTGCCCCATTGTGAGGTGCGGGGAGGCGGGGGTGGAGTTCCGGCCATGCATGTCGGAAATGGCGGACACGTCGCACAAAAAAGTTACATGTAGCTTTTTTTGTGCCGACGGTCCGCCAAAGCACGACGCATCCGTCGCACGACGGATGCGACATGTGGCAATCCGTCGCAATGCGTCGCTAATGCAAGCCAATGGAGAAAAAACGCATCCTGCAAGCACTTTTGCAGGATGCGTTTTTTCTCCGACGCATTGCGACGAAAGCCAAAAACTGCTAGTGTGAAAGTAGCCTAACCCTAACCCTAGCCCTAACCCTAACCCTAAATTTAGCCCCAACCCTAACCCTAACCCTAACTCTAACCCTAACCCTAACTCTAACTCTAACCCTAACTCTAACCCTAACCCTAACCCTAACCCTAACTCTAACCCTAACCCTAACCCTAACCCTAATTTTAGCCCCAACTCGTCTTCTCCTGCCGGCCAGCAGATGGCAGCAGATGGCGGGCGCACTGCGCATGCGCCCGCCATTTTCTTTCCCGACGAAGAAGCCGGCCGGCAAGAGAAGACACAGGAGGACCCAGGGACACCGGGTGAGTATTATAGGGTCCCCGAATCCCCCTATTTCTCTGTCCTCTGATGTGTGATCACATCAGAGGACAGAGAATTACAGATCGCTTTTTTTTTTTTTTTGCGGTCGCCGGTAAACTGTTAATTACCGGCGATCGCAAAACAGGGGTCGGTGCAAACCTACCCCGATCATGTTCTTTGGGTTCTCGGCTACCCCCGGCAGCCGAGACCCCAAAGATCTTCCGGGTGCCGGGCGGCGGGCGCACTGCGCGTGCGCCCGCCATTTTTTCCCAGAAAAGAGATGGCGGCGCCCATCGGGAGCCACGAGGAGCACCGGGGGAGGTAGGTAAGTATCGGGGGGCTATTGGGGGCCATCGGGGACCACATTTCTCTGTCCTCCAATGTGCGATCACATCGGAGGACAGAGAAATTAAACGGCAAATCGCGTTTTTTTTTTTTGTTGCGACCGCCGGTAAACGGTTAATTACCAGCGATCGCAACTCGGGGGTCGGTAAAAACCCCCCGAATCATGTTCTCTGGGGTCTCGGCTACCCTCGTCAACCGAGACCCCAGAGAAAATCCGACTCTGGGGGGCGCTATTCACTTTTTCCACTTTTTCCGTGGTTTAAGTACCCTTAGCGGCCGCCGTTAAAAGGCGTATCGGCGGTCGTTAAGGGGTTAAGTATTGCAAGTGCTGGGGCCCTGAGCAAGTGGGGGGCCCACTCTTGAGCACTGTTACAGGACTCACCCGACTTACAGGTTCCATAGCATGCCGATGTCACTGACGGTGAGTGGGCCCCCTACTTGCTCAGGGCCACGGCACTTGCCAGGGTGCGCCGGGTGGTGATGTCATCCCTGCATAGACACAACAAAACAAACGGAATAACAGACTGCAATTTGTCTAGACTTTTTTTAAGAAACCATCAAAATAATTCTGAAAATCTACATCTCACTATCTTAGAGCAATAACATTTGACTATTCCTGACCACCTTTAAAGATTAAATAATAGGGAATCTTTCTTGATCTTTAAATTAGCCACTTTGTGCCCGAAAGGACTCTATTACTATTGGGCATATACTATCCCAGTATATATTATTAATACCCAAATAATAATAAATAATATTTATAATGTACATTAGTTAATAGTCGCCAATTTTAATTTTTAAAATTTTTAAAATTTATTTTATGTAATATACTGTACACATTTCTTATTCAGATTTATATTATTATATATTGTGATATTTGAGGGTAAACCATAGGGTACCTGATCGTTTGGTTCTCTTGTCACTGAGTGATTTTAGATGGCTTGACCACATTATAATGTAGTAATTTTTCTTTTTTATTGTATTGTTTCAATATTATACATATATTTACTGCTTTTTGTGATTATTATGGTATTGCTGACCTATATACTGTAAAGTACAATAGTGACACCCAGTGTTTGCACAGTCACAGAGATGCGTAGTGTTTATCAAATCATTGTCTCCCTCCGTTTTTCGCCCCATATAATTTGCCCCATATAATGCTGCACAAACATTATGGCCCCATACAGACACTTGCCCCATATAATGCTGCACAAACGTTATGGCCCCATACAGACACTTGCCCCATATAGTGCTGCAAAAACGTTATGGCCCCATACAGACACTTGCCCCATATAATGCTGCACAAACGTTATGGCCCCATACAGACACTTGCCCCATATAATGCTGCACAAATGTTATGGCCCCATACAGACACTTGCCCCATATAGTGCTGCACAAACGTTATGGCCCCATACAGACACTTGCCCCATATAGTGGTCCACAAACGTTATGGCCCCATACAGACATTTTCCCCATATAGTGCTGCACAAACGTTATGGCCCCATAGATGCTCCATACAGACACTTGCCCCATTTGCTGTTGCGATAAAAAAATTCACATACTCACCTCTCTGTCACTCAGGCCCCCGGCGCTTGCAATATTCACCTGCTCCTTGTTCCGGTGCCGCTCCATCTTCAGCGTCTTCTGCACTGACGTTCAGGCAGAGGGCACACTCTAACCACGTCACCGCGCCCTCTGACCTGAGCGTTACTGCAGAAGACGCTGAAGACGGGGTGGCGCCGGAACGAGGAGCAGGTGAATATCGCGCAGCGCTCCCCCTCCCCGTATACTCACCTGTTTCTGGCGTGGTGCAGTCCCTGCTTCCCCGGCGCCTCTGCTTCTTCCTGTACTGAGCATCACCGTTACCGCTCATTACAGTAATGAATATGCGGCTCCACCCCTATGGAGCCAGGAGCAGGTGAGTATAATTAGACAGTCCCCGCTCCCCCTCCCCTGCCGACCCCTGGGTATGATTCGAGTATAAGCCGAGAGGGGGACTTTCAGCCGAGTATATATGGTATACATACGCTATATAAAAGGACACATATGCATGTTTTTCTCAATATCTAACATGAAATCAGGATAAACCTTTCCCATTTTAGGTCAATTCGGATTACCGTAATTATTAGTATTTGCTAAGTGCCAGAATAATGAGAGAGAGAATGTTTTAAGGCTTTTTTTTACCTACTGCAAAGTGAAACGATTACACACACTAAAATTACTATGCCTTTAAGCAATTCTGGACTGCCCATATGAAAATCAAGTAAATAAGGCAGCACACTGCAGCGCTGAAACATGCAAACATGAAACATGAAAACTGAACTGCATTACTGCACTAGAAATATAAAAAATGAGAGCGTTTAGTGCATAAAAATGGCCAATTTTATGTGTACCTGATAGCCACTTTAGGACATCTCTGGTATACCAGGTCCTACGCTTTCCTTTCCTTGCTGAGAATAAACGTCTCCATGTGAATGGGTACCTGTGAAACCTCTTCTTAGACTAACATTCTCTCTCTCTGTGGAGGGGTAATGGACCTGCTGCGATTAAAACACCTGGGCTAGGAGGCGGAGTGCTCAGTCAGAAGGCTAAAGAATACATTTCAAAAAACTGACCGTCACATCCAAATATAGGCTAAGGGTAAGTTCACACAGGACTTTTTTGATGTATATTTTTGCTGTGTTTTTTTATGCTAATTTAGGTGCGTTTTTTTGGTGCGTATTTGGTGCTTTTTTTGAGTAAGTTCACACAGGACTTTTTTGCTGCGTCTTTTTGCTGCGTCTTTTTGCTGCGTTTTTTATGCCAATTTTCAGCTGCTTATAGATGCGTTTTTTGTGCGGTTTTGGTGCATTTTTTTGTCTATTTGTGCATGATAATAAAGTTAAGTGACCCCAGTGGAGCTTAGCATTGCCTTCATCCCAGCGGGGGAACAATTTACGGCGAATTACATGCCATGCATCGGCCTTTTTTTGACGATCACTGTAGTTTGGGCAAGCTACATCCCAAATTACAGGCATTGCTTCCACCTTGGAAAAATAAATGAAAAAGTAATTACCAAATGCAAGATGAAATGAAGCCAACATTCATGACAAGGAAGATACAAACATACACATGCAGAACACATGAACATGTACATAACAGCACATGAGCATCGCAAAGTGTACCATTGCAAACAATCGGATAGATAGATATATCACAAATTAAAAAAAATATTACCTCCATGATTAGTTGGGAAACATTAATGCTCATCCTCCTATACCAAGACATGGCTAACACCTCACTACCAGAAACTCCCTTACAATAGATCACAATCAGGACACCTCACAATGGCTCTTCATACCTCACAATGGCTCACAATGGATCTTCACACCTCACTACCAGGAACTCCCTCACAATAGATCACAATCAGGACACCTCACAATGGCTCTTCACACCTCACAATGGCTCACAATGGCTCTTCACACCTCACTACCAGGAACTCCCTCACAATAGATCACAATCAGGACACCTCACAATGGCTCTTCACACCTCACAATGGCTCACAATGACTCCTCACACCTCCCTACCAGGAACTCCCTCACAATAGATCACAATCAGGACACCTCACAATGGCTCTTCACACCTTACAATGGCTCACAATGGCTCTTCACACCTCACTAACCACACCCCTAAGCTCTTGGCTGTGAGATCACTTCCTGCTGGCCATGATTTTTCTGCACAAAAAACGCAGCAAATAATGCAAACATGCGTTTTTTGCTGCGTTTTTGCAGCGTTTTTTCCATCACCCATTCAAGTCAATGGGTGAAAAAACGCTGCAAAAACGCAGCAAAAACGCTGAAAGAAGTGACATGCCCTATGTCCAAAAAACGCAGCAAAGCAGAAAATACTGATCAAACAAAAACCCAATGTGTGTGCATGAGATTTCTGAAATCTCATAGACTTTGCTGGTACTGTAAAAAGCAGCTGAAAATTTGCATAAAAAAATGCAGCAAAAATACGCAGCAAAAAAGTCCAGTGTGAATGTACCCTGTGTGAACAGGTGCTGAACCTAGAGTCACCAACTCGTATACAGTCAAGTAAAAAAGGCAGCACACTGCAGCGCTGGAACATGCAAACATGAAACATGAAAACTGAACTGCATTACTGCACTAGAAATATGAAAAATGAGAGCGTTTAGCGCATAAAAATGGCCAATTTTATGTGTACCTGGTAGCCACTTTAGGGCATCTCTCGTATACCAGGTCCTAGGCTTTCCTTTCCTCGCTGAGAATAAACGTGTCCATGTGAATGGGTACCTGTGAAACCTCTTCTTAGACTAACATTCTCTCTCTCTGTGGAGGGGTAATGGACCTGTTGTGATTAAAACACCTGTGGCTAGGAGGCGGAGTGCTCAGTCAGAAGGCTAAAGAATACATTTAAAAAAACTGACCATCACATCCAAATATAGGCTAAGTGTGAACAGGTGCTGAATAGTGTTGAGCGATACCGTCCGATACTTGAAAGTATCGGTATCGGAATGTATCGGCCGATACCGGCAAAGTATCGGATCTAATCCGATACCGATACCCGATCCCAATACAAGTCAATGGGACTCAAGTATTGGACGGTATCCCTGATGGTTCCCAGGGTCTGAAGGAGAGGAAACTCTCCTTCAGGCCCTGGGAACCATATTAATGTGTAAAATAAAGAATTAAAATAAAAAATATTGCTATACTCACCTCTCCGACGCAGCCTGGACCTCACCGAGGGAACCGGCAGCGTTCTTTGCTTAAAATGCGCGCTTTTCCTTCCTTCCGTGACGTCACGGCTTGTGATTGGTCGCGTGCCGCCCATGTGGCCGCGACGCGACCAATCACAGCAAGCCGTGACATAATTTTCAGGTCCTTCTAGGCATTCAGTATTTTAAAATTACGTTCCGGCTTTGTGATTGGTCGCGTCGCGGTCACATGGGCGACGCGACCAATCACAAGCCGTGACGTCACGGGAGGCAGGAAACGCGCGCATTTTTAAAATTACGTCACGGCTTGTGATTGGTTGCGTGCCGCCCATGTGACCGCGACGCGACCAATCACAGCAAGCCGTGACGTCATTTCAGGTCCTGAATGCCTATTTCTGCATTCAGGACCTGAAATTACGTCACGGCTTGCTGTGATTGGTCGCGTCGCGGTCACATGGGCGGCACGCAACCAATCACAAGCCGTGACGTAATTTTAAAAATGCGCGCGTTTCCTGCCTCCCGTGACGTCACGGCTTGTGATTGGTCGCGTCGCCCATGTGACCGCGACGCGACCAATCACAAAGCCGGAACGTAATTTTAAAATACTGAATGCCTAGAAGGACCTGAAAATTACGTCACAGCTTGCTGTGATTGGTCGCGTCGCGGCCACATGGGCGGCACGCGACCAATCACAAGCCGTGACGTCACGGAAGGAAGGAAAAGCGCGCATTTTAAGCAAAGAACGCTGCCGGTTCCCTCGGTGAAGTCCAGGCTGCGTCGGAGAGGTGAGTATAGCAATATTTTTCATTTTAATTCTTTATTTTACAAATTAATGTTGTTTCGATACCGATACCCGATACCACAAAAGTATCGGATCTCGGTATTGGAATTCCGATACCCGCAAGTATCGGCCGATACCCGATACTTGCGGTATCGGAATGCTCAACACTAGTGCTGAACCTAGAGTCACCAACTCGCATACAGTCAAGTAAATAAGGCAGCTCACTGCAGCGCTGAAACATGCAAACATGAAACATGAAAACTGAACTGCATTACTGCACTAGAAATATGAGAAATGAGAGCGTTTAGCGCCTAACAATGGCCAATTTTATGTGTACCTGGTAGCCACTTTAGGGCATCTCTCGTATACCAGGTCCTACGCTTTCCTTTCCTCACTGAGAATAAACATCTCCATGTGAATGGGTACCTGTGAAACCTCTTCTTAGACTAACATTCTCTCTCTCTGTGGAGGGGTAATGGACCTGTTCCGATTAAAACACCTGTGGCTAGGAGGCGGAGTGCTCAGTCAGAAGGCTATATGATGATGTCATGTGTTTGGAAGCTTCTGGTTTTTTTTGCAACATCTGAGTTAAATAGAGACACACCTGTGGATGTATTTTAATGCATACCTGAAACACAGTGCTTCTTTGTGTAGCATCATGGGAAACTCTTAAGAAATCAGCCAAAATATCAGGAAGAGAATTGTGAACTTCCACAAGTCTGACTCATCCTTGGGTACAATTTCAAGATACCTGATGGTGCCTCGTTCATCTGTACAAACAATTATACGTAAGTTCAAACAAGATGGAAATGTCCAGCCATCATATCAGTCAGGAAGGTGATGGGTTCTGTGTCCCAGGGATGAACGTGCTTTTGTCCGACATGTGCAGATCAACCCAAGGACAAAAGCAAAATAACTTGTGAAGATGATGGTGGACACTGTTGAGATTGTGTCAATATCCACAGTGAAACAAGTACTGTATCAACATGGGCTGAAAGGCCACTCTGCCAGGAAGAAGCTATTACTCCAAAAGAAACATATAAAGGCCTGATTAATGTTTGCAAATGCACACAGGAACACAGATCTTAATTTTTGGAGACATGTTCTGTGGTCTGATCAAACTAAAATTGAACTTTTTGGGCATAATAACCATAGTTAAGTTTGGAGGAAAAAGGAGAAATTTGGAAGTCTAAGAACACCATCCCAACTGTGAAACGCGGAGGAGGCAGCATAATGTTGTGACGTTGTTTTGCTGCAGGAGGGATTGGTGCGCTTCACAAAAATAAATGGCATCATGATAAAAGACAATTATGTGGCAATAATGAAGCAACATCTCAGGACATCAGCCAGCAAGTTAAAGCTTGGGCAGAAATGGGTCTTCCAAATGGACAATGACCCGAAACATACTGCCAAAATCATAACCAAGTGGCTTAATGATGACAAAGTCAGTGTTTTGGAGTGGCCATCACAAAGCTCTGAACTCAATCCTATTGAAAATTTATGGGCAAAGCTAAAAAGGCAGGTGCGATCCCGGCAACCTACAAACTGGGTTCAGTTTCAACAGTTTTCTCAGGGGGAATAGGCCCAAATTCCAACCAACTTTTGTGAGAAGCTTGTGGAAGGATATCCCAAACAGATGGCCCAAGCCATTCAGATTAAGGGCAATGGTGCCAAATGCTAATTAAATGTATGTAAACTTTTGAATTTGGAGTAAGTAATAAAAATGCTTTAAAACATTTGATCTCTCTCATTATTCTGGCATTTGGCAAACATTAATAATATTAATCCTAATTGACCTAAAACGGGAAAGGTTTATTCCAATTTCATGTCAGATATTGAGAAAAACATGCAGATGTGTCTTTTTATATAGTGTATGCAAATTGTCTCTTCAGAGAGGAAGAGGACTAGAACTCTAGTGCCACCTACTGGAAGTAGCAATCCTAACAGTCAATGTCGACCCTTTAACGAGCTTTGTCACATGACTTAGGATAAGAGCCAAACCAGATCTCAATTTGCAGACACTGTGTTTCGGGGTACTGCCCCTCATCAGTGCAAAGTGGAGATCTGGTTTGGCTGATTGAGAGGTGTCTGACCGGGATCCAAGAAGTATCATTTCTCCTTGCAGAGAGTGACATGTTAAGCTTGTCGAGGTGAGGAGACTTAAACACGCAATGCTCCTCTGGGAAATATGCAAATTGTCTCTTCAGAGAAGAAGAAGACTAGAACTCTAGTGCCCCTATTGGAAGTAGCAATCCTAACAGTCAATGTCGACACTTTAACGAGTCTTGTCACATGACTTAGGATAAGAGCCAAACCAGATCGCAATTTGCAGACACTGTGTTCCGGGGTACTGCCCCTCGTCAGTGCAAAGTGGAGATCTGGTTTGGCTGATTGAGAGTCATCTGACCGGGATCCAAGAAGTATTGTTTCTCCTTGCGGAGAGTGACATGTTAAGCATGTCGAGGAGAGGGGACTTAAAGCCGCAATGCTCCTCTGGGAAATTGCCTCTTCAGAGAGGATGAGGACTAGAACTCTAGAGTATATAGTGTATGTAAACTTCTGGCTTCAACAGTATTTCCAAGCACAACACTATGTCCACAACCACTACTCAGCAAATTACCAACTTTTTTAAACTGTTTACACTGGCCTTTGCATTAAAAGTAATGCATTTCTTTAAGCCAATCTGCAGTTTACCTATACTTAATTGCTTTCCTGTAACCAATTATTACCTTAGTTGTAAGATTCTAGCCTGCATTTACTCCTTTGCTACATTGCTGGTAACAAGATGGCCCTGCTTAAAAAAAATTAACTGTATTTACTTCTCTGTTGCATTGCTGCTATTATCTATTGCCCTATTGAAAGACACCAGACTGCATTTACTGTATTTCTCTGAAATATTGCTGCAATTAACTGTTGCCCTGTAAAAAGATACCAGACTGCTTTTACTTTTTTTATTACATTACTGGTATTAACCCTTGCCCTGCTGGAAGATATCAGAATGCATTTACATTTCAATTACTCTAGTGGTTAAAAATTGCCCTAACAGAAGATATCAGTTTTTCTAAAAAATACTACAGTCCCTGTGTGTGAACACACACCTGACCCTGCTTTATCAGTGCTACCTGCTTCACTTGCTTATATGCCATCCTGCATATCCTGGTTTTCTGGTTCTTTCTCACTTATGTGTAATATGATACAGCAGAGGCGTAGCTAGGGTTTCAACTTTGGGGGGGCGAAACATCTGAGTGGGCCCCTAACCAGCTAACCCTGATTACAGCTACGGTTGCGCACTCTAATTGTGAATATAGGGGAACCTCAGAATATGACCGCACTGTTATTGAAAATAAATCTATATACAAAAACGAACATTGACTTTACCACCTTATTGTGACCATATGCAACTTTGATGGTCACAATACTCTGAGTGCCCCTATAACAATAATGCTTAAGTGCCCACTTAACATTTAATAATGTTCCCTAAGTTCCCCCATGTACTGCTCCATTATACACAGTATGGTGAGCTTAAAGCTTCCCTATACACAGTCTAAGGCCCCCACAGCTCCCCTATACACAGTATGATGATTCTATAACTCCCCGATACACCATATGATGTTCCCACTGCTCCCCTATAGATAATATGAGTCCAATGCTCCCCTATACACAGTATAATGCTGACAGAACTCCACTATAGAAAGTATAATGCCCCCCAGAGCTCCCCTATATACAGTGTAATGGGCCAACAGCTCCCATATGCACAATATGCCTTCACAGTTCCCTATACACAGTATGATGGGCCGGCAGCTCCCGTCAAACAGTATGATGTCCCTCACAGTTCCCTACACACAGTATGATTGGCCTGCAGCTCCCTTATACACAGTATGATGGGCCCACAGCTCCCTTATACACAGTATGATGGGCCCGCAGCTCCCTTATACACAGTATGATGGACCCGCAGCTCCCTTATACACAGTATGATGGGACCACAGCTCCCTTATACAGTATGATGGGCCCGCAGCTCCCTTATACACAGTATGATGAGCCCGCAGCTCCCGTATACACAGTATGATGGGCCCGCAGCTCCCTTATACACAGTATGATGGACCCGCAGCTCCCTTATACACAGTATGATGGGACCACAGCTCCCTTATACAGTATGATGGGCCCGTAGCTCCCTTATACACAGTATGATGGGCCCGCAGCTCCCTTATACATAGTATGATGGGCCCGCAGCTCCCTTATACACAGTATGATGGGCCCGCAGCTCCCTTATACACAGTATGATGGGCCCGCAGCTCCCTTATACACAGTATGATGAGCCCGCAGCTCCCGTATACACAGTATGATGGGCCCGCAGCTCCCTTATACACAGTATGATGGGCCCGCAGCTCCCTTATACATAGTATGATGGGCCCGCAGCTCCCTTATACATAGTATGATGGGCCCGCAGCTCCCTTATACATAGTATGATGGGCCCGCAGCTCCCTTATACACAGTATGATGGGCCCGCAGCTCCCTTAGACATAGTATGATTGGCCCGCAGCTCCCTTATACATAGTATGATGGGCCCGCAGCTCCCATATACACAGTGTGATGGGCCCACAGATCCCTTAAACACTGTCTGATGGGCCTGCAGCTCCCGTACAAACAGTATGATGGACTTCCTTATACATAGTATGATTGGCCCGCAGCTCCTTATACACAGTATGATGGGCCCGCAGCTCCCATATACACAGTATGATTGGCCCGCAGCTCCCTTATACACAGTATGATGGGCCCGTAGCTCCCTTATACACAGTATGATGGGCCTGCAGCTCCCTTATACATAGTATGATGGGCCCGCAGCTCCCTTATACACAGTATGATTGGCCCACAGCTTCCTTATACACAGTATGATGGGCCCGCAGCTCCCTTATACACAGTATGATGGGCCCGAAGCTCCCTTATACACAGTATGATGGGCCTGAAGCTCCCTTATACATAGTATGATGGGCCCGCAGCTCCCTTATACATAGTATGATTGGCCCACAGCTCCCGTATACACAGTATGATGGATTCGCAGCTCCCTGTCATGATTTGGATACCCCGGTCATTTACTCATCCTCCGGCGTATTCACTATTTTGTGGCACTGCTGCCGTGCCGCTGCTCAAACTTGTGAGCGCAGCTTCTGACTGGCCAGAAGTTAGAAGCTATGTCACAAGCGCTCAATGTTAGGCTAGGTTCACATTGCGTTAGCAGCAGCCCGCTCAGCACATACGCTAACGGGCTGCTGCTAGCGCAAGTGCCGGCGTTTGCATCCCGCTAGCGCAGATAGAGCTCTGCTAGCTCTATCTGCGCTAGCAGTGACGGACCCAGAAACGCTGCAGCCCGCGTCTCAGGGTCCGTCACTCAATGATGACACATCGCTAGCGATGCGTCTGCCATTGCATTCAATGGCGGCGTTAACGGACTACGTTACAACGTGTTATGCCGCGGTGTAACGTAGTCCGTTAAATGGGTCACACTAACGCAGTGTGAACCCAGCCTAAGACTATGAGACTATGTGCACTTGTTGCGGATTCGTGTGCGGATTTACCGCTGATTTCCTGTGTTTTTTGTGCAGATTTCATCTGCGTTTTACCACCTATACAGGAGCAGGTGTAAAACGCTGCGGAATCTGCAAAAAGAATTGACATGCTGCGGAAAATACAATGCAGTGTTTCCGCGTGGTATTTTCCGCACCATGGGCACAGTGGATTTGGTTTTCCATAGGTTTACATGGTACCGTAAACCAGATGGAAAACTGCTGTGAATCCGCAGCGGCCAATCCGCACCGTGTGCACATAGCCTGAGAGTGAGAAAGAGGCCAGAACGAGGCTCCCACAGACTCACACTGATTAGTGACCTCTGCGCTGCTCCATAAACATCACTCCACTGTGCTAATAGCGTGCAGAGTCTCCGCCAGATGGGAGCAGACATTATACTGCTCTGCTCCTATGCGGTGTTCTGCCTCCTCACAGAAGTGGCCTCTCCCTGGCTCCCGGTGGGCCCCTTCATGTGACAGGGCCCGGGGCGATGGCCCCCTCTGCCCCCCCAGTAGCTACGCTACTGTGATACAGGGTGGTAGCAGTTGGTGAGGTACTTGTCTCTTGCTCTCCTGCATGTTACATGAAGATAGGGGTCCTGGCTGGGTTTGTGGACTGGTGCTGTGAGGGTGCTGCATCCATGTAGGCCTCAGGTAACTGATGTTGTTAGTTTTCCAGGGTCCAATGTTGGACAGCTCAATGAGTAGTAGTCAGACAACAAAGACTTGCCTTGTTTGGTCTACCTTATTTTTGAAGTGTGTGGCAGTAGATCACTATGATTCTTTGTCATTCCTGCTTTGAATCACGCTGTTTCTTTTCTTCAGTCTTCACCACTCAGTTTGATCCTCAGGTCTTATTGCTATGCACTCCAAGCCTTATCTGACTTCCTCACTTGAAAACCATCACTTTACCTTTAGCTTAGCAATCCCACTCTGGGCTAGACCCAAAACATAAACCTCAATATTTCTATTATCAGACTGCATACTTTATTAATATTGCTAACATCTTTAACGCACAACACAATTCACATTATACATTACAGTTCACATTACATCACATAACATTTAACTTGTTTCTTCAAGAGAAGACATGGGCAACATGTCCATCTCCTTACACATGCTTCATCCCTCACTCCGCTGCACTGTCACCTTCTCTTTTTGCTGATCACTTTGGTCTTAAAGGATCCACCTCACCAGGTGAGCCAATAAAAGTTTCATCACCAATGATACCCGGTGGTGAAATCCTATTCTGGACTATTCTCTCCAAAAAATGTACATTGTTAGCAAACTTGGGGTGGGAATTAGCTTAGAGGGCATTGATGGCTACTTCATATCCTCCTCTTTTTTCTAACACTACAGTTGTTGTAGATATGGAGCCCAACATAAGTTCTTACAACCATTAACAAAGAAGGTAGTATTAATTTGGGTTTATTGTCATTCATTCTTCCATACTTTATTGGGTGTAAAATATGGCACTGCAATGCGTGTCCTTTTTCATGTTTGCTATGAAACTCCCCTTTCTGTTTTAAGGAGATTTGATTTTTTTTTCATAAGCTTTAGTGCACAGTTCTTAACATCTTTATTTCTGATGCTGTAGATTATGGGATTCAACATAGGAGTGACCACAGTATAGAGAACAGAAACGGTCTTGGCTATTTCCGAGGAGAAAGAAGATCGAGGTTGAAGATACACGAACATGAGGGTTCCATAATAGAGGGAGACTACAGTGAGGTGCGAGGCACATGTAGAGAAAGCTTTCTGCCTTCCTTCTGAGGAGCGAATCTTCAAAACTGTGGAAATGATTTGTATATATGAAACTACAGTCAAGAAAAAGGCAAACATAACAATGATTCCGGTTGCTATATACATTGCAACCTCATTGAGCCAAGGCTCTTTGCAGGATAGTTTTAAGAAAGGAGGCACCTCACAAAAGAAATTTTTGACTTCATGAGACCTACAGAAAGGTAACTGGAAAATAAGGGTTACATGTATGAGGGCATTTATTATACCCATACTCCATGATACCAGAGCTAAACAAACATACACCTTCTTGTTCATAATAGTGTTGTAATGTAATGGTCTACAGATGGCGACAAACCTGTCGTAAGCCATGACTGAAAGTAAAATGCACTCTGTTGCCCCAAGTACCAATGCAAAGAACATCTGAAAAGCACAGGCAAGTAGGGAAATACTCCTGTCCTTGGATAAAGTATTTTTGAGGAGTACGGGAACAATGCTGGAGGAAAAGCTAATATCAATAAGAGAGAGATTACTCAAAAAGAAGTACATCGGTGTGTGTAATGTTGAGTTGGTGGTCACTACGATAATAAGTAGAAGGTTTCCTGAAAATGTACTCATGTACATTAGCAAGAAAATAATGAAACTTAAAACCTGAAGGTAAGGAACAGTAGATAAGCCAAGTAGATAGAAAACATCTGAAATTGTTTGGTTTGAGTTCTCCATATAACTAAGCCTGTATCTGAAAGAAAATGTGAGGAGCATAATGGTGGTGAAAAAGTTGAGTATGACAACAACTTGTAGATGTTGTGAAAAAGAAAAAATCTATTCACACTAAAAATATGTTTTATGTATGTGTCAAACATGCTCATAGGAAAATGAAAAAATGTTGTTTAGTTACATGCTGGAGCAATAAGAATTCCTTTTCCAATATCCCATAGAATAGTGTAGTAGACTATGTTATTCCATGCTGAGGCTTAAGTTAGTACCATATATAACACACTGAATGGTTTATATTAATGGAGTGTTATAGGAAATTAGAATATGGCATTGCATGGCTATTAGGGACTATCAAATTGGGTTGATGTGAATCGAATTCATGTCGAACTTTAGGAAATTCCCTGGACCTGGCGAAGTGAATTGGAATAATTTGAAATTTGATTCATGCAAATAGGAAAATAAATGCCAATTGCCACTGTACACAAGGTAGAATATTGTGTTAGCTACAGAAGGCTCACATGACTGGCTGTATAGAATTTCCTATGATGATTTGGAGAATTTCAAACAATTTTCCATATAGTGCCATACATAAAATGTTTTTCATCAGATCTACCTAATGAAACCTATCCCACTAATAGAAAGCACATCTTATGGTACTGTGCAACCAGTTAGGAAGGGCTATCAAAGTTTGTATGACAGCAGCCATTTTTCGGTGAATCTGGATAGTGAGGGGATACCACAGTTCACAGCTTAGCCATAGAAAAATGAGGAGTAAGCTAAAAATCACTGAACAAAAATTGAAGGTAGTTTGTGGCACAATCACCATCCATGATGTGACATTACTAGGATTGTGTTTGTGTTAAAAGGCTTAAAAGGAGTTCAATACAGTTCTAGGAGGCCTTAAAGAATTACATAAGGCTTTTTAGGGCTATCACAAGCTTTTCAGTACTTGCAAATTGTGCAAATCACATTTTGGGGAAAAATTCAATGACTACTACATTTCAATCTGTGATTCTGTTGGAAATCAAAAACTAGATTTATATAGGACTTAAGAGTAAATCAGCAAATATTTTAGAAGAAATGATAGGGTTATATAGGCCGTAACCTTGTAAATTACAAAACATCAAATATTTAAAGGCATATTGAATTATTAGATATGAAAGCCATTTCAACTAAAGGATCAAAACAAAGATTATAATTGAATAGGGCAATGAGAGGTTGGATAGGTAAATATGACCTCTCATACCTTAAGCAATACAATTAGAAATAATCATATCTTTTGAAATTCGAATTTGCCAAGTTAAGCAATTTTTTTCTCAAAAATTTGCTTGCAGAAAATATATTAGTCCTAAATTGCAGGTTCCCCAATTGCCCAGGAAAAGATGTGTAAAAACTATGAGGCCTTCTAAGACTATGTGCAATACCTTCTAATCTCCATTTTAAGATTTGTTTCAAATCAGTTAGATGAACATACCCAAACCTTTTTGACTTGAATGGAAGGCAAAAGGCATAGACAACACCTTCAAGGGGGCCAAAAGCTGCCAAAAGAGCTAAAATTAGGGGAAGACACCAGGAAAATTGGCATCAATTGAGCTATAAACAAACAATTTAAAAAAAATTGATGTGGATTCACCTGTATTTTTGACAACCAACCAAGCAAAAGTAATAGCTGCGGGCTGCAACCCTCAGCTGTCAGCATTATCAAAGCTGGTTATCAAGAATAGAGGGTTTGCCACGCTGTTTTTTTAAATTACTGAAATAAGTAATTTAAAAAAAGGCGTGCCCCCCCATTTTTGTCAACCAGTCACGCTAAAGCTTACTGCTGGGGCTGA
Source organism: Ranitomeya variabilis (assembly GCF_051348905.1). Classification (NCBI taxonomy): domain Eukaryota; kingdom Metazoa; phylum Chordata; class Amphibia; order Anura; family Dendrobatidae; genus Ranitomeya; species Ranitomeya variabilis. The sequence goes on along the minus strand of NC_135232.1, from coordinate 598,996,660 downwards.
TAATCTCAGGCTGGTAAAGGGCCATGAATATTATCCCCCCAAGCCTAAAAATAACAATTTTGGCACTTTGCCTGGCTCTTCAAAATTGCAAGTGGTGGCATGTGGGGTTCATATTTGTGGGGTTGATGTCACCTTTGTATTGTCCGGTGACATAAAACCCATGGCTTAGTAATGGAAAGGCATCTATAAGACGCCTCTTCATTACCAATCCTATAGTTATATGTACATAAACACATTGCCAGAATATTGTCACTGACCCCGTTAATGAATCTAAATGAAACCATGCTCACGTCATCACCAATGTAAGCCATGGTCCCCTGTAATAAAACAAAAATTAAAAACAACCGTAGCCCTCACCTGTCATTCTGTCCCACGCCATAATTCATGCCTGGTGATAAACAGTTTTCAACCTGGACAGTGCCAACATGTGACCATTCAGGCTGAGAACCACTGAGGAATGAGCTGCAGCATCAGTGACTTGCAGTGACATCATCAGTGTATCTGCCGGTCACTGAGGCTGCGTACCCAGCCAGGCCCCTGAACTGTGGTGACGTCGGTGAGATCAGCGCTGTGAGGTGAAAAAAGTCTCATGTTGCAGGGCTGATCTCATCGAGGTCCTTGCAGTTCAGCGGCCTGACTGGGAACGCAGGCCCAGTTCCCGTGGTAACCTCGATGATGTAATCGCTAGTCATTGAGGCTATACTTGCAGCAGCTCATTCTTCAGTGGTTCTCAGCCTGGACAGTCACATGTTGGCACCATTCTGGAGGAAAACTGTTTGTCCCCAGACATGGACAACGACGTGGGATAGAACGATGGAACTCCACTCCCAGGACCTTTCTGATGGCACTGCGAGTGTGATAACTTTGTCATGCTCTCAGTGACATCAATCACGTCAATCAAACAGGAGTTCACTGCATGATACTGAGCAGTGGTAGCACATGCTGCTCAGTGTTTCTGCTTGATGGCAGACTGTATAGTGGCCTCATGCAACAATGGAGCCTGTCATCTAGATGTAGCAGAGCTAGACCCGCTGCGGGACAAATTTATATTATCTTCTCAGCAGACAGGTAAGGAATATTGTGATTATTTTAATTCTGTTACAGGGGACCATGGCTTCTGTGGACTGAGTGATGATGTAAGTATAGTTTAATTTAGGTTCATTAAAGGAGTCTGTGTCATTGTTTCAATTAAAGGACTTTATTCTGTCTCTGTGTTTATTTACAATATAACTACAGGATTAGTAATGGATAGGCGTTTTATAGACTTGATGTCACCGGACAATACAAAGGTAACATCAACCCTACAAATATGAACCATACTTGCCTCCACCACAGGGCAAGTGGGAAGATTCGGGCACCATAATTGGCACCTCTAATAGGTTCACCTTTACTGGGGTGGCTGCCCTTTTTAGGCTGGGGGGAGCAATATCGATGGCCCTTTACCAGCCCCAGCTGTAAGCTTTAGCTTGGTTGCTTGTCAAAAAAGGAGGTTGCCCCCACACCATTTTTTTTAACTATTATTATTTTTTTTAGTTAAAAAATACCTTGTGAGGATCCCCCTCTATTCTTGATAATCAGCCTTGCTGAAGTTGACAGCTGAGGGATGCAGCCCACAGCTGTCAGTTTTGCCTGGCTGGTTATCAAAAATACAGGGGAAACTCATGTCAGCTTTTAAATGTATATATTTATAGCACAGGCTGATGAATGCTACAAGCAGCCGGTGCCTGCTCTCACGATTACCAGTTGAATACAACTCTTTACATTTTCCCCTGCTAACTCTGATAGCAGAACAAACAGACGACAGTGATATGAGCTGTCCTCACTTCAGTATCTCATGTCGGGGAACAGCATGAACAGTATCCCTGATTCCCAGGCGCTGGTACCTGTCACACTGAAGACACAGGGATCTCATCTGTGTGCCATCAGTGTGCACATGTGTGGGACATTTTGTGGCCCGAGCTGCTACCAGAAACACTGATCTCAACTTTTGCCAATTTTGAGGACAAAAGCTAGGGAATCCGAGCAGAAATCTGAATATACAACAAATCCGAATATGAGATTGGCAATTGTTTTCCGAACATCTCTATTCGTAATGTCAAAGTAACTTCACCGAAAAAGTAAAAATAGATGGTAGCTCAGTTGTAATCAACAGCACACTTAATAATACAGTAAACTAATAGACTATTTTGTTTATTAAAAACTGGTCCAAAAATTATTCCTCTTAGTCGTTTTAGATCAGGCAAACCGTATTATGCAGAACATTGACTCAAACCGACAGTGTTACTGTCAGAAGTAACAGCATGTTTCTGTAAATAAGATGAGTCTTCTGTCATACATTTTATAACATCCCCCACCTCCTCCGCTCTAATATGATTGTTGAAGGCAAAAGATGCCAATTTTGGCTTGTGTTTGATAGTACTATTGCCTGGATGACTGGTGCCAGTGGTGGTGGTGCTTCTGCTGCTGTTAGAAACTCCCACATTTTTAACCAGCCCTGGCATGCTTTCTTTTCTTTTACAATATCATTGTCATTACCACACTATAACTTTTGACAATCTTTTTAACACTAATTATTCAACCTTTGCTAAAAAGGACATAATAAGAAGTGATAGGTGGATTGGTGTACATAAAGAAAGTAATATGTGGCAGCAGATAAAAAAAATACAGCTCTGGCAAAAATTAAGAGGCCACTGCAAAATATTCAGTTTGTTTGATATATATTTTTGAGTAAAATGTAAATTGTTTTTTTAATTCTATAAACAACTGACAACTAGTTCATAATCATTTAGAAACAACAATACTAATGTTTTAACTCAGGAAGAGTTCAGAAATTAATATTTTGTGGAATAACCATGATTTTTAATCACAGTTTTAAAGCGTCTTGGCTCCTTTCCACCAGTCTTTTACACTGCTTCTGGGTGACCTTATGCCACTCCTGGTACAAAAATGTAAGCAGTTCTTCTGTGTTTGATGGCTTGTGACTATCCATCTGGTGGAAAGCATGCCAAGACGCATGAAAGCTGTGATTAAAAAAAAATAAATAAAAAAAATAGCATAAGTTTCTTCTTTTTTTATCACAATAAATAACTAAGTACTCTATGTTATTTACATGTATTATTACAATTTACTTTTTTATTTTGTACATGTTTTGTTTGTTAACTGATCAAAGTGTGAATATGCTTCAACACACTGCACATATAACAACTTATGTTCAGGCACATTTATTCAGTTTTGCTGATGTATTCTAAGAAAATAAAAACTCGATTTATGATTTCAGTTTTTTTGTCTTGTTGTATTTGTTGCATTTTTTTGCACCAAATTCTTCAAAATGGCATACAAAATTCAGGAATCTTGATCAACACCAAAAATTGGTCTTTTTTTCTGTCTTGAACTGTTTGCACAACTCTTTAGTGAACATAGTTGGACATTTTGTGAAATGGCGCAAAAACTGCAATAAAATACTGATGTAATCAAAAACACACAAGGGGGGCTGAAGTATAGTTGAGCCAAATTTTATGACTTTTTTGAAAAGTGATGAAATAGGCGGAAACACCTGGAACATTCTAAACAACTCTGACAATCGCGAACATAAGAAAAAACAGGTGAACATATAAAGAGTAGACTTTCAAAAAGGCGCAAAGAATTAGGCGCAAATGAAAAACTGGTGAAATATACCAAATATCAGACAAAAGCAATTAGAAATGCAATGATGGATTGGGGCCATAGTTACATTGGAGGAGTCAGAAGGAGGAAAACATAAATACACATTTACAAAATATTATATTGAAATTCAATACCGATATTGATGCTTTTGATGGTGGTAATTAATCAGCTGTGAGGTGTCCAGACCAATCTTTCAGAACGAGCTCACTGATAGATTCTAAGTTAATTTATTCTGTAGACAGCAATGTACTGGGAAACAAAAAAAAAACTGTAAAATCCAAAGAGTGAAAAACATTTATGGTTATTATTATGGCTTATTCTGTAAATTATTATTATTATTATTATTATTATTATTATTATTACTTATTTATTTATATAGCCCCATTGATTCCATGGTGCTGTACATGACAAGGGGTTACAGAAAAATACACTTACAGTAAACAAACTAACAATAATAGTCTCGTACAGAGGGAAGAGGACACTGCCCTTATGGGCTTACATTCTACAGTATTATGGGGAAGAAGACACTAGGTTGGGGATTCGAGTAGCTCTGATGGTGTTGAGGTGGCAGCGTGGTCAGTGCAGGTTGCAAGCTTTGTAAGCTGGAGAGATGCGAGAGTATTAGTAGGTAGGCCACAGAGGAATACTATGCAGTAGTTGAGGCGGGAGATGATTAGGGCATGCACAAGCATTTTGGTAGAGTGAGGGTTGAGGAAAAGATGGATTCTGGAAATATATTTGAGCTGGAGGCAACAGGAGGTGGCAAGAGCTTGGATGTGCGGTTTGAAGGACAGGGCAGAGTCAAACTTTACTCCGAGGCAGTGGATTTCCAGGACAGAAGAAAGCGTGATGTCATTCATTGTTATAGGTAGTTCAGGTAGGGAAGATAGACAAGATGGAGGAAAGATAATTAGTTCAGATTTGTTCACATTGAGCTTGAGGAAGCGAGAGGAGAAAAATGAGGATATGGCTGATACTCTGGGATTCTGGAGAGCAGAGAGGTGACATCTGGACCAGAGAGGTAGATCTGAGTGTCATCAGCATATAGATGGTGCTGGAAGCCATAGGACTTTATGAGTTGTCCCAGGCAAAGGGTAAAGATGGAGAAGAGAATGGGTCCTAGGACAGAGCCTTGAGGGACACCAACGGAGAGAGGTCAAGATGAGGAGGCAGTGTGGGAGTAGGAAACGCTAAATGTGCAGTTGGTAAGGTATGAGGAAATCCAGAGTAGGGCAAGGTCTTTGACGCCAAAGGAAGAGAGGATCTGTAGTAGGAGGCAGAGAATTGTCTGTTAGCTTTGGCTGTGAGTAAGTTGTTAGTAAGTTTGGTCAAGGCAGTCTCAGTGGAATGGCGGGGACGGAAGCCAGATTGTAGGTTGTGGAAGAATGAGTTAGATGCAAAGTGAGAGGAAAGTTTGGTGTGGATGTGCTGCTCAAGGGGTTTGGAAGCAAATGGGAGTAACAAAATGGGGCTATAGCTGGACATAGCGCTCGGGTTGAGGGTTGGCTTTTTGAGGATAGATATGATTGTGGCATGTTTGAAAACAAAAGGGAAAGCACCAAAAGTTAGTGATAGGTTGAAGAGATGGGTTAGGGATGGAATAAGTGTGGCGGCCTCCGTGTGTCCTGCCTGCACGCCCGCACCTTGATTACATAATGCCCCAAGGTAAAACCACATAACTACATCTGGTTTATAGTTAATATACTCTACCTTGGGACATACTGATTTAGTGTTTGTACATCTAGCCAGTAGCCATATGCACACAGAGCACTCTATTTAAAGTGTCAGGCCTTTATGCCTGACTTCATTTGTTCATATTAGGAATTATACCTATGGCCCTGTGAGCTCAACTTGACTCACTTTTTGCCTACTGGTTTTATTTACTTACTTTTTGCATTGTGTTGCAGATGCTGCTTTAGGACATGTGTTTTTTTGCCAGTGCACCTTAATCTCTTTAATGCACTGGATTTTTTGGCTGCTGTTACTCTGCTCATTCTAACGGCATGTTTTTGTCTATTATACTGTATATGTTTAATAAAATTTGTATTGATTTGTACTAAATCCCTATTTCTGGATGGATGTTGTGATATAAGCTATCTTTTTGATCGGTTATTATAGGGACACCACTAACTCAGATGTCCCATATGTATGTTGGTTTTCATAGAGTATAGAGAATTGTCTGTTAGCTTTGGCTGTATGTCATTAGTAAGTTTGGTCAGCGCAGTCTCAGTAGAATGGTGGGGATGGAAGCCAGATTGTAGTTTGTCAAAGAGTAAGTTAGATGCAAAGTGAGAGGAAAGTTTGCTGCTCAAGGAGTTTGGAATCAAATGGGAGCAACAAAATGGGGTGATAGCTGGACATAGTGCTCGGGTTGTGAGATGGCTTTTTGAGGATAGATGTGATTGTGGCATGTTTGAAAGGAGAGGGGAAGGTGCCAAAAGTTAGTGATAGGTTGAAGAGATGGGTTAGGGATGGAATAAGTGTGGTGGTGAGGTTGGGGAGCAGGTGGGATCAGATGGGGTCATGTGCACAAGTGGTGAGGTGTGATTTGGAGAGGAGATAGGTAAGCTCTACTTCAGTGATTTTGGAGAGGGAAATTGTGGAGTTAGAGCATTGGTCTGGTATACAAAGGGGTTGTGGTGGTTTGACAATAAAGACTTGCCTTGTTTGATCGATCTTATTTTTGAAGTGTGTAGCAAAGTCCTCGGCAAAGATTAAGGAAGCCAGAGGAGGCAGTGGAGGGCAGAGGAGGGAGTTAAAAGTGTTGAACAAGTGTTTGGGGTTGTAGGATAAGGAAGATGCTAGGGATGTAAAGTATGCCTGTTTAGCAGAGGTGAGAGCTGATTTGAGTGTGAGTGTTGCTTGTTTGAATGTGATGAAGTCATCTTGCGAATTTGTTTTCTTCCAACCCTGCTTGTTGTGAATTCCGTTCTGGAGCTCCCTCCTGTGGTTGCTAATGGTATTTTTGTGAGTTCTGCCCTTGGTCTCCCTCTGGTGGTTTCGAGTGGAACTGCTGCTCCTTTAGGTAGCTGTAGCAGCTGCCATCACTGATCGCCTTGCCTGGGTTTGTTATTTACACCTGCTCTGGGCTTTAGTTCATGCCAGCTGTCAATGTCTTAGGTTGGATTGGGTTCTCTCCTTGGATTTCTCATATGGCCTGTCCTTGTCAGCAAAAGATAAGTTTCTGCTAATTCTTGTTTGTCCATTTGCTTTGGACTTATTGCTTTGCAAATATGTCTCTTTTTGTCCAGCTTGTCACTATGTCGTATTCAGGCTAGCTGGAAGCTCTGGGAAGCAGATTTGCCCCTCCACACCGTGAGTCGGTGTGGAGTTCATTTTTGTAAACTCTGCGTGGATTTTTGAAGTTTTTAATACTGACCGCACAGTATCCTTTTCTCTCTGTCTATCAAGTTTAGTATTGGCCTCCTTTGCTGAAAACTGATTTCATTTCTGTGTATGTCATTTCCCTCTTCACTCACAGTCAATATTTGTGGGGGGCTATCTTTCCTTTGGGGGTTTTCTCTGAGGCAAGATAGCTTTCTATTTCCTTCTTTAGGGGTAGTTAATTCTTAGGCTGTGAAGAGGTGTCTAGGGAGAGTCAGGAACATCCCATGGCTATTACTAGTGTGGTTGTTAGGATTAGGGATTGCGGTCAGTAGAGATACCACCTCCTCAGAGCTCGTCCCATGTTGCGTTTTAGCCACCAGGTCATATCAGTGTGGCCTCTTAACCACCAGGTCATAACAGCTGCTATGCAATTCTGGAAACTTGCCAATGCTTTTTAGTGATGTTTTTGTGCCAGGGTTGTTTATTGATTTGTCGCACTCTGTTATGCATGAGAGTGCTGAACGAGTCAATAGCCGATGCAAGAGTGGTATTGTAGAAACTAGTGGCAGTGTCTGTGTTGTGGAGTGAAGATTTGGAGGACAGTGGTAGAATAGGTTCAGAGAGTGAGTGAGAGTCCAGATGTGTTAGGTTTCTGTGGGGGTGCACTGGTTGTTGGACATGGGTGACAGGTGAGGAAGATTGGGATGAGAATGTGAGTAGATGGTCAGATAAAGGGGGAGGAGAGGTTTTGAACTTAGATAGGGATCAGAGACGGGTGAAGGCCATGTGTAATGTATGTCCATCTGTGTGGGTGGCTGAGGAGGACCACTGAGTAAGTCCAAAAGATGAAGTGAGCAACAGGAGTTTGGAGGCTGCCAATTGGTCGGTGTCAATGGGGATGTTGAAGTCACCCATGATGATGGTGGGAATGTCAGCAGAGAGAAAGTGAAGAAGCCAGGTGGAGAACTGGTCAATAAAGGTTGTGAGTGGACTTCAAAAGAAGGGAGGATGAAGAGGTGGGATTGGGTTAAATGTACAGTTGGTAGAAAAGAGAAGGCCCACTCCTCCATCATGTCTGTTGCCAGGGCTTGACGTGTGGGTGAAGTGGAGGCAGCCGTAAGATAGCGCAGCAGGGGAGGCTATGTCGGAAGGTGTCAGCCATGTTTCAGTGAGGCCCAGGAAGGAAAAATTATGAGAGGTAAAGATATTGTGAATCACACGTTTATTGCAGACGGAGCGGGCATTCCAGAGTGATCCTGAGAGAGGGAACAGGGTGGTGGGTGTCAGGGGCACGGGTTTGATGTAGGCGAGATTTCGGGTGTTTATATTAGGTTGGGAGCCATAAGAGAGGGAAAGAATGGAAGGTATGAGATGCGTGGGTCCAGGATTGGGAGTTATGTCACCACCAGTGAGGAGAAGCAGAGAGAGAAATAGCAGATGAGAGAAGGAGAGTGGCCAGCTTCTTTTATGTTTTAGTATCAGAGATGTGATGTTGAGAAGCAGGTCAGCAGAGGAGGTAAGGTGGGGAGGTAAGAGAGAAGGAGAGATTATTATTTGGTTAGAGAGTGCTGGGGTTTGTGGATAGTGAAGGAGAGTGAGGAGTAGTGGAGCCAAAAATGTTAGGGTATATGTAAGCATGATGAGAGTAAGTGTGAGGGAAAGAGACATTTAGTACATTTAACAAGCAGTGGTTAGTCATACCTTCTGTTCACTTTTGTTCCATTTTTGGCATACTTATGGAGCCAGACCACGGTCAGGCAGACCTGGGAGGGGTGGCAGGAAGACTGATCACAGACACAGGCGGGGAGAGTTAGGAGTCAAGTGAAAATGCAATCAGGAAACAGTCAAACCCAAAAGGACAGATAAAGGCATGCGTGTTAGCATCAAGGAATTAAGGTGATAAACACGTAGGAAAAAAAAAAAAACATACCAGTAATGACAGAGACAAGTACAGGGTGAAAGGGGGTCAGGAAATATGAATGATGATTTTGCAGAAAGTTAACCTACCTGAGGATAAAGCAGATGTAAATTGCTCATTCCATAGAGAAAGAGTGAGGTTGGGGATAGAAATCCTTCATATATAGACAATTTGTGACTCTTGTTGTATTGCAGGATTACGTAACCATTTGGTTTTTATTGGTCTCTTCGGAATTAAGAAATTAATTAGCTCTCCAGAGATAAAAAGTTTTACAGAAAATATACTTTATGACTTAGTTACTGGTTTTATGTTGTTTTAGTGGATAGAAAGGGACTAAATAGATGAACTATTACAATCCTGGACAAATGAGCTTAACCCATTCCCGAGGGAACGATTTATCATTGTGCACTTTAGTTTTTTGTCCTCCCATTGTTCCAAGAGCCATAACGTTTTTATTTTTCCATTGACATAGCCTTATTGTGACTTGTTTTTGCAGGACAAGTTGTACTTTTATTTATTTATTATGCTTTGCTTATATAGCACTATCATACTCAGCAGCGCTTTACAGACATCATCATCACTGCCCCCACTAGTGCTAACAATCTAAACTCCCTATCAGTATGTCTTTGGAGTGTGGGAGGAAACCCATGAATCACAGGGAGAACATACAAACTTCTTACAGATGTTGTCCTTGGTGGGATTTGAACTCAGGACACCAGCACTGCAGAGCAACAATGCTAACTAGTGATGAGTGAGCACTAAAATGCTTGCGTACTCGTTAGTTGAGTCAAGTAAATCGAAATGCTCGGGTGCTCGACCCAAGTAACAAGTATTATCAGAGTCAATGGGAAACTCGAGCAGTTTTCCGGTGCCCCTGGAGGTCTGGAGTAGGTCTAAAAATTGCTGAAAACAATGGAAACAGCACTGAAATGGCACAGGAACAGCATGACAAGACCCCTGGAAGGGAAGCATCTCTGAATCCCAGGTTGCTGCTGGGAACAATGTTGTCAGAGTATTACTCCACTTTTACAAACTGACACTAAAACATACAAAACCACAGTTAAAATGGATTTAACTGGAAAAAATGTTAAGAAATATTCTCTCCAGGATAATAACTTGTATACAAGGCTAAATAAATAAGAGAAAAAATGCTCCTTCACACCATTATGTTCACACGTAGTGTTATTTTTGAACCCTTTCATTGCTTTCAATGGTGATAAAAAATATTAAATAGGAAATGTAATTTAATAATTGTAATCCCTTATCTGGCCATGTGGTGTGTGAGACATGATTAGACACATCCTGATTAATTTATGAAGGAGGGACTCTGAAACCATCAGGCGGCCCTCAGTTTAATTTTACAGGCCAACAGCCAGCCCTCACAAAGCATTTTTGGAGGGCCAGCAGCCGGTTATGCTTTGCATAGCCGTATATTGATAAGTGAGACTAAGATATAGATTTTGGTAAAGCAGATCCTTCTACTGTATACTGTAAATAGAATAAGGCCTGCAAATAAAAGAAAACAGTAGTTACAGTCAAATATGGTGGAGGTTCAAACATATTTTAGGATTGTTTTGCTGCCTCTGACCCTGGGTGCCTTGACTATGTGCAAGGAATCAAGTAATGTGAAGATTCCCAAAGGATTTTGGTTCGCAATTTAGTGCCCGGGTTCAGAAAGCTGAGTTTTCATCTACTGAAGAGTTCAGGAGTGGTAATTCCAACTCCAGTTGCGTAAAGTCTCCCACCACTACCTCTTACATACAGATAACACAGAGAAACAGAGAAAATGGACACATAATCAGTTAATTTTGCCTGCTTTGATACATTTCTGAGTACAGATCACTGTAAAAAACATGAATCGGTCAATGCGTGCATGGAAAAAAGCAGCATCAAGGATTAGAATTTATAAAACAATAATCCCTGACTAGATAACTGTCATATGCAATACCTACTGCGACACCTCACAGTAGACAAAGTGCAGATAAGAGCGGTATTATCATAACAGAATAGAATCTATTTGAATTAGCCCTGAAAAAAAATTTAATCAACCTTGCTATGGAATATTGTGGACCATTTCACATCTACTCATCCAGGTATGGAGGAGACCAGGATCTTCTGTTCTTACTGTACAAACTTTCCTATCCTGGCTTGGAAATCCTGTAAGCAGTGTGAGAACTCCATAAGTGATGACCACGTGACAGCCCACAACAAGGCACTGAATCATGGAACCCACCGACCCTTTTGGTTTCCAAAAAAATTCCCTTAACTAAAAGGTGGAGCCTCAGAAAAACATTTTTTCCCATTGCTAAGGAGTGGGTCTCCTATACTGGTAAAGCATATGCACTAAGTGCAAGGGATGCTAAAAATTTGAAAGAGGCACTCCAATAACCCCTTTGAAGAGACGTAGTGGAGAGGCTCAGAAAAGATTTTTTCCATTATTAATCCCTTCATAACCCAGCCTATTTTGACCTAATGACCTGACCATTTTTTGCAATTCTGACCAGTGCCCCTTTATGAAGTAATAACTCAGGAACACTTCAACGGATTGTAGCGATTCTGGGATTGTTTTTTAGTAACATATTGGGCTTCAAGATAGTGGTAAATTTAGGTCGATAATTTTTGCGTTTATTTGTGAAAAAAAAATGGAAATTTGGCAAAAATTTTGAAAATTTCAAAAGTTTCAAATTTTGAATTTTTATTCTGTTAAACCAAAGAGTTATGTGACACAAAGTAGTTAATAAGTAACATTTCCCACATGTCTACTTTACATAAGCATAATTTTGGAAACAAAATTATTTTTTGCTAAGAAGTTATAAGTGTTACAATTTGATCAGCGATTTCTCATTTTTACAGCAAAATTTACAAAACCATTTTTTTAGGGACAACCTCACATTTGAAGTCAGTTCGAGGGGTATATATAACAGAAAATACCCAAAAGTGACACCATTCTAAAAACTGCACCCCTCAAAGTGCCCAGCCCAAAACCACAATTAAGAAGTTTATTAATCCTTCAGGTGTTTCCCAGCAGTAGAAACAACATAGAAGGAAAAAATGAACATTTCACTTTTTAGTTACAAAAATGATCTTTTAGCAACATTTATTTTATTTTACCAAGGGTAAAAGGAGAAACTGGACCCCGAAAGTTGTTGTCCAATTTGTCCTGAGTACGCTGATACCCCATATGTGGGGGGGAACCACTGTTTGGGCGCATGACAGGGCTTGGGAGGGAAGGAAGGGAAGTTGGCTCCAATCTTTAGCAGACACCATGTCGTGTTTGGAGAGCCCCTGTGTGCCTAAACATTAGAGCTCCCTGACAAGTGACCCCATTTTGGAAACTAGACCCCCCAAGGAACTTATCTAGATGAATAGTGAGCACTTTAAACCCCCATGTGCTTCACAAATTGATCCGTAAAAATGAAAAAGTACTTTTTTTCACAAAGTTTTCTTTTAGCCTCAATTTTTTCATTTTCACATGGGCAACAGGATTAAATGGATCCTAAAATTTGTTGGGCAATGTCTCCTGAGTACAACGATACCTCATATGCGGGGGTAAACCACTGTTTGGGCACACGACAGGGCTCGGAAGGGAAGGAGCGCCATTTGACTTTTTGAATGGAAAATTAGCTCCAATCGTTAGCGGACACCATGTCGTGCTTGGAGAGCCCCTGTGTTCCTAAACATTGGAGCTCCCCCACAAGTGACCCCATTTTGGAAACTAGACCCCCCAAGGAACTTATCTATGATGATGATTTTTTATTTTCACAAGATTAACAGGAGAAATTTGACCCAAAAACCTGTTGTCCAGTTTGTCCTTAGTACGCTGATACCCCATATGTGGGGGTAAACCACTATTTGGGCACACATCGGGGCTCGGAAGGGAAGTAGTGATGTTTTGAAATGCAGACTTTGATGGAATGGTCTTTGGGCATCACGTTGTGTTTGCAGAGCCCCTGATGTGCCTAAACAGTAGAAACCCACCACAAGTGACCCCATTTTGGAGACTAGACCCCCAAGGAACTTATCTAGGTGTGTGGTGAACACTTTCAACCCCTAAGTGCTTCACAGAGGTTTATAACGCAGAGCTGTGAAAATAAAAAATAATTTTTCTTTCCTCAAAAATGATTTTTTAGCCCACAATTTTTTATTTTCACAAGGGTAACAGGAGAAATTCAACCCCAAAAGTTATTGTCCAGTTTGTCCAGAGTACGCTGACATAAGTGGGGATAAACCACTGTTTGGACACACGTCGGGGTTCAGAAGGGAGGGAGCACCATTTGACTTTTTTAACGTAAGATTGGCTGGAATCAATAGTGGCACCATGTCGCGTTTGTAGATCCCATGATGTGCCTAAACAGTGGAAACCCCTCAATTCTAACTCCAACACTAACCCCAACACATCCTTAACCCTAATCCCAACTCTAACCATGACCCTAACCACAACCCTAACCCCAACACACCCCTAACCCAAATCCCAACCCCAACACACCCCTAATCCCAACCATAACCCTAGCCACAATCCTAACCACAACACACCTCTAACCCTAATCTTAACCCTAATTCCATCCCTAACCCTAGTTCCAACCCTAAATCTAATTCCACCCCTAACCCTAAGGCTATGTGCCCAAGTTGCGGATTTGTAAAACGCACTGCGTTTTACCTGCGGATTTACAGCGGATTTCCAGTGTTTTTTGTGTGGCTTTCAACAGCGGATTCCTATACAGGAACGGGTGTAAAACGCTGTGGAATCCGCACAAAGAATTGACATGCTGAGGAAAATACCGCTATGGGCACAGCGGATTTGGTTTTCCATAGGTTTACATGGTACTGTAAATGTGATGGACAACTGCTAAGAATCTGCAGTGGCCAATCCACTGCGGATCCGCAGCCAAATCCGCACAGTGTGCACATATCCTAATTCTAACCCTAATCCTAATTCTAACTGTAACCCTAACCCTAATTGCAACCCTAACCCAAATTGCAATCCTAACCCTAACCCTAATTGCAACCCTAACCTTAATTGTAACCCTAACCCTTACCCTAATTCTAACCCTAACCCTAGTGGAAAAATAAAAATAAAACTATTTTCTTTATTTTATTATGTTCCCTACCTATGGGGGTGATAAAGGGGGGTTTTATTTACTATTTTTTTATTTTGATCACTGTGATATATCTATCACAGTGATCAAAATGAATGAACGAATCTGCCAGCCGGCAGATTTGGCGGATGCAGTGTGCATGCACCCGCCATTTTGGAAGATGGCGGCGCACATACTAGAAGGACATAAGGGAGGGTGTCATGGTTCCCAATGGCAGGGACTAAGGCAAAAACGGACTAGCTCTAGGAATGATGGAATCTCAGATGACCGCGACGCTGAACCTAACACGCAACTAATAGTAGCCAGGGGGTGTGCCTACGATTATCCCTAGACACCTTGCACCAGCCGGAGATCTAGTTACCCCCTAGTAGAGGAATTCACAGACCTGGCTTGCCTCCAGGGAAACCCCAAAAGTGATAGTAGCCCCCCACATATAATAACGGTTAGGTAAGAGGAAAACACGTACGCAGTATGAATATAGATTCAGCAAAGAGAGGCCCTCTGACTAGATAGCAGAAAATACAAAAGAGGACTTCGCGGTCACCTCAAAACCCTAAACAGCCATCCTGAAATTACTTTAACTCCGTTATCAACTCATGACACCGGAGTAGTAATTTCAGATCATTAGAGCTTCCAGCAGCAAGAGAAATATAAATGCATGCTGGACAAACAAACACAAAAAATGCCAAAGATCCAACTTAGCTGAATTGCAGACTTGGAGCAGGTAGCAAGCAACAGAGGTGCTCTGGTAACATTGATTGCCGGCACTAGAATGACTGAGAAGCCAGACTAAATAGGAAACTCCCAGTTTCCTGATGGGAACAGGTGCAAGACAAAAGTCAGCCAGTACCACCAGTAACCACCAGAGGGAGCCCAAAAACAGAATTCACAACAGTACCCCCCCTTAAGGATGGGGCACCGAACCCTCATGAGAACCACCAGGGCGATCTGGATGCGCCCTATGAAAGGCGCGAACCAAATCAGAGGCATGAACATCGGAGGCAGTCACCCAAGAATTATCCTCCTGACCGTATCCCTTCCATTTAACCAAATATTGAAGTCTCCGTCTGGAAACGCGAGAGTCCAAAATCTTCTCCACAACATACTCCAATTCACCCTCCACCAGCACAGGAGCAGGAGGCTCAACAGAAGGAACAACCGGTACCTCGTACCTCCGCAACAACGACCGATGGAAGACATTATGAATGGTGAAAGATGCTGGTAGGTCCAAACGAAAAGATACAGGATTAAGAATCTCCAAAATCTTATAAGGACCTATGAACCGAGGTTTAAACTTAGGAGAAGAGACCTTCATAGGGACAAAACGAGAAGATAACCACACCAAGTCCCCAACGCGGAGATGATGACCCACACGACGATGACGATTAGCAAACTGCTGAGTCTTCTCCTGAGACAACTTCAAATTGTCCACCACATGACTCCAAATCCGGTGCAGTCTATCCACCACCGTGTCCACTCCAGGGCAATCCGAAGATTCCACCTGGCCAGATGAAAAACGAGGGTGAAACCCTGAATTGCAAAAGAAAGGAGAAACCAGAGTGGCAGAACTGGCCCGATTATTGAGGGCAAACTCTGCCAACGGCAAAAAGGCGACCCAATCATCCTGATCAGCAGACACAAAACACCTCAAATAAGTCTTCAAGGTCTGATTAGTTCGCTCCGTCTGGCCATTAGTCTGAGGATGGAATGCAGACGAAAAAGACAAATCAATGCCCATCCTGGCACAGAACGCTCGCCAGAACCTAGACACAAATTGAGACCCCCTGTCAGAAACGATGTTTTCTGGGATACCATGTAAACGAACCACATTCTGAAAAAATAAAGGAACCAACTCAGATGAAGAAGGCAATTTGGGCAAGGGTACCAAATGAACCATCTTAGAAAAACGGTCACACACCACCCAAATGACGGACATTTTCTGAGAAACCGGGAGGTCCGAGATAAAGTCCATAGAGATGTGCGTCCACGGCCTCTTCGGAATAGGCAAGGACAACAACAATCCACTAGCCCGAGAACAGCAAGGCTTGGCCCGAGCACAAACATCACAAGACTGCACAAAGGCACGCACATCCCGAGACAGGGAAGGCCACCAGAAGGACCTGGCCACCAAATCTCTGGTACCAAAAATTCCAGGGTGACCTGCCAACACAGAAGAATGAACCTCCGAGATGACTCTACTGGTCCATTCATCTGGAACAAACAGTCTCCCAGGCGGACAACGATCAGGCCTATCAGTCTGAAACTCCTGCAAAGCACATCGCAAATCTGGGGAGACAGCAGACAAAATCACCCCATCCTTAAGGATACCTGTAGGCTCAGAATCACCAGAGGAGTCAGGCTCAAAACTCCTAGAAAGGGCATCTGCCTTCACATTTTTTGAACCCGGCAAGTATGAAACCACAAAATTAAACCGGGAGAAAAACAACGACCAGCGCGCCTGTCTAGGATTCAGACGCCTGGCAGACTCAAGGTAAATCAGATTCTTGTGATCAGTCAAGACCACCACCTGATGTCTAGCACCCTCAAGCCAATGACGCCACTCCTCAAATGCCCACTTCATAGCCAAGAGCTCCCGATTACCGACATCATAATTTTGCTCGGCGGGCGAAAACTTTCGAGATAAGAATGCACATGGTCTCATCACTGAGCAATCGGGACTTCTCTGCGACAAAACCGCCCCCGCTCCAATCTCGGAAGCATCAACCTCGACCTGAAAAGGGAGCGAAACATCAGGCTGGCGCAACACAGGGGCGGAAGAAAAGCGGCGCTTAAGCTCCCGAAAGGCCTCCACAGCCGCAGAGGACCAATTGGCAACATCAGCACCCTTCTTAGTCAAATCAGTCAGAGGTTTAGCAACACTTGAAAACCCAGTTATAAATTGACGATAGAAATTAGCAAAGCCCAAGAACTTCTGAAGACTCTTCAGGGAAGTAGGCTGCGTCCAATCACAAATAGCCCGAACCTTGACAGGATCCATCTCAACAGAAGAAGGGGAAAAAATATACCCCAAAAAGGAGATCTTCTGAACCCCAAAAATACACTTTGAACCCTTTACAAACAAAGAATTGGCCCGCAAAACCTGAAAAACCTTCCTAACCTGTTGAACATGCGACTCCCAGTCATCCGAAAAAATCAAAATATCATCCAAATACACAATCATAAATTTATCCAGGTATTTACGGAAAATATTGTGCATAAAGGACTGAAAGACTGAAGGAGCATTAGAAAGACCAAAAGGCATTACCAAATACTCAAAATGGCCCTCGGGCGTATTAAATGCAGTTTTCCACTCATCTCCCTGCTTAATCCGCACCAAATTATACGCACCCCGAAGATCAATCTTAGAGAACCACTTTGCCCCTTTAATACGAGCAAATAAATCAGTCAATAGTGGCAAAGGATACTGGTATTTGACTGTAATCTTATTCAACAGGCGATAATCAATACAGGGCCTCAGGGAGCCATCTTTTTTACCCACGAAAAAAAAACCCTGCTCCTAAAGGGGATGAGGATGGACGGATATGTCCCTTTTCCAAGGACTCCTTAATATACTCCCGCATAGCAGCATGCTCAGGCACAGACAGATTAAACAAACGACCCTTGGGAAACTTGCTGCCCGGAATCAAGTCTATAGCACAATCACAATCCCTGTGAGGGGGGAGAGAACTAAGTTTGGGCTCCTCAAAAACATCACAATAGTCAGACAAAAATGCCGGAATTTCAGAGGGAGTAGATGAAGCAATGGAAAACAAAGGTACTTCCCCATGAGCCCCCTGACATCCCCAGCTTAACACAGACATTGTTTTCCAGTCAAGGACTGGATTATGAGTTTGCAACCATGGCAATCCAAGCACTAAGACATCATGCAAGTTATGCAACACAAGGAAGCGAATCACCTCCCGATGGTCAGGAGTCATACACATAGTCACTTGTGTCCAGTATTGTGGTTTATTCCTAGCCAATGGTGTGGAGTCGATACCCTTCAGAGGGATAGGAACTTCCAAAGGCTCTAGGCTAAACCCACAGCGTCTGGCAAAGGACAAATCCATAAGACTCAAGGAAGCGCCAGAATCCACATAGGCATCCACAGTAATAGATGATAATGAACAGATCAAAGTTACAGACAAAATAAACTTAGACTGTAAAGTGCCAATTGCAAAAGACTTATCAACCTTTTTTGTGCGTTTAGAGCATGCTGATATAACATGAGCAGAATCACCACAGTAGAAGCACAACCCATTTTTACACCTATAATTCTGCCGTTCACTTCTGGACAGAATGCTATCACATTGCATAATCTCCGGTGTCTGCTCAGAAGACACCGCCAAATGGTGCACAGGTTTGCGCTCCCGCAAACGCCGATCAATCTGAATAGCCATAGTCATGGATTCATTCAGACCTGTGGGCGTAGGAAACCCCACCATGACATCTTTAACGGCGTCAGAGAGACCTTCTCTGAAATTCGCCGCCAGGGCGCACTCATTCCACTGGGTAAGCACAGACCATTTTCGAAATTTTTGACAATATATTTCAGCTTCATCATGCCCTTGAGAGAGGGCTATCAAGGCCTTTTCAGCCTGAATCTCCAAATTAGGTTCCTCATAGAGCAACCCCAGTGCCAGAAAAAACGCATCCACATTGAGCAGCGCAGGATCCCCTGGTGCCAATGCAAATGCCCAATTCTGGGGGTCACCCCGCAACAAGGAAATCACAATTTTAACCTGCTGAGCAGAGTCTCCAGCGGAGCGAGATCTCAGAGAAAGATACAATTTACAATTGTGCTTAAAATTCAAAAAACGAGATCTATCTCCAGAAAAGAACTCAGGTATAGGAATCTTGGGTTCTGACATAGGAGCATGTATAACATAGTCTTGGATATTTTGAACCTTAGAAGCAAGAGCACTCAGGCCTGTAGCTAAACTCTGGATATCCATTTCTCAACAGCTGAGATCTGAGCCATTCAGGGGTTAAGAGGAGAGAAAAAAGCAGCAGATTGCAATTATGGCTAGACAGAACTTCTGAGTAAAAAAAAAAAAAAAAAAAGTGTCAGAAACTTCTTCTTTTCTCTCTTTCTTCAGCCAATACCTTTAATACATTTGCGGCCGGCAATACTGTCATGGTTCCCAATGGCAGGGACTAAGGCAAAAACGGACTAGCTCTAGGAATGATGGAATCTCTGATGACCGCGACGCTGAACCTAACACGCAACTAATAGTAGCCAGGGGGTGTGCCTACGATTATCCCTAGACACCTCGCACCAGCCGGAGATCTAGTTACCCCCTAGTAGAGGAATACACAGACCTGGCTTGCCTCCAGGGAAACCCCAAAAGTGATAGTAGCCCCCCACATATAATAACGGTTAGGTAAGAGGAAAACACGTACGCAGTAGGAATATAGATTCAGCAAAGAGAGGCCCTCTGACTAGATAGCAGAAAATACAAAAGAGGACTTCGCGGTCACCTCAAAACCCTAAACAGCCATCCTGAAATTACTTTAACTCCGTTATCAACTCATGACACCGGAGTAGTAATTTCAGATCACTAGAGCTTCCAGCAGCAAGAGAAATATAAATGCATGCTGGACAAACAAACACAAAAAATGCCAAAGATCCAACTTAGCTGAATTGCAGACTTGGAGCAGGTAGCAAGCAACAGAGGTGCTCTGGTAACATTGATTGCCGGCACTAGAATGACTGAGAAGCCAGACTAAATAGGAAACTCCCAGTTTCCTGATGGGAACAGGTGCAAGACAAAAGTCAGCCAGTACCACCAGTAACCACCAGAGGGAGCCCAAAAACAGAATTCACAACAGGAGGGTAGGGAACACTGGCAGCGGCTGCAGATAGCCGCTGTCAGTCGGTGGCGGGGGCAGATCGGGGTCTCCAGCTGTGGCCGATGATATTGCAGCATCGGTCATGGCTGGATTGTAATATTTCACCAATTTTCATTGGTGAAATATTACGATTGCTCTGATTGACTGTTTCACTTTCAACAGCCAATCAGAGCGATCGTTGCCATGGTGGGGTGAAGCCACCCCCTGGGCTCAAGTACCACTCCCCCTGTCCCTGCAGGTTGGTGAAATTTCAATTAACCCTTTCACTCAATCTGCAGGAATGTGATCCTGCCATGACGTCACATAGGCGTCACAGGTCGGATTGGCACTGACTTTCATGAAGCCCACCTGGCGTCACAGGTCGGGAAGGGGTTAAGGAGTGTGTATCCTAGACTTGCAATGCACATGTGTGACTCCCTGGAGGCAAGAAGGAAGTTCCCCATGCCAGGTAACAAGGTGTACATGTCAATTCCTGCTTCCAGCCAAAAAGGGGGGCTTCCTTATAAATTCTGGCCAGCAGGTTGGGTTAGTGAATCAGAAAAAAGTCAGCTGAGAGAGTAAAATAACTCAGGGGAATAAAAACTGCGTATAGCTGACCCCAGATTGGAGCGCTGATAAAAAGGGAAGCCAGAGTCATTGGCTGGGTGGGTGCTGTACTCCCTGACAGCCGAATCTGGAGGGCAGGGGACTGCAAATACCCCTGCCACACTGAACACCTGAAGGCATGGTAGCAGACCAAGTGCCCGGGGCTGACAGTGAAAAGGACAGTGCCCCCATCACACAGTGCGCACGAGCAGAAAGGGGTGTGCCGTTGTGGGCAGAGCCAGAAAAAAAACATGAAGCAAAGCCCTGCCCGCGCTCTGATATCAGCGGGCGAAGTGAAGCTGGAGCTGTGCTCAATTGTGAGCGAGTGAAAAGAAGGACGTCCCGACTTGGAGACCAGGAGGAGCTCAATCCAACCCATTGGAGAGCATCTGCTGACAATGGTAAAGGTAAACGGAGCTTGACTGAGGTTCACTGGGGGGAAAAAATGCCCAACTCGGGTGGAGATTCAGCAGCAGTCACAGCCACAGCCCCCATAGTGCAGCAAGATCCAGCGGCGGCCGCAGTCCCCATAATGCCATTATCAATGCCATATATACCAGGAGCGGCCTGGTAACTGTAGTACACAGGGGAGTCGCACACACTGAGCGATTTCAAGGAAAGACTATGTAGTTTGTTCAAAGTGTACCCCTGTCTGAAAGTCAAAAAGTAAGTATCCTCATTGGCCAGTTAACTGGTGAGGCTCAGAGGGAAGTCCTGGTTGGACACTACTAAAGGAACTGTCAAACAAATCTTGGCCAGACCTAAGGACTAGTGTTGAGCGATACCGTCCGATATTTGAAAGTATCGGTATAGGAAAGTATCGGCCGATACCGGCAAAGTATCGGATCTAATCCGATACCGATACCCGATACCAATACAAGTCAATGGGACTCAAGTATCGGAAGGTATCCTGGATGGTTCCCAGGGTCTGAAGGAGAGGAAACTCTCCTTCAGGCCCTGGGATCCATATTAATGTGTAAAATAAAGAATTAAAATAAAAAATAGGGATATACTCACCTCTCCGACGCAGCCTGCACCTTATCGAGGGAACCGGCAGCCTTCTTTGCTTAAAATGCTCGCGTTTACTGCCTTCCGTGACGTCACGGCTTCTGATTGGTCGCGTGCCACCCATGTGACCGCGACGCGACCAATCACAACAAGCCGTGACGTAATTTTCAGGTGCTAAATGCCTAATTCTAGAATTAGGCATTCAGGACCTGAAAATTACGTCACGGCTTGTTGTGATTGGTCGCGTCGCGGTCACAAGGGGGCGGCACGCGACCAATCAGAAGCCGTGACGTAATTTTCAGGTCCTGAATGCCTAGAATTAGGCATTCAGGACCTGAAAATTACGTCATGGCTTGTTGTGATTGGTCGCATCGCGGTCACATGGGCGGCACACGACCAATCAGAAGCCGTGACGTCACGGAAGGCAGTAAACGCGCGCATTTTAAGCATAGAAGGCTGCCGGTTCCCTCGGTAAGGTGCAGGCTGCGTCGGAGAGGTGAGTATATCCCTATTTTTTATTTTAATTCTTTCTTTTACACATTGATATTAATCCCGATACCGATTCCCGATATCACAAAAGTATCAGATCTCGGTATCGGAATACCGATACCCGCAAGTATCGGCCGATACCCGATACTTGCGGTATCAGAATGCTCAACACTACTAAGGACACTTTTGACACCCGCACTGCAGCAGATATAAAAATGAGATTCTTTGGGTGCAAACAAAGGGTGCAGGACAGTATACGGGACTATGGTCTTAACCTTCAGGAGGTGCTACGGGCCATAAAGCAGATTGACCCTAACAGCGTGCAAGATAAATATAGATTACTAACTAAGCAGATTGCAGAGGGACTCCAGTCTAACAATCAGAGGACACAGCTGCGCATAATGGCCCTACAAAATCCTGAACTGGACTTTGCACACTTTAAGGATAGGGCCATCCGGGTGCTGCGTGAACTACATCCTAGTGGCACAGAGCCCTCTAGCTGACCAGCAATTACATACCAGCAGGAGGCAATATCCTTTCCCCAGACCCCTATTCAGACATACACGCTGGCCGAAGATGATGACTCTGCTGCAGACTTATGTCTCCAGGTCAAGGAATTGACTAAAAGTGCGGCTGCACTCACAAAAACTGTGCAGTCCATACAAGTGGCTCCAAAGAAGAAGATGCAGTTGGCCTCCAGTCCAGATGATGTCCCGTGGCGACAGCAGAAGAGAATCCCACTGACCATAGGGAGAGATAGCGATCGTCATGATGAGGACAGACAGCCCATCTATCACCGATGCAACAAGGCAGGACACATCAAAATATTCTGTTATTTAAACAAGCAACCCCTGGGGCAAAGGGCCAACTCTCAAGCATAAGATGACCAGGCCCACCAAGTTGATGAGACAAGTACGTGGGAGGATGGCATGTCCTGCCGAATTGATTGATGGCTTCCCGATGAACGCCTTACTGGATACCAGCTCCCAGGTGACAACGGTGCCATATGTCATCTTTAAGTAGTACTGGGCTGATTCAGACATTACTCACAGCCCAGATAAAGACCTTGCCATCCTAGCCAGCAATGGTCAGCACTTGCCTCAGATGGGATATAAAGAGGTGACCATCAAGATTGGCCAAGAAGAATTGCAGTCGCAAGGTTTAACTATAGTTGATATTGACAAACGCAAATGCCATCCTATGATTACTTTAGGCACTAATGTAATTGAAAATTGTCTTGGAGAAATTATTGTTTTGTTACAACAGGTAGTCGAGACCGCCAGCTCCAGTCAGCAGCGGGTCCTGCAAAAGGAGATCAGAGCCCTGATGCAGAGACAACAGGTAAAGCTGTCTGGTGGAGAAGTTGGCAGTGTCAGAGTAAATGATACTTTCCCCATTGCAATGCCCCCTAGGAGTGTAATATTAATCTGGTGTTGGGCAGGAATAGGCCTCAGGGGTCAAGACTACCAAGCCCTGGTAGAACCCATGTACTCTGGTTGTAAGACCACTATCCTGACAGCCAGAGGGGTAGCTGATGTCCGCAATTGGAGAGTACCAATATACATCTTGAATTGTGGGGAGAGAGGTCCATTTACCCCGGTATGCCACCCTTGCTAAACTGTTCACTGTCAGCAACAATGCAATAGAGGAAGCAGAACCCTTGCTTCCATCCAATCAGGTGGAAGACAATGGCTGTGAAGAGCAGCTGGAGGATTGGTGTCAGCAACTACACGTAGGCACTGACTCCACCCCTTTGCACCAAAAGCATGGGGCTTACCAGGTGGTCCAAGAATATGAGTGGGTATTCAGCAAACATCCTCTAGACTTTGGGCAGATAAAAGGGGTCCAACATTATATCCCCACTGGAGATCATCCACCCATTAAAGAGAGGTACCTGCCTGTACCTCCAGCTCACTATCAGTGTGCCAAGGGTATGTAACGGGAGATGAAGGAGGCTGGGGTGATCAGAAACAGTTGTAGCCCCTGGGCAGCTCCATTAGTCCTTGTTAGAAAGAAAGACGGTACAATGAGGATGTGTGTTGACTACTGGCATATTAAACGTATTACACATAAGGACTCCTACCTGTTACACAGGATAGAGGAATCGTTAGCTGCACTGAAATCCGCTCACAATTTCTCCACCTTAGATCACACCAGTGGGTATTGGCTGGTTACCATGGCAGAGCTTGATAAAGAGAAGATTGCCTTCACGAAACCAAAGGGCCTCTCTGAGTTCAACTACATGCCATTCGGGCTGTGCAATGCACCAGGGACGTTTCAGAGGATGATGGAGTGTTGCGTCGGGCACAAGAACTTTGACACTGTTCTGCTGTACCTGGATGATGTCATCTTTTTCTCCAAAACCTATGAGGACAATTTGAAGCACCTGGCAGAGGGGTTTGAAGCCCAGTCCAACTTTGGCCTGAATGTGAAGCCGTCCAAATGCCACCTGCTGAAGCCCAAGGTGCAGTACCTAGGTCACATGGTAAGTGTTATGATCCTAGTGGCAAGGATCGCAGGTCGGACTAGCTAAGTAACTGAACAGACTACTAGCTCTGGGCAAGTGGTAACTAGATTGACCGCAACCTGATCCTATCCGCAAACAACTATAGGCAGCCGTGGAACGTTACCTAAAAAATCCTAGACGTCTCGTCACGGCCTGAGAAACTGACTATTCCTGGAGGGAAAGTAAGTCCTCACTTGCCTCAGTGGAAGACCCCAAAGATATAGAATAGCCCCCCACAAATATTAACGGTGAGTTAAGGGGAAAGCACAAACACAGAGATGAAATCAGATTTAGCAAATGAGGCCTGCTAATACTAGATAGCAGAAAATAGGAAGGCAACTGTGCGGTCAATAAAAAACCCTATTCAAAATATCCACGCAGAGATTGCTCGAGCCCCCGCACCAACCAACGGTGCGGGGGAAGCAACTCCGTACCCCAGAGCTTACCAGCAAAAAGAAATCACATGTTAGCAAGCTGGACTAGACTCATCATACACAGAAATCATATTGCAGGCAGATGAGCAAAAAATATTCAAACAGAACTTAGCTTATCCTGAAGAGGCAGAAAACGAGATAATCAGGAGTAATCAGAATAGCACTGAATACATTGACAGCCGGCAATAGGTGGAAGTGAAGCAGAGCTAAATAGGAGCCTCCCTGGTGAATAACGAGGCAGCTGATACAGCAGACCTGCAGGATAATAAACCAAACCACCAGGGGGAGCCAAAAAACCAAAGTCACACAATACCATCTGTGACCACAAGAGGGAGCCTGAAAACGGAGTTCACAACAGTACCCCCCCCTTGAGGAGGGGTCACCGAACCCTCATCAAAACCCCCAGGGCGATCAGGGTGAGCCACATGGAAGGCACGAACCAAATCGGCCACATGAACATCAGAGGCGACAACCCAGGAATTATCCTCCTGACCATAGCCTTTCCACTTAACCAAATACTGAAGCCTCCGTCTAGAAATACGAGAATCCAAGATCTTCTCCACCACGTATTCCAATTCTCCCTCAACCAGCACAGGGGCAGGAGGCTCAACCGAAGGAACCACAGACACCACATACCTCCGCAACAACGACCGATGGAACACATTATGAATAGCAAATGATGCCGGGAGGTCCAAACGAAATGACACAGGGTTAAGGACTTCCAAAATCTTATAAGGACCGATAAACCGAGGCTTAAACTTAGGAGAGGAGACCTTCATAGGAACAAAGCTAGAAGACAACCACACCAAATCCCCAACGCGAAGTCGGGGACCCACACAGCGACGGCGGTTGGCAAAGCGCTGAGCCTTCTCTTGTGACAGCTTCAAATTGTCCACCACATGATTCCAAATCTGATGCAACCTATCCACCACAACATCCACTCCAGGACAGTCAGAAGACTCCACCTGACCCGAGGAAAAACGAGGATGAAACCCTGAATTACAAAAAAAAGGCGAAACCAAAGTAGCAGAACTAGCCCGATTATTAAGGGCAAACTCGGCCAATGGCAAAAAAGTCACCCAGTCGTCCTGATCAGCAGAAACAAAACATCTTAAATAGGTTTCCAAAGTCTGATTAGTGCGCTCGGTTTGGCCATTCGTCTGAGGATGGAAGGCCGACGAAAAAGACAAATTAATGCCCATCTTAGCACAAAAGGTCTGCCAAAATCTAGACACAAACTGGGATCCTCTGTCGGAAACAATATTTTCAGGGATCCCGTGCAAACGAACCACATTTTGAAAAAACAGAGGAACCAACTCGGAGGAGGAAGGCAACTTAGGCAAGGGCACCAAATGGACCATTTTAGAAAAACGATCACACACCACCGAAATGACCAACATTCTCTGAGAGACAGGGAGATCTGAAATAAAATCCATGGAAATGTGCGTCCAAGGCCTCTTCGGGACAGGCAAAGGCAACAACAAGCCACTGGCACGAGAACAGCAAGGCTTAGCCCGAGCACAAATTCCACAAGACTGCACAAAGGAACGCACATCCCACGACAAGAAAGGCCACCAGAAGGACCTAGCCACCAAATCTCTGGTACCAAAAATCCCAGGATGGCCTGCCAACACCGAAGAATGAACCTCGGAAATAACTCTGCTGGTCCATCTATCCGGGACAAACAGTCTCTCCGGTGGACAACGGTCAGGTCTATCCGCCTGAAACTCCTGCAGCACTCGTCGCAAATCTGGTGAGATGGCAGACAAAATCACCCCATCTCTGAGGATACCAGCTGGCTCTGAATCACCAGGAGAGTCAGGCACAAAACTCCTAGAAAGAGCATCAGCCTTCACATTCTTCGAACCAGGCAGGTATGAGACCACGAAATCAAAAGGAGAGAAAAACAACGACCAACGAGCCTGTCTAGGATTCAGCCACTTGGCCGACTCAAGATAAATCAAATTCTTGTGATCAGTCAAGACCACCACACGATGCTTAGCTCCCTCGAGCCAATGTCGCCACTCCTCAAATGCCCACTTCATAGCCAACAACTCCCGATTACCAACATCATAATTCCGCTCGGCAGGCGAAAACTTTCTTGAAAAGAAAGCACATGGCTTCATCACAGAGCCATCAGAGCTTCTCTGTGACAAAACAGCCCCCGCTCCAATCTCAGAAGCATCAACCTCGACCTGGAAAGGAAGGGAGACGTCTGGCTGACATAAGACCGGAGCCGAAGAAAACCGGTGCTTCAGCTCCCGAAAGGCCTCCACAGCCGCAGGAGACCAATTAGTAACATCAGAACCCTTCTTGGTCAAATCCGTCAATGGCTTAACAACACCAGAAAAATTAGCGATGAAGCGACGGTAAAAATTAGCAAAACCCAAGAACTTCTGAAGACTCTTAACAGATGTAGGCTGAGTCCAGTCATGAATAGCCTGAACCTTGACTGGGTCCATCTCAATAGCAGAAGGAGAAAAAATGAAACCCAAAAAAGAGACCTTCTGGACTCCAAAAAGACATTTTGAGCCCTTCACAAATAAAGCATTGGCACGCAGGACCTGAAACACCATCCTGACCTGCTTAACATGGGACTCTCAATCATCCGAAAAAAACAGAATATCATCCAGATACACAATCATAAATTTATCCAGATATTCGCGGAAGATGTCGTGCATAAAGGACTGAAAGACAGAAGCAGCGTTAGAAAGTCCAAAAGGCATCACCAAGTACTCAAAATGGCCTTTGGGCGTATTAAATGCAGTTTTCCATTCATCACCCTGCCTAATACGCACAAGGTTATACGCACCACGAAGATCTATCTTGGTGAACCAACTAGACCCCTTAATGCGAGCAAACAGATCAGATAACAATGGCAAAGGATACTGAAATTTGACCGTGATTTTGTTTAGAAGGCGATAATCAATACAAGGTCTCAAGGAACCATCCTTCTTAGCCACAAAAAAGAATCCCGCACCAAGAGGGGAGGAGGAGGGGCGAATAAGTCCTTTCTCCAAAGACTCCTTTATATAACTCCACATAGCAGCATGCTCCGGCACTGACAAATTGAAAAGTCGTCCCTTAGGAAACTTACTACCAGGAATCAAATTTATAGCACAATCACAATCCCTATGAGGAGGTAGAGAACTGAGTTTGGGCTCATCAAATACATCCTGGTAATCTGACAAAAACGCAGGGACCTCAGAAGGAGTGGATGAAGCAATTGACACCACAGGAGCGTCGCCATGAATTCCCTGACAACCCCAACTTGACACAGACATTGCTTTCCAATCCAGGACTGGATTATGAGTCTGCAACCATGGCAGGCCCAACACGACAACATCATGCAAATTATGCAATACAAGAAAGCGAATCACCTCCTGATGAACAGGAGTCATGCACATGGTCACTTGTGTCCAATACTGAGGTTTATTCGTAGCCAATGGTGTAGCATCAATTCCCCTTAGTGGAATAGGGAATTTTAAAGGCTCCAAAACAAAACCACAGCGCCTGGCAAATGACAAATCCATCAGACTCAGGGCAGCACCTGAATCCACAAAAGCCATAACCGGGTAAGATGACAGGGAACAAATCAGGGTAACAGACAAAATAAACTTAGGCTGTAAAGTACCGATGGTGACAGATTTATCAATCTTTTTTGTGCGCTTAGAGCATGCTGAGATAACATGAGCTGAGTCACCACAGTAAAAGCACAACCCATTTTGCCGTCTATAATTTTGCCGTTCACTTCTGGTCAGAATTCTATCACATTGCATAGACTCAGGTGTCTGTTCAGAAGACACCGCCAAATGGTGCGCAGGTTTGCGCTCCCGCAAACGCCGATCAATCTGAATGGCCAGAGTCATTGACTCATTCAGACCTGCAGGCGTAGGGAACCCCACCATGACATTCTTAATGGCTTCAGAAAGACCTTTTCTGAAATTTGCAGCCAGGGCACACTCATTCCATTGAGTAAGCACCGACCATTTCCGAAATTTCTGGCAGTACACCTCTGCATCATCTTGCCCCTGAGAGAGGGCCAACAACGCTTTTTCAGCCTGGTTCTCAAGATTAGGTTCCTCATAGAGCAATCCAAGGGCCAGAAAAAACGCATCCACACTGAGCAACGTAGGATCCCCTGGAGCCAATGCGAAAGCCCAATCTTGAGGATCGCCACGCAAGAAAGAAATAATAATCTTAACTTGCTGAACAGAATCCCCAGAGGAATGAGGTTTCAAAGAAAGAAACAACTTGCAATTGTTCTTAAAATTCAGGAACCTAGATCTATCTCCAGAAAACAACTCCGGAATAGGTATTCTAGGCTCTGACATAGGACTGTGCACAACAAAATCCTGAATACTTTGTACCCTTGCAGCAAGATGATCTACACTGGAGGCTAAACTCTGGATATCCATATCAGCAGCTGAACTCAGAGCCACACCAAGATTAAGAGGAGGAGAGAAGCCAGACACACAGCAGCTTTTCTCCTGCTTCTGCCATGCAATTAACACTTTATAGGCTGGCTGTACTGTTATGATCCTAGTGGCAAGTATCGCAGGTCGGACTAGCTAAGTAACTGAACAGACTACTAGCTCTGGGGAAGTGGTAACTAGATTGACCGCAACCTGATCCTATCCGCAAACAACTAAAGGCAGCCGTGGAACGTTACCTAAAAAATCCTAGACGTCTCGTCACGGCCTGAGAAACTGACTATTCCTGGAGGGAAAGTAAGTCCTCACTTACCTCAGTGGAAGACCCCAAAGATATAGAATAGCCCCCCACAAATATTAACGGTGAGTTAAGGGGAAAGCACAAACGCAGAGATGAAATCAGATTTAGCAAATGAGGCCCGCTAACACTAGATAGCAGAAAATAGGAAGGAAACTGTGCGGTCAATAAAAAACCCTATTCAAAATATCCACGCAGAGATTGCTCGAGCCCCCGCACCAACTAACGGTGCGGGGGAAGCAACTCCGTACCCCAGAGCTTACCAGCAAAAAGAAATCACATGTTAGCAAGCTGGACTAGACTCATCATACACAGAAATCATATTGCAGGCAGATGAGCAAAAAATATTCAAACAGAACTTAGCTTATCCTGAAGAGGCAGAAAATGAGATAATCAGGAGTAATCAGAATAGCACTGAATACATTGACAGCCGGCAACAAGTGGCAGTGAAGCAGAGCTAAATAGGAGCCTCCCTGGTGAATAACGAGGCAGCTGATACAGCAGACCCGCAGGATAATAAACCAAACCACCAGGGGGAGCCAAAAAACCAAAGTCACACAATACCATCTGTGACCACAAGAGGGAGCCTGAAAACGGAGTTCACAACAGGTAAGCTCTGAAGGTGTGGCACCAGGTCCTGATGAAGTCACTGTGACCAGGAACTGGCAAAAACCCAGCAACATTCATGAAGTACATGAAGGTAGCTGCACCCCTGCAAGACTTGCTAGTGGGCCAATCCAAGAAGGCCAAGAGCAAGAGTCCTCCGTTTGAGTGGAATGACAGGTTGGACGAATCCTTCACCAGTATGAAGTTGGCTCTCACAAGAGATGAAGTTCTGGCCTACCCTGACTATGACCAACCATTTGTACTTTACACTGTCACCAGCAATGTGGGATTGGGAGCAGTGCTGTCAAAAGTGCAGAAAGGCAGAGAGAGAGTGATTGCCTACGCCAGCAGGAAGCTTCATCTCACTTAAAAGGAACCCCGACAATTACAGTTCCTTTAAACTGGAGTTCTTTGCCATAGTCTGGGCAGTAACAGAGATCTTCAAGTACTACCTGGCTTCAGCAAAGTTTACCATCTACACTTACAATAATCCGTTAACCCACCTTGAAACGGCAAAGCTAAGCGTGCACTTGAGCAGCAATGGATGGTCCAGCTGTCCAACTATGAGTTTACCATCAAGTGCTGAGCGGGACATAAGAACACTAATGCTGATGCGCTGTCCAGGATGCCCAATTCACCAGAGGGGGGAGAAGATCCAAAAGTGCTCGAAGAAGTTGAGTTACCAGGCTTCCACCATCCATTTGTGGCCCAGCGCTCCAAGGGGTGAGGAATAAGCGCTATATCATATGAGAGGCAATGTTGAACCCATTACCCCATCATGATTGTGCAGAGATGCAAGATAGTGACCCAGCCATTCGCCTAGTAAAGGAGTTGCTGACACAATCTGATTCACACCGTGGTCCAGATGCCCCACAGGAAGCATAGCAGTTATGAAAGGAGAGAGGATGTTGGGGACTTGTCTTTCCGACTGGCTTCTAGCATGGCTTGGTCCCCAGTGGCTATTAAAGTATGATTTTCTCAGCATTTTATTTTAAGTGCACTTGTCACCAGAAAAAAAACGCTATTAACCTGCAGACACGAGGTTAATCTGCAGGTTAATAGCGTTGTGAACCTGCCAAGCTCCCTCACGTTGCTGAATGCTGTGGGGAGAAAATTAACTTAAGGCTGCGGTCACACTAGCGTATCGCATCCGATGCGAGAGCATCGGATGTGATATGCTAATGACCCTTGGCTCCTGCTCGCAGCAGAGCAGGAGCCGAGTGTCATGCATCTGTGCTCCGATTCTCTCGCACAGGGTGGATCAGAGCACAGCTGCGGAGGAAGCGGAGAAACTAATTTCTCCATCTCATCCTCTGCTGGGGTCCGCCTATAATGCACAGCACTTGGATGATTTCCGAGTGATGTGCGCTGTCTCACTCGCACCCATAGGCTTATATGGGTGCGAGTGAGCCGAGAGTCGGCCGAGTGTCCGTGACAATCGCAGCATGCTGCGATTGTCTCGGACTGAGGAAAATGGCCGACAAAAAGTCGACTGCTGGGAGCTGCCCCATAATTTAACATTGGTCCAAGTGCAATGCGATTTTTAATCGCATTGCACTCGTCCGTTTAAGTTGCCAGTGTGACCCCAGCCTTATTCTCCCCAGCAGAGTTACGGTTTCAGTCTTGAGGGTGGCGCCAATAAAAACTATTTAAAGGGGAGCAGTAACAAGTATGTAACAGCATGTCTAGACATATGAACATTTTTACGTAAAAAATTATAGATTTATTTCAACAAATTAAATAAAAAGAAATCAGCTCCTGGCCTAATATAACTATGTTAACAGGTTACTGTATATAATTTAATGTTTAAAGCTCATTTTGTGGTCAGAACACTCCCTTAATTTGCCTTTAAGCAGTGTTAGTAAATACATTTCTACCTGTGTATTATATCAATTGTACTTGTCACAATTGCTGTAGGCAGTGCGGGGTATTAGGTCCTTACTATATTGCACAAAATATAAATTTCCAAAATTTGTACAAAATTTATTAGGAAAAAAAAAAAAACATTAGGAGATTTAGGATTCTAAATAATGGCAAAATTAGTCACATGGAATGAAGCATCTGATCAGATGCTTTGGCTATTTCTTTGCTGTATCCATCTGACAGCGGGCAGAATATAAAGTAGATTTGTGCCATGATTCATTTTGTATCCTACATGCTGAAACTCGCTGTCTCAGAGTGAAATCCATTTACAGAAGGCAATGTTTCTAACAATTAACCCTTGTTCTATTGCCTCCATCAAGCAATATATAACTTGTTTGTGTACGCTATTATACCTTTATGTATGTTTACTTGATTTTTTCTTATAGCACCTTACGTACAAGGAATGTAAATCTTCAGATCTGAAGTGTTGTCTTAGAACTTTTTTTAATGGATACGTCCAAAGAAAATTCCATTTTACTTACTGAGCCTTCTATTCCCAGTAAAACTACTCGTAAAATGCAGCTGTTTTTAATGCTTGAAATATTTCACTATGTATTTAGCAGAATGGTGTTCGTTAATACCAGAGCCAGCTGTGGCCAGGATAGGTGCGTTATTCCAAATTACAACCTGGTCATAGCGTTGAGCGATACCGTCCGATACTTGAAAGTATCGGTATCGGAAAGTATCGGCCGATACCGGCAAAGTATCGGATCTAATCCGATACCGATACCCGATACCAATACAAGTCAATGGGTCACCAAGTATCGGACGGTATCCTGTATGGATCCCAGGGTCTGAAGGAGAGGAAACTCTCCTTCAGGCCCTGGGATCCATATCAATGTGTAAAAGAAAGAATTAAAATAAAAAATAGGGATATACTCACCCTCCGATGCAGCCTAGACTTTACCGCCGTAACCGGGAGCCGTTGTACCTAAGAATGCGCGCTTGAAGGGCCTTAGATGAGGTCACGGCGCTCTGATTGGTCCGTAGCGGTCGCGTGACCGCTACGCGACCAATCACAAAGCCGTGACGTCACCTAAGGTCTTTCAAGCGCTTGAAAGACCTTAGGTGACGTCACTGCTTTGTGATTGGTCCGTAGCGGTCACGCGACCGCTACGGACGAATCAGAGCGCCGTGACGTCATCTAAGGCCCTTCAAGCGCGCATTTTTAGGTACAACGGCTCCCGGTTACGGCGGTAAAGTCCAGGCTGCGTCGGAGAGGTGAGTATATCCCTATTTTTTATTTAAATTCTTTCTTTTACACATTGATATTAATCCCGATACCGATTCCCGATACCACAAAAGTATCGGATCTCGGTATCGGAATTCCGATACCCGCAAGTATCGGCCGATACCCGATACTTGCGGTATCGGAATGCTCAACACTAAACCTGGAGGCTAAAATAGTTTTGTAGAATGGAGCTGTCACTGAAGAATGCATCTCTGGAAGAGTTTGAGTTTCAGATTTTTTGCCACTAGGCTTCTGGCTGTTGAGGTTTGAGATGGCCTCAGTCTTGCATTTTTCACTGATTATCGCTGTATCTTAATAAAAGGCTGAAGATGGGCACATATCGACTGATATACAACTCATAGTCCATTGAAACCAACAGGTCATTTCTGGTTCCTTACTTGCGTACGCAAGTGATTCCAACCATGAACAGATAGACAATCTTGTTTTCCCATTGCGGTGGTCAACTATCAAGGTATATTCAATGGGAAAAAATAAAATATATATTGAGCAATGAAATCAAAGCAAGGAATATGAAACAGATATTCATTTTTATTGATGTGCTTAGTTTGATTTGATGCTTCTTCATATTATAATATAATTCGACTTCATAAAAACCCAAATGTCAGGGGCGGGGTTAAAAGTTATAGGAAGTGAAGGGGTAGCTGTGTAACCTAAACCTTGGCCTCTCTGCCACATAGCAGGACTCCAGTATTTTAAATTGCATTTGGTATAGGTAGGGTGGGGAGCTTCCTTATAAATTCTGGCCAGCCGATGGGGTTAGTGAGTCAGAAAGAAGTCAACTGAGAGAGTAAACAAGGGAGTTGTCATGGCAAATGAGAGCCAGCTGGCGCTCCCGACAGAACAGTGAGAGAGGAGAGTTGTCAGTTGGTCTGTGGAGAGGAAAGGGACAGGAGCAGAGACAAGAGCTCAGGGGAATAAAAACTGCGTATAGCTGACCCCAGAGTCGAGCGCTGATAAAAAGGGAAGCCAGAGTCCTTGGCTGGGTGGGTGCTGTACGCCCTGACAGCCGAATCTGGAGGGCAGGGGACTGCAAGTTCCCTGGCCACACCAAACGCCTGAAGGCACGGTAGCAGATAAAGAGTCCAGGACTGACAGTGAAAAGGACAGTGCCCATGAAATGGGCTCACATTGTCTGCCATACAGGTTAGAAATCATCATGTAGGAGAGGGCCGCAGCTTAGCTACAAGCAGCAAGGACCCTAAAAGAGCGCGCAGAAGCAGAAGGAAGGTCCCCAACCCCACCTGGCAGGGTGGATCCCTGAAAGCGTTCAGGCAAGCCGGACTCAATCCATCATCTGTAATTGGTACCCCAGATTGCATCTACTAAAAGTAAAAGGTAAAGAAAACTGCACCTCTCTGTGTCCTTCACTGATTCTCTGCACCCCAACGTTCACCACCATCTGAACAATCATATATATTTGCCCTGGGGCCCTGCTCTACCCGTGAGGAGCTGAACCATCTTTGCTGCATCACCATCAGCCCCTGTGGACCTAAACTGCAGTGTTGGCCACCAATTGCCGAACACCATTGGTGGTGTCATGACCAAACACCACATAATTATCCTCCATTAAATGACACACCCGCCAGGGCCGTAGGGTACCCAGAATCAGAACAGACAGTTCTATGGGAGAGGTCACAGGGCCATGATTCCATTTCATGGCCCTGGCCATGTCATAAAATGGAGGATAATTATGTGATGTTTGGTCGTAACGCCAAGCCTTGCGTGAGCACCTGCGAACTAACTCGCACATGACTTTTTCAGAAGTGGGGACGGCAGTGTGCACAAGGGAACAGGAGCAGGGGACCGCAGCCTAGACAGGAATGGTCTGGAGCCGCAAAGTACCTACCCCGAACAATGAAGAGCCGGAGTGGTCTTGTGAATTACGGTAAGGAATGCTGAAAATGAGCGCAGAAATCAAGAGCCTAAAGGAAGCCCTTGCTGCTGCCATTGAGTCTGATCCCATACCTTGGGGTAACTCATGGCAAAAGCTAAGAGAAGTTAGAGGAGAGAAACAGAGCATAAGAGCAACCCCTGCAGCCGCCCCGGAATCTAATTCCATATCCTTGGGTGAAGAGTGATTGCAGAGGAGGTATGCCTCTTCTGGAGGATGGCGATCCAGACCGAAGCACCCACCAGACAGGCGCAGAAGTGAGTGTTGGACGTGTGGAAGAATGGGACACTTGTCAAGAAGTTGTCCTACATGAGATAGCTGACGGCGAAGATTTGCTCACCTTTCCGAAGATCATGCCCACTGGAGAGGACACTGCCCCTGGAAGAAATGGTATGGTGAGAAGAGAGGAGCCGCACCCAGAGCCAGACAGAACCACAATGTCAGATGCCGAGAAGTGAGGGAGAAGGTGTCGTCTGCCTATAGTGAAATGTCTGTGGTATACAGGTGCATGGAGGCAAATTGGGTGGAACGCAAAATTCGATCCAAAGGTCCCATCTGTGAGGTTCAACCTGAAGGGGAAGAAGGGATGCCTACCCGAGTAGTCCACTGAAATATATCGCAAACTTGCCTGTCACAAGATCTCGTAAGAGAAGAGAAGGTGCCAAGTGCCCCTTAAATGCTCACTCCCACAGTTCTTGATTGTGATGAGGAAGAACCACTTCCCTCATTCCCTGAGACGGATAGTTCACTGCCCGACAGCCCAAGGGAAGAACGTAGGTCTGAAGCTCCAGAGGTAGCTGCTGCATTGAACTTGGATGTACTCCCGTCCTCTTCGACCCATTCTGACTCAACCACTCAACCTGAAGTTCTGAGTACTCCTAACGAGCAAATTCCAGAGGAGCCTCAGTGCACTCAGTGTGACAACTGTGGTGTTTCATCCCTGCGGTATACACAGAACAATTTTCTTCGGTAGAATGTGGTGAAAAAGAGGCAGAAATGGATGCGAAAATTGTGGGCATCTGACCCACCTCTGAAGAACATGAAGGAGCACGAAGAGGTCTTGCCCATGGAATGGCAAGCTATTGGAGAGGGGGAGTGTAAGGAGGAAGACCAAGTTGCAAGTACCTGTATTGAGCCGGAACTGCTGATGCTGCATCCTCTGTTTCCTGGGGGAAGGAATAGAGGCCCGGACATGTTCCCTGACCCGGAAGCTGGAGGCGCCGTTTTAAGATAAAGCACGCTCAGCGTCGCCCAGTTTCCCACCGGCAGTGACAGAGGCAAGGTGTGTGCGCATCGGGTTCCAACGGGTGTGCAGCCAGGCCGCAACAACACGCGGCCGATCCAATGCCAGGGCGCTGCCAGAGCCCACCGCAGTAATAAGGAAAGAGCCGGGAGCCCTGTTCAGCTAAGCACTGCACGTCAGCCTAAGAGCCAGGACAGAGTCCAGGACTGTTCACTGTTGCCCTCGTTGTCAGATCGTGGTCCACAAGACCACACTGGAGAAGCAGTGCACCAAGGGTTGTCAGTAGTGTTGAGCATTCCGATACCGCAAGTATCGGGTATCGGCCGATACTTGCGGTATCGGAATTCCGATACCGGGATTCCGATACTTGCCGCGTATCGGATACTGGAATCGGAAGTTCCCAGATTCAAACTGCACAAATTCAGCCAATGACAATGATTCCAAGTGTGGGCACATCCTGTTCAGCATGGAGGGCATGAAACTACTGGCATGGCTGTGATTGGCTGCTGAAATGATGTCATGATGCAGTTTAAAAGTCGCTGGCGCTATTTTGCGCTCACTCTGCTGTGAATTCAGTTAGTGACAGGACGCTGTTTGCTGACTGAGGGCCAGTTTAGAGATAGCGATTTGCTTTTTTGTGCTTTTCAAAGGCTAATTTAGCAACCGCTGTGTTCACCTACTATTCACCTTGCTTTTGCCTTGTAGCGCTGTTTTCACAGCGATCTGCAAGGTCTGTGTGTGTGTGTGTGTGAGTGCAGCCCACTCTCTAGTCTGAGTGCAGCCACATAGGCCATCCATAGCCGGTTGTATTCAGTTCAGGGAGGGTGGTTCATTGCCTCATACTGTTTTTTTTTTTGTTTTTTTTCCAAGTAGTGTAGTCTGCTGCTAATTTTTTCAAAAAAATCCTATTAGTGTCTTTCCACCCGTCTCCAGCTAATTTGTGGAAAAACACTACATAGCATAACGTAGAGGAGGGTTTTTGGGCCTTGCAGCGCCGTTTACGGCTGTCTGCACGGTCTCCGTGTGACTGCAGCTCGCCCTGTAGTCTGTGAGCAGCCATAGCCTGGTTGTCTCCAGCTCAGGGTTCTTCACTGCGTCATACTGTAAAATCAATTTTCCTTTTCTTTTAAGTAGTGCAGGCTGCTGCACATTTTTTCAAAAAAATCCTATTAGTGTCTTTCCACCCGTCTCTAGCTAATTTGTGGAAAAACACTACATAGGATAACGTAGAGGAGGGTTTTTGGGCCTTGCAGCGCTGTTTACGGCTGTCTGCACGGTCTCCGTGTGACTGCAGCTCGCCCTGTAGTCTGTGAGCAGCCATAGCCTGGTTGTCTCCAGCTCAGGGTTCTTCACTGCGTCATACCGTAAAATCAATTTTCCTTTTCTTTTAAGTAGTGCAGGCTGCTGCACATTTTTTCAAAAAAATCCTATTAGTGTCTTTCCACCCGTCTCCAGCTAATTTGTGGAAAAACACTACATAGGATAATGTAGAGGAGGGTTTTTGGGCCTTGCAGCGCCGTTTACGGCTGTCTGCATGGTCTCCGTGTGACTGCAGCTCGCCCTGTAGTCTGTGAGCAGCCATAGCCTGGTTGTCTCCAGCTCAGGGTTCTTCACTGCGTCATACCGTAAAATCAATTTTCCTTTTCTTTTAAGTAGTGCAGGCTGCTGCACATTTTTTCAAAAAAATCCTATTAGTGTCTTTCCACCGGTCTCCAGCTAATTTGTGGAAAAACACTACATAGGATAACGTAGAGGAGGGTTTTCTGGCCTTGCAGCGCCGTTTACGGCTGTCTGCACGGTCTCCGTGTGACTGCAGCTCTCTCTGTTGTCAGTTCAGCCCCCCCCAAAAAAATAAATAATAAAGTTCACCAAACACACCAGTGACACCACTTTACATTTGTGTAGGCCACATTAGCTCATATTAAAGTCTAGTCCACACTTCAGAAAATTAGTGTTTCTTATACCTGTTAGGAGTTGTTCAGGAATAAGCACACAAAGCCGTTAGTACTTTTCTGCTTATCTTTATCAGTCAACCAAGATGAAGAAGGCAGTGAGTAAGGCACGTGGGCGTGGGCGTGGGCGCGGAGCAGGGAGGGGACGTGGGGATTCTGTGCCTGCTGCGGGCACCGGTGACTCATCAGCACCCACTTTCACCAGGGAACAGTCATTCATGCGCAGCTTTGTTGCAGAGCGCCGTACACCGCTGCTGCGTGAAGAACAAATTGAAGCCGTTATCGGATGGATGGCAGCTAATGCATCAACTTCAATTAGTGCCACATCCTCTCAGACACAGAGCACTGGAGAGCAGCCATCTGTCTCTTCACCACCTGCCAAATTGCCCAGGCAGACAGAGAGCCCAGGACAGGAGCCGTCTCTACTTCTGTTCTCTGAATCTCTTGGCTTGGAAACAGGGGGCCAGCCAAGCAGCATTGGAGAAATGGAAGAAGAGGCAGGGTGCAGTGATGCCCAACAGCTTTTTCTCTCTGAGTCTGAAGAGGCGGGTGAGCCAGTGCCTCCGGTCACCACATCGCAGACCGCATCCGCTGATGATGACACTCAGGTGCCACTTACTGGTGCGTGCTCTGCTGCTGAGACTACCCAGGAGGAGCAGTTGGGGGCAGAGGGTAGTGTAGATGATGAGGTCCTTGACCCATCTTGGCGTGAGGGACAGGAAGGTGGTGGGAGCAGCTCTGAGGAAGAGATTCCCCGTACGGCCCAAAGAGGGAGAGGGAGGGGGAAGACTGCGGATCCTGCAGCCTCTGATTTGGCACCCGTTAGGAGCATGTCTCTTCCAAAAGCCAAAAAGGGCGCTCCCAAGACTTGCAGTGCCTGGTCCTTTTTTGACACAGTTGCAGATGACATTTGCTATGTCAAATGCAAGGTGTGTCATCACAAAGTAAAAAGAGGTCGAAATGTCAGCAACCTCAATACCTCCAACATGTGGAAACATGTGCGCAACAGGCACGCGGCGGAGTTACAAAAACACACTGAAGAGCTAGGCCAAACAACAGCGGCAGCTACCACCTCTTCAGCTCGTGTTGCCTCTTCCTCCAGCTCACACGCAGCTGGTTCGGCTTCCTCCCAGGATCGCCGTGGAAGAACCTCTGGCCCTGTTGTCCAGAGACCCGCTGTAATTCCACCCGCAGCATCACTTTCCCAGTCATCCACACACTCCCAGCCCAGTCTACAGCCATCGGTAGTACAGGCATGGGAGAAAAGGCGGCCTTTCTCGTCAAACCACCCACGAGCACAGGCTCTGACTGCAGGCATTGCCAAACTTCTGTCACTGGAAATGCTGTCATTCAGGCTGGTGGAGACTGACAGCTTCCGTGACTTGATGTCATTGGCAGTCCCCCAGTACAATGTGCCCAGCCGCTTTTACTTCAGCAAGCAAGCCATCCCTGCCCTGCACAAGCATGTGGAGGGACACATAAAACACGCGCTACTGAATGCCATCAGTAGCAAGGTCCACCTCACCACCGATGCGTGGACCAGTCAACATGGACAGGGGCGATACCTTTCCCTCACTGCCCATTGGGTTAATGTCATTGAGCCGGGTACAGATCGTGCGAGTGGCGCAGGACGTGTCCTGCCCACTCCAAGGATTGCAGGAATCCATTCTGTACGCATTGACTCCTCCTCTTACACCAGTTCCTCAGAATCATCGCTGCAGGAGCCGTCACAGTCCACCTCCACATGGACCCGTGATGAACGTTTACCTGTTACGACCGACATGAGCACAGCCGTGGCCAAACGTCAACAGGCCGTCTTGAAATTAATTTCTTTGGGGAATCGAAGCCACACAGCGCAGGAGCTCTGGAATGCCATCAAGCAGGAGAGCGATGTGTGGTTTGTGCCAGCGAATCTCCAACCAGGCATGGTAGTGTGTGATAATGGCCGAAATCTGGTGGCAGCTCTGGGCCTCGGCAACCTCACTCACATCCCATGTCTGGCACATGTGCTCAATTTGGTCGTGCAGAGTTTTTTGAGGGACTATCCGGATCTTGATGCGCTGCTGCACAAGGTCCGCCTAGAGTGTGCTCACTTGCGGCGTTCCAGCACGGCAAAAGCGCGCATTGCGGCTCTGCAGCGCCGACACCGCGTGCCGGAACATCGCATCATATGTGACCTACCTACCAGGTGGAATTCCACGTTACATATGTTGGAGCGGTTGTGTGAGCAGCAGCAAGCTGTAATGGAGTACCAGCTGTATCAGGCGCAAAGAAGTCGCACTCCGCGCCGTACAGACTTCACAACCACAGAGTAGGCCACTATGAATGACGTCTGCCAGGTTTTGCGTCCCTTTGATTATTCCACGCGGATGGCGAGTGCAGATGATGCACTAGTCAGCATGACTGTCCCCCTTATCTGCCTGCTTGAAAAATCACTGCAAGCGCTAAGGGATGATGTTGTGGAAGAGGTGGAGGATGAGGATTCACCACTTCCATCATCTTCTGGACAGTCAGCGCCACGTGGTTCCTCACAAATGCGTAGGCAGGGGACAGTTTGTGAGGAGGATGAGGAGGAGTCAATGGAGGAGGAAGACATCCGTCCAGAGGAGGGAGTTACACAATTGTCCAGTACTCAGTGTGTACAGCGAGGGTGGGGTGATGACGAGCGGGCAGAGATCACGCCTCCAGCAGGGGACAGCGTTTCTTGGGCAGTTGGCAGTCTGCAGCACATGGTGGATTACATGCTGCAGTGCCTGAGAAACGACCGCCGCATCGCCCACATTCTCAACATGTCTGATTATTGGGTGTTCACCCTCCTCGAGTCCTCGATCCTCGCTACCGGGACAACGTAGAAAGCCTCATCACACCGTTGAACCGGGAGCGAAAAATGTGGGAGTACCAAGACACACTGGTGAATTGCATCATATTCTCCATTCCAAGTGAGAGAAGTGCTGCTAGTGCATTACAAAGCAGCTCAGTGCGTCCAGGCAGTGGTGGAGGCTCTGCACAAAGAGGGAGCAGAAGCAGTGCCTCTGCCCAAGGCAAGACCAGTATGGCCCAACTGTGGCACAGTTTTCTGTGCCTGCCAGAAAAGTCT
Organism: Ranitomeya variabilis; assembly: GCF_051348905.1. Classification (NCBI taxonomy): domain Eukaryota; kingdom Metazoa; phylum Chordata; class Amphibia; order Anura; family Dendrobatidae; genus Ranitomeya; species Ranitomeya variabilis. The sequence goes on along the minus strand of NC_135232.1, from coordinate 598,955,086 downwards.
ACACCATCACAGACGGCTCCAGTCAGCAGGAGGCAACGGTTCCGTCAGATGGTGACAGACTACATGTCTTGCCCTCTTGCTGTACTCCCAGACGGCTCTTCCCCTTTCAAGTTTTGGGTCTGAAAGCTGGATATATGGCCAGAGCTAAGCCAGTATGCATTGGAGGTGCTGGCTTGCCCTGCGGCTAGTGTATTATCGGAACGCGTCTTTAGTGCTGCAGGTGGTGCACTAACTGACTGTCGCATGCGACTATCCTCCGATAACGTTGACCGGCTTACTTTCCTGAAAATGAACAAGGCCTGGATCTCGAAGGAATTTGCCACTCCTCTTCCTGATTAAATAATTAGGTGACTGTCTACGTTATCCAGGTCTCCTGTTGTGTTCATCTTTCTACCACCTGAACTTAAATTCCTGGGCTCCAACACCGCCAGTTGAGGCTCAGAAGTGCCGTCTGCACAGTCAAAACATACGACCCAGTGTTTTTGGGTTTCAGTAACGTCAGCTGATCCCCAGCTGTGTAGCCAGCAATGTGTCCTGCGACCGCCACGCTGACACAACAACTGAAATGTAAGGGAACCTGTCCCCCCCCCCCAAGGCGTTTGTTACTGAAAGAGCCACCTTGTGCAGCAGTAATGCTGCACAAGGAAAAGGTAGCTATTTTCATTATGCTCCTTGCACACGCAGAACTTAACACTTATAAAATGTGTCCACTGATACCGTAAAACCGTCCCGGAGGTGGGACTTTCCTTCGTAATATGACGCAGCACAGCTGTCATTCCTACCCCCTCGGCGCCGTGCCCCGGCTCCTCAGCGTTGTTTGATTCCGTCACGGAGCCTGCGCTGTTATGTTATCCCTTGGCCAGGCACACTTAGCGCTGCCCATCTTCTGACATCATTTGGTGTCAGGCTGGCTGCGCCTGTGCGGCCGCGCTGGCCGAGAGCCCGCCTCGCATTGTCTTCTGATTTAATCCCACTGGGGGCCTGAGATCCATGGACATGCGCAGTGCATATCTGAACCTCCGCCTCTCACTCATCTCCCTACACCTTCTTCAGACTGTGCGGTGTCAGCTGATCCCTAATAGCATGCCACGGCCGTGACGCCGCACAGTCTGAAGAAGCCGTAGGGAGGGGAGTGAGAGGCGAGGATATGCACTGCGCATGGCCACGGATCCCAGGCCCGCGGTGGGATTACATTAGACGACACTGCGAGGCGGGCTCTCGGCCAGCGCGGCCGCACAGGCGCAGCCAGCCTGACACCAAATGATGTCAGAAGATGGGCAGCGATAAGTGTGCCTGGCCAAGGGATAACATAACAGTGCAGGCTCCGGGACGGAATCAAACAACGCTGAGGAGCCGGGGCACGGCGCCGAGGGGGTAGGAATGACAGCTGCGCTGCGTCATATTACGAAGGAAAGTCCCACCTCCGGGACGGTCTCACGTTTTCAGGGGACACATTTTATAAGTGTTTAGTTCTGTGTTTGCAAGGAGCATAATGAAAAGAGCCACCTTTTCCTTTTGCATCTTTTGTGCTGCACAAGCTGGCTCTTTCAGCTACAAACGCCTTGGGGGGGAGTTAAAGGTTCCCTTTCGACATTCTCCAATCAGGCTTCGGCCTACATTGTGTTCCTCTGCTTCTCCTCCTGTCCCTGGGCTCCAACACCGCTAGTTGCTGTCCAGAAGTGCTGTACGCACAGAGCCAAACACCTCGCCAATGTGTTAGTGGGGTTCAGTAACGTCAGCTGCTGTTACGCTAATGTACGCACAGTCCCAACAGTCGCTCCTCTGTTATTGGGGTTCAGTAACGTCAGCTGTTCCCCAGCTGTGTGTGTGGCAATCCCTCCTATCTCCTCCACCTCCTCCTCCTCCTGTCCCTGGGCTCCAACACCGCTAGTTGTTGCCTGGTAGTGCTGTACGCACAGTCCCAACAGTCGCTACTCTGTTATTGGGGTTCAGTAACATCAGCTGCTCCCCTGCTGTGTGTGTGGCAATCCCTCCTATCTCCTCCACCTCCTCCACCCCCTGTCCCTGGGCTCCAACACCGCTAGTTGTTGCCTGGTAGTGCTGTACGCACAGTCCCAACAGTCGCTCCTCTGTTATTGAGGTTCAGTAACGTCAGCTGTTCCCCAGCTGTGTGTGTGGCAATCCCTCCTATCTCCTCCACCTCCTCCTCCTCCTGTCCCTGGGCTCCAACACCGCTAGTTGTTGCCTGGTAGTGCTGTACGCACAGTCCCAACAGTCGCTCCTCTGTTATTGGGGTTCAGTAACGTCAGCTGCTCCCCAGCTGTGTGTGTGGCAATCCCTCCTATCTCCTCCACCTCCTCCTCCTCCTGTCCCTGGGCTCCAACACCGCTAGTTGTTGCCTGGTAGTGCTGTACGCACAGTCCCAACAGTCGCTCCTCTGTTATTGGGGTTCAGTAACGTCAGCTGCTCCCCTGCTGTGTGTGTGGCAATCCCTCCTATCTCCTCCACCTCCTCCTCCCCCTGTCCCTGGGCTCCAACACCGCTAGTTGTTGCCTGGTAGTGCTGTACGCACAGTCCCAACAGTCGCTCCTCTGTTATTGGGGTTCAGTAACGTCAGCTGTTCCCCAGCTGTGTGTGTGGCAATCCCTCCTATCTCCTCCACCTCCTCCTCCTCCTGTCCCTGGGCTCCAACACCGCTAGTTGTTGCCTGGTAGTGCTGTACGCACAGTCCCAACAGTCGCTCCTCTGTTATTGGGGTTCAGTAACGTCAGCTGTTCCCCAGCTGTGTGTGTGGCAATCCCTCCTATCTCCTCCACCTCCTCCTCCTCCTGTCCCTGGGCTCCAACACCGCTAGTTGTTGCCTGGTAGTGCTGTACGCACAGTCCCAACAGTCGCTCCTCTGTTATTGGGGTTCAGTAACGTCAGCTGTTCCCCAGCTGTGTGTGTGGCAATCCCTCCTATCTCCTCCACCTCCTCCTCCTCCTGTCCCTGGGCTCCAACACCGCTAGTTGTTGCCTGGTAGTGCTGTACGCACAGTCCCAACAGTCGCTCCTCTGTTATTGGGGTTCAGTAACGTCAGCTGCTCCCCAGCTGTGTGTGTGGCAATCCCTCCTATCTCCTCCACCTCCTCCTCCTCCTGTCCCTGGGCTCCAACACCGCTAGTTGTTGCCTGGTAGTGCTGTACGCACAGTCCCAACAGTCGCTCCTCTGTTATTGGGGTTCAGTAACGTCAGCTGTTCCCCAGCTGTGTGTGTGGCAATCCCTCCTATCTCCTCCACCTCCTCCTCCTCCTGTCCCTGGGCTCCAACACCGCTAGTTGTTGCCTGGTAGTGCTGTACGCACAGTCCCAACAGTCGCTCCTCTGTTATTGGGGTTCAGTAACGTCAGCTGTTCCCCAGCTGTGTGTGTGGCAATCCCTCCTATCTCCTCCATCTCCTCCTCTTCCTGTCCCTGGGCTCCAACACCGCTAGTTGTTGCCTGGTAGTGCTGTACGCACAGTCCCAACAGTCGCTCCTCTGTTATTGGGGTTCAGTAACGTCAGCTGTTCCCCAGCTGTGTGTGTGGCAATCCCTCCTATCTCCTCCACCTCCTCCTCCTCCTGTCCATGGGCTCCAACACCGCTAGTTGTTGCCTGGTAGTGCTGTACACACAGTCCCAACAGTCGCTCCTCTGTTATTGGGGTTCAGTAACGTCAGCTGCTCCCCAGCTGTGTGTGTGGTAATCCCTCCTATCTCCTCCACCTCCTCCTCCTCCTGTCCCTGGGCTCCAACACCGCTAGTTGTTGCCTGGTAGTGCTGTACGCACAGTCCCAACAGTCGCTCCTCTGTTATTGGGGTTCAGTAACGTCAGCTGCTCCCCTGCTGTGTGTGTGGCAATCCCTCCTATCTCCTCCACCTCCTCCTCCCCCTGTCCCTGGGCTCCAACACCGCTAGTTGTTGCCTGGTAGTGCTGTACGCACAGTCCCAACAGTCGCTCCTCTGTTATTGGGGTTCAGTAACGTCAGCTGTTCCCCAGCTGTGTGTGTGGCAATCCCTCCTATCTCCTCCACCTCCTCCTCCTCCTGTCCCTGGGCTCCAACACCGCTAGTTGTTGCCTGGTAGTGCTGTACGCACAGTCCCAACAGTCGCTCCTCTGTTATTGGGGTTCAGTAACGTCAGCTGCTCCCCAGCTGTGTGTGTGGCAATCCCTCCTATCTCCTCCACCTCCTCCTCCTCCTGTCCCTGGGCTCCAACACCGCTAGTTGTTGCCTGGTAGTGCTGTACGCACAGTCCCAACAGTCGCTCCTCTGTTATTGGGGTTCAGTAACGTCAGCTGTTCCCCAGCTGTGTGTGTGGCAATCCCTCCTATCTCCTCCACCTCCTCCTCCTCCTGTCCCTGGGCTCCAACACCGCTAGTTGTTGCCTGGTAGTGCTGTACGCACAGTCCCAACAGTCGCTCCTCTGTTATTGGGGTTCAGTAACGTCAGCTGTTCCCCAGCTGTGTGTGTGGCAATCCCTCCTATCTCCTCCACCTCCTCCTCTTCCTGTCCCTGGGCTCCAACACCGCTAGTTGTTGCCTGGTAGTGCTGTACGCACAGTCCCAACAGTCGCTCCTCTGTTATTGGGGTTCAGTAACGTCAGCTGTTCCCCAGCTGTGTGTGTGGCAATCCCTCCTATCTCCTCCACCTCCTCCTCCTCCTGTCCATGGGCTCCAACACCGCTAGTTGTTGCCTGGTAGTGCTGTACACACAGTCCCAACAGTCGCTCCTCTGTTATTGGGGTTCAGTAACGTCAGCTGCTCCCCAGCTGTGTGTGTGGTAATCCCTCCTATCTCCTCCACCTCCTCCTCCTCCTGTCCCTGGGCTCCAACACCGCTAGTTGTTGCCTGGTAGTGCTGTACGCACAGTCCCAACAGTCGCTCCTCTGTTATTGGGGTTCAGTAACGTCAGCTGCTCCCCTGCTGTGTGTGTGGCAATCCCTCCTATCTCCTCCACCTCCTCCTCCCCCTGTCCCTGGGCTCCAACACCGCTAGTTGTTGCCTGGTAGTGCTGTACGCACAGTCCCAACAGTCGCTCCTCTGTTATTGGGGTTCAGTAACGTCAGCTGTTCCCCAGCTGTGTGTGTGGCAATCCCTCCTATCTCCTCCACCTCCTCCTCCTCCTGTCCCTGGGCTCCAACACCGCTAGTTGTTGCCTGGTAGTGCTGTACGCACAGTCCCAACAGTCGCTCCTCTGTTATTGGGGTTCAGTAACGTCAGCTGCTCCCCAGCTGTGTGTGTGGCAATCCCTCCTATCTCCTCCACCTCCTCCTCCTCCTGTCCCTGGGCTCCAACACCGCTAGTTGTTGCCTGGTAGTGCTGTACGCACAGTCCCAACAGTCGCTCCTCTGTTATTGGGGTTCAGTAACGTCAGCTGTTCCCCAGCTGTGTGTGTGGCAATCCCTCCTATCTCCTCCACCTCCTCCTCCTCCTGTCCCTGGGCTCCAACACCGCTAGTTGTTGCCTGGTAGTGCTGTACGCACAGTCCCAACAGTCGCTCCTCTGTTATTGGGGTTCAGTAACGTCAGCTGTTCCCCAGCTGTGTGTGTGGCAATCCCTCCTATCTCCTCCACCTCCTCCTCTTCCTGTCCCTGGGCTCCAACACCGCTAGTTGTTGCCTGGTAGTGCTGTACGCACAGTCCCAACAGTCGCTCCTCTGTTATTGGGGTTCAGTAACGTCAGCTGTTCCCCAGCTGTGTGTGTGGCAATCCCTCCTATCTCCTCCACCTCCTCCTCCTCCTGTCCCTGGGCTCCAACACCGCTAGTTGTTGCCTGGTAGTGCTGTACGCACAGTCCCAACAGTCGCTCCTCTGTTATTGGGGTTCAGTAACGTCAGCTGTTCCCCAGCTGTGTGTGTGGCAATCCCTCCTATCTCCTCCACCTCCTCCTCCTCCTGTCCCTGGGCTCCAACACCGCTAGTTGTTGCCTGGTAGTGCTGTACGCACAGTCCCAACAGTCGCTCCTCTGTTATTGGGGTTCAGTAACGTCAGCTGTTCCCCAGCTGTGTGTGTGGCAATCCCTCCTATCTCCTCCACCTCCTCCTCTTCCTGTCCCTGGGCTCCAACACCGCTAGTTGTTGCCTGGTAGTGCTGTACGCACAGTCCCAACAGTCGCTCCTCTGTTATTGGGGTTCAGTAACGTCAGCTGTTCCCCAGCTGTGTGTGTGGCAATCCCTCCTATCTCCTCCACCTCCTCCTCCTCCTGTCCATGGGCTCCAACACCGCTAGTTGTTGCCTGGTAGTGCTGTACGCACAGTCCCAACAGTCGCTCCTCTGTTATTGGGGTTCAGTAACGTCAGCTGCTCCCCAGCTGTGTGTGTGGTAATCCCTCCTATCTCCTCCACCTCCTCCTCCTCCTGTCCCTGGGCTCCAACACCGCTAGTTGTTGCCTGGTAGTGCTGTACGCACAGTCCCAACAGTCGCTCCTCTGTTATTGGGGTTCAGTAACGTCAGCTGCTCCCCTGCTGTGTGTGTGGCAATCCCTCCTATCTCCTCCACCTCCTCCTCCCCCTGTCCCTGGGCTCCAACACCGCTAGTTGTTGCCTGGTAGTGCTGTACGCACAGTCCCAACAGTCGCTCCTCTGTTATTGGGGTTCAGTAACGTCAGCTGTTCCCCAGCTGTGTGTGTGGCAATCCCTCCTATCTCCTCCACCTCCTCCTCCTCCTGTCCCTGGGCTCCAACACCGCTAGTTGTTGCCTGGTAGTGCTGTACGCACAGTCCCAACAGTCGCTCCTCTGTTATTGGGGTTCAGTAACGTCAGCTGCTCCCCAGCTGTGTGTGTGGCAATCCCTCCTATCTCCTCCACCTCCTCCTCCTCCTGTCCCTGGGCTCCAACACCGCTAGTTGTTGCCTGGTAGTGCTGTACGCACAGTCCCAACAGTCGCTCCTCTGTTATTGGGGTTCAGTAACGTCAGCTGTTCCCCAGCTGTGTGTGGCAATCCCTCCTATCTCCTCCACCTCCTCCTCCTCCTGTCCCTGGGCTCCAACACCGCTAGTTGATGCCTGGTAGTGCTGTACGCACAGTCCCAACAGTCGCTCCTCTGTTATTGGGGTTCAGTAACGTCAGCTGTTCCCCAGCTGTGTGTGTGGCAATCCCTCCTATCTCCTCCACCTCCTCCTCTTCCTGTCCCTGGGCTCCAACACCGCTAGTTGTTGCCTGGTAGTGCTATACGCACAGTCCCAACAGTCGCTCCTCTGTTATTGGGGTTCAGTAACGTCAGCTGTTCCCCAGCTGTGTGTGTGGCAATCCCTCCTATCTCCTCCACCTCCTCCTCCTCCTGTCCATGGGCTCCAACACCGCTAGTTGTTGCCTGGTAGTGCTGTACACACAGTCCCAACAGTCGCTCCTCTGTTATTGGGGTTCAGTAACGTCAGCTGCTCCCCAGCTGTGTGTGTGGTAATCCCTCCTATCTCCTCCACCTCCTCCTCCTCCTGTCCCTGGGCTCCAACACCGCTAGTTGTTGCCTGGTAGTGCTGTACGCACAGTCCCAACAGTCGCTCCTCTGTTATTGGGGTTCAGTAACGTCAGCTGCTCCCCTGCTGTGTGTGTGGCAATCCCTCCTATCTCCTCCACCTCCTCCTCCCCCTGTCCCTGGGCTCCAACACCGCTAGTTGTTGCCTGGTAGTGCTGTACGCACAGTCCCAACAGTCGCTCCTCTGTTATTGGGGTTCAGTAACGTCAGCTGTTCCCCAGCTGTGTGTGTGGCAATCCCTCCTATCTCCTCCACCTCCTCCTCCTCCTGTCCCTGGGCTCCAACACCGCTAGTTGTTGCCTGGTAGTGCTGTACGCACAGTCCCAACAGTCGCTCCTCTGTTATTGGGGTTCAGTAACGTCAGCTGCTCCCCAGCTGTGTGTGTGGCAATCCCTCCTATCTCCTCCACCTCCTCCTCCTCCTGTCCCTGGGCTCCAACACCGCTAGTTGTTGCCTGGTAGTGCTGTACGCACAGTCCCAACAGTCGCTCCTCTGTTATTGGGGTTCAGTAACGTCAGCTGTTCCCCAGCTGTGTGTGTGGCAATCCCTCCTATCTCCTCCACCTCCTCCTCCTCCTGTCCCTGGGCTCCAACACCGCTAGTTGTTGCCTGGTAGTGCTGTACGCACAGTCCCAACAGTCGCTCCTCTGTTATTGGGGTTCAGTAACGTCAGCTGTTCCCCAGCTGTGTGTGTGGCAATCCCTCCTATCTCCTCCACCTCCTCCTCTTCCTGTCCCTGGGCTCCAACACCGCTAGTTGTTGCCTGGTAGTGCTGTACGCACAGTCCCAACAGTCGCTCCTCTGTTATTGGGGTTCAGTAACGTCAGCTGTTCCCCAGCTGTGTGTGTGGCAATCCCTCCTATCTCCTCCACCTCCTCCTCCTCCTGTCCCTGGGCTCCAACACCGCTAGTTGTTGCCTGGTAGTGCTGTACGCACAGTCCCAACAGTCGCTCCTCTGTTATTGGGGTTCAGTAACGTCAGCTGTTCCCCAGCTGTGTGTGTGGCAATCCCTCCTATCTCCTCCACCTCCTCCTCCTCCTGTCCCTGGGCTCCAACACCGCTAGTTGTTGCCTGGTAGTGCTGTACGCACAGTCCCAACAGTCGCTCCTCTGTTATTGGGGTTCAGTAACGTCAGCTGTTCCCCAGCTGTGTGTGTGGCAATCCCTCCTATCTCCTCCACCTCCTCCTCTTCCTGTCCCTGGGCTCCAACACCGCTAGTTGTTGCCTGGTAGTGCTGTACGCACAGTCCCAACAGTCGCTCCTCTGTTATTGGGGTTCAGTAACGTCAGCTGTTCCCCAGCTGTGTGTGTGGCAATCCCTCCTATCTCCTCCACCTCCTCCTCCTCCTGTCCATGGGCTCCAACACCGCTAGTTGTTGCCTGGTAGTGCTGTACGCACAGTCCCAACAGTCGCTCCTCTGTTATTGGGGTTCAGTAACGTCAGCTGCTCCCCAGCTGTGTGTGTGGTAATCCCTCCTATCTCCTCCACCTCCTCCTCCTCCTGTCCCTGGGCTCCAACACCGCTAGTTGTTGCCTGGTAGTGCTGTACGCACAGTCCCAACAGTCGCTCCTCTGTTATTGGGGTTCAGTAACATCAGCTGCTCCCCTGCTGTGTGTGTGGCAATCCCTCCTATCTCCTCCACCTCCTCCTCCCCCTGTCCCTGGGCTCCAACACCGCTAGTTGTTGCCTGGTAGTGCTGTACGCACAGTCCCAACAGTCGCTCCTCTGTTATTGGGGTTCAGTAACGTCAGCTGTTCCCCAGCTGTGTGTGTGGCAATCCCTCCTATCTCCTCCACCTCCTCCTCCTCCTGTCCCTGGGCTCCAACACCGCTAGTTGTTGCCTGGTAGTGCTGTACGCACAGTCCCAACAGTCGCTCCTCTGTTATTGGGGTTCAGTAACGTCAGCTGCTCCCCAGCTGTGTGTGTGGCAATCCCTCCTATCTCCTCCACCTCCTCCTCCTCCTGTCCCTGGGCTCCAACACCGCTAGTTGTTGCCTGGTAGTGCTGTACGCACAGTCCCAACAGTCGCTCCTCTGTTATTGGGGTTCAGTAACGTCAGCTGTTCCCCAGCTGTGTGTGTGGCAATCCCTCCTATCTCCTCCACCTCCTCCTCCTCCTGTCCCTGGGCTCCAACACCGCTAGTTGTTGCCTGGTAGTGCTGTACGCACAGTCCCAACAGTCGCTCCTCTGTTATTGGGGTTCAGTAACGTCAGCTGTTCCCCAGCTGTGTGTGTGGCAATCCCTCCTATCTCCTCCACCTCCTCCTCTTCCTGTCCCTGGGCTCCAACACCGCTAGTTGTTGCCTGGTAGTGCTATACGCACAGTCCCAACAGTCGCTCCTCTGTTATTGGGGTTCAGTAACGTCAGCTGTTCCCCAGCTGTGTGTGTGGCAATCCCTCCTATCTCCTCCACCTCCTCCTCCTCCTGTCCCTGGGCTCCAACACCGCTAGTTGTTGCCTGGTAGTGCTGTACGCACAGTCCCAACAGTCGCTCCTCTGTTATTGGGGTTCAGTAACGTCAGCTGCTCCCCAGCTGTGTGTGTGGTAATCCCTCCTATCTCCTCCACCTCCTCCTCCTCCTGTCCCTGGGCTCCAACACCGCTAGTTGTTGCCTGGTAGTGCTGTACGCACAGTCCCAACAGTCGCTCCTCTGTTATTGGGGTTCAGCAACGTCAGCTGCTCCCCTGCTGTGTGTGTGGCAATCCCTCCTATCTCCTCCACCTCCTCCTCCCCCTGTCCCTGGGCTCCAACACCGCTAGTTGTTGCCTGGTAGTGCTGTACGCACAGTCCCAACAGTCGCTCCTCTGTTATTGGGGTTCAGTAACGTCAGCTGTTCCCCAGCTGTGTGTGTGGCAATCCCTCCTATCTCCTCCACCTCCTCCTCCTCCTGACCCTGGGCTCCAACACCGCTAGTTGTTGACTTGGTAGTGCTGTACGCACAGTCCTAACAGTCGCTCCTCTGTTATTGGGGTTCAGTAACGTCAGCTGTTCCCCAGCTGTGTGTGTGGCAATCCCTCCTATCTCCTCCACCTCCTCCTCCTCCTGTCCCTGGGCTCCAACACCGCTAGTTGTTGCCTGGTAGTGCTGTACGCACAGTCCCAACAGTCGCTCCTCTGTTATTGGGGTTCAGTAACGTCAGCTGCTCCCCAGCTGTGTGTGTGGCAATCCCTCCTATCTCCTCCACCTCCTCCTCCCCCTGTCCCTGGGCTCCAACACCGCTAGTTGTTGCCTGCTAGTAATGTACGCACAGTCCCAACAGTCGCTCCTCTGTTATTGGGGTTCAGTAACGTCAGCTGTTCCCCAGCTGTGTGTGTGGCAATCCCTCCTATCTCCTCCACCTCCTCCTCCTCCTGTCCCTGGGCTGCAACACCGCTAGTTGTTGCCTGGTAGTGCTGTACGCACAGTCCCAACAGTCGCTCCTCTGTTATTGGGGTTCAGTAACATCAGCTGCTCCCCTGCTGTGTGTGTGGCAATCCCTCCTATCTCCTCCACCTCCTCCACCCCCTGTCCCTGGGCTCCAACACCGCTAGTTGTTGCCTGGTAGTGCTGTACGCACAGTCCCAACAGTCGCTCCTCTGTTATTGAGGTTCAGTAACGTCAGCTGTTCCCCAGCTGTGTGTGTGGCAATCCCTCCTATCTCCTCCACCTCCTCCTCCTCCTGTCCCTGGGCTCCAACACCGCTAGTTGTTGCCTGGTAGTGCTGTACGCACAGTCCCAACAGTCGCTCCTCTGTTATTGGGGTTCAGTAACGTCAGCTGCTGCCCAGCTGTGTGTGTGGCAATCCCTCCTATCTCCTCCACCTCCTCCTCCTCCTGTCCCTGGGCTCCAACACCGCTAGTTTTTGCCTGGTAGTGCTGTACGCACAGTCCCAACAGTCGCTCCTCTGTTATTGGGGTTCAGTAACGTCAGCTGCTCCCCTGCTGTGTGTGTGGCAATCCCTCCTATCTCCTCCACCTCCTCCTCCCCCTGTCCCTGGGCTCCAACACCGCTAGTTGTTGCCTGGTAGTGCTGTACGCACAGTCCCAACAGTCGCTCCTCTGTTATTGGGGTTCAGTAACGTCAGCTGTTCCCCAGCTGTTTGTGTGGCAATCCCTCCTATCTCCTCCACCTCCTCCTCCTCCTGTCCCTGGGCTCCAACACCGCTAGTTGTTGCCTGGTAGTGCTGTACGCACAGTCCCAACAGTCGCTCCTCTGTTATTGGGGTTCAGTAACGTCAGCTGTTCCCCAGCTGTGTGTGTGGCAATCCCTCCTATCTCCTCCACCTCCTCCTCCTCCTGTCCCTGGGCTCCAACACCGCTAGTTGTTGCCTGGTAGTGCTGTACGCACAGTCCCAACAGTCACTCCTCTGTTATTGGGGTTCAGTAACGTCAGCTGTTCCCCAGCTGTGTGTGTGGCAATCCCTCCTATCTCCTCCACCTCCTCCTCCTCCTGTCCCTGGGCTCCAACACCGCTAGTTGTTGCCTGGTAGTGCTGTACGCACAGTCCCAACAGTCGCTCCTCTGTTATTGGGGTTCAGTAACGTCAGCTGTTCCCCAGCTGTGTGTGTGGCAATCCCTCCTATCTCCTCCTCCTCCTGTCCCTGGGCTCCAACACCGCTAGTTGTTGCCTGGTAGTGCTGTACGCACAGTCCCAACAGTCGCTCCTCTGTTATTGGGGTTCAGTAACGTCAGCTGTTCCCCAGCTGTGTGTGTGGCAATCCCTCCTATCTCCTCCACCTCCTCCTCCTCCTGTCCCTGGGCTCCAACACCGCTAGTTGTTGCCTGGTAGTGCTGTACGCACAGTCCCAACAGTCGCTCCTCTGTTATTGGGGTTCAGTAACGTCAGCTGCTCCCCAGCTGTGTGTGTGGCAAGCCCTCCTATCTCCTCCACCTCCTCCTCCCCCTGTCCCTGGGCTCCAACACCGCTAGTTGTTGCCTGGTAGTGCTGTATGCACAGTCCCAACAGTCGCTCCTCTGTTATTGGGGTTCAGTAACGTCAGCTGTTCCCCAGCTGTGTGTGTGGCAATCCCTCCTATCTCCTCCACCTCCTCCTCCTCCTGTCCCTGGGCTCCAACACCGCTAGTTGTTGCCTGGTAGTGCTGTACGCACAGTCCCAACAGTCGCTCCTCTGTTATTGGGGTTCAGTAACGTCAGCTGCTCCCCTGCTGTGTGTGTGGCAATCCCTCCTATCTCCTCCACCTCCTCCTCCCCCTGTCCCTGGGCTCCAACACCGCTAGTTGTTGCCTGTTAGTGCTGTACGCACAGTCCAAACAGTCGCTCCTCTGTTATTGTGGTTCAGTAACGTCAGCTGTTCCCCAGCTGTGTGTGTGGCAATCCCTCCTATCTCCTCCACCTCCTCCTCCTCCTGTCCCTGGGCTCCAACACCGCTAGTTGTTGCCTGGTAGTGCTGTACGCACAGTCCCAACAGTCGCTCCTCTGTTATTGGGGTTCAGTAACGTCAGCTGCTCCCCAGCTGTTTGTGTGGCAATCCCTCCTATCTCCTCCACCTCCTCCTCCTCCTGTCCCTGGGCTCCGACACTGCTAGTTGTTGCCTGGTAGTGCTGTACGCACAGTCCCAACAGTCGCTCCTCTGTTATTGGGGTTCAGTAACGTCAGCTGCTCCGCTGCTGTGTGTGTGGCAATCCCTCCTATCTCCTCCACCTCCTCCTCCCCCTGTCCCTGGGCTCCAACACCGCTAGTTGTTGCCTGGTAGTGCAGTACGCACAGTCCCAACAGTCGCTCCTCTGTTATTGGGGTTCAGTAACGTCAGCTGTTCCCCAGCTGTTTGTGTGGCAATCCCTCCTATCTCCTCCACCTCCTCCTCCTCCTGTCCCTGGGCTCCAACACCGCTAGTTGTTGCCTGGTAGTGCTGTACGCACAGTCCCAACAGTCGCTCCTCTGTTATTGGGGTTCAGTAACGTCAGCTGTTCCCCAGCTGTGTGTGTGGCAATCCCTCCTATCTCCTCCACCTCCTCCTCCTCCTGTCCCTGGGCTCCAACACCGCTAGTTGTTGCCTGGTAGTGCTGTACGCACAGTCCCAACAGTCGCTCCTCTGTTATTGGGGTTCAGTAACGTCAGCTGTTCCCCAGCTGTGTGTGTGGCAATCCCTCCTATCTCCTCCACCTCCTCCTCCTCCTGTCCCTGGGCTCCAACACCGCTAGTTGTTGCCTGGTAGTGCTGTACGCACCGTCCCAACAGTCGCTCCTCTGTTATTGGGGTTCAGTAACGTCAGCTGTTCCCCAGCTGTGTGTGTGGCAATCCCTCCTATCTCCTCCACCTCCTCCTCCTCCTGTCCCTGGGCTCCAACACCGCTAGTTGTTGCCTGGTAGTGCTGTACGCACCGTCCCAACAGTCGCTCCTCTGTTATTGGGGTTCAGTAACGTCAGCTGTTCCCCAGCTGTGTGTGTGGCAATCCCTCCTATCTCCTCCACCTCCTCCTCCTCCTGTCCCTGGGCTCCAACACCGCTAGTTGTTGCCTGGTAGTGCTGTACGCACAGTCCCAACAGTCGCTCCTCTGTTATTGGGGTTCAGTAACGTCAGCTGCTCCCCAGCTGTGTGTGTGGCAATCCCTCCTATCTCCTCCACCTCCTCCTCCCTCTTTCCCTGGGCTCCAACACCGCTAGTTGTTGCCTGGTAGTGCTGTACGCACAGTCCCAACAGTCGCTTCTCTGTTATTGGGGTTCAGTAACGTCAGCTGCTCCCCTGCTGTGTGTGTGGCAATCCCTCCTATCTCCACCACCTCCTCCTCCCCCTGTCCCTGGGCTCCAACACCGCTAGTTGTTGCCTGGTAGTGCTGTACGCACAGTCCCAACAGTCGCTCCTCTGTTATTGTGGTTCAGTAACGTCAGCTGTTCCCCAGCTGTGTGTGTGGCAATCCCTCCTATCTCCTCCACCTCCTCCTCCTCCTGTCCCTGGGCTCCAACACCGCTAGTTGTTGCCTGGTAGTGCTGTACGCACAGTCCCAACAGTCGCTCCTCTGTTATTGGGGTTCAGTAACGTCAGCTGCTCCCCAGCTGTGTGTGTGGCAATCCCTCCTATCTCCTCCACCTCCTCCTCCTCCTGTCCCTGGGCTCCAACACTGCTAGTTGTTGCCTGGTAGTGCTGTACGCACAGTCCCAACAGTCGCTCCTCTGTTATTGGGGTTCAGTAACGTCAGCTGTTCCCCAGCTGTGTGTGTGGCAATCCCTCCTATCTCCTCCACCTCCTCCTCCTCCTGTCCCTGGGCTCCAACACCGCTAGTTGTTGCCTGGTAGTGCTGTACGCACAGTCCCAACAGTCGCTCCTCTGTTATTGGGGTTCAGTAACGTCAGCTGCTCCCCTGCTGTGTGTGTGGCAATCCCTCCTATCTCCTCCACCTCCTCCTCCCCCTGTCCCTGGGCTCCAACACCGCTAGTAGTTGCCTGGTAGTGCTGTACGCACAGTCCCAACAGTCGCTCCTCTGTTATTGGGGTTCAGTAACGTCAGCTGTTCCCCAGCTGTGTGTGTGGCAATCCCTCCTATCTCCTCCACCTCCTCCTCCTCCTGTCCCTGGGCTCCAACACCGCTAGTTGTTGCCTGGTAGTGCTGTACGCACAGTCCCAACAGTCGCTCCTCTGTTATTGGGGTTCAGTAACGTCAGCTGTTCCCCAGCTGTGTGTGTGGCAATCCCTCCTATCTCCTCCACCTCCTCCTCCTCCTGTCCCTGGGCTCCAACACCGCTAGTTGCTGTCCAGAAGTGCTGTACGCACAGAGCCAAACACCTCGCCAATGTGTTAGTGGGGTTCAGCACCGCCAGCTGTTCCCCTGCTGTGTATACGGCAACGTGTACTGCGACCGCCATGCAGGCACAACAAGTTAATTTTAAGGGAACCTGTCCCCCCCCCAGGCGTTTATTACTGAAGGAGCCACCTTGTGCAGCAGTAATGATGCAAAGGGAAAAAGTGCCTCTTTTCGTGGTGCTCCTTGCACATGCTGAACCTAACACTTATGAAATGTGTCCCCTCCTACCGTTATACCGTCCGGTAGGTGGCACTTTCCTTTGTCATGTGACGCAGCACAGCCGTCATTCTTACCCCCTTGGCGCCGTGCCGCCTCCTCAGCGTTGTTTGAATCTGTCCCGGAGCCTGCGCTGTTAGGTTAGCCCTTGGCCATGCACACATTTTGCGCTGCCCGTCTTCTGACATCATTTGGTGTCAGGCTGGCTGCGCCTGTGCGGCCGCGCTGGCCGAGAGCCTGCCTCGCATTGTCTTCTGATTTAATCCCACTGGGGGCCTGAGATCCATGGACATGCGCAGTGCATATCTGAACCTCCGCCTCTCACTCATCTCCCTACGGCTTCTTCAGACTGTGCGGTGTCAGCTGATCCCTAATAGCATGCCACGGCCGTGACACCGCACAGTCTGAAGAAGCCGTAGGGAGGGGAGTGAGAGGCGAGGATATGCACTGCGCATGGCCACGGATCCCAGGCCCGCGGTGGGATTACATTAGATGACACAGCGAGGCGGGCTCTCGGCCAGCGCGGCCGCACAGGCGCAGCCATCCTGACACCAAATGATGTCAGAAGACGGGCAGCGCAAAATGTGTGCATGGCCAAGGGCTAACCTAACAGCGCAGGCTCCGGGACAGATTCAAACAACGCTGAGGAGGCGGCGCACGGCGCCAAGGGGGTAAGAATGACGGCTGTGCTGCGTCACATGACAAACGAAAGTTCCACCTACCGGACGGTTTAACGGTGTGAGGGGACACATTTCATAAGTGTTAGGTTCAGCATGTGCAAGGACCATAAATAAAAGAGCTAAGTTTACCTTTTCCAGCATTAGTGCTGTACACGATGGCTCTTTCAGCTACAAACGCCTGGGGGGGGGTTAAAGGTTCCCTTTCAACTTGCTCCAGTGCAGGCTTCGGCCTACACTCTGCTCCCTCTCCTCCTCCTGCTAACCCTGGGCTCTAACACCGCCAGTTGGGGCCCAGATGTGCTAGCTGCACAGAGAAAAACACCAGCCAATGTGTCAGTGGGGTCCAGCACCGCCAGCTGTTCCCCTGCTGTGTAGCCGGCAACGTGTCCTGCGACCGCCACGCAGACACAACAGACCCAAAGCTGCCGCCAGTGCAGGCTTCGGCCTACACTCCCCTCCCCCTGCTCCTCCTCCTGCTCCTCCTCCTGCTGACCCTGCGCTCTAACACCGCCAGTTGGGGCCCAGATGTGCTAGCTGCACAGAGAAAAACACCAGCCAATGTGTCAGTGGGGTCCAGCACCACCAGCTGTTCCCCTGCTGTGTAGCCGGCAACGTGTCCTGCGACCGCCACGCAGACACAAGAACTGAAATTGAAGGGAACCTGTCCCCCCTCCCCCAGGTGTTTCTATGTTTTACAGCCACCTTGTACAGCAGTAATGCTGCATGTGTGCAAGGTGGCTCGGAAACTTATTCTCCTTGCCCATGGGGAACTGAACACATCTAAAATGTGTCCTCTGTGACCATTTAACTTTCCCGGAGGTGTGACTTTCCTTTGTAATGACACGCTGCAACCCCCTTGGTAGCGCTGCCCGTCTTCTGGCATCATTGTTTGGCTGGCTGCGCCTCTGCGGCCGCCCTGACCCACACAACGCCCCTCGGTGTCTTATTTATTTGGACTGCGAGGGTGTGATTGATGGGCATGAGCAGTGCCTATGTTCGCCTGTCCCTCATCTCCTTCCGCCTTCTTCAGACTGTGCAGCTTCATGGCCGTGGCATGCGATAAGGGATCAGCTGACGCCGCACAGTCTGAAGCGGGTGTAAGGACCCGAGTGTGAGAGGTGAACATATGTACTGCGCCAGGCCATGAATCCCAGCCCTGCAGTGTTTTAACTATGTAAAGACACTGCGGGGCTTGGATTCATGGTCATTGCAAAGCGCAACGGCCAACATTAAATGATGTCAGAAGATGGGCAGCGCTAACAGCGCAAGGCCAAAGGATAACACGACAGCGCAGACTCCTGTACAGCAAATAACAACGCTCAGGAGGCTGCGCTCAGCACCAAGGTGGGATTCTTGACATCTGTGCTGCGTCTCATTACGAAGGGAACTCTCGCCTCCAACACAGTTTGACTGTATAAAGGGCTAAATGTTATACGTGTTTCATTCAGCGTGTGCAAGGAGAAAAATTAAAAGAGCAACCTTTGACTTGTGCAGCACTACTGCTGCATAAGCTGTGGCTCTTCTAGTTTGTAACCCCTGAGGGGGGGTTAAAGGTTACTTTTAAAATCGGTTCAATTAGGCTTCGGCCTACACTCTGCTCCACCTGCAGAGCCCGGGCTCCAACACCGCTAGTTGCTGTCCAGAAGTGCTGGCTGCACATAGCCAAACACCTCGCCAATGTGTCAGTGGGGTCCAGCACCGCCAGCTGTTCCCCTGCTGTGTAGCCGGCAACGTGTCCTGCGACCGCCACGCAGACACAACAGACCCAAAGCTGCCGCCAGTGCAGGCTTCGGCCTACACTCCCCTCCCCCTGCTCCTCCTCCTGCTCCTCCTCCTGCTGACCCTGGGCTCTAACACCGCCAGTTGGGGCCCAGATGTGCTAGCTGCACAGAGAAAAACACCAGCCAATGTGTCAGTGGGGTCCAGCACCGCCAGCTGTTCCCCTGCTGTGTAGCCGGCAACGTGTCCTGCGACCGCCACACAGACACAAGAACTGAAATTGAAGGGAACCTGTCCCCCCTCCCCCAGGTGTTTCTATGTTTTACAGCCACCTTGTACAGCAGTAATGCTGCATGTGTGCAAGGTGGCTCGGAAACTTATTCTCCTCGCCCATGGGGAACTGAACACGTCTAAAATGTGTCCTCTGTGACCATTTAACCGTCCCGGAGGTGTGACTTTCCTTTGTAATGACACGCTGCAACCCCCTTGGTAGCGCTGCCCGTCTTCTGGCATCATTGTTTGGCTGGCTGCGCCTCTGCGGCCGCCCTGACCCACACAACACCCCTCGGTGTCTTATTTATTTGGACTGCGAGGGTGTGATTGATGGGCATGAGCAGTGCCTATGTTCGCCTGTCCCTCATCTCCTTCCGCCTTCTTCAGACTGTGCGGCTTCATGGCCGTGGCATGCGATAAGGGATCAGCTGATGCCGCACAGTCTGAAGCGGGTGTAAGGACCCGAGTGTGAGAGGCGAACATATGTACTGCGCCAGGCCATGAATCCCAGCCCCGCAGTGTTTTAACTATGTAAAGACACTGCGGGGCTGGGATTCATGGTCATCGCAAAGCGCAACGGCCGACATTAAATGATGTCAGAAGATGGGCAGCGCTAACAGCGCAAGGCCAAGGGATAACACGACAGCGCAGACTCCTGTACAGCAAATAACAACGCTCAGGAGGCTGCGCTCAGCACCAAGGTGGGATTCTTGACATCTGTGCTGCGTCTCATTACGAAGGGAACTCTCGCCTCCAACACAGTTTGACTGTATAAAGGGCTAAATGTTATACGTGTTTCATTCAGCGTGTGCAAGGAGAAAAATGAAAAGAGCAACCTTTGACTTGTGCAGCACTATTGCTGCATAAGCTGTGGCTCTTCTAGTTTGTAACCCCTGAGGGGGGGTTAAAGGTTACTTTTAAAATCGGTTCAATTAGGCTTCGGCCTACACTCTGCTCCACCTGCAGAGCCCGGGCTCCAACACCGCTAGTTGCTGTCCGGAAGTGCTGGCTGCACAGAGCCAAACACCTCGCCAATGTGTCAGTGGGGTCCAGCACCGCCAGCTGTTCCCCTGCTGTGTAGCCGGCAACGTGTCCTGCGACCGCCACGCAGACACAACAGACCCAAAGCTGCCGCCAGTGCAGGCTTCGGCCTACACTCCCCTCCCCCTGCTCCTCCTCCTGCTCCTCCTCCTGCTGACCCTGGGCTCTAACACCGCCAGTTGGGGCTCTAGGAAGACAAGCTTGAATAGGTCCCCATCCTGGTTCCAGTACCGTCAGCTGGTTCCGGGCAGAGCCTTTGGCTTAGGTGCCTCCCTCTGGGTATCAGAGTTCCACCAATGTCAGGTGGTCCTTGGTAGTGCTTTCAGGCACGGGTACCTCCTGCTTAGTAACCAGGTTCCAGTAACGTCAGCTGGTCCTCGGTAGTTCCATTGTCTCTTGGACCTTCGGCTACCCATCCGGGTTCCAGTACCGTCAGCTGGTTCTCGGCAGTGTCTTTTGCTCTTGTACCTTCTGCTCCCCATCCTGGTTCCAGTACCGTCAGCTGGTTCCGGGCAGAGCCTTTGGCTTAGGTGCCTCCCTCTGGGTATCCGAGTTCCACCAATGTCAGGTGGTCCTTGGTAGTGCTTTCAGGCACGGGTACCTCCTGCTTAGTAACCGGGTTCCAGTAACGTCAGCTGGTCCTCGGTAGTTCCATTGGCTCTTGGACCTTCGGCTACCCATGCGGGTTCCAGTACCGTCAGCTGGTTCTCGGCAGTGTCTTTTGCTCTTGTACCTTCTGCTCCCCATCCTGGTTCCAGTACCGTCAGCTGGTTCCAGGCAGAGCCTTTGGCTTAGGTGCCTCCCTCTGGGTATCCGAGTTCCACCAACGTCAGGTGGTCCTTGGTAGTGCTTTCAGGCACGGGTACCTCCTGCTTAGTAACCGGGTTCCAGTAACGTCAGCTGGTCTTCGGTAGTTCCATTGGCTCTTGGACCTTCAGCTACCCATCCGAGTTCCAGTTCCATCAGCTGTTTCTCGGCATTTTCTCAGCCTTCTTGTACCTTCTGCTACATTTCCAAGTTCAAGACCCTAAAGACGATGACCAGGAAGACCACCCCTAAGATGACGACGACACCAGAGACGACAACCACTGAGATGACGATGACCCTGGAGACGACTACGACATGGGAGACCGAGAAGCAGAAGAACAAGAGGCTGCAGAACAAAGAGCAGAAGAACATTAAGCATAACACTAAATATCAGAGCAAAAGATATTATCTAAATTATAAGCAGAAGAAGACTAAGCAGTGTATGGGGGTGAGTCCGTTCCTCCTCGTGGTGCCCCGGGATAAAGCCTGATGCTGCAGGCCAAACTGAACGCGGACAAATGTAACTCTTTTGTGACAGGCAGAACGGAAGGTGTAATCTTCAAACTTTTATAGATAACAACTACGGGAATGCCTGTCACAAATAAGAATATGATGAAGAAGTTGAATATGAAAAAGATAATAGTTAAATAAAAAGAATATGAACAATGTAAAAAAAAAAAATTATAGGTAGAAGAAGAAGAAGATGAATAAGGTGAAGATAGTTGATGTCAAAGAAGCTGATGATGAGGATAATGAAGAAGAAAGTGTGGGAGAAGTAAAAAAGAAGGTGAAGGACGTGGAAGTAGTGAAACATCAATATCTGACAAAATAAAAAAAAAAAATAGTCAAAATCTTTCTAACGCCGAACGTCATAAAAAAAAACAAAAAAACCTGCTATTCTATTTGTTTGGGCTAAACCTCTGTGCCTTTAATGTCTCCGCCACCTCCCCCAATACATCCTACATTATTCTTAGTTGTTTTCCTTCATGTAGAATGAACCTACAAGGAAAGAAAGGGTTTATTTTAATTCCGATATTTTCGTCCCATTGACTTGCATTGGGATCGGGTATCGGTATCGGATTAGATCCGATACTTTTACGGTATCGGCCGATACTTTCCGATACCGATACTTTCCGATATCGGAAGGTATCGCTCAACACTAGTTGTCAGCACTTCAGTCTTGGCAGGAACAAGCAGCATGCAGCATAGAGCGATAAGTGCAGCGCACCCAGTAGCTGACAGATATTGAGGTGCCGTGTGCTTGGTGACCGTGAGTATAGCGCACGTGCCGCAAAGGGAGAACCGAGTGCTGGATAGACTTTTGTAAGTCACCTTACCAGCATATACTTTTTCTTTACATGGGAGACCCTGATTGTGCTGTGGCCTTGTTTGCTCCGGCCGCTTATGTTCATGGACTAGGGGCTTAGCGGAAGGTACCGGAGACCGACCGCTGCTGCCAGAAGATGGACGACCCTTACCAGCTGAACCTTCTTCTGAACCTTCTTGTACCAGCACCACACCAGCCATTGTTGGTGCTATTGACTTCTTAGCAGAATTTACAGTCTGAGGAATTACTGCTACGTTAAGAGTACAAAGGAACTGCCTTTAGTGAATCCACTGTTTTTCAACCCTGCATATCCTTTTGCCATTGAACCATTCATTCTGCCATTTAACTGTTTATTTCCCTGTTCAAACTGTTTGCCTCCCTGCGTGGCGTATCCCCTGTTCAAATAAAATTGTTAACCCTTGCTCTGCCTCTGATCCATTACTGCATCCCACAACCTGCTCACACTTGGCTTAGTCGGCAGGATGCAGTACAACAGCGCGGAGGGGGCACACCAAGCGGTTAGGGGTGCTGCAAGGGCCAATATACACTGGGGACAATACTGAGCAACCTCCCAGGAGCTTGATGCATCACAGCAACTGGTGGGGACACTGGACAAACCCAGCAGTATCAGAGGCAGAGTGTCAAGGTGCAGAAAGAAACTGCTTGCAGGATTTCAGGAATCCCCATACAAGAGGGCATTACCCCCAGAGACCATAGCTGCAAAACCCAGATTCCACCCTTTGTGACTGCAAATATTTAGAGACTGAGTAATTGCAATTGTGGAAAGTTGACCCTTATCAGAACTTATCTAGTTAATGAGAATGTTTTCTGATCTCAGCTAACCGTAAATTTGTGTTCAAAATAAATGCAGTCCTGGTGTAATTGTCACCTCTCCAGTTGCATCTTGCACAATGAAAATAAATGAGGGGGTGGTACATGATACAGGCATTCTTTCTCTGACCACCTTTGTTCCATTTCTACCGATAGCAGTTTTCATTTTTGTGCTTTTGGTATTTGCTCGCCCAAGAGCCACACATTTTTTCAATTCCAAGTAAATGGAGAAAAAAATCATCAATTTTTAATGATGTTTAATATGTGTTAAAGATGACCTGGCTGTGATTCTCTAGTTCAGTACGATTTTGGCAATACCAAATCTGTGAATTTTTATAACAGTGGTCAAAAAAAATCTGAATTATTAAAAAAAGCCCCTTGGTTTGTTTTTGCTTGGCAGGCTGTAGTTTTTACTGACACTATTTAGGGGTCTGAACAACATTTCTATCACTTTTTACTGCTTTTTTTGGCTGTGAGCTGCAAAATAAAACATGTAATTCTGTTTTTTGCTGCTTTACAGCCTTTTCATACAGGCTGTATATTTTGATGTATCCATAGTAAGAACTTATAGCTGCAATATCACATATGTTTTTTAAGAGAGAATGGCAGGGTGACTCATATTTCTTTTTCATTATTTTTTACTTTAAAAACATTATTTTATTTTTCTAGTCCATAGCTTGTTTTATATACTACAATATGTAAGTAAAATAATGGTCTCCTATGGATACCAACATAGCACCCGTGGGGGCCTTCAGCAGTCACCTAGTGACTGACTGTAAGTTTTTGGAAGGGGTGTGATGCTCAAAATAGTTCCATGCTGCACACCTTAAATGCCACTATCGGTGCTTAACCCCTTCACCCCTGAGCTGTTTTCACCTTCATGACCAGCCAGATTTTACAATTCTGACCAGTGTCACTTTATGAGGTAATAACTATGCAATGCTTCAATGTATCCGACTGATTTAGAGAATATTTTTCATGACATATTGTACTTCATGATAGTGTTCAAATTTCTTCGATGTGACTTGCGTTTATTTGTGAAAAAAAAAAATTGAAATTTGGTGAACATTTAGCAATTTTTTAATTTTATTTTTTATGTCCTTAAACCACAGAGTTATATCACACAAAACAGTCAACAAATAACATTTTCCACTTGTCTACTTTACACCAGCACAATTTTTGAAACATCATTTTTTGTTAGGAAGTTAGAAGAGTTAAAATGAACAAAACCATTATTTTTAGATACCACCACATTATATTTGAAGTGGCTTTGAGGGGCAGAAAATGCCCAAATGTGACATCATTCTAAAAACTGCATCCCTCAAGGTGCTCAAAATCACATTCAAGAAGTTTATTAACAATTCAGGTGCTTCACAGGAATTTTTGGAATGTGAAAGGAAAAAAAATAAACATTTTACTTTTTTTTTATTTTTTTTTTTTACTTTAGACCCAAATGTTTTATTCTCACAAGGGTAACTGGAAATAAGTGTCCCCCAAAATTTGTTGTGACATTTTTCCTAAGCATGTCGATATCCCATATATCAGTGGGAAAACCAATTTGTTTGTTTGTGCACATGGCAAGGCTTAAAAGAGGAAGAGTGCCATTTGATTTTTTGAATAACAAATATTCTGGAATAATTAACTGATGTCATATCGTGTTTGAAGAGCCCCTGATGTGCCTAAACAGTGGAAACCCCCACAAGTGACACCACTTTGGAAACTAGACCACTCATGGAACTAATCTTGTTGTGTGGGGAGCACCTTGAAAATTCCAGGTCCTCCACAGAAGTTTCCAAGTTTGAGCCATGAAAATAAAAAAATTAAATTTTTTCCACAAAAATAATTTTTAGCCCCAAATTTTACATTTTCACAAGGGTAACAGGTGAAATTGTGCCATGGTGTGCAATTTCTCCTGAGTATGCCTAAACCCTTTATGTGGAGAAAAACTACAGCAGGGCTTGGAAGGGAAGGAGCATCATTTGGCTTTTTGAATGAAAAATTTGTTGTAATAATTAGGCCATGTTGCCTTTGGAGAGCCCCTGATGTACCTAAACAATGGAAACACCCCACAAGTGACACAATTTTGGAAATTAGACCCCTCAGAGAACTTATCTAGATGTTTGCTGAGCCTCTATAATCTCCAAGTGCTTCTCAGAAGTTAATAACATTGAGCCATGAAAATAAAAAAAACACATTTTTCCCTAAAAAATGTTTTTAGCCACAAAATTTGCATTTTTTCAAAAATACCAGTAGAAACTGCACCATACAATTTGTTGTGCAGTTTCTACTGAGTACATCAATACCCATTATGTGGAGAATAACTACTATTTGGGTACACAGTAGGGCTTGGAAGGGAAGGACTGTCAGTTGACTTTTTGAATGCAAAATTTGCTGGAATAATTAGTGGATATCATGTCCCATTGGCAATGCCAGTGGTGTTCCTAAATAGTGGAAACACTTCACAAGTGACACTTGGAAACTAGACTCCCTCAGGGAACTTATCTAGATGTGTGGTGAGCATCTTGAACCCCCAGGTGCTTTACAGAAGTTTATTATGTAGAGCCGTGAAAATAAAAAAATCAAAATTTTCCCAGAAAAATATTATTTTAGCCATTTTTTTTCATTTTTACAAGGATACCAGGAGAAAATGGACCCAAAGATGTGTTGTGCAATTTTTCCTGAGTACGTCAATATCCCATATGTGATTGAAAACTACTTTTGAGGCACAGTGCAAAGCTCAAAAGTGTCATATTGGAGTTCAGATTTTTCTGCTTTACGTATTGTAGATACTTTGTGACATTTGCGCAGTAAAGGCTTTCTTCTGGCAACTTGACCATGTAGCCCATTGTTTCCAAGTGACTCCTTATGGTGCATCTTAAAACAACCACACTGCTAGTTTTCAGAGAGTCATGTTTTTCAGCTGATGCTATTTGTGGGGGGTTTTTTGCATCCCAAACAATTTTCCTGGCAGTTGTGGATGCAACTTTTATTGGTGTACCTGACCATGGTATTGTTTTTGCAGAGTCAGAGTCCCTGATTTTCCATTTGTTAATCACAGTTTGAACACTGCTGACTGTAATTATCAATTCCTTGGATATCTTTTTGTATCCCTTTCCTGTTTTAGACAGCTCAACTACCTTTTCCCACAGATCCGCTGTCAATTCTTTCACTTTCCCCATGACTCATAATCCAGAAACGTCAGTGGCTGGAGGAAAGATGCAAGAGTCTGTCTGGATCCCAGAAACTCACTCAGCTTTTATGCACACACGCTGATTACAAGCAAACAGGTCACAGGTGAGGAGGTTACCTTTAGTAGCCATTCAAACCCATTTGTGTCAACTTCTGTGCATGTTATCAGGCCAAAATCACCAGGGTATGTGAACTTTTGATCAGGGTCATTTGGATGTTTTGGGTTGTTATTATGATTTAAAAAGAGAAAACACAATAGATTGACAATAAATGGCTTCACCCAACCACTAACCATGAGTGGAGGAAAAGTCATGGTGTCATCATTAATATTCTCTGAAAAAAGGCAAAGAAAGAAAAAATTCTGCCGGGGTATGTAAACTTTGAAGCACAACTGTACTTCACCAATAATATAATGAAACTTATGACATGAATGTGAGGAACAATAGATAAGCTAAGTAGCAAGAAAAAAAAGCACTTCTTTGGTGTGAGTTCTTCATATAATTCACCCTGTATGTGTAAGTAAACCTGAGGAGCACATCATTGGTGAAAGAGTTTACTTTGACGGCAGCTTGTATAACTTCTATACCTTATCAATTCAAATTCTGCTTTTCCCGAAGTTCTGAAGAACATCTGATGAGAAAAAAGTGCATGTCCCTTATTTGAAGCAAATCTTGATGGAATCCACTCCAAACAAGGCAATGTCCAATCAAAAGACTGCAAAAATGCTCCTCCAAAACTCTTCAGGGAAAAAAAACTTCAAAAACTCCCCAAATAAGGAATGCTTCTTGAAGGGGTTTCCATTTGAAAAACTTGTTGTTGAACACAACATTATGTACTTGGATTGATTGACAGACTGATATCCCTGAAGATTAATTGGCATAAGGTTATTCTGTGATGTTAAAGAGTGTGTTAACACAGTTCTTTTTTTTGCCAGTCAACAATGAGTGGAAACTTTCTTTCTTTGGGCTCTGCACATATGGAATATTTTTGCAGAGTTTTTGGAGCAGAAACTCAAAGGTTTCAGGAGGTTTGTGATTTGGAATAAGATTTGGAGAGATCTCCTTTATTTTCCAAAGGCTCCTCGAAGAACACCAAATGTACAATAGCCACCGGGAGTTTTTTGAAGAATTTTTCATTTTCTAAAGGACTTCCAGAAGCGGTTGTGAAGAGCATTTTTTGCAACTGTTTGATTGGACAGTACCTAGTTTGGAGTGTTTTTCCTAAGAGATGCTTTAAAGAATTGACATCCACTTTCTTTTCTTCTACCCATTGTCTTTGAAAGCTGGAAGTGTATAAAAGATGCGTAAATACATTTATGGCACAGTCTATGTGTTTTGTTGCCTGGAGGTTTATTAGGCAACCATGGATTTATATGGCTATACAATGACATACATTGTAACTAGTGATAAGCGAATATACTTGAGTATTTTTTAGTGCTCGGAAATTTAGTTTTTATTGCCGCAGCTGAATGATTTACATCTGTTAGCCAGCATAAGTACATGTGGGGGTTGCCTGGTTGCTAGGAATTCCCCACATGTACTTATGCTGACTAACAGATGTAAATCATTCAGCTGCGGCAATAAAAACTAAATTTCCAAGAACTAAAAAAATACTCAGAGGACACCCGAGCATGCTCGGGAAATCTCGAGTAACGAGTATATTCGCTCATCACTAATTGTAACCTTTCAACAGTGGTATTCATTTCTATTGGAATGTTTTCAGGTAAATATGGATGAAATGCTGCAAAGTAAGAATGCTTTGGAAAACATAAGTATTTATAGTTTATTTTTTATCAATTGTCAAAATACAAAATGAGTGAACAAAAGATAAATCTAAATAGCATCAATTTTTGGTGTGACTACCCTATGCCTTTAGAAGAGCATCCATTCTTCTAAGTACATTTGCACAAAGTCAGGGATTTTGTAGGGGTTTGAGTAACCAATTATATCAACAGGTGATAATGATCATCATTTTAATATGCAGGTTGAAACACACAATGATTGAAACAGAAAAAGGAGTTTTACAACTGGGTGAGGAACAGCCAAACTTAGCTATAAAGGTATGGTTGTGAAAGACAGTTTCAAATCACAGGCCATACACCACTGCAAAACTCAGCTCAGTAACAAGACACTGAAAAGTTATACAGCATCAGAAAGGTTTCTCCCAGGCAAAGATTTCAAAGCAAAATATTATGAAAAATAGGAAATATAGACCCATTGTAATATAAATCACAATGATAATAACTCTTGGAGGTACCTAAAGTATACCATATCACAGCTATTACCACCAAGTAGAAAAGCAAGCAGTATATAGCACGTTATGTCACATTTTAATTAAATTTTTATTAAATCAATTAAACAAACACAACAGTAAAAGATATCCAAAAAAAGAATTGGGCAGTGTGGTCCCAATACAAAGATGACATCAATCCCACAAATATTACCCCCACTTGCCACCACCACAGGGCAAGTGGGAAGAGCTGGGCAAAGCACCAGAATTAGTGCATCTAAAAGATGTGCCTTTTCTAGTGAGGCTGTGGGCTGCTATTTTTATGCTGGGATGGACAATATCCATGGTCCCTTACCAGCCTGAGTGTACCAGCTCCCCAACTATCTGCTTTAGCTTGACTGGTGGTCAAAAATGGGGGGGTACCCCATTCTGTTTTTTTAAATGTTTTAAATAATTTTAAAAAACAGTGTGGGAACACTTCTATGCTTGATATCCAGCAATGATAAAGCTGACAGTTGAGGGTTGCATCCCGCAGCTGTGAGTTTTGCCTGGCAGGTTATCAAAAATACAGGGGAACCCACATCAATTTATTTATATATTTATTTATTTATTTAATGCAAGGGCCGGCTGATGAATACTCGCATCAGCCAGCGCCTGCTCTGGCTTTTATCAGAGACAGCAGGCATAGGCTGATGGGAGTAGTAGTCCCATCAGCTAATGTCTGTGACCGAAGGTAAACATTTTACCATCTGACAACAAGGGAGCTGCAGTGTTTGCTGCGCTGTCATGACATCATGGCAAACACTGGATGTTCGGGACCCTTATTCATGTGAATGGGGTCTGGGTTCACTTATTGTTCTGGTACCCAAACCAAACTTTTTTTTAACTGTTCAGCTGAATCCGCTCGACAGGAAAATCCAGGGGTTCGCCCATCACTAATTAGGGTGTGAACAGAGAATCATCAAAGATTTTGTTGCAAATAATCAACAGGGTCTCAAAAACTTGTTGAGAAAAAAAAATGGACTTTAACTGCCAAAGATATGCGAAGAATAAAATGAGAAGGAACCAAGAGTCATTATGATCCAGTAATGTTATATTTCAGAACTTTTTTTTAAATGATTTTATGATGTCGTATATTTTTTGGTGTCAATAAAATTGTGTTTTTTCACTTTACTATACTTTACTTTTAATGTGCGCATTGTATATGCATTGACCTTTCCTCTCCCCCTTGCTACTGTATATTCCAGAACTGCAACCTCCATGGAGTGCTCATCATAAATTTAACGTGTTTAAACTGTTCAGTGCTCAGAGACATGGCTGAGGTAGGGAGGGCTAAAACCCAGCCACCACTGAACAAGACATACGAGTGGAATCCTCAAGACTGGGCAAGAAATATCTGAATTAAGATATTTCAAAGGTTTTATGGACTGATGAGATGACGGTGATTCATGATGGAGCAGCTGGATGGGTCATTGTTGAATCAGTAATGAACACAGACCTCCACTTCTACTTAGACGCCGGCAAGGTGGAGGTGACGTACTGTTATGGGCTGCTATTATTAAAGATGAACTACTTAGACCATGTATTCTTGAATATGGACTCAAAATCAACTCCTAAATCTACTACCAGTTTTTAAAAGACACTTACTTCAGGCACTGGTACAGGAAAAAGTTTCTATCTTTAAAGAAAACCGTGTTTTTTGCCGGACAAGGCTCCATTTCTGCATTGAATTCTACAATGCTCGGTGCCAGAAAAGGCAATAAAGATAAAGATTAATGACATGGCCCCTTCCTTGCCTAACCTAAACCCCCACTGAGAACTTGTGGGCCCTTCTTAAATGGGAGATTTATGTTGAAGGAAAAAAGTACACTTCTCTGAACAGCTTCTGGGAGGCTAGTTGGTGATGCCCAATAAGTTGATCATCAAAAGATTAAAAAACTGGCACACTCTATGGATAAATTTCTTATGACTGCTATTGATAAGAAGGGCGGCTGTATTGGTCACTGATACTTTTTTGAATTTCACAAATATATTTTTGTACATTTTGAGATTGGTTCTTTTCTCACTTTCACAGATGAAAATAAACAATTGAGATGGGAACATTTCCATTTTACATTTATTTGCAAAATAATTGTGCACAATAATAGTTGTCCAAAAAGAATGCACACATAGATCTTCTAACAAAGACAAAATCTCACATTTACTTTTTTAAATATTCAGGCTTCAGGATTATTAAACTTTGGATTGACCGACAGCACTGGAGTTGTTTAATAAGAACATTAATCATTAAACATTCAAATTGCCTAATAATTCTGCACACAGCAATTATTCTGTAAATTATTATTCTGCACATTTTTCTGTAGTCAGCTGATGGTTTTTAACATTAATTTTTTAAAGGCATATTAAATTACTAGATATAATGACCGTCTCAACTGAAGAGTAATAAGTAAGAGGGTGGATTGTGAATGGCTAAAATTTGAAAAATGTATTTTAGTAATAGGTGGAGTGTTTTGCCATTGTACCACCAATAGCAAGACGTTAAAGTATAGTAAATGGATTTGCCATAAAACTCATTCAACAGAACCCCCCATGGGAGAGAAGTTTTTGTGAAAGTGAAAAAAAATGTAAATACACATTTAAAAAATGTTATGTTGTTAGAAATTCAATACTGATACGGAGGCTGTCAATGACTTCAGCTCTAAGAAGTTTCTACTTTAATAGTTTTGCAATGGAATGGTAACACGGTAAAGGTGGACACCATCCATCCTGTTACCATTTAGGCTGATATTATTGCTAGACATGTTAGCCCCATGAATTTGCATGGTAGTACTAAGTTATGCTAATGCTGCAGCAGTTTAGAAGTGAAAAGTCTGTTGTCCTGCTATTTAGAGAGACTGGATAAATAGTGTAAAAGAATGACATAGAATAATTAGACCCTAAATAACCTATCAGCATTGATTACAGAAGGCCTGAGTCAGTAGCAGAGGGCCATTATAGTGAGCCATTGCCATAGTACTTGGTAGTGTCTAGCAGATAAGGAATGGAGACATCTTGTCTGGAGGTTGTTATCACTCATTACAAAAAGGATCGGTACCATCGGCTTTTTTTCTCGGGTAGCACAAAATGGACCAATAGTGGAGACCCATTTTGAAGCTTTTAATGGGACCTCTCTCTTTTAAATACACCACTAGACTCACTTCACCATATTTTAATATTTCCTATTCTTGTTCACTTGCTTTAATATTGAGTTCTTAACATCCTTATTTCTGATGCTGTAGATGATGGGATTCAACATTGGAGTAACCACCGTGTAGAGAACAGATACAGAGTTGTTTGTCTCTGGAGAGAATGAAGATCGAGGCTGAAAATACACAATCATAATGGTTCCATAATAAAGGGTTACTACAGTGAGGTGCGAGGCACACGTAGAGAAAGCTTTCTGTCTTCCGTTTGAGGAGCGAATCTTCAAAATGGTGGCAATGATATTGACATATGAAACTAAGGTCAAGAAGAAAGCACACATAGCAATGATCCCAGCTGCTATATACATTGCAACCTCATTGAGCCAAGGATCTTTGCAGGACAGTCTTAGGAAAAGAGGCACCTCACAAAAGAAATGATTCACATAATTACTGCATAATGGTAATTGAAAAACAAGTGTTACATGTATGAGGGCATTTATTACACCCATACTCCATGATATCAGAGCTAAACAAACACACACCTTCTTGTTCATAATAGTGGTGTAGTGTAATGGTCTACAAATAGCGGCAAACCTATCATAAGCCATAACTGAAAGTAAAATACACTCTGTTGCCCCAAGAACCAACGAGAAGGACATCTGAAAACCACAACCCAAAAGGGAAATACTTTGGTCTTTAGATAAAGTATTTTTGAGGAGTACAGGAACTATGGTGGAGGAGAAGCAAATGTCAATGAAAGAGAGATTACTCAAGAAGAAATACATAGGGCTGTGTAAGTTTGGGTTACTCCTCACCACAATGATTAGTAAAAAGTTGCCAGAAAGTATAATCATGTACATCACCAAGAATACAAGGAAGCAGAGCACCTGAAGGTGAGGTACAGTGGATACACTAAGTAGAATAAACCAGTTTGGTCTTGTTTGATTCATGATTTCATTTAAGTTAGACTGTTTCTGAAAAAAGTGATGAGCACAATATTGTGGAAAAGTTGACTTTGAAGACAGCTGTCATAACTTGAGTAGATGTATTCAACAAGTAAAACTATGTATCCGGAGGATTCTGTTGACCTATGAAGTTAATAAGGCCTAAGAACATATAATAGTAACTAAAACTACATGTACATTTTTATCAAGTCTTATGTAAAACCAGAAATAAACTGTGATAATAAATAATCTCTTTGAGTTCTGATTATATAGTCGTTGTTAAACAAGTATTTAAAGAGAGTACAGGATCTACTATGATTACACAGGAAACCGAAGTTGAACATTTTGCCCTTCCCCTCATCAAATGCAAAAATCTAATCGTTACAAAAATACGGATGTAATTTCTAACTTAAACAAAATAGTTAACCAACAGCACTCCAATACCCACGGTGCACGCTCCTCAGTCCATGAATCCAACTGGACCAATACTCACAACAAAATTGAAGAAAGGAGCAGCATCCATATCCAGGTGAAAAAATAGAAAAACTTTACTGCACATCCAGAACTGGGATTCACCATGACACATTCGGTGGATCGTTTACAGTTCTTGGATACGATGGTATATAAACAAGATGACATTTTGTGTACTGACCTGTTTACAAAAAGTACTGACAGGAATAGTCTTCTTTATTACGACAGTTATCACCCAAGGAGGATGATGGACTCGCTTCCGTGGAGTCAGTTGGTCCGTGTACGGAGGATAGTCTCTGATAATGACACACGTGATTTGAGGTTGGAAGAGATGTGTGAAAAATTTATTCGTAGGGGCTATCCGAGTAGGAAGGTGATTCACCAAAAAGAAAAACTTATGGGGTTATCAGATGGTGATTTGCTAGTACACAGAACCAAAGTGAAACAGAAACGCATACCATTCGTTTCCACATATTGCCCAGCGAGTAATGGGATTGCCAATATCCTTAATAAACACTGGGGAATATTGAACAAAGGATTACCTCTTGTGCAGGACTTCGGTTTGCGCCCCATTCTCTCATACAGACGGGGTCGCAATCTGAAAGATAGATTGGTCAACTCTGATGTTGGGACAGGCAAGGTTGCCCTCCAAAGGACTTTATGTCCACCACGAATGGGCAACTTTCCCTGTCTAAGTTGTTCATGTTGCAGCAATATGTTGAAGGGGGATAGTTTCAGTCACCCCCAGACTGGAAAGAGGTTTCTGATAAAAGAACGCTACACGTGCTCTTTGAAATTTGTGATTTATCTGATAATATGCCCATGTGGTCTCATGTACGTTGGTGAGACCACGATGGAGATAAGAGCACGTGTGAGCAAACATAAAAGTACCATCAGGACGCAAATGCTTGATTTGCCAATTCCTAAACACTTCCATGAATGTAGGCACTCTATCAATCAATTAAGGTTTAGGGTTATCGATGGGGTCCCTGTGTTGAGGAGGGGTGGAGATAGGGTACAGAGATTAAAACAAAAAGAACTAAGGTGGATTTCCACCTTGGAGACTTTGCAACCCAAAGGGTTGAATATAGAGTATAATCTCCAAATATGTTTACCCTGAAACCCTTCCCCCATGCAGGGTCTGAGTCCCTCCTCTGTATGATACATTTAATATGTTGGATTAAGCATATCTTGTATTGATGTTTCTTTCTTTTATTCTAGTTGGCTACGGGATTTGACATCCAGGGACATCAGGAGGATTCATGGAATCTGCATATCTGGATTATGTCTATTGTTTGACGATGATGTCTGTTATGCTGTATTCCTTTCTTCCCCTTGTATGCCAAATCACCTTATGTCTGGGTGTATATCTTTATTTATATGTCGCTGTCCTCTTTTTAGCTAGATAGCCATGGATATGGCTGGTCCTTGCTTTCCCCGATAACGCGGTTCCAGCGCGGGCTGGTGGGTGGCAGGGGGTGTGGCTGGATGTGTACTGCTCCAGCGCCCCCCTGCCTCATACATGCCTGCGTCAGTGATCATGTGTTTCGGGTGGGAGTGGTTTGTTGGCCGCTGTGCGCGTGCGCGGAGGTTCATTTGCGGTGTGGTCATGTGACCGCTGACGTGGGTTGTCCCTGTGCGCGTGCGCCGGCGTCCTGCAGCTGTTGGACTCCATGAAGAGGCTGCATGAGGTATAGCGTGGCGCGCACACTAACGGTAAAGATGATTGGAGCACCTTTATGTATATTTGATGATGAACACCATGACAACTAGGTAACAAGGTGGCGATTGGCTGATACCTCTTGGTGGGATGTCTCCCTTTTATGGTTGTTTTTATTTCTTTCTACGGTTCGTCTGTTTTTATATGATATGTGTAAATTTTGATATGCTACACTGCCGCAATGGCATGGATTTTATTGAATGTATATATTGTGTGTTATTTTGGTATATTAATTAAAGGCCGCCCTTGATAGTGATTGGCCCATGTCTGGATTCCACACTATTTAAGATGGCCACTTGTGGTTTATTGTATGCTTGATAAAGGCTGTTTCCAGCCGAAACGTTGCATCTCTGTAATGGCAGAATAAAGTTTTTCTATTTTTTCACCTGGATATGGATGCTGCTCCTTTCTTCAATTTTGTTGTGAGTATTGGTCCAGTTGGATTCATGGACTGAGGAGCGTGCACCGTGGGTATTGGAGTGCTGTTGGTTAACTATTTTGTTTATGCTGACTGAATCTGAACCAGCGTGCACCTGAGAGGGGCTATGGAGCCCTCTATTGCTCCAGAGGTGGGTGAACTGGAGACTGCCGCAACTTTTTCATATACAGATGAGGATGCTCTACGGATTTTATCCGTTACCTCTGTTGATAATGCCTTTTTGAGTAGACCTA
Organism: Ranitomeya variabilis; assembly: GCF_051348905.1. Classification (NCBI taxonomy): domain Eukaryota; kingdom Metazoa; phylum Chordata; class Amphibia; order Anura; family Dendrobatidae; genus Ranitomeya; species Ranitomeya variabilis. The sequence continues at coordinate 598,920,603 of NC_135232.1, read as the reverse complement.
CTGCGGATATGCTCCGCAAGAAACATGAGGGTGAAAAGAGGAGACTGATTTCTCTTGAACTGCATATGACGACTTTAATTGAATACTATAAAGCCCGTAGAATACCACGGGGCTTACGTCCACATCTACGCCCGACTTTACTTGCTGAGAACGTGCAGTTCTGTAACAAATTTGAATCTATTACAAATAAATTTTCCTTTGATATAATGCTCCTCAACATTGAGTTTCTTCAGAAGGAGATGGAACTTGTGAAACCTATTGTGGCGGATTTAGAGTTACAACTGACTAATCTTATGTCCACACAAGATCTGGAGGCATATAACTCTCGGTTGGAGGCGAATTTAGTGAAGTTTCGTGAGGATATTGAAAAGACAAAGAGAGTTAAATGGTTCCGTGATGTTGAGGACTATAAGTCGGGTCGTGTTTTTTCATGGCACTCCAGCACACAGTATGTGTCGAATAATAGGAGACCCAGAACTTTTCAACCAAAAAATAGGAGGAGACCACGAGCCAAAGACCCACATAAATTTGGCTTTACTACAGCAGAGTCTGACTCCACTGATGACTCCACCGTTGGAGCCTCTTCTTCCTCTTCTTCCGTTTTTTTAGGTATCAAGAAACCGGACAGATTACCAGCAAAAAAAGGAACCGCAGAGGCGGGAGGAAACACAGGAGGCAACGCTATAGAGCAAGAACAGAGGAAGTTTCACAGATCCCCGATGAGAACGCGGAACATGGACGAACGGCGGAAAATGAACTGAATCATAGGGAACTGGTGGTAAATATATCTTCTATACAACTGTCAGAGACTGAGTATGATGTGCTGTCTAAGGGGCTTTCGTTCTGTCCTAGAAATTCACCAGACTGGTTCCAGATTGAATGTGATTTATTTGCTTTCTTTAGGAGACTACGCCTGACCACTTATTTTTCAGGGACTCAATATGATTCTGATAGAACAACGGAGGGGGAAGATGGTGGTTTCACCCTTAAAGGGGCGGGTTTGTTCAATCGTAGTTCCTTTCAACCCCCGATTAAAAATCATTTCGTTGAATCGTATGTTGAATTAGTGGAGAGAGATGTTAAGCGTTTGAAATCTAACTTTCAAAATTCTGGATATAATAATCTATCGAATGTGGAAAGACAAGCTCTATCTAGTTTATCAAATAAGACCGAAATTACAATTAAACCGGCCGATAAAGGCGGTGCGGTTGTGATCATGGATACGGTCAAATATAGAGCTGAGATTATGGGACAGTTGGCTGACTCTGCGGTATATTTGAAGTTACAGTGTGACCCTACCATTCGTTTCCAAAGGGAACTTAAGCTTCTGATTGAGGACTCCTTGACTAGTGGACTTATCGATCAAAAGCTTTCAGAATTTTTGTTTGTTGTTGCCCCTGTTACCCCAGTTCTGTATACCCTCCCTAAGATTCACAAAAATTTGTTTTGTCCCCCCGGTCGTCCGATTGTATCGGGGAGAGGGTCCATGTGCAACAAGGTAGCCATTTTTTTGGATAGGATCCTTCGGCGTTTCGCTACCTCCGCTCGCTCGTACATTAGGGATACGGGTGACTTCTTGGAAAAAATCAATAATGTCCAAGTTGGTGCCTCCACTATCCTAGTGTCGTTTGATGTTATATCTTTATATACATCTATTGAACACGAAAGAGGATTGGATGCTGTCGGTGTGGCGCTATCGGGCTCGGACGTGGCCCCGGATTGTGCACGGTTGGTCCTCACGCTGCTGGAGTTCATCCTCACTAGGAATTTTTTTCTTTTTGGGGATGATTACTACCAGCAGCTACGGGGCACCGCCATGGGGTCCAATGTGGCCCCCACGTATGCTAACATCTACATGGCGGTGCTCGAGGATCAATTCGTGTACAGTTCCAGCTTCTGGGGTCATGTCCGGGCTTGGTGGCGCTACATCGACGACATCTTCTGTGTGTGGGAGGGGTCTTATGATGAGCTCTCGAAGTTCTTGGTTGAACTCAATAGTGCACATCCAGAACTGGGATTCACCATGACACATTCGGTGGATCGTTTACAGTTCTTGGATACGATGGTATATAAACAAGATGACATTTTGTGTACTGACCTGTTTACAAAAAGTACTGACAGGAATAGTCTTCTTTATTACGACAGTTATCACCCAAGGAGGATGATGGACTCGCTTCCGTGGAGTCAGTTAGTCCGTGTACGGAGGATAGTCTCTGATAATGACACACGTGATTTGAGGTTGGAAGAGATGTGTGAAAAATTTATTCGTAGGGGCTATCCGAGTAGGAAGGTGATTCACCAAAAAGAAAAACTTATGGGGTTATCAGATGGTGATTTGCTAGTACACAGAACCAAAGTGAAACAGAAACGCATACCATTCGTTTCCACATATTGCCCAGCGAGTAATGGGATTGCCAATATCCTTAATAAACACTGGGGAATATTGAACAAAGGATTACCTCTTGTGCAGGACTTCGGTTTGCGCCCCATTCTCTCATACAGACGGGGTCGCAATCTGAAAGATAGATTGGTCAACTCTGATGTTGGGACAGGCAAGGTTGCCCTCCAAAGGACTTTATGTCCACCACGAATGGGCAACTTTCCCTGTCTAAGTTGTTCATGTTGCAGCAATATGTTGAAGGGGGATAGTTTCAGTCACCCCCAGACTGGAAAGAGGTTTCTGATAAAAGAACGCTACACGTGCTCTTCGAAATTTGTGATTTATCTGATAATATGCCCATGTGGTCTCATGTACGTTGGTGAGACCACGATGGAGATAAGAGCACGTGTGAGCAAACATAAAAGTACCATCAGGACGCAAATGCTTGATTTGCCAATTCCTAAACACTTCCATGAATGTAGGCACTCTATCAATCAATTAAGGTTTAGGGTTATCGATGGGGTCCCTGTGTTGAGGAGGGGTGGAGATAGGGTACAGAGATTAAAACAAAAAGAACTAAGGTGGATTTCCACCTTGGAGACTTTGCAACCCAAAGGGTTGAATATAGAGTATAATCTCCAAATATGTTTACCCTGAAACCCTTCCCCCATGCAGGGTCTGAGTCCCTCCTCTGTATGATACATTTAATATGTTGGATTAAGCATATCTTGTATTGATGTTTCTTTCTTTTATTCTAGTTGGCTACGGGATTTGACATCCAGGGACATCAGGAGGATTCATGGAATCTGCATATCTGGATTATGTCTATTGTTTGACGATGATGTCTGTTATGCTGTATTCCTTTCTTCCCCTTGTATGCCAAATCACCTTATGTCTGGGTGTATATCTTTATTTATATGTCGCTGTCCTCTTTTTAGCTAGATAGCCATGGATATGGCTGGTCCTTGCTTTCCCCGATAACGCGGTTCCAGCGCGGGCTGGTGGGTGGCAGGGGGTGTGGCTGGATGCGTACTGCTCCAGCGCCCCCCTGCCTCATACATGCCTGCGTCAGTGATCATGTGTTTCGGGTGGGAGTGGTTTGTTGGCCGCTGTGCGCGTGCGCGGAGGTTCACTTGCGGTGTGGTCATGTGACCGCTGACGTGGGTTGTCCCTGTGCGCGTGCGCCGGCGTCCTGCAGCTGTTGGACTCCATGAAGAGGCTGCATGAGGTATAGCGTGGCGCGCACACTAACGGTAAAGATGATTGGAGCACCTTTATGTATATTTGATGATGAACACCATGACAACTAGGTAACAAGGTGGCGATTGGCTGATACCTCTTGGTGGGATGTCTCCCTTTTATGGTTGTTTTTATTTCTTTCTACGGTTCGTCTGTTTTTATATGATATGTGTAAATTTTGATATGCTACACTGCCGCAATGGCATGGATTTTATTGAATGTATATATTGTGTGTTATTTTGGTATATTAATTAAAGGCCGCCCTTGATAGTGATTGGCCCATGTCTGGATTCCACACTATTTAAGATGGCCACTTGTGGTTTATTGTATGCTTGATAAAGGCTGTTTCCAGCCGAAACGTTGCATCTCTGTAATGGCAGAATAAAGTTTTTCTATTTTTTCACCTGGATATGGATGCTGCTCCTTTCTTCAATTTTGTTGTGAGTATTGGTCCAGTTGGATTCATGGACTGAGGAGCGTGCACCGTGGGTATTGGAGTGCTGTTGGTTAACTATTTTGTTTATGCTGACTGAATCTGAACCAGCGTGCACCTGAGAGGGGCTATGGAGCCCTCTATTGCTCCAGAGGTGGGTGAACTGGAGACTGCCGCAACTTTTTCATATACAGATGAGGATGCTCTACGGATTTTATCCGTTACCTCTGTTGATAATGCCTTTTTGAGTAGACCTACTGCGGATATGCTCCGCAAGAAACATGAGGGTGAAAAGAGGAGACTGATTTCTCTTGAACTGCATATGACGACTTTAATTGAATACTATAAAGCCCGTAGAATACCACGGGGCTTACGTCCACATCTACGCCCGACTTTACTTGCTGAGAACGTGCAGTTCTGTAACAAATTTGAATCTATTACAAATAAATTTTCCTTTGATATAATGCTCCTCAACATTGAGTTTCTTCAGAAGGAGATGGAACTTGTGAAACCTATTGTGGCGGATTTAGAGTTACAACTGACTAATCTTATGTCCACACAAGATCTGGAGGCATATAACTCTCGGTTGGAGGCGAATTTAGTGAAGTTTCGTGAGGATATTGAAAAGACAAAGAGAGTTAAATGGTTCCGTGATGTTGAGGACTATAAGTCGGGTCGTGTTTTTTCATGGCACTCCAGCACACAGTATGTGTCGAATAATAGGAGACCCAGAACTTTTCAACCAAAAAATAGGAGGAGACCACGAGCCAAAGACCCACATAAATTTGGCTTTACTACAGCAGAGTCTGACTCCACTGATGACTCCACCGTTGGAGCCTCTTCTTCCTCTTCTTCCGTTTTTTTAGGTATCAAGAAACCGGACAGATTACCAGCAAAAAAAGGAACCGCAGAGGCGGGAGGAAACACAGGAGGCAACGCTATAGAGCAAGAACAGAGGAAGTTTCACAGATCCCCGATGAGAACGCGGAACATGGACGAACGGCGGAAAATGAACTGAATCATAGGGAACTGGTGGTAAATATATCTTCTATACAACTGTCAGAGACTGAGTATGATGTGCTGTCTAAGGGGCTTTCGTTCTGTCCTAGAAATTCACCAGACTGGTTCCAGATTGAATGTGATTTATTTGCTTTCTTTAGGAGACTACGCCTGACCACTTATTTTTCAGGGACTCAATATGATTCTGATAGAACAACGGAGGGGGAAGATGGTGGTTTCACCCTTAAAGGGGCGGGTTTGTTCAATCGTAGTTCCTTTCAACCCCCGATTAAAAATCATTTTGTTGAATCGTATGTTGAATTAGTGGAGAGAGATGTTAAGCGTTTGAAATCTAACTTTCAAAATTCTGGATATAATAATCTATCGAATGTGGAAAGACAAGCTCTATCTAGTTTATCAAATAAGACCGAAATTACAATTAAACCGGCCGATAAAGGCGGTGCGGTTGTGATCATGGATACGGTCAAATATAGAGCTGAGATTATGGGACAGTTTGCTGACTCTGCGGTATATTTGAAGTTACAGTGTGACCCTACCATTCGTTTCCAAAGGGAACTTAAGCTTCTGATTGAGGACTCCTTGACTAGTGGACTTATCGATCAAAAGCTTTCAGAATTTTTGTTTGTTGTTGCCCCTGTTACCCCAGTTCTGTATACCCTCCCTAAGATTCACAAAAAATTGTTTTGTCCCCCCGGTCGTCCGATTGTATCGGGGAGAGGGTCCATGTGCAACAAGGTAGCCATTTTTTTGGATAGGATCCTTCGGCGTTTCGCTACCTCCGCTCGCTCGTACATTAGGGATACGGGTGACTTCTTGGAAAAAATCAATAATGTCCAAGTTGGTGCCTCCACTATCCTAGTGTCGTTTGATGTTATATCTTTATATACATCTATTGAACACGAAAGAGGATTGGATGCTGTCGGTGTGGCGCTATCGGGCTCGGACGTGGCCCCGGATTGTGCACGGTTGGTCCTCACGCTGCTGGAGTTCATCCTCACTAGGAATTTTTTTCTTTTGGGGGATGATTACTACCAGCAGCTACGGGGCACCGCCATGGGGTCCAATGTGGCCCCCACGTATGCTAACATCTACATGGCGGTGCTCGAGGATCAATTCGTGTACAGTTCCAGCTTCTGGGGTCATGTCCGGGCTTGGTGGCGCTACATCGACGACATCTTCTGTGTGTGGGAGGGGTCTTATGATGAGCTCTCGAAGTTCTTGGTTGAACTCAATAGTGCACATCCAGAACTGGGATTCACCATGACACATTCGGTGGATCGTTTACAGTTCTTGGATACGATGGTATATAAACAAGATGACATTTTGTGTACTGACCTGTTTACAAAAAGTACTGACAGGAATAGTCTTCTTTATTACGACAGTTATCACCCAAGGAGGATGATGGACTCGCTTCCGTGGAGTCAGTTGGTCCGTGTACGGAGGATAGTCTCTGATAATGACACACGTGATTTGAGGTTGGAAGAGATGTGTGAAAAATTTATTCGTAGGGGCTATCCGAGTAGGAAGGTGATTCACCAAAAAGAAAAACTTATGGGGTTATCAGATGGTGATTTGCTAGTACACAGAACCAAAGTGAAACAGAAACGCATACCATTCGTTTCCACATATTGCCCAGCGAGTAATGGGATTGCCAATATCCTTAATAAACACTGGGGAATATTGAACAAAGGATTACCTCTTGTGCAGGACTTCGGTTTGCGCCCCATTCTCTCATACAGACGGGGTCGCAATCTGAAAGATAGATTGGTCAACTCTGATGTTGGGACAGGCAAGGTTGCCCTCCAAAGGACTTTATGTCCACCACGAATGGGCAACTTTCCCTGTCTAAGTTGTTCATGTTGCAGCAATATGTTGAAGGGGGATAGTTTCAGTCACCCCCAGACTGGAAAGAGGTTTCTGATAAAAGAACGCTACACGTGCTCTTCGAAATTTGTGATTTATCTGATAATATGCCCATGTGGTCTCATGTACGTTGGTGAGACCACGATGGAGATAAGAGCACGTGTGAGCAAACATAAAAGTACCATCAGGACGCAAATGCTTGATTTGCCAATTCCTAAACACTTCCATGAATGTAGGCACTCTATCAATCAATTAAGGTTTAGGGTTATCGATGGGGTCCCTGTGTTGAGGAGGGGTGGAGATAGGGTACAGAGATTAAAACAAAAAGAACTAAGGTGGATTTCCACCTTGGAGACTTTGCAACCCAAAGGGTTGAATATAGAGTATAATCTCCAAATATGTTTACCCTGAAACCCTTCCCCCATGCAGGGTCTGAGTCCCTCCTCTGTATGATACATTTAATATGTTGGATTAAGCATATCTTGTATTGATGTTTCTTTCTTTTATTCTAGTTGGCTACGGGATTTGACATCCAGGGACATCAGGAGGATTCATGGAATCTGCATATCTGGATTATGTCTATTGTTTGACGATGATGTCTGTTATGCTGTATTCCTTTCTTCCCCTTGTATGCCAAATCACCTTATGTCTGGGTGTATATCTTTATTTATATGTCGCTGTCCTCTTTTTAGCTAGATAGCCATGGATATGGCTGGTCCTTGCTTTCCCCGATAACGCGGTTCCAGCGCGGGCTGGTGGGTGGCAGGGGGTGTGGCTGGATGCGTACTGCTCCAGCGCCCCCCTGCCTCATACATGCCTGCGTCAGTGATCATGTGTTTCGGGTGGGAGTGGTTTGTTGGCCGCTGTGCGCGTGCGCGGAGGTTCACTTGCGGTGTGGTCATGTGACCGCTGACGTGGGTTGTCCCTGTGCGCGTGCGCCGGCGTCCTGCAGCTGTTGGACTCCATGAAGAGGCTGCATGAGGTATAGCGTGGTGCGCACACTAACGGTAAAGATGATTGGAGCACCTTTATGTATATTTGATGATGAACACCATGACAACTAGGTAACAAGGTGGCGATTGGCTGATACCTCTTGGTGGGATGTCTCCCTTTTATGGTTGTTTTTATTTCTTTCTACGGTTCGTCTGTTTTTATATGATATGTGTAAATTTTGATATGCTACACTGCCGCAATGGCATGGATTTTATTGAATGTATATATTGTGTGTTATTTTGGTATATTAATTAAAGGCCGCCCTTGATAGTGATTGGCCCATGTCTGGATTCCACACTATTTAAGATGGCCACTTGTGGTTTATTGTATGCTTGATAAAGGCTGTTTCCAGCCGAAACGTTGCATCTCTGTAATTTCTAACTTGTCAAACAAATACAATTCTTTATTACTGTAGCCACATATAATATCAACTGAAAGTTGTGGATTGATGCATTTGTGCACAATTGTCCCCAGAACCGCAATCTGTACAGGAATATGTCACCAAAATTATCAACAGTATGGGAATACATTATCAGAACCACCAACAATACCAGAAATACAGTGCCAAAACTATCATCATTATACACACAGCAAAAGAACCACCATAAGTACATAAATACAGCATCAGAATTGACTTCAGTACATAAATACAGCCCAATTCTTTTTATCTCAATTATTCCGTTCTGATAACCCTTTGGACCTGCAGCAAGCTGGATTTATGATGGAAATTTTGTGTACACACAACTATATCAGGTTAGCATAGCCTTATTTAACACCCTTTTCTGCCTTGGATAAAATCCTATTGCGCGGTTTTTTACGGTTACTATGCCCACTTAGTAAACGTAAACTCCCCTGTGCTCTTGGCACCATTATATCATTATGCCCCCTAAATAACGCAAAGAAGCCCCTTTCATCACCCATCCTACATTCTTGTTCTGACTTCTAACTTCTACTCTACTGAATGATGTAGGCAGCTCAATAACATAATTGCGTGCAGAGTTGTCACAGAGAAGACCATGAGAAACATGAAGCTGACTAAAGTTCTCTGCAGCATATCAGTATTTTTAGTATGTGATTACAATTGAGTATATCAGTGGAGCTGCAGGAAGTCGGGAGTGATTCTGGGCTGAAATGCCGCCAATGCAATAAACAATGGGTATTATGAAATGGACACTGGTCATGTTTCCATGTAATGATTTTGATGCTGCTATAAAATTATACAACCCAACTAATTTTCAGCACATCATGGTATTATTTATACCAGACTTTATTTGTATTTGCTAGAGTTGGGCATTGAAGAGGGGCACCGGTCTTACCAAACTTATGGTATGGCATGCAATTGCAACTGCTGATATTTGGTACTATTATTTGGTGACCCTATTTTCCTCATCGCAAGATTACAAACCGTGCTCTAGTATATTTACTTCTCTACGATTATGAGTTGGGTCATTATTATTTATGCTATGGACACTGTTCATGTTTCTATGCAATTGTTTCTAGGCTTGTGTAACATTATGCAACACCACCAATTTCCAGCATTTATGGTGCCGTATATACAGCACTCTTTTTGCACATGCTAGACCGTGATATTGGGAAGGGTTACCAATCTTATAAGTGGTATTTCTTATATTGGTACTTTCATTTGGTGATCCTAACCCTAATACAAGTGTACATACAGTATAATGCCCATATAGGTACTAGTTGCTAACAGAGCACGTAATCCAGTAAGAAACTATTACTCTCCCAACTTGTTTTCTTGCAGTTTGACAGCACTCTTAGCCCTAAAATCGGGGTTCTCTTTCTTCACATGTATTTCTATGAATTGCCTTATATACATTTCTAAATATTTGATCCATAAAATGATACTATTTTACCAAGTAGCATGAGCTCAGTGTTATCTGTATTTGCATATTTAATAGAGTTGAAGGGGCAGTGGGCTTCATACAGTCTGATCAGAATGTTAAACTGAAAACCTCATGTTCAGTATATAAATTTTTGCCTAGCGGCTTTAGATCAACGTATGATTTTGGGATGTGCGGTTCATGCTCTTTTTTTTTTCTTTTTTATTTAATAGAGTTGCTACATTTGTGGGCATAATTAATAAGATTAGCATATGGAAATTATGATGCTCTACTGGAACTTTTTCAATATTAAGAAATATTAGTTTGTCTTGGCGAATGACCATATTTTAGCAAAATCTTTTCCTGAAAGCCCTAATATTGGTTTTAGGTGAAACAGAAACCTGAAGAATCACATTGCCCTAAGCTGTTTCAAGGAGGCCACACATGAAATCTGGCTATTTTTTTCTGTTTCCAGATTTTAATGGGGTTTGTCATTGTGGAGGCTCCAACATGGGTGTAGTAGTTTCCGATCAAGGATCACTGCAAAGAGTTTTCCCATCAGCTAATTTTTAAATTGTAACACAAGCTTTGTCTATCCACTGGAATGTAGCTGTAGCCTCCAGTATGTCAGCCGCACTATATAATCCATTCATAATAGAATAAAAAATCATAGGCATAATATCAGGAGTGGAATGCTCAGTCATATCCTGTCTGGTATTTTCTTACTGATAATCAAAAAATCCAGACTGTTTTGGACAAACAACATTGAAACATAAGCCTGATCAAATTTCTGACCATTTTAGAGGTCAATAGGGAATCATTTTGGATTTTCAAATTAGCTGCATTGACTCCAGAGGGCCATAATGGAAGTACTGAGTATACATGCTAAAAAGTTGTTTATAGAATTTTTTATAGAATACCTTGATCCCGAGATTTCAGACAATTAATGTATTATATTTCCCCTCTCCTTTATTCTTAATATATCTAATGTATCGTGTATTTCATAAGTTTTGATGTATATGTCTTTGTGTTAGTGGTGGAGAGTACGTACCCAATCATGAATGATAGATTTTTGGCAGTAATTATGGTTTTAATATGAAATTTGGAATTTGTTATATGTATTTCACGTCACCACTTGCCTTTATAAAGGTTGATGGTGACCTACTGTCTGTATGTATCTGATGAAAAGATCAGGCCATTCCTGAAACGCGAGGTCCATTAAGGTGATTGATCTACTTCAATCTGGCTTCTCTCCTCCTTGCAGTGCCCAGATGATGTTCTTTTTTTCCTTCCTTCCTACCGTTCAGCTCTATGCACTGAGCAATGTGAGCTTGTGGTTGGTGCTGCTGCAATATCGGGGGAGTTTCTATGATGGTTCCAATGTTGTGCATGGTGATCACAAGCACCCTAGGCGAACACCACTTGGAGTCAGTCACATGATTGGCTTTACTAATTCACACAAGGAGCCCTCTTTTCTGTTAGTCTTTTTACTTATTTTAACATTAGACACTTGTGTATAGATCACTTCATGTACAACTAATGCCATGGTGATTTTTTTTTACCCTCGATTGAGTTATCTATTAAGGATTTTTCAAGTTTGTTTCTGGTTTTGTCTTCACTATATATATCTTGAGTCTGTCCAAAAAAAACCCTCCAAGCACAGACAATTCACTCAGTTCAACTAGGGTCTCACGGTTCACATCGTGCTGCCAACAATATGTCATGGATCCTAACAATAGGTCAGGGATCCCGGGGAGGATATCTTTATTGTCCCCACTACTTACACCAATTTGTCATGAACCGGGGTTGTTTGGTTTTCCCCTGGTTCCTTCTGAAGGGGATTTATCTATATACCACTTCCCAGTTCCGGTTTGGATCTTGCAGCTCTCTGGAGCCCCCCTTAATCTTAGGTCCGATTAGGTACTTCACCTAGGGTAATTAGTCACCAGAAAGGCTGCCTGCTATGTACTGGCTATTGGGCACGCTGCAGCGAGGGCAATATAACTACTCCCACACAGGCGGGAACAATAATTATCAATGCCGAAGTCGCTACAAAGATTCCCAATTGCACAGAACAAAGTATGCTGCCACCAGCTCCGATTTCACCAAAGGTTAACGGGTCCGGAGCCAACCCAAATCAGTAGTGTAATTCACTTCAGAGGAAGCGACAGTTCGTTCATAGAGCAGGAAGAGATAGCTAGTAAATTATATATTTTATGCCATAAAAAGTTAGGCAGTGTTTACAAAGTATAAAAGATATTACAAGGAAGACAAATTCATGTGTACATTGCAGATTACAAAAAAATAGGATTAACATTAAATTGAGACGCGACTTCTGTCGCCTTCCATGTGCGCGGACACACTCGGGATTCCTCTTCGCATCCAGGCTTTTTTGAAAACTCTGTTGGAACCAGTTTTGACAAGATATACTTATTTCCCAGTATACCAGTATAATTTTTCTGATGAAGGTCCAGATGTGGACCAAAAACATTCAACTTTTATCTCTATGGATGCACATTGAATAACTAACTATCCACGCTAAAGTACTTTTTGAGTGCCAAGTTTCTCTATTGTCTGGATTGCTTTGGGCTGGATGCCCTAATTGAGCATCTAACTCGCATGATAGTATGAGTGCAGTGTTGTACCACTACAAAATTGAATTGAGAACACTTACAGGTCGTTCAGATCATTTCATATCAGCATGGCAGCTGTGTGCTCAGGAGAAGAAAGGGCTTCCATATATCCATATGTATTATACATCTGCACAGCAGCAAGACTGTTATGATCCGGTGACCTTGGAGCCGCATGAGACTTTCTCAGGAGTTAGGTGGAACCTGTACTGACCGCAAACCCTAAACTGACACCGCAACTAGAGTAGCCATGGGGTGTACCTAACACATCCTAGACACCTCGACACAGCCGGAGGACTAAATACCCCTATAGATGGAAATGGGAATTCTATCTTGCCTCAGACCAGAACCCCAAAGGATAGGCAGCCCCCCACAAATATTGACTGTGAGTATTAGAGGAAAGACACACGCAGGCAGAAATCAGGATTTAGCAAAAGAGGCCACGTTAGCTAAATAGGAAAGGATAGGACTGAATACTAAGTGGTCAGTATTAAAACCCTAAAAATATCCACAGCAGATAATACAAAAATTCCACCATCTAACTAAAGACATGGAATGTATATCTGCATCTCCTGAGAATCCAACTTGACTGAAAATATCCAAACACAGTCTAAGCTGGACAAGAAAAAACAATGAATAGCACTGAATTGTAAAGCACACAGCATGTGTGCTGGAGAAACAAAACCAGACACTTATCTTGGCTGATTTGGCAGCAGGGCAGGAGGAACCAAACAGAGATGCATAACCTCCAAGAACAATGGACAACTGGCAAGGGCTAATGAATCCTGCACACCTAAATACCCCAGTCAGAGCTGCAATCAGCAGGGACACCTGCCCAGGATTGCAACCCAGGGACAACTGTATTACCACCAGCAACCACCGGAGGGAACCCAAGAGCAGAATTCACAACAGTACCCCCCCTTGAGGAGGGGTCAGCGAACCCTCACCAGAGCCCCCAGGCCGATCAGGACGAGCCAGATGAAAGGCACGGACCAAATCAGCAGCATGGACATCAGAGGCAAAAACCCAAGAATTATTCTCCTGGCCATAACCCTTCCATTTGACAAGGTACTGAAGCCTCCGCCTCAAAAAGCGAGAATCCAAAATTTTCTCAACCACATACTCCAACTCCCCATCAACCAACACAGGGGCCGGAGGATCAACAGAGGGAACAACGGGCACCACATATTTCCGCAATAAAGATCTATGGAAGACATTATGGATAGCAAAAGAGGCCAGAAGGGCCAATCGAAAAGACACCGGATTAATAATCTCAGAAATCCTATAAGGACCAATAAACCGAGGCTTAAACTTAGGGGAAGAAACCTTCATAGGAACATGACGGGAAGACAACCACACCAGATCCCCAACCCGAAGCCAGGAACCAACACACCGACAACGGTTAGCAAAACGTTGAGCCTCCTCCTGAGACAACACCAAATTGTCCACCACATGAGCCCAAATCTGCTGCAACCTGTCAACCACAGAATCCACACCAGGACAGTCAGAAGGCTCAACCTGCCCCGAAGAAAAACGAGGATGAAAACCAAAATTACAAAAGAAGGGCGAAACCAAGGTAGCCGAACTAGCCCGATTATTAAGGGCAAACTCGGCCAATGGCAAGAAAGCCACCCAATCATCCTGATCAGCAGACACAAAGCATCTCAAATAAGTTTCCAAAGTCTGATTAGTTCGCTCGGTCTGGCCATTTGTCTGAGGATGAAATGCGGAAGAAAAAGACAAATCAATGCCCAGCCTAGCACAAAAGGCCTGCCAAAACCTAGAAACAAACTGGGAACCTCTGTCGGACACAATATTCTCCGGAATACTATGCAAACGAACCACATGCTGAAAAAACAATGGAACCAAATCAGAAGAGGAAGGCAATTTAGGCAAAGGCACCAAATGAACCATCTTAGAGAACCGGTCACAAACAACCCAGATAACAGACATCCTCTGGGAAACCGGAAGATCAGAAATAAAATCCATAGAAATATGCGTCCAGGGCCTCTCAGGGACCGGCAAAGGCAAAAGCAACCCGCTAGCACGGGAACAACAAGGCTTGGCCCGCGCACAAGTCCCACAGGACTGCACAAAAGAATGCACATCACGTGACAAAGAAGGCCACCAAAAGGACCTACCAACCAAATCTCTGGTACCAAAAATACCAGGATGGCCAGCCAACACAGAACAATGAACCTCAGAAATCACTCTACTAGTCCATCTATCAGGAACAAACAGTTTCCCCACTGGACAGCGGTCAGGTTTGTCAGCCTGAAATTCCTGAAGAGCCCGTCGTAAATCAGGGGAAATGGCAGAAAGGACCACCCCTTCTTTCAGAATGCCGACCGGTTCAAGGACCTCAGGAGAATCAGGCAAAAAACTCCTAGAAAGGGCATCAGCCTTAATATTCTTAGAACCCGGAAGATATGAGACCACGAAATCAAAACGGGAAAAAAACAAGGACCATCAAGCCTGTCTAGGATTCAACTGTCTTGCAGACTCGAGGTAAATCAGATTTTTATGATCAGTCAAGACCACAATACGGTGCTTAGCTCCCTCAAGCCAATGTCGCCACTCCTCAAACGTCCACTTCATAGCCAACAACTCCCGATTGCCGACATCATAATTGCGTTCAGCAGGCGAAAACTTACGGGAGAAGAAGGCACACGGTTTCATCAAGGAACCAACAGGATCCCTCTGAGACAAAACGGCCCCTGCCCCAATCTCAGAAGCGTCAACCTCAACCTGAAACGGAAGAGAAACATCTGGTTGACGCAACACCGGGGCAGAAGTAAATCGGCGTTTAAGCTCCTGAAAGGCAGAGACAGCCGCAGAGGACCAATTCGTCACATCAGCGCCTTTCTTCGTCAAATCGGTCAAGGGTTTAAACACACTGGAGAAATTAGCAATGAAACGGCGATAAAAATTAGCAAAGCCCAAAAATTTCTGAAGGCTCTTCACGGATGTGGGTTGAATCCAATCATGAATGTCCTGAACCTTAACCGGATCCATCTCTATAGATGAGGGAGAAACAATGAAGCCCAAAAAAGAAACCTTCTGCACTCCAAAGAGACACTTAGACCCCTTCACAAACAAGGCATTATCACGAAGGATCTGAAATACCATCCTGACCTGTTCCACATGAGACTCCCAATCATCGGAAAAAATTAAAATGTCATCCAAATATACAATCATGAATTTATCAAGATAAGTCCGGAAGATATCGTGCATGAAGGACTGAAAAACAGATGGAGCATTAGAGAGCCCGAATGGCATCACAAGGTATTCAAAATGGCCTTCGGGCGTATTAAACGCAGTTTTCAATTCATCACCCTGCTTAATACGAACAAGATCATATGCCCCCCGAAGGTCAATCTTAGTAAACCAACTAGCCCCCTTAATCCTAGCAAACAAATCGGAAAGCAGAGGTAAAGGGTATTGAAACTTGACCGTGATCTTATTCAAGAGGCGATAATCAATACAGGCTCTCAAAGAGCCATCCTTCTTAGCAACAAAAAAAAAACCCGCTCCCAACGGTGAAGAAGATGGCCGAATATGCCCTTTCTCCAAAGACTCCTTAACATAACTCCACATGGCGGTATGTTCAGGCACTGGCAGGTTGAAAAGTCGGCCCTTAGGAAACTTACAGCCTGGAATCAAGTCAATCGCACAATCACAGTCCCTATGCGGTGGAAGGGAACTGGACTTGGGCTCATCGAATGCATCCTGAAAATCAGACAAAAACTCTGGAATTTCAGAAGATGAAGAAGAGGAGATTGACATCAAAGGAACGTCATTATGAACCCCCTGACATCCCCAACTAGTCACAGACATAGACTTCCAATCCAATACAGGATTATGTACCTGCAACCACAGAAAACCCAGCACGATAGCATCATGCAAATTATGCAACACCAGAAATCGACAATCTTCCTGATGGGCTGGCGCCATGCACATGGTCACCTGTGTCCAGAACTGGGGCTTATTTTTAGCCAAAGGTGTAGCATCAATGCCCCTTAAAGGAACAGGGTTCTGCAAAGACTGCAAGGGAAAACCACAATGCCTGGCAAACTCAAAGTCCATTAAGTTCAAGGCGGCGCCTGAATCCACAAACGCCATGACAGAAAATGATGACAATGAGCATAACAAGGACACAGATAACAGAAATTTAGGTTGTATAGTACTGATGGTAAATGAACTAGCGATCCTCTTTGTACGCTTAGGGCAGACTGAAATGACATGAGAAGCATCGCCACAATAAAAACACAACCTATTCTGACATCTGAATCCTTGTTGTTCCGTTCTAGACAGAATCCTATCACACTGCATTGGCTCAGGCATCTGCTCTGAGGACAACGCCACAGTGCGCACAGTTCTGCGCTCCCGCAAGCGCCGATCAATCTGAATGGCCAGAGACATAGAATCACTCAGACCGAAAGGCGTGGGAAACCCCACCATAACATCTTTGACAGATTCAGAAAGACCCTTTCTGAAAATTGCCGCCAAAGCATCATCATTCCATTTAGTCAACACAGACCATTTTCTAAATTTCTGACAATACAATTCTGCTGCTTCTTGACCCTGAACCAGGGCCAACAAGGTCTTCTCTGCTTGATCCACCGAATTTGGTTCATCATATAATAATCCTAAAGCCTGAAAAAAGGTGTCTACATTAAGCAAGGCCGGATTCCCAGATTCCAGGGAAAATGCCCAATCCTGATGATCGCCACGCAGCAGGGAGATGACAATTTTAACCTGCTGAATGGATGGAATCACCAGAGGATCGAGGTTTCAGAGCAAAAAACAGTTTACAGTTGTTTTTAAAACTCAAAAATTTGGACCTGTCCCCAAAAAACAAATCAGGAGTAGGGATCCTAGGCTCCAAAACTGGAGTCTGAACAATATAATCAGAAATACCCTGTACCCTAGCAGCAAGCTGGTCCACACGAGAAGCTAATCCCTGAACATCCATGCTAGCACAAGACTCCTCAGCCACCCAGAGAAAAAGAGGGAAAAAGAGACAAAGCAGGCTACAGAAAAAAAATGGCTCAACACCTTTCTTCCCTTCTTCTGAGATGCATTTAACTCATTGTTGGCCAGTTGTACTGTTATGATCCGGTGACCTTGGAGCCACATGAGACTTTCTCAGGAGTAGGTGGAACCTGTACTGACCGCAAACCCTAAACTGACACCGCAACTAGAAGTAGCCGTGGGGTGTACCTAACACATCCTAGACACCTCGACATAGCCGGAGGACTAAATACCCCTATAGATGGAAATGGGAATTCTATCTTGCCTCAGAGCAGAACCCCAAAGGATAGGCAGCCCCCCACAAATATTGACTGTGAGTATTAGAGGAAAGACACAGGCAGGCAGAAATCAGGATTTAGCAAAAGAGGCCACGCTAGCTAAATAGGAAAGGATAGGACTGAATACTAAGCGGTCAGTATTAAACCCCTAAAAATATCCACAGCAGATAATACAAAAATTCCACCATCTAACTAAAGACATGGAATGTATATTTGCATCTCCTGAGAATCCAACTTGACTGAAAATATCCAAACACAGTCTAAGCTGGACAAGAAAAAACAATGAATAGCACTGAATTGTAAAGCACACAGCATGTGTGCTGCAGAAACAAAACCAGACACTTATCTTGGCTGATTTGGCAGCAGGGCAGGAGGAACCAGACAGAGATGCATAACCTCCAAGAACAATGGACAACTGGTAAGGGCTAATGAATCCTGCACATCTAAATACCCCAGTCAGAGCTGCAATCAGCAGGGACACCTGCCCAGGATTGCAACCCAGGGACAACTGTATTACCACCAGCAACCACCAGAGGGAACCCAAGAGCAGAATTCACAACACAAGACCCCGGGCAGAAGACACTCCCAGAATGCTGATCTTACCAAGTTATTCTAGCCAAAAACCCAGACACTCCCCCTGTGGCGACATCACTTAGAAGCTGAAACCTCTTCTTTACTTACAATATGAAAACTATTTTTTACGCATATCTCGCTGTGTGAACCTCACATAAGTATGACAAGATGCTCATGATGTTCCCCATGTCAGGGGCGTTCTTTTAAGTGTACATTTGGAGCAATTACCTAAACCACTTACTGAGAAATCCACACTTTGCACTTGTTGCGTTTAGCTGCTCACACTTTCAGTGGGTGATAGGCCTACTGATGGACATCTGGAACATATAATTCTTAGCGGTCAAGCCCAAATCGGTGGCACGATATATAACTTTAATCAAACAAAGAAACTCCGGGCTTTCACACCAGTTCCAACTAGTACTAGATGGGAGGAGGGATGAGCAGCCTGCACAGAGCCTGGTATTTGCAGGGAAAAGCAATACAAATTCTTCTTCACACACAGGCAGAGTGAGAAGAGGGGGAGTCGAAATGGCCCACAGCATGTGTTGTAGAGTTAGGTAGAGTCTCAAACATGGCATATTCACATTATATTCACATAGGGCATCTAATTTGGTCCAAAATTGATTGAAAACACACAAAAAAAGACATGATGCTCTAAGGTCTCTCCAGACTGCAAAGCATAATAAATGGGAGAAAGGGAAGGGGTTAAAACATAGAAAAGATTATACTCACTTGACTTAGGCCTGACTCTCAACTGTGCTACTGCCACAGCACTACCCTTTACTTACAGGGAGTAATTAATATTCAAATCTTCCAGAGCCCTTTGTGACCTCAAAGGCTGGAGCAAGAGGATGACTGGGCTGGGCGCTATATGGTAGGACAAGAGCCTGTAATATTTTATTACTTTTTATTCCCTTCTCAGCCCTCAAAAGAATCCATCAAGACCATGGCTGTAGGCCTGCCATTATGCTGAATTTTTGTGAAGTGTATCAATAAAAAATTGGATTCTGAAGAATTTAAAATTTTGGTGAAATTTGTAAAAAATATTATTTCTTTCAAATTGATTGGTTCTTCTCTGCTCAGGTCCTACTGGTTAAACAAAGGATAAAGATCATAACAAGCACATGGTATTCCATAGCATCATCAGGACTATAAAAGTGTATGTTAGACAAAAAACAGAGAAGCCCAGATTAAATTACAGACCCAAAAGGTTAAGCCTACTCTTATAAGGATAAAAACCTGTGTTGTTGAAAGAAGTGCAAGGGGCTTCCCCAGATGAAATCATGGATGGTAATTATTGTGCATATCTATGGTTGCTTTTCATGCTTGTATATTATTTATATAATAATAATTAGTATGTGACCCAGCTTTCCACACTGACTTTCCCCTACCTCAGCTCCTTGGTACATGACCCAGCTTTCCACACTGCTTTTCCCCTACATCAGCTTCTTGGTACGTGACCCAGCTTTCCACACTGACTTTCCCTACCTCAGCTTCTTGGTATGCTTTTCAACTAACCCCTGCTATACCCCCAATGTTATTTATGACTAGTGTTGAGCGATACCTTCCGATATTCAAAAGTATCGGTATCGGATTGGATCGGCCGATATCCAAAAAATATCGGATATCGCCGATACCGATACCCGATACCAATACAAGTCAATGGGACACAAATATCGGAAGGTGTCCTGGATGGTTCCCAGGGTCTGAAGGAGAGGAAACTCTCCTTCCGGCCCTGGGATCCATATTCATGTAAAAAATAAAGAATAAAAATAAAAAATATGGATATACTCACCCTCGGACGGACCCTGGACCTTAGCGGTGCAACCTGCAGCCTCCGTTCCTAAGAATGCAGTGAGTGAAGGACCTTCGATGGCGTCGTGGTCACGTGAGCGGTCACATGAGCAGTCACGCGACCAATCACAAGACCGCGACGTCATCGCAGGTCCTGTACACTCACTGCATTCTTAGGAACGGAGGCTGCCGGTTGCACCGCTAAGGTCCAGGGTCCGTCGGACGGGTGAGTATATCCATATTTTTATTTTTATTCTTTATTTTTTACATGAATATGGATCCCAGGGCCTGAAGGAGAGTCTCCTCTCCTCCAGACCCTGGGAACCATACACTGGGAACTTCCGATTCCGATTTCCGATATCACAAAAATATCGGAACTCGGTATCGGAATTCCGATACAGCAAATATCGGCCGATACCCGATACTTGCGGTATCGGAATGCTCAACACTATTTATGACTTGTTTACTCTGCCTTGATCATACTGAATCTGGCTCACTCTTAATTATCTGACCAAGGTGAGCACAGACCACTCCCACCTGCTACACACCTGTATGCACTTTCTTGCAAATATATTGTAAACCATATGTCAAGGCGTGCACTATAAAAGTGCATCATAGAAGTGTGGAGCTATGAATTAATTAATCCAGAAATGAACCATAAGGGAACTGAAGGTAACTGGATAGTCACTGCAAACAATGTTTCTGTTTGTTTTCACTCTCACAGTCCCTATAATCCTTCACTTTCAGCTAACCACCCGAATCCCTACACCTAGTAAGGAACTAGTTATCTCTCCCTCCATCATCCCCATCCATCTCACCTCCTCCTCAGATCTGTTCCTCAACATACAATCCTCTGTCTCCAAACACAGACAGGCCCTTTATGCCCTCTCCTGCTCCCACCTACTAACACTCTATGCTCCTTCTCACTGCCGGTGATATCTCTCCAAATCCTGGTCCTCCTCACAACATCCCCACAGTCATCTCTACCTGACATCCACGCTCTATCACAAATTTACGTAACCTCTTTAAACTTATACCCATTCGCCCAGCCCCTGCTTCCCCAGTTCCACTAACAGGAGCTCTATGGAACACTTGCTCTCTCTGCAACAAACTTTCCTACATGCATGATCTTTTATTACTAACAAACTTAACTTCCTCACTATCATCAAAACCTGGCTCACCCCCTCTGACACAGCCTCTCCAGCTGCACTTTCGTATGGTTGATTCCACCTTTCCCACACTCCCCACCCCAGCAGCAAGCATGGCGGAGGAGTTGGTTTTCCCCTGTCAGATAACTGTTCTTTCTCCACAATCCCATTGCCACCCTCTGTTACCCTCCCTTCCTTTGAGGAGCACTCTGTGTGCATCTGCTCCTCGACCAGCCTCCAACTGGCCATCATTAACCACCCCCAGGGCCAGCAACCACCTTTTTCGACCACTTCACCACCTGGCTACTTCATTTCCTCTCTGCTGACATCCCCACTATCATCATGGGTGACTTCAACATTCCCATTGACACTTCCATCTCAGTTGTCACTAAACTTCTATCTCTCACATCTTCCTTTGGCCTCACTCAATGGTCTTCTGCAGCCACTCACAAAGATGGTCACACATTGGACCTCATCTTCACCCACCTCTGCTTGCTATCTAACCTCTCTTACTCACCTCTACCTCTTTCTGACCACAACCTACTTACATTCTCTTCCCTCTACTCTCCAGGTCCCTATCCCCACCCCACAAACTTGCACACAATTGCATAAATCTTAAACACCTCGATCTACACTCACTCTCTGAATCCCTTCTCCCTCTTACAGATATACAGTAAGTTCTCTACACAATGCGGATGCTGCTGCCATTTTATATAACACAGCAATAGTTGCAGCTCTCGAATCGGTTGCCCCTCTCACACATATGAAAGCTCGCAAAATCAACATACAACCCTGGCACACCAGCCTGACCAAAGAACTTATACAGGCTACCAGAGTTGCTGAGCAGAGATGCAAAAGATCACACTCCAACGAGAACTTCATTGCTTTCAAAAAGTCCCTCACTACTTTCAAAGCCACACTCTCCACAGCAAATTCAAACCTACTTCTCATTTCTCATATCCTCCCTGTCTCACAACTCTAAACAGCTATTCAACACTTTCAATTCTCTCTCCTCCATCCCCCAGCACTTCGTCACTCTCCACTCATCTCAGCTGAATACTTTGCCTCATTCTTCAAGCAGAGAATTGATAACATCAGAGAAAGCTTTGGCCTACAACCCCCAAAACCCCTTTTCCCAACTACTCAGTCCTCCTCCTCCAAAACTAAATTCTCCACCATCACAGAAGATCAACATTCTACCTTACTCTCAAGATCAAATCTCACCACCTGTGCACTTGACCTGATCCCATCCCACTTCATCCCAAACCTCACCACAGTCTTCATCCCAACCCTAACCCATCTCTTTAAACTATGACTAACAACTGGTGTTTTCCCGTCATGCTTTAAACATGCCTCAATCACACCCATCCTTAAAAGGCCCTCTCTTGACTCATCCCCTATATCTAGCTCTTGCCTCATATAATTTCTCTCCTATGCCTCAAAACTACTGGAACAACATGTCCATTTTGAACTGTCCTCCCACCTCTCTTCCTGCTCCCTCTTCAACCGCTTGCAATCTTATTTCCGACTGCATCACTGAAACTGCCCTAACTAAAGTCACTAATGACCCACTAACTGCCAAAGCCAAGCGACAATACTCTGTCCTCCTCCTCCTGGACCTGTCCTCTGCTTTTGACACAGTAGACCACTCCCTATTACTACAGATCCTCTGATCTCTTGGCTTCACAGACTTGACCTTATCTTGTATCTTGTCATACCTAACAGACCAGACATTCAGCGCCTCCCACTCGCACATCAGCTACTCACCTCTCCCTCTATCTGTCGGAGTCCTGCAAGGTTCAGCTTTGTTCCGCTCCTCTTCTCCATTTACACCTGTGGCCTGGGACAGCTCATGGAATCTCATGGCTTGCAGTATTACCTCTATGCTCATGACACACAGATCTACTTCTTTGGACCAGATATCATCTCCCTGCTAACCAAAATCCCACAATGTCTGTCTACTATTTCATCCTTCTTCTCCGCAAAATTTCTAAAACTTAACATGGACAAAACATAATCCATCATCTTTCCCCCATCTCACTTGACCCCCCCAACAGACCTATCCATTAAAGGAAATTGCTGCTCACTCTCCCCAGTCCCACAATCTCGCTGCCTTGGGGTAATACTTTACTCTGATCTCTCCTTCAAATCACATATCCAAGCCCTTTCCACTTCCTGCCGACTTCAACACAAAAATATTTCCCAGATCCGTACATTCCTCAAGCAAGAACCTGCAAAAACTTTAGTGCATGCCCTTATCATCTCTTGCCTTGACTACTGCAACCTCCTGCCCTGTGGCCTCATCTCTAACACTCTCACACCCTCCAATATATTCTAAACTCTGCTATTCCCTGGCCTTTCCTCTCTGTCAATCCCTTCACTGGCTCACCATTACCCAGAGACTCCAATTCAAAACCCTACCCATGGCATACACAAGCCATCCACAACCTGTCTTCTCCATACATCTGTACCTTGTCACCCAGTACTTACCAGCAAACAACCTCTGATCCTCACAAGATCTCCTTCTCTACTCCCCTCTTATTTCCTCTTCCCACAATAGCATGCAAGTTTTCTCCTGCGCATACCCCCTACTCTGGAACTCTCTACCCCAACATATCATATAAAAGTAATGTACTTGTTTTTAATTATGTATACTTAGTAGCGTAGCTACTGGGGGGGGGCAGAAGGGGCCATCGCCTCGGGCCCGGTGCTCTGAGGGGGCCCACCCGGATATACGCTACTGTAACTGCATCGGCACGCTGCACGCACCGATACAGTTACATTCTGCGGCAGAGCAGGGAGATTGATTCTATTGCCGCTATGGGGCCCCTGAGCAGGCGGGGGGCCCAGTGCCAGCAGTGCTAGTCCCCCACCGTCATCGGAATGACATCAGCACCCGGCACCCGCTGTCAGGAGATGAGTGGAAGCAGGGAGCGCTGCTGGAACAAGGAGGAAGAGAGGTGAGCATTTATTGTGATTTTTTATTGGGGTGCTGTCTTATATACTAAATCTGCCTTTGGAGGGTGTGCTGCCTTACATACAGGATCTGCCTATGGGGGGCTGCCTTATATACAGGATCTGCCTATGGGGGGTGCTGTCTTATATACAGGATCTGCATATGGGGGTGCAGCCTTATATAGAGGATCTGCCTATGGGGGGGGTGCAGCCTTATATACAGGATCTGCCTATGGGGGTGCTGCCTTATATAAAATCTGCCTTTGGGGGGTGCTGCCTTACATACAGGATCTGCCTGGGGGATGCTGCCTTATATACAGGATCCGCCTATGGGGGTGCAGCCTTATATACAGGATCTACCTTTGGGGGAGTGCTGCCTTATATACATGATCTGCCTATGGGGGTGCTGCCTTATATACAGGATCTGCCTATGGGGGGTGCTGCCTTATATACAGGATCTGCCTTTTGGGGGGGGTGCTGCCTTATATACAGGATCTGCCTTTGGGGGGTGTGTTAGGTCTAGCGAAATGCACAAAATAATTAGAAAGATAGAGTAAGGTGCGTTCGCAGCCTGGGGTCCACCGTGCAGAGATGGAACCTGCTGCTAAGTAATGACGTACTATATGGTGGTACAATATGGATTCACACACGGGTTAACTTCACCCAGTATGAAGAAAGCGAACCCTGTTGCGTCACAGGGCCGTGGTACCACACAAAGAGCACAAGTAAGGAGTCACAGAACTCTACCCCTAGACTCGGGATTAGAGTACAACTAGACCTCTTGCGCTTAACACCGCAACTGGGGTGTCAGCGTAACCAAAATAATATTTTAGATGCACGGCAGTGCGTGCGGTGCCGCTCTGGTGGACGCCACTAACCACCCAGGCTTGGGTTAGGAAAGCGCTGTGAAAGTGCATGGCGCAGCACTGGTGGTCACAGCAATCTGATGCTGTATTGTGTGTCAGGTGCTGATGGCTAAGTCAGCGCTAGATAGCAATCATCCACCTTACGCGAGTAGTCATACACAAGGGAGGGGATAATTAATGAATGACTTTCACACATTAACACACATACGTTTACAAGTGTACACTAGCGCATGTCTGTGCGGCCATGCAAACCTTTTATAGCTGCAGTAAGTACAGGACCTTCCCAGAAGGACCAATGGGAGGCTGCCACAGAAGTTGAGCACCTTCAGGACCTTCCTAGAGGACCAATGGGATTTGCTGCAGTATCTAAGCATGTGACCCTTAAACTCCAATGAGAGATCTTGCCCTGGGCATGCTCAGAATGGGAAAAGCAGGACTTAGTCCCAAAAACATCTGCTGCTGCTGCCCAGTACTGGCTACAATTGCAGAAGCTGAAAAGGCAGCAATAACCCTTTGCACAGAGTCAGACTGAGCAAGACATAGGTGCCGACGTCTCCGCTGAGCAGACTCCACTGCGGCAGGAGAAGAATGGGAGACCGCAGAGGAGATGGTTTGAGATTCCCCCTGTGCAGAGGAGGGAACTCGACACCTAACATTACACCCCCCCTAGGCCCCCACCTTGGACCTCGCTATGCTCAAAGGCAGCAATGAGCTGTGGAGCTCAAATGTGCTCAGCAGGCTCCCAGGACCTGTTCTCTGGACCATAACCCTTCCAATCCTCCAAGTAGAATTTTTTGCCACGTACCACCTTGCACCCCAAATTAGCGTACACCTCGTAATCGTCCGTAGACGATCCCGATGTCCCGGCAGATGACTCAGAAAACCGGGACATGTATCCGGGCTTCAAGAGGGACACATTAAAGGTGTCGGTGATACCTAGGCGTGGAGGAAGGGCCAGACGGTAAACTACAGGGTTAACCTGTTCGAGGACCTTGAAGGGACCCAAGTAGCGAGGTGCAAACTTAGTGGACTCAACTCGCAGCCTGATGTTACAGGCGGAGAGCCACACCAAGTCGCCAGGAGTAGTGTTGAGCATTCCGATACCGCAAGTATCGGGTATCGGCCGATATTTGCTGTATCGGAATTCCGATACCGAGATCCGATACTTTTGTGGTATCGGGAATCGGTATCGGGATCGATATTAATGTGTAAAATAAAGAATAAAAATAAAAAATATTGATATACTCACCCTCTTACGCGCCCTGGTTGTAACCGCCAGCCTCTGTTCATAAGAATGAGCGCTTGGAAGTCCTTAGATGACACATTTGCCACACTCTGTATACCCATATATGCTTATGGTTCAGGTCATTGTACTTGATGGTATTCCCGTGTGAGTACAACTATCAAACTGCATATATAATTATTATTTTTGCTTTGTTTAGTTTTTCTATATAATTTTTTCCTTATTTTTTCTTTTTTTTGGGGGGGGGGTATCAGAGTTGTGTATGGGACATTATCTTTTGTCTATCTATTTCCATAGGGATTGTGAGGGACCCTAGGGGTAGTCGTCGTTGAGTGGGGGCACCTACCGCAGTAAATTAGGGTGCTACCTCCACTGTCAGGCAGGTGGCAGGATAGGTACAGCATTTTTAGGGTGTATTAGTTTTTTTTCCCTATTATAGGTATTTTCTAGGGTACTAAAGGGTCAGCCGCCGAGGAGTGGGGGCGCCGACCGAGAAAAAGTAGGGTGCCAACCTCCACTGTTAGGTAGTCCGCATTGTAGTACGACCTAGGGTTGTTTAGGTACATTGTATACCTTTTTACCTCCTTAAATTTGATGATTACGTTAAATAGTTTTTATACTAGTTCTATTAAAAGCTATATTTTAGGGGTCCTTGTTTTCTTTTTTGGTTTTTCAAAGTCCTTAGATGACGTAGCGGCCTGTGATTGGTCGCGGAGCGGTCACGTGACTGCTCCGCGACCAATCACAGGCCGCGACGTCATCTAAGGACTTTCAAGCGCTTGAAAGACCTTAGATGATGTCACGGCTTGTGATTGGTCGTGTTGCGGTCACTTGACCGCTCCGCGACCAATCACAGGCCGCGACGTCATCTAAGGACTTTCAAGCGCTCATTCTTATGAACAGAGGCTGGCGGTTACAACCAGGGTGCGTCAGAGGGTGAGTATATCAATATTTTTTATTTTTATTCTTTATTTTACACATTAATATGGATCCCAGGGCCTGAAGGGGAGTTTCCTCTCCTTCAGACCCTGGGAACCATCAGGATACCTTCCGATACTTGGTGTCCCATTGACTTTTATTGGTATCGGGTATCGGTATCGGCGATATCCGATACTTTTCAGGTATCAGCCGATACTATCCGATACCGATACTTTCAAGTATCGGACGGTATCGCTCAACACTAGCCAGGAGCAAAGATCTGAGCGGGGTGCCGATGTGCATCGGCGGGGGTCCTCATTCTCTCCTTGGAGGCCCGAATAGCATTCTGGGTGCGGTCCCAAATGTCCCGTGCCTCCACAGCCCAGTCTGCCACCCTGGAGTCGGAGGAAGATACGGGCATAGGCACAGGGACACGCGGATGCTGGCTGTAATTTAGGAGGAATGGAATCTGACCGGTGGAGTCGGCTACGGCGTTGTTAAGCGCAAACTCCACCCAAGGTAGCAAGGATGCCCAGTCATCCTGCCTGGCAGAAACAAAATGTCGTAAATATGTGACCAGGGTCTGGTTGGCCCTCTCAACCAACCCATTCATCTCAGGATGATATGACGAGGAGAGATTCTACTCAATACTGAGTAGACGACAAAGCTCTCTCCAGAATCGAGACGCAAACTGGGGACCCCGGTCACTGACAATTTTGTCCAGCATACCGTGTAGGCGAAAGATATGCTTGATGAATAACGCTGCCAGAGCCCGTGCAGAAGGTAGCCGTGGAAGAGGCACCAAGTGCACCATTTTGGAAAAATGGTAGGTGATCACCCAGATAATGTTGCAGCTACGAGACTTGGGTAAGCCCACCACAAAATCCATCCTTACCATCTCCTAGGGCCTGTCCGCCACCGGCAGGGGGTAAAGCAACCCAGCTGGCCGCTGCCGAGGAGACTTATTCTTGGCGCAAGAGAGACACGCCCGAACATAGTCTGTGACATCACGAGCCATATGTGGCCACCAGTATGTCCTCGCCAGTAGCTCAGATGTCCTTTTGGACCCGAAATGTCTACCCACCCTGGACGAGTGAGCCCAAGAGAGACCCTCCGGACGCAAGCTGGATGGTGCAAAAGTCTTGCCCGGAGGCATAGACTCTAGCGAAACCGGAGCCACAGTTCTCAGGCTCTCAGTGGGGACAATAAGTCGAGGCTCCTCTTCCTGCTCCTCAGATGATACAACGGAGCGAGAGAGAGCGTCGGCACAAATGTTCTTCTCCCCGGAAAGAAAATGGAGGGTGAAATGAAACTGGGAGAAGAACAAGGACCATCTGGCATGGCAAGAATTTATCCACTGGGCTGTCTTCAGGTACACCAAATTCTTGTGGTCTGTGAAGACTTGGAGGGGAAAATGAGCCCCCTCCAAGAGATGTCTCCACTCTGAGAAGGCCAGCTTCATGGCTAGCAACTCCCTGTCCCCGGTGGAATAATTCCTCTCTGCTGGTGAAAAGGTCTTAGAAACGAAGAAGCAAGGATGCTTCCGACCTTGAGCATCCTTTTGGAAAAGGACTGCTCCAGCACCAACGGATGAGGCATCCACCTCCATTATAAATGGCTTATCTACATCGGGGCGATGTAGGATGGGAGCGCTAGCGAAGTGTGACTTAATGGAGTGAAAGGCCTTGGAGACCTCCTCAGACCACAATTTGGGATTTGCTCCCTTCTTGGTGAGGGCAACCAAGGGAGCTACCAAAGTTGAGAAGTGTGGAATGAACTGGCGATAGTAATTCATGAACCCCATAAAGCGCTGCACCGCTTTAAGAGAATGGGGTTCCTGCCAGTCCATCACAGCCTGTAGTTTGGCAGGATCCATAGCAAATCCCTGGGCGGAAATAATATAGCCCAGAAAAGGTAAGGACTCTGCTCAAACACACATTTCTCAATCTTTGCATAGAGGGAATTTGCCCGTAAGAGGTTGAAGACTCGCAAACATCTCTTTGCTGGGAGTCAATATCTGGACAGTAGATGAGAATATCATCCAGATAGACTATGACCGAGGTGGAGAGCATATCCCGGAAGATGTCGTTCACAAAGTCTTGGAAAACGGCTGGGGCATTACAGAGCCTGAAGGGCATCACCAGATATTCATAGTGCCCATGCCTGGTGTTAAAAGCCGTCTTCCATTCGTCCCCCTCACGAATGCGAATCAGGTTGTAAGCACCCCGCAGATCTAATTTTGTAAATACCCTTGCTCCCCAAAGCCTATCAAAGAGCTCAGATATCAGGGGCAGAGGATACTTATTCTTAACAATGATGGTGTTAAGACCCCTGTAATCTATGCATGGACGTAGTTCCCCGTTCTACTTCTGCACGAAGAAGAACCCAGCCCCTACAGGTGACACTGACTTCCTAATGAATCCTCTTGCCAGATTTTCCTGGATGTACTGAGACATTGCCTCCTTCTCCGGGAGAGATACCGGATAGACTCGACCCCGGGGAGGCTCAGCACCAGGCAAGAGATCAATAGGACAGTCATATGGGCGTGAGGTTGAAGGGTCTCCGCAGCCCTTTTGGAGAACACGTCCTCATAGGGCCAATATTGCTTGGGGAGAGAGGATAGATCTGCGGGTACCTCAGTAGAAGCAACCTAAACGCTTTCCCTCTGACATCTACCCCAACAAGATTCACCCCATCCCAAAATTCTGCCTGTGGACCACTCAATATGAGGAGAGTGGTACCGTAGCCAAGGTATCCCTAACAGGACCTCATCAATTCCCTCAGGAATGACGTGCAGAGATATATAATTTCCTGATGAGATGGTGACATGGACAGAGAAAATGGGATGGTATGGTGTGTTATCTGTGAGGGCAGTGTCAACCCATTTACCACTTGTACGGTTACTGGTTGAGCTAACATTACTAGGGGAATTGCATGACGTTGGGCAAAGGCGGAAGACATAAAATTGCCCTCCGCCCCAGAATCCACGCAGAGCTCTACCGAGTGGGAAGATGAGCCTATAGTAATTGTCCCCTTAAAGGACAATTTGGAGGCAAACGTCGCCGTGTCTAGTGTACCTCCACCTACTACCACTAGACGCTGACGTTTCCTCGACCACTGGGGACACCTGATGGCAAGATGTCCTGACTGCTGGCAAACATGACAAACCTGGAATGCACGAGCGGCCCGGGATTTAGATCCCGCTCATGACACTACCATAGCCTCATGTGACTCAGGGGCCTGGTCTGGAGATTCCAAAGGTTTGGAGAGGGTGGGACCCAGCCAAAACCTCTGCCTACACTAGGCTCGCTCTAACCTCCGCTCGCGAAAACGGAGGTCAATGCGAGTGGACACAGATATTAACTCTTCCAGTGTGGCGGGAACCTCCCTAGTGGCCAGACCGTCCTTCACGTGGCCAGCCAGCCGCCTTCAAAATATCGGAATAAGGGCTTGTTCCGACCACTCCAGCTCAGATGCTAGGGTGCGAAAGTGGACGGCAAAATGGCTGACCAAGGACTAGCCCTGAGTCAATGCCAACAGTTGGAGTGCCGCATCATGGGTGACACGAGGTCCTAAAAAGACCTGTTTCAGAGTTCTCAGTAACAATGGAGCACTCTGCACCAAATGATCACCACACTCCCACAGCGGCGTAGCCCACTCCAACGCCCTGTCCGACAGGAGAGACACAATAAATCCCACCTTAGCCCACTCTGTGGGGAAACGTGCGGCCAGAAGCTTGTGATGTATAGAGCACTGGCTCACAAAACGCCTACAAGATTTACTATCACCAGATAATTTTTCTGGCAGCAGGAGGTGAGATAGAGTCGGAACAGGGGTGGCAGTGAACAAGGTTGCTGCAGCCACGCTAGCAGCCTGAACAGCAACTGAGGTTACATCCACAGCTGAGGTTGTGCACTCGAGAGCTGCCAACCTACTCCCCAGCTGCTGGATGTACAGCAAGGAATGCTGTTTGTCCGTCATTACTAGCCAGATCCTGGCGCTAGTGTAATGTTAGGGCTAGCGGAACGCACCAAATTATAAGAGAGATAGTATAAGGTGCGTTCGCAGCCCGGGGTCCACCGTGCAGAGATGGAACATGCTGCTGAGTAATGACGGACTATATGGCTATATGGTGGTACAATGTGGATACGCACACGGGTTAACTTCACCCTGTGTGAAGGAAGCAAACCCTGTTGCGTCACAGGGCCGTGGTACCGCACAAAGAGCGCAAGCTAGGAGTCACAGAACTCTACCCCTAGACTCGGGATTAGAGTACAACTAGACCTCTTGCGCTCGACACTGCAACTGGGGTGTCAGCGTAACCAAAATAATAATTTAGATGCACGGGAGTGCGTGCGGTGCCGCTCTGGTGGACGCTACTAACCACCCAGGCTTGGGTTAGGAAAGCGCTGTGAAAGCGCATGGCGCAGCACTGGTGGTTACAGCAATCTGACACTGTATTGTGTGTCAGGTGCTGATGGCTAAGTCGGCACTAGATAGCAATCATCCACCTTACGCGAGCAGTCATACACAAGGGAGGAGATAATTAATGAACGACTTTCACACATCAACACACACACTTTTACATGTGTACACTAGCGCATGGCTGTGCGGCCATGCAAACCTTTTATAGCTGCAGCAAGTACAGGATCTTCCCAGAAGGACCAATGGGAGGCTGCCACAGAAGTTGAGCACCTTCAGGACCTTCCTAGAGGACCAATGGGATTTGCTGCAGTATCTAAGCATGTGACCCTTAAACTCCAATGAGAGATCTTGCCCTGGGCATGCTCAGAAGGGGAAAAGCAGGACTTAGTCCCAAAAATGTCTGCTGCCACTGCCCAGTACTGGCTACAATGGCAGAAGCTGGAAATGCAGCAGTAACCCTTTGCACAGAGTCAGACTGAGCAAGATATAGGGACCGACGTCTCCGCTGAGCAGACTCCACTGCAGCAGGAGTAGAATGGGAGACCGCAGAGGAGATGGTTCGAGATTCCCCCTGTGCAGAGGAGGGAACTCGACACCTAACAAGGTGCTGCCTTATATACAGGATCTGCCCTTGGGGGGGTGCTGCCTAATATACAGGATCTGCCTATGGGGGGTGCAGCCTTATA
The DNA here is from genome assembly GCF_051348905.1 of Ranitomeya variabilis. NCBI lineage: Eukaryota > Metazoa > Chordata > Amphibia > Anura > Dendrobatidae > Ranitomeya > Ranitomeya variabilis. The sequence goes on along the minus strand of NC_135232.1, from coordinate 598,888,284 downwards.
TACATGATCTGCCTTTGGGGGGTGCTGCCTTATATGCTGGATCTGCCTATGGGGGGTGTTGCCTTATATACAGGATCTGCCTATGGGGGTGCTGCCTTATATACAGGATCTGCCTGTGGGGGGGTGCTGCCTTATACTACAGGATCTGCCTATGGGGTGGGGTGCTGCCTTATACTTCAGGATCTGCCTATCCTATGTGGAGGGGTGCTGTCTCATAATACAGGGTCTGCCTGTGGGGGTGCTGTCTTGTATTATATTGAGGACTATCTGGCACATTATACTATCTGGGCCATCATACAGTGTAGAGATTGCAGTGAAGGGGCCATTATACAGTGTTGAAGCCATCAAACAGTTTGGAGGCTACTAAGGGGTCAGTACACTGTGTGAGTGGTACTATACAGTGAGGCTTCATACTGTGTACAGGGGGGAGACTGGACATTATTAAATGAAAAGTAGGCACTTATTGTTATAGGGGAATTCAAGTAACTGTGACTATCAAAGGGGCACACAGAGCAATATTATTTTCTAGGGGGCAAAATGTGGGCACTGTTTTATAGAGCACTTGCACCTGGCATTACTACATTATAGAGGGTTGCTTTAGAATTTGGAGGGTACAAAGAATTACACAGCAGGTGCAGCAATAGGGTCACATGTGGCAGCAGCGTCTCAGTATTGAGGTATCAGGTGCAGTAATAGGGACACATACGGCAGCAGCGGCTCAGTATTTGGGTATCAGGGGCAGTATTTATTAGGGACACGTATGGCAGCAACGGCTCAGTATTGGGTTATCAGGTGCAGTATTAGGGTCGCATATAGCAGCAGCGGCTCAGTATTGGGGTATCAGGTGCAGTAATAGGGACACATACAGCAGCAACGGTTCAGTATTGGAGTTTCAGGTGCAGTAGTAGAAACACATACGGCAGCAGAGGCTCAGTATTTGGGTATCAGGTGCAGTAATAGGGACAAATATGGCAACAATGGCTCAGTATTGGGGTATCAGGTGCAGTATTAGGGTCACATACGGCAGTAGAGGCTCAGTATCGGGGTATCAGGTGCAGTAATAGGGACACATAAGGCAGCAGCGGCTCAGTTTTGGGTTATCAGGTGCAGTAATGGAGACACATATGGCTGCAGCGGCTAAGTATTGGGGTATTATTTGCAGTAATAGGGACACATACAGCAGCAGTGTCTCAGTATTGGGGTATCAGGTGCAGTAATAGGGACACATACGGCAGCAGTGCCTCTGTATTGGGGTATCAGGTGCAGTAATAGGGACACATGGCAGCAGCAGCTCAGTATTGGGGTATCAGGTGCAGTAATAGGAACACATACAGCAGCAGTGGCTCAGTATTGGGGTATCAGGTTCAGTAATACTGACACATACGGCAGCAGCGGCTCATTATTGGGGTATCAGGTGGCGTAATAGGGACACATACGGCAGCAGTGGCTCAGTATTGGGGTATCAGGTGCAGTAATAGGGACACATACAGCAGCGGCGGCTCAGTATTTGAGTATCAGGTTCAGTAATAGGGACACATGCGGCAGCAGCGGCTCATATTTGGGATATCAGGTGCTGTATTAGATTCACATACGGCAGCAGCGGCTCAATATTGGGCTATCAGGAGCAGTAATAGGGACACACACGGCAGAGGCTCAGTATTGGGGCATCAGGGGCAGTAATAGGGACACATGGCAGCAGCAGCTCAGTATTGGGGTATCAGGGGCAGTAATAGGGACACATACAGCAGCAGAGGCTCAGTATCGGGGCATCAGGTGCAGTATTAGGGACACATACGGCAGCAGCTCAGTATTGGGGTATCAGGTGCAGTATTAGGGACACATATGGCAGCAGCGGCTCAGTATTGGGGTATCAGGTGCAGTAATAGGGACACATATGGCAGCAGCGGCTCAGTATTGGGGTATCAGGTGCAGTAATAAGGACACATATGGCAGCAGCGGCTCAGTATTGGGGTATCAGGTGTAGTAATAGGGACACATATGGCAGCAGCGGCTCAGTATTGGGGTATCAGGTGCAGTAATAAGGACACATACGGCAGCAGCAGCTCAGTATTGGGGTATCAGGTGTAGTAATAGGGACACATATGGCAGCAGCGGCTCAGTATTGGGGTACCAGGTGCAGTAATAAGGACACATATGGTAGCAGCGGCTCAGTATTGGGGTATCAGGTGCAGTAATAGGGACATATACGGCAGCAGCGGCTCAGTATTGGGGTATCAGGTGCAGTAATAAGGACACATACGGCACCAGAGGCTCAGTATTGGAGTATCAGTGGCAGTAATAGGGACACATACGGCAGCAGCAGCTCAGTATTGGGGTATCAGGTGTAGTAATAGGGACACATATGGCAGCAGCAGCTCAGTATTGGGGTTTCAGGTGCAGTAATAAGGACACATATGGCAGCAGTGGCTCAGTATTGGGGTATCAGGTGCAGTAATAGGGACATATACGGCAGCAGCGGCTCAGTATTGGGGTATCAGGTGCAGTAATAAGGACACATACGGCACCAGAGGCTCAGTATCGGAGTATCAGGGGCAGTAATAGGGACACATACGGCAGCAGTGGCTGAGTATTGGGGTATCAGGGGCAGTAATAGGGACACATACGGCAGCAGCGGCTCAGTATTGGGTTTTAGGTGCAGTAATAGGGTCACATACGGCAGCAGCGGCTCAGTATTGGGGTGTCAGGGGCAGTAATAGGGTCACATGTGGCAGCAGCGGCTCAGTATTGGGGTATCAGGTGCAGTAAAAGGGACACATACGGCAGCAGAGGCTCAGTATTGTGGTATCAGGTGCAGTAATAGAGACACATACGGCATCAGCGGCTCAGTATTGGGGTATCAGGGGCAGTAATAGGGAAACATATGGCAGCAGCGGCTCAGTATTGGGGTATCAGGGGCAGTAATAGGGACACATACAGCATCAGGGGCTCAGTATTGTGGTATCAGGTGCAGTAATAGAGACACATACGGCAGCAGCGGCTCAGTATTGGGGTATCAGGGGCAATAATAGGGACACATATGGCAGCAGCGGCTCAGTATTGGGGTATCGGGTGCAGTAACAGGGACACATGCGGCAGCAGCGGCTCAGTATTGGGGTATCAGGTGCAGTAATAGGGACACATATGGCAGCAGCGGCTCAGTATTGGGGTATCAGGTGCAGTAATAGGGACAAATACGGCAGCAGCGGCTCAGTATTGGGGTATCGGGTGCAGTAACAGGGACACATGCAGCAGCAGCGGCTCAGTATTGTGGTATCAGGTGCAGTAATAGATACACATACGGCAGCAGCGGCTCAGTATTGGGGTATCAGGGGCAGTATTTGGGACACATATGGCAGCAGCGGCTCAGTATTGGGGTATCAGGTGCAGTAATAGGGACACATACGGCAGCAGCGGCTCAGGATTGGGGTATCAGGGGCAGTAATAGGGACACATACAGCAGTAGATGCTCAGTATTGGGGTATCTGTTGCAGTATTAGGGACACATACGGCAGCAGCGGCTCAGTATTGGGGTATCAGGTGCAGTAATAGGGACACATACGGCAGCAACGCTCAGTATTGGGGTATTAGGGGCAGTAATAGGGACACATATGGCAGCAGTGGCTGAGTATTGGGGTATCAGGGGCAGTATTTGGGACACATACGGCAGCAGCGGCTCAGTATTGAGGTATCAGGTGCAGTAATAGGGACACATACGGCAGCAGCGGCTCAGTATTGGGGTATCAGGGGCAGTATTTGGGACACATACGGCAGCAGCGGCTCAGTATTGAGGTATCAGGTGCAGTAATAGGGACACATACGGCAGCAGCGGCTCAGTATTGGGGTATCAGGAGCAGTAATAGGGACACATACAGCAGTAGATGCTTAGTATTGGGGTATCAGGTGCAGTAATAGGGTCCCATATGGCAGCAGCGGCTCAGTATTGGGGTATCAGGTGAAGTAATAGGGTCACATATGGCAGCACGGGCTCAGTATTTGAGGTATCAGCAGGATGAGGAGTTTGTGCAGGTTGGGAATAGATGTGATGGGGCTGGAATGTGAGAAGTGAAATGTGTCTTTTTTCTAATCTCTGCAGATGAGTCCTGGCTGGAAAAAGTTGTCGGTCTGGGCCAGATGGAAAAGACAGGATAAGTGAACGATTCCATCAGAAAGAACGTCAGCGGTAAGTCATTATCTGTAACTGTGCAGTGATCTCTTATATGTTCTGTAGGGATGGTATCTACCACTGACCATATGGCAGTAATATCAGTGTTTGTCTTTAATAGAGATTATCTTCAGTGACAGAGCGGTCATCTGCTGAGGTTGTCCTCCACTATTAGGGTGCGTCGCCCAGTTGTAATCAAGGTTACCTGGTTAGGGGCCCACTCAGAGGCTCCGCCCCCCTGAACCAAAACCCTAGCTACTCCTCTGTGTATACCCCTTTTCACATGTAAAGCACCATGGAATAAATGGAGCTATAATAATGAATAACAATAATAATTTATATATCCTGTATGTATCTTCTGATTGTCCTTTATGTACTTGTTGTTGATATGCGGTATTTTTGTAATATCTTGTTACAATAGATATTCGATAATAATTGTGACTTACCACTGAATTTGGTTTCCAGTAAATTGTTGGCCAAACTTTAGTTCTGTTATTTTAGTCTTCTATCCCATGTATATGTGACCATTATTAAGGCTCGTTAGGACCAAATCATGGAAATTTCACTTTTCACAGAGAAAGAGTAAGCATGGGTTTAGAAAACCTTTTTATATACATGACTTGTGATCCCAATGGTATTACATGATCGTAGAGAAAAAATAATTTCTGACACTCCCTAATTATTTGTTAGTCTCTACATAATTCAATATCAGGAATACAACACCATTAATTAATACTCTAGAGATATATACAGCTACATGAATCATATCTTATGACTTAATGATTATATCCTTATCATTACTTACATGCAAAAATGTTCAAACACGGTTTACAGCACATAACATATGTATAATCCTACCAAACAAAAGTTTATACCATAAAATACAAAAGAACCTCAAGCATGACTTAAAGAGAGACACACTAAAACAAGGGGAGGGGTCTCTTACATACAAAGGAAGTAAGAAAAAGACAGTAGATGAGGGAAGATGCCACTCATAGTGGCAATTGTTATATTTAAGGATGTAGGATTTTCTAAAGAGATTTTTTTGTGGTTTGTTTTGAAAGTGAGAGAGAGTGTGACCAGCTGGGATTTGGGTTCGTGATTTACAGGGGATTTTGGAGAGAAATTTTGAAGAATAAAAAAAATACATGGCATGGGGTCCGCCGTAATTTCATAACCAATTGAGGGAAAGTCAACAGCTGAGGGCTGATGTTAATAATCTGGGAATGGGCTTTTAGACATGAAGGTTCCCAGGCTATTAATATCAGCTCACAGCTATTTGCTTAGCTGTGAACTGGTTATAATAACTGGTTATTATAGAGTTGACCCCCAAAATGATGAGGGGTCCCCCTATATTCAATAACCAGCAAAGGCTCAACAGATCGCTGCGGGCTGATATTAATAGCCTAGGAAAGGGCCATGGATATTGACCCCCTTCCAGACTAAAAACATCAGTTCTCAGCCACCCTAGAAATGGTGCATCCATTAGATAGGCCAATTCTGGAGCCTAGTCTTGCTTTTCCTACTTGCCCTGGTGTGGTAGCAAGTGGGGTAATAGGGTTGGGGTTGATGTCAGTTGCTTTATGGCTGCTAACTCCAAGCCCAGGGGTTCTAATAGATGATTCCATTACTATCCCCATAGTCATATTGTAAAAAAATACACAGCAAGAATAAAGTCTTTTATTTGAAATAAACACACAAACTCCTTCATTGGAAAGAAAAAACTCCCCAGCCTCTTTTACTCAGTTATTACTGTAAAATAAAAATAATAAAATACCATATACCTCAATTGTTTGACAATAATCCATTAATGACCATGTTCCACAACGATCCGGACAGTTTGGAGAGCAGTTGAATAATTGATGTGATTGCTCTCAATGCCAGTTGGAACACACTAGGCAGAGCGACAGAAGCGCTGCCTGCCTGTGACCGGTGATGACATCATTAAGATTACCGCCGGTCATAGGCAGAGCTTCTCATGCTATGCTCAGTGTGTTCCAGCTGGCTTGGAGACCAGTTACATCACTGAATATCATCAGACATATGAGGAATATGGTGTTTTATTATTTTTTATTTTACATCAATAAATGGGTAAAAGAGGGTGGGCAGTTTTTATTTCAATTAGAGGAGTCTGTATTTATTTCAAATAAAAAAACTTTATTCTGGCTTTGTCTTTATTACAATATGACTATGGGGTTAGTAATGGGGTGTCTAATATAGACATCTCAATTACTAACCTCTGGGCTTGTTGTCAGCCATAAAATAGCTGACATTAACCCCAATACTGTTACACCACTTGCCACCGCACAAGGGCAAGTGGAAAGAGCCAGGCAAGGTGCGAGAATTGGTGCATCTAATAGATTCTTCTTTTCTGGGGTGGCGGGCTGCTATTTTTAGGCTGGGGGGGCAATAGTCATGGCTGCTTGCCAGTCTGAGAATACCAGCTCCCAGCTGTCTGCTTTAGCTTGGCTGTTTGTCACAAGTGGGGTGAAACCCCAAGCTGTTTTTTTTTAATTATTTATTTAAATAATTAAAAAATATGGTGTGGAGATCCCTCTATTTTTAATAATCAGCCAATATAAACATGATAGTTGGGGGCTGCGGCCCATAGTTTTCAGCTTTATCGATGCTGATTATCAAGAATAGGGGGATCCCCACGTCATATTTTTCAATTAGTTAAATAAATTATTTTAAAAATGGCCATTTTATATCTCTCCTCAGCCTCCCCTACTCTCACTTCTATCAGTGAGAGGAGGTGTACACTGATGAGAATAGCACTCTCATCAGCTTATGACTGTGACTGGCGGTAACCTTTATACCGCCAGTCAGAGCTGCTGGCTCACACACTATCATCTGTCTGATAATGTGGGTACTGCAGCACTCTGACCGGTGGTAATGAACTTACCCCCAATGATATCCCGTGTTTCTCACGCTGTCACACAGATGACAGTGTGGGAAACACCCGATGTTCTGGCTACAGAACCCACACAGTAACATGAACTTCCTGGAGAAGTCTGTGTTTGGGTCCGTGAGTGGACACTAGGTGTTCAGTTCGAACCCCAAACTTTACAGTTCCGGTTCGCCCCCTCACTAGTTTTTACTAATAATTCAATGCACATCAAATAATTTTGAAATCACTCATATTTATTGGCCAAATTCAAATCTGATGAATCGAGTTTCAGCACATTCACTCATTTCCATTAGCAGATTGTGGAAATTACATGGGAGGACATAATGGGAGATTAGTTCAGAAATATATGAAGGAAATTGATTGGATATTGGTTATGGATTACATATTATGTATGGGGCGAAAGTAGAAGATTAAAAATAAATTATTTTTTTTCTGTTGTAATACTTTATACAGCCCGCCGTATCCCACATTGATATTTTGTGGCAGTTATATGAAGCTGTCTGCAGACCTAAAGCACATAAAAAAATTCCAATTATTTTTTATTGCTAAACGTGATACATCCCGCCTTATCCCACATTGTCATTTTGTGGCAGTGATATGAAGCTGTCTGCACACCAAACACACATAAAACAAAACATTATAATTGTTTCCTGTTGCTTAATGCGATACAGCCCGCTCTATCCCACGTTGTCATTTTGTGGCAGTGATATGAAACTGTCTGCAGACCTCATGCACATTTAAAAAAAATATATAAATATTGTATTTCTGTTGCTAAACGGGATACAGACAGCTGTATCCCACATTGCGATTTTGTGGCGGTAATATGAAGCTGTCTGCATACCTCATGCACATAATTTTTTTTTCTGTTGCTAAAAATGATACAGCCCGCCATATCCAACCTTGACATTTAGTAGTGTTGAAATTGTTCTGATTGAAGAGCTGTTGAACATTAAATATATATTTTTTGTTTGCAAACGTGATACAGCATCCGAGATCTGAGTTTGAAATTTATTTGAGCCTATCTTCTAGATTATGCACATCTATGGCAACCAATTTCTCATGGGCATCTTTTATGCCTAGCTTGACATGGGCATCTGTTACACATATCTTCTAATCATTGTATCCTGTTCTCATACCTCCCATAGCTCCACTGTTATAGATCCTGTTGTATATTCCCATTCCCGTTGTCATCATGCCCCTTTTCCTAATCAGCTCTTTTAACTACACATTGGCCATATTTCTGCAAACCTGCACCTTCCCAGCAGCAACTGTGTAGGAAAGAGGGCGGTCCAACACAACAGACAATCTTCTAGATTATACAGGCCTCATCCACACTAAAAATATATATTTTTTAATGTTACTAATGTGATACAGAAGGGGAGATCTCACTTTGAAATTGTTTGGAGCATCTAGTCAATGTTATACAGGCCTCATTGACAGGTCAAAAAAATTCTTAAATCACTAACGTAATACAGTAGGGGACATCTCTCTTAGAAATTTTTGGAGCATCTATTCAATGTTATACAGGCCTCATCAACAGGCCAAAAAACATTCTTCTAATGTAATACAGTAGGGGAGATCTCACTTTGAAATTGTTTGGAGCATCTATTCAATATTATACAGGCCTCATCGACTGGCCAATTTTTTTTTCTGTTACTAACATAATACAGTAGGGGACATCTCTCTATTACAGTGATGAATATGCGGCTCCACCCCTATGGGAGGTGGAGCCGCATATTCATCAACTGTATTGAGCGGCACCACGTGACCGCTCATACAGGAAAAGCTGCGGGGCAGAGAGCAAGCGTCGAGGGAGGCGGGTGAGTATTTTAATGCCGGCGGCCGGGCGCACAGGGGGTGGGAGGGGGGAGGATGCCCTACAGTTTATTTTAAACACACACACAAAAAAAAAAGATTTTTCATCCCTTCTCCCTAGCGAGCGCTGGAGAGAACGGATGAATGGCGGCATCAGCACCATGCTGGGGGGACAGCGCTTACTGTAGCGCTGTCTCTCCTGCACGGTCCGTGTGGTACCCAGGCGGCACACGGCTGCCGCACGTGTGCCGCACGTGTGCTACACGGATGGCCTACGTGAGCTCACGGACACACGGACACAGATAACTCCGGTACCGATTTTTCCGGGACCGGAATTATCTGGACGTGTGAGACTGGCCTTAGTATGTATTTGCACAATAGAGGCCTGTATAGGTGTTGTTCACATGAAGGTAATGAAGATGTCTGGTTCTCAGCCTATTAATCACGCCCATACTATTCGATTAGGCGATTTGGCCCGCACTCTCTCAATGCATCCCATGTGAACACCCCTGTATACAAGACCCAATGTGCTGGGCTTGGCTACACCCTGAAAAATAAAGTACACCAAATACATAAAAATATGTGAAGTATTGGTCGATATTTTGGTCAAGATATGCAAGCTCACAACTCAACGTCGAGTCCTCACACTTGGAAGTTCTATCACTAAACTTAGTAGCATACCTCCCAACTTTTGAAGAAGGGAAGGAGGTATAAAGTTTGCGGCGTGCGTAGTGCGCCGCAGCAAATTTTAGGCCACGCCTCTGACCACACCCATTCATAATTAGTCACACCGATATCCACGTCCCAACCACACCCATTTAGCACTGCTGATCACACTGTTTCATATACAATAATTATAAACAAAAAAATATGGCCACACAGCGCTCCATACCGTATAATGGCCACACATGATGCTCCATACTGTATAATGGCAACACATGATGCTCCATACACCTCATACACACACGGCTCCGCTCCATACACCTTGTACACACACGGCTCCGCTCCATACACCTTGTACACACACGGCTCCGCTCCATACACCTCATACACACACGGCTTCACTCCATACACCTCGTACACATTCAGCTCCACTCCATACACCTCATACACACACGGCTCCGCTCCATACACCTCATACACACACGGCTCTGCTCCATACACCTCATACACACATGGCTTGGCTCCATACACCTCGTACACACACGGCTCCGCCCCATACACCTCGTACACACACAGCTCCACTCCGTACACCTTGTACACACACAGCTCCGCTCCGTAAACATGTGCTCCACTCCATACATCTCATACACACGCGGCTCCACTCTGTACACCTCGCACACACGTAGCTCTGCTCCGTACACCTCGTACACATTGAGCTCCGCTCCATTCACTTCATACACACACGGCTCCGCTCCGTACACCTCGTACACACATGGCTCCACTCCGTACACCTCGTACACACACAGCTCCGCTCCGTAAACTTGTGCTCCACTCCATACATCTCATACACACGCGGCTCCACTCTGCACACCTCGCACACATGCGGCTCTGCTCCGTACACCTCGTACACATTTAGCTCCGCTCTGTACTCCTCATACACACAAGGCTCCGCTCCACACACCTCATACAGACACAGCTCCGCTCCGTACACCTCATACACACGGCTCCGCTCCATACACCTCGTACACACACGGCTCAGCTCCATACACCTCGTACACACACGGCTCCACTCCATACACCTCGTACACACACGGCTCCGCTCCATACACCTCGTACACACGGCTCTGCTCCATACACCTCTGTTGTGAATTCTGATTTTGGGCTCCCTCCGGTGGTTGTAGGTGGTAATGCAGTTGTCCCTGAGTTGCAGTCCTGGTCGTGTGTATCTGCTGATTGCAGTTCTGACTGGGGTATTTAGGCCTGCAGGATTCATTAGTCCTTGCCAGTTGTCCATGGTTTTGGAGGTGTTGGTCCTTGTTTGGTTCCTTCTGCCTTGCTGCCAATTCAGCAAAGATAAGTGTCTGGTTTTGTTTTTGTGGCACACATGCTGTGTGCTTAATAATTCCGTGCTATTCTTTTTTTTTTTTTGTCCAGCTTGATTGTGTTAGTATTTTCTCAGTCTTGTTGGATTCTCAGGAGCTGCAGATTTACATTCCATGTCTTTAGTTAGATTGTGGAACTTTTTGTATTATCTGCTGTGGATATTTTTGAAAGGGTTTTAATACTGACCGCTTAGTATTCTGTCCTATCTTTCCCTATTTAGCTAGAGTGGCCTCTTTTGCTGAATTCTGTTTTCTGCCTGCGTGTGTCTTTCTTCTCCTACAGTCCTCCTACTCCTACAGTCAATATTCATGGGGGGCTACCTATCCTTTGGGGTTCTGCTCTGAGGCAAGGTAGTATTCCTATTTCCATCTATAGGGGTATTTAGTCCTCCGGCTGTGTCGAGGTGTCTAGGGTTTGTTAGGCACACCCCACGGCTACTTCTAGTTGCGGTGTTAGTTCAGGTTTTGCGGTCAGTACAGTTTCCACCTACTCCAGAGAAAGTTTCATGCGGCTCCAAAGTCACCGGATCATAACAGTACAACTGGCCAATAATGAGTTAAATGCATCTCAGAAGAAGGTGTCGAGTCATTTTTTTTTCTGAAGTTTGCTTGGCCTTTTCTTCCCTCTTTTTCTCTGGGTGGCTGAGGAGTCTTGTGTTAGCATGAATGTTCAGGAATTAGCTTCTCGTGTAGACCAGCTTGCTGCTAGGGTACAGGGAATTTCTGATTACATTGTTCAGACTCCTGTTTTAGAGCCGAAGATTCCTACTCCTGATTTGTTTTTTGGTGACAGGTCCAAATTTTTGAGTTTCAAAAACAACTGTAAACTGTTTTTTGCTTTGAGACCTCGATCCTCTGGTGATTCCATTCAGCAGGTTAAAATCGTTATTTCCCTGCTGTGTGGCGATCCACAGGATTGGGCATTTTCCCTGGAATTTGGGAATCCGGCTTTGCTTAATGTAGATTCCTTTTTTCAGGCTTTAGGACTATTATATGATGAACCTAATTCTGTGGATCAAGCGGAGAAGACCTTGTTGGCCCTGTCTCAGGGTCAAGAGGCAGCAGAATTATATTGTCAGAAATTTAGAAAATGGTCTGTGTTGACTAAATGGAATGATGATGCTTTGGCGGCAATTTTCAGAAAGGGTCTTTCTGAATCCGGTAAAGATGTTATGGTGGGGTTTCCCACGCCTGTCGGCCTGAGTGATTCTATGCCTCTGGCCATTCAGATTGATCGGCGCTTGCGGGAGCGTCGAACTGTGCGCGCTGTGGAGTTGTCCTCAGAGCAGAGTCCTGAGCCAATGCAGTAATAGGATTCTGTCTAGAACAGAACGACAAGGATTCAGATGTCAGAATAGGTTGTGTTATTATTGTGGCGATGCTTCTCATGTCATTTCAGCCTGCCCTAAGTGGACAAAGAGGATCGCTAGTTCATTTACCATCAGTACTGTACAACCTAAATTTCTGTTATCTGTGTCCTTGATCTGTTCATTGTCATAATTTTCTGTCATGGCGTTTGTGGATTCAGGCGCCGCTTTGAACTTAATGGACTTTGAGTTTGCCAGGCGTTGTGGTTTTCCCTTGCAGCCTTTGCAGAACCTTATTCCTCTAAGGGGCATTGGCGCTACACCTTTGGCTAAAAATAAACCCCAGTTTTGGACACAAGTGACCATGCATTTGGCGCCAGCCCATCAGGAAGATTGTCGATTTCTGGTGTTGCATAATTTGCATGATGCAATCATGCTAGGTTTTCCGTGGTTGCAGGTACATAATCCTGTGTTGGATTGGAAGTCTATGTCTGTGACTAGTTGAGGTTGTCAGGGGGTTCATAATGATGTTCCTTTAATGTCCATCTCCTCTTCTTCCTCTTCCTAAATTCCAGAGTTTTTGTCTGATTTTCAGGATGCATTCGATGAGCCCAAGTCCAGTTCTCTTCCATCGCACAGGGACTGTGATTGTGCGATTGATTTGATTCCAGGCTGTAAGTTTCCTAAGGGCCGACTCTTCAACCTGTCTGTGCCTGAACATAGCGCTATGCGGAGTTATGTTAAGGCTAGGTTCACATTGCATTAATGTGTGCACGCTAACGGACAGCGTTGCACGGCGAAAATGTCGCAATTAACACCGTGCAACGGGTCCGTTAGCGCACCCATTGACAGCAATGTGAAGTTTCCCTGTAGCGCATCACTAGCGCGTGCCTTTTTCGGCTCGCGCTAGCGATGTGCCGTTCTTCTGTGGCGCGCCTCGGACGCTGCTTGCAGCGTCCGCGGCGTGCCCGAGGTCCATTCCCCTCTCTCGCAGATCGGGGATCTGCGAGAGCGGGGACGTTACCATGACCCCTAACGCGGCCCCTAAATAAACATTGCGCTAATTCAATCCGCTAGCGCTAGCGCTAAACGGATTGCCCTAACGCAATGTGAACCTAGCCTAAGGAGTCTTTGGAGAAAGGGCATATTCGGCCATCTTCTTCACCGATGGGAGCGGGATTTTTTTTGTTGCTAAGAAGGATGGCTCCTTGAGACCCTGTATTGATTATCGCCTCTTGAATAAGATCACGGTCAAGTTTCAATACCCTTTACCTTTGCTGTCCGATTTGTTTGCTAGGATTAAGGGGGCTAGTTGGTTTACGAAGATTGACCTTCGGGGGGGCGTATAATCTTGTTCGTATTAAGCAGGATGATGAATGGAAAACTGCGTTCAATACGCCCGAAGGCCATTTTGAATACCTTGTGATGCCGTTCGGGCTCACTAATGCTCCATCTGTTTTTCAATCTTTCATGCATGATGTCTTCCGGACTTATATTGATAAATTCTTGATTGTATTTCTGGACGATATTTTGATTTTTTTCTGATGATTGGGAGCCTCATGTGGAACAGGTCAGGAGAGTATTTCAGATTCTTCGTGACAATGCTTTGTTTGTGAAGGGGTCTAAGTGTCTCTTTGGGGTGCAGGAGGTTTCTTTTTTGGGTTTTATTTTTTCTCCTTCATCTATTGAGATGGATCCGGTTAAGGTTCAGGGCATTCATGATTGGATTCAACCCATGTCCGTAAAGAGCCTTCAGAAATTTTTGGGTTTTGCAAAGTTTTATCGCCGTTTCATTGCTAACTTTTCCAGCGTGGTTAAACCCTTGACCGATTTGACAAAGAAAGGTGCTGATGTGGCGAATTGGTCCTCTGCGGCTGTTTCTGCTTTTCAGGAGCTTAAACGTTGATTTACTTCTGCTCTGGTGTTGCGCCAACCGGATGTTTCTCTTCCGTTTCAGGTTGAGATTGACGCTTCTGAGATTGGGGCAGGGGCTGTTTTGTCTCAGTGGGATTCTGTTGGTTCTTTGATGAAACCGTGTGCCTTCTTTTCCCGTAAATTTTCGCCGGCTGAATGCAATTATGATGTCGGCAATCGGGAGTTGTTGGCTATGAAGTGGGCGTTTGAGGAGTGGCGACATTGGCTTGAGGGAGCTAAGCATTGTATTGTGGTCTTGACCGATCATAAGAATCTGATTTACCTCGAGTCTGCCAAACGGTTGAATCCTAGACAGGCTCGATGGTCCTTGTTTTTTTCCCGTTTTGATTTGGTGGTCTTGTATCTTCCGGGTTCTAAGAATATTAAGGCTGATGCCCTTTCTAGGAGTTTTTCGCCTGATTCTCCTGAGGTTCTTGAACCGGTCGGCATTCTGAAAGAAGGGGTGGTCCTTTCTGCCATTTCCCCTGATTTACGACGGGTTCTTCAGGAATTTTAGGCTGACAGACCTGACCGCTGTCCAGTGGGGAAACTGTTTGTTCCTGACAGATGGACTAGTAGAGTGATTTTCGAGGTTCACTGTTCTGTGCTGGCTGGTCATCCTGGTATTTTTGGTACCAGAGACTTGGTTGGTAGTATCCTTTTGGTGGCCTTCTTTATCACGTGATGTGCGTTCCTTTGTGCAGTCCTGTGGGACTTGTGCGCGGGCCGAGCCTTGTTGTTCCCGTGCTAATGGGTTGCTTTTGCCATTGCCGGTCCCTGAGAGGCCCTGGACGCATATTCCTATGGATTTTATTTCTGATCTTCCGGTTTCCCAGAGGATGTCGGTTATCTGGGTTGTCTGTGACCTGTTCTCTAAGATGGTTCATTTGGTGCCTTTGCCTAAATTGCCTTCCTCTTCAGATATGGTTTCGTTGTTTTTTCAGCATGTGGTTTGTTTGCATGGTATTCCGGAGAATATTGAGTCTGACAGAGGTTCCCAGTTTGTTTCTAGGTTTTGGCGGGCCTTTTGTGCTAGGCTGGGCATTGATTTATCTGTTTCCTCTGCATTTCATCCTCAGACAAATGGCCAAACCGAGCGAACTAATCAGACCTTGGAGACTTATTTGAGATGCTTTGTGTCTGCTGATCAGGATGATTGGGTGGCCTTTTTGCCGTTGGCCGAGTTTGCCCTTAATAATCGGGCTAGTTCGGCTACTTTGGTTTCGCCTTTTTTTTGTCATTTTGGTTTTCATCCTCGTTTTTCTTCTGGGCAGGTTGAGCCTTCTGACTGTCCTGGTGTGGATTCTGTGGTTGATAGGTTGCAGCAGATTTGGGCTCAGGTGGTGTTGTCTCAGGAGGAGGCTCAACGTTTTGCTAACCGTCGTTGGTGTGTTGGTTCCCGGCTTCAGGTTGGGGATCTGGTCTGGTTGTCTTCCCGTTATGTTCCTATGAAGGTTTCTTCTCCTAAGTTTATGCCTCGGTTTATTGGTCCTTATAGGATTTCTGGGATTATTAATCCGGTGACTTTTCGTTTGGCGCTTCAGGCCTCTTTTGCTATCCATAATGTCTTCCATAGATCTTTATTGCGGAAATATGTGGTACCCGTTGTTCCCTCTGTTGATCCTCCGGCCCCTGTGTTGGTTGATGGGGAGTTGGAGTATGTGGTTGAGAAGATTTTGGATTCTCGTTTTTTGAGGCGGAGGCTTCAGTATCTTGTCAAATGGAAGGGTTATGGCCAGGAGGATAATTCTTTGGTTTTTGCCTCTTTTGTCCATGCTGCTGATTTGGTTCATGCTTTTCATCTGGCTCGTCCTGATCGGCCTGGGGGCTCTGGTGAGGGTTTGGTGACCCCTCCTCAAGGGGGGGGGAGGGGTACTGTTGTGAATTCTGTTTTTGGGCTCCCTCCGGTGGTTGGAGGTGGTAATGCAGTTGTCCCTGAGTTGCATTCCTGGTCAGGTGTATCTGCTGATTGCAGCTCTGACTAGGGTATTTAGGCGTGCTGGATTCATTAGTCCTTGCCAGTTGTCCATGGTTTTGGAGGTGTTGGTCCTTGTTTGGTTCCTTCTGCCTTGCTGCCAATTCAGCAAAGGTAAGTGTCTGGTTTTGTTTTTGTGGCACACATGCTGTGTGCTTAATAATTCCGTGCTATTCATTGTTTTTTTGTCCAGCTTGATTGTGTCAGTATTTTCTCAGTCACACATTGAGCTCCGCTCCATTCACTTCATACACACACGGCTCCGCTCCGTACACCTCGTACACACATGGCTCCACTCCGTACACCTCGTACACACACAGCTCCGCTCCGTAAACTTGTGCTCCACTCCATACATCTCATACACACACGGCTCCACTCTGCACACCTCGCACACATGCGGCTCTGCTCCGTACACCTCGTACACATTTAGCTCCGCTCTGTACTCCTCATACACAAAAGGCTCCGCTCCACACACCTCATACAGACACAGCTCCGCTCCGTACACCTCATACACACGGCTCCGCTCCATACACCTCGTACACACACGGCTCAGCTCCATACACCTCGTACACACACGGCTCCACTCCATACACCTCGTACACACACGGCTCCGCTCCATACACCTCGTACACACGGCTCTGCTCCATACACCTCTGTTGTGAATTCTGATTTTGGGCTCCCTCCAGTGGTTGTAGGTGGTAATGCAGTTGTCCCTGAGTTGCAGTCCTGGTCGTGTGTATCTACTGATTGCAGTTCTGACTGGGGTATTTAGGCCTGCAGGATTCATTAGTCCTTGCCAGTTGTCCATGGTTTTGGAGGTGTTGGTCCTTGTTTGGTTCCTTCTGCCTTGCTGCCAATTTAGCAAAGATAAGTGTCTGGTTTTGTTTTTGTGGCACACATGCTGTGTGCTTAATAATTCCGTGCTATTCATTGTTTTTTTTGTCCAGCTTGATTGTGTTAGTATTTTCTCAGTCTTGTTGGATTCTCAGGAGCTGCAGATTTACATTCCATGTCTTTAGTTAGATTGTGGAACTTTTTGTATTATCTGCTGTGGATATTTTTGAAAGGGTTTTAATACTGACCGCTTAGTATTCTGTCCTATCTTTCCCTATTTAGCTAGAGTGGCCTCTTTTGCTGAATTCTGTTTTCTGCCTGCGTGTGTCTTTCTTCTCCTACTCACAGTAAATATTCATGGGGGGCTACCTATCCTTTGGGGTTCTGCTCTGAGGCAAGGTAGTATTCCTATTTCCATCTATAGGGGTATTTAGTCCTCCGGCTGTGTCGAGGTGTCTAGGGTTTGTTAGGCACAACCCACGGCTACTTCTAGTTGCGGTGTTAGTTCAGGTTTTGCGGTCAGTACAGTTTCCACCTACTCCAGAGAAAGTTTCATGCGGCTCCAAAGTCACCGAATCATAACACACCTCGTACACATTCAGCTCCACTCCATACACCTCGTACACACACGGCTCCGCTCCATACACCTCGTACACACACGGCTCCACTCCATACACCTCATAAACACATGGCTCTGCTCCATACACCTCATACCACACGGCTCCGCTCCATACACCTCGTACACACACGGCTCCGCTCCATACACCTCGTGCACACACGGCTCCACTTCATACACCTTGTACACACATGGCTCCGCTCCATACACCTCATACACACACGGCTCTGCTCCATACACCTCATACACACACGGCTCCACTCCATACACCTCGTACACACACAGCTCCACTCCATACACCTCATACACACACGGCTCCGTTCCATACAACTTGTACACACACGGTTCCGCTCCATACACCTCATACACACACGGCTCCGCTCCATACACCTCGTACACATTCAGCTCCACTCCATACAACTCATACACACACGGCTCCGCTCCATACACCTCATACACACACGGCTCTGCTCCATACACCTCATACACACATGGCTCCGCTCCATACACCTCATACACACATGGCTCCGCTCCATACACCTCGTACACACACGGCTCTGCTCCATACACCTCGTACACATTGAGCTCCGCGCCATACACCTCATACACACATGGCTCCGCTCTGTACACCTCTTACACACATGGCTCCACTCCGTACACCTCGTACACACACAGCTCCGCTCCGTACACTCACGGCTCCGCTCCGTACACCTTGTACACACACGGCTCCACTCCGTACACCTCATACACACACGGCTCCGCTCCGTACACCTCATACACACACGGCTCCGCTCCGTACACCTCGTACACACACGGCTCTGCTCCGTACACCTCATACACACATGGCTCTGCTTCGTACACCTCATACACACACGGCTAACTGCATAGACTTCTCCATACCTGATATGTCAATCTGCAATCACAGCAGCAGAGGCCAGCAACAGAGGAGGCTGTGAGTGAGTTCATCCCACCCTGCTCAGCCCCACTCATTCCACGCACGATTAGTTTACTAGCCAGGCATGAGATTAGCTCAGGAGTCCACTTGTCTGCTGCTTATTGTGGCACCCAGGGCTGTGTTCCACAGATAAGCCCTGGTGGTGGTGACTGACTGTGTTGTAACTTATGTACCTCAAAGAACAGAAGTGTCCCCTCTCAGTGTCTCCCTCTCTGAAGTTCTGTACCGCACGCACACTGGAGACTCACTGAGGAACATACCCGAAGGGGAAGGGGCGTGGCCTAACGCAAGGGGGCGTGACACGTACCTCAAACATGTCTCCTCTCTCTCCCTCTGAGCTGTACCACGCACACTGGAAGATAAACAGACTGCAGGGGGCGTGGCTTAACACAAGGGGGCGTGTCGGTTGAATCTCCTGCTGTCTGCGGGATCAGAGCATCCCGTGCTGGACAGCAGGGCAAAGCATCAAAACCGGGACAGTCCCGCACAATGAGGGACGGTTGGGAGCTACGCTTAGTAACAAAACCACAAAAGAGGGCTAAAAATCCTCCAAACTTCAAAAATATAGCTTAAAAAAGGGGCAGCACCGCTGTTGTGAACTCTGTTTCCGGGCTCCCTCCTGTGGTCATGAGTGGTACTGTGTGAGTTCTCTCTTTGGGCTCCTCCTGGTGGCTCTTTTTGTTATTTTGCAGGTTTCTGGCAGGATCAGCTGTCTCGTCATCTGCTAGTTAGGTTTCCTATTTAATCCACCTGGTCCTTCATTCCTTGCCTGTTGCCGTTGTATTCAGTGCTATTCTGATTGCTCCTGTCTACATCCGTTATCAGTCTCTCCAAGAGAAGCTAAGTTCTGTTTGCTTATTTTTGCTCATCTGTGTTCAAGATGTTTCCTAGTATATGATGAGTTTTTGTCCAGCTTGCTAATATGTGATTTCCCTGCTTGCTGGTGCTCTGGGGTGCTGAGTTGCTCCCCCCACATCGTTAGTTGGTGTGGGGGTTCTCGCATTCTCTGCGTGGATATTTTTGCATAGGGTTTTTTACTGACCGCACAGATCCCTTGCTATTTTCTGCTATCTAGCCTTAGCGGGCCTCATTTGCTTAACCTGTTTCATCTCTGCGTTTGTCTTTTCCTCTTAACTCACCGTTATTATTTGTGGGGGGCATCTATATCTCTGGGGGATTTCTCTGAGGCAAGTGAGGTCTTTACTTTCTCTTTAGGGGTAGTCAGTTTCTCAGGCCGTGAAGAGACGTCTAGGATTTCAGGAAACGTTCCACGGCTGCCTATAGTGTGTGCGGTTAGGATCAGGTTTGCGGTTAGTCCAGTTACCACATCCCCAGAGCTCGTCCTATTATTTTCTACTTAGCTGGTTAGATTTGTGATCCTAAGCCACTAGGATCATAACAGTGCAACAGGCCAGAAGTGTTAAATGCATCGCAAAAGTGGGATAAGAGAAATCCTGAGTTCAATTTTTTTTTTCTGCTCTGCAGTCTGTCCTGCTTCTCTCCTCCCCTTAATCTCTGGGTGGCTTTGAGTTCAGCTGCAGACATGGATATTCAGAGTCTGACTTCTAGTGTGGATCATCTTGCTGCAAGGGTGCAAAGCATTCAGGATTTTGTTGTTCACAGTCCTATGTCTGAGCCAAAAGTACCTATTCCTGAGTTTTTTTCTGGAGATAGATCTAGGTTTCTGAATTTTAAGAATAATTGTAAATTATTTCTTTCTTTGAGACTTCGTTCCTCTGGTGATTCCGCTCAGCAAGTTAGAATTGTTATCTCTCTGTTACGCGGCGACCCTCAAGATTGGGCCTTCTCCCTGGCGCCAGGAGATCCTGCATTGCTGAATGTGGATGCGTTTTTTCTGGCGCTTGGATTGCTTTATGAGGAACCTAATCTGGAGAACCAGGCAGAAAAGGCCTTGCTGGCTCTCTCTCAGGGTCAGGATGAAGCTGAGGTGTATTGTCAAAAATTTCGGAAATGGTCGGTGCTTACTCAATGGAATGAGTGTGCCCTGGCTGCAAATTTCAGAGAAGGTCTTTCTGAAGCCATTAACCCCTTCACCCCCAAGGGTGGTTTGCACGTTAATGACCGGGCCAATTTTTACAATTCTGACCACTGTCCTTTTATGAGGCTATAACTCTGGAACGCTTTGACGGATCTTGGCGATTCTGACATTGTTTTCTCGTGACATATTGTACTTCATGTTAGTGGTAAAATTTATTCGATATAACTTGCGTTTATTTGTGAAAAAAATGGAAATTTGGCGAAAATTATGAAAATTTTGCAATTTTCCAACTTTGAATTTTTATGCCCTTAAATCACAGACATATGTCACGCAAAATACTTAATAAGTAACATTTCCCACATGTCTACTTTACATCAGTACAATTTTGGAACCAAAATTTTTTTTTGTGACGGAGTTATAAGGGTTAAAAGTTGACCAGCAATTTCTCATTTTTACAACACCATTTTTTTTTAGGGACCACATCTCATTTGAAGTCATTTTGAGGGGTCTATATGATAGAAAATACTCAAGTGTGACACCATTCTAAAAACTGCACCCCTCAAGGTGCTCAAAACCACATTCAAGAAGTTTATTAACCCTTCAGGTGTTTCACAGGAATTTTTGGAATGTTTAAATAAAAATTAACATTTAACTTTTTTTCACACAAAATTTATTTCAGCTCCAATTTGTTTTATTTTACCAAGGGTAACAGGAGAAAATGGACACCCAAAGTTGTTGTATAATTTGTCCTGAGTACGCTGATACCCCATATGTGGGGGTAAACCATTGTTTGGGCGCATGGCAGAGCTTGGAAGGGAAGGAGCGCCATTTGACTTTTCAATGCAAAATTGACTGGAATTGAGATGGGACGCCATGTTGCGTTTGGAGAGCCCCTGATGTGCCTAAACATTGAAACTCCCTACAAGTGACACCATTTTGGAAAGTAGACCCCCTAAGGAACTTATCTAGATGTGTGGTGAGCACTTTGACCCACCAAGTGCTTCACAGAAGTTTATAATGCAGAGCCGTAAAAATAAAAAATCATATTTTTTCACACAAATGATCTTTTCGCCCCCAATTTTTTATTTTCCCAAGGGTAAGAGAAGAAATTGGACCCCAAAAAATGTTGTGCAATTTGTCCTGAGTACGCTGATACCCCATATGTGGGTGTAAACCATTGTTTGGGCGCATGGCAGAGCTTGGAAGGGAAGGAGCGCCATTTGACTTTTCAATGCAAAATTGACTGGAATTGAGATGGGACGCCATGTTGCGTTTGGAGAGCCCCTGATGTGCCTAAACATTGAAACTCCCTACAAGTGACACCATTTTGGAAAGTAGACCCCCTAAGGAACTTATCTAGATGTGTTTTGAGAGCTTTGAACCCCCAAGTGTTTCACTACAGATTATAACGCAGAGCCGTGAAAATAGTTTTTTTTTTTTTTTCTCAAAAATGATTTTTTAGCCCCCAGCTTTGTATTTTTACAAGGGTAACAGAATAAATTGGACCCCAAAATTTGTTTTCAAATTTGTCCTGAGTACGCTGATACCCCATATGTGGGGGGGAACCACTGTTTGGGCGCATGACAGAGCTCGGAAGGGAAGGAGCGCCATTTGGAATGCAGACTTAAATGGATTGGTCAGCAGCCGTCACGTTGCATTTGCAGAGCCCCTGATGTACCCAAACAGTACAAACCCCCCACAAGTGACCCCATATTGGAAACTAGACCTCCCAAGGAACTTATCTAGATGTGTTGTGAGAACTTTGAACCCCCAAGTGTTTCACTACAGTTTATAATGCAGAGCCGTGAAAATAAAACATCTTTTTTTTCCCACAAAAATGATTTTTAGCCCCCCAAATTTTTATTTTCCTAAGGATAACAAGAGAGCTTGGACCCCAGAAGTTGTTGTTCAATTTGTCCCGAGTACGCTGATAACACATATGTTGGGGTAAACCCCTTTTTGGGCGCACGGGAGAGCTCGGAAGGGAAGGAGCACTGTTTTACTTTTTCAACGCAGAATTGGCTGGAATTGAGATTGGACGCCATGTCGCGCTTGGAGAGCCCCTGATGTGCCTGGACAGTGGAAACTCCCCAATTCTACCTGAAACCCTAACCCAAACACACCCCTAACCCTAATCCCAACGGTAACCCTAACCACACCCCTAGCCCTGACACACCCATAATTCTAATCCCAACCCTAATCCAAACGTAAATGTAATCCAAACCCTAACCCTAACTTTAGCCCCAACCTTAACTTTAGCCCCAACCCTAACTTTAGCCCCAACCCTAACTTTACCTCCAACCCTAGCCCTAACCCTAACCCTACCCCTAACCCTAAACGTGACTGAAATACGTGGCACTGAAATACGTGGCACTGAAATACGTGGCACTGAAATACGTGGCACTGAAATACGTGGCACTGAAATACGTGGCACTGAAATACGTGGCACTGAAATACGTGGCACTGAAATACGTGGCACTGAAATACGTGGCACTGAAATACGTGGCACTGAAATACGTGGCACTTAAATACGTGGCACTGAAATACGTGGCACTGAAATACGTGGCACTGAAATACGTGGCACTTAAATACGTGGCACTTAAATACGTGGCACTGAAATATGTGATACGTGGCACTTAAATACGTGGCACTGAAACACGTGGCACTGAAACACGTGGCACTGAAATACGTGATACGTGGCACTGAAATACGTGGCACTGAAATACGTGGCACTGAAATACGTGGCACTGAAATACGTGGCACTGAAATATGTGATACGTGGCACTTAAATACGTGGCACTGAAATACGTGGCACTGAAATACGTGGCACTGAAATACGTGGCACTGAAATATGTGATACGTGGCACTTAAATACGTGGCACTGAAACACGTGGCACTGAAATACGTGATACATGGCACTGAAATACGTGGCACTGAAATACGTGGCACTGAAATACGTGGCACTGAAATACGTGGCACTGAAATACGTGGCACTGAAATACGTGGTACTAAAATATGTGGCACTGAAATACGTGATACGTGGCACTGAAATACGTGGCACTGAAACACGTGGCACTGAAATATGTGATACGTTGCCCTGAAATACATGGCACTGAAATACATGGCACTGAAATACGTGGCACTGAAATACGTGGCACTGAAATACGTGGCACTGAAATACGTGGCACTGAAATACGTGGCACTGAAATACGTGGCACTATGACTGTCAGAAAATGTTCATTAAACGGTTAGGGGTGAGGTTAGGGGTAGAGTTAGGGTTAGGGTTTGGATCCCTTTATCACAATGATGGTGGTGGGTGGCTTTTCAGTGTGTTTTCTGTTTTTTTTTTCGATAAAAATGCATGCGTTTTTAACGCAAACAAACGCATGTGCTTAAAAACGCAAGAAAATACTGCAGGTTGTATTTCTGAAAATTAACGCATGCAGAAAAAAACCGCATGCGTTTGAAAACGCGACCAAACGTGTACAAAAAAACGCATGCGTTTTCAATGTTAAATATAGGGAAAAAACGCATGCGTTTTTTTGTGCAAAAAACGCTGCAGACAAAAACGCAAGTGTGAAACCAGCGACGCTTTTTATAGCAAAAAAGTTTTTGCGTCTCCACATTTTGAGAGCTATAATTTTTCCACATTTTGCTCCACAGAGTCATGTGAGGTCTTGTTTTTTGCGGGACGAGTTGACGTTTTTATTGGTAACATTTTCGGACACGTGACCGTTTTTGATCGCTTTTTATTCCGATTTTTGTGAGGCAGAATGACCAAAAACCAGCAATTCCTGAATTTCTTTTGGGAGAGGCGTTTATACCGTTCCGCGTTTGGTAAAATTGATAAAGCAGTTTTATTCTTCGGGTCAGTACGATTACAGCGATATCTCATTTATATCATTTTTTTATGTTTTGGCGCTTTTATACGATAAAAACTATTTTATAGAAAAAATAATTATTTTGGTATCGCTTTATTCTCAGGACTATAACTTTTTTATTTTTTTGCTGATGATGCTGTGTGGCGGCTTGTTTTTTGCAGGACAAGATGACGTTTTCAGTGGTACCATGGTTATTTATATATGTCTTTTTGATCGCGTGTTATTCCACTTTTTGTTCGGCGGTATGGTAATAAAGCGTTGTTTTTTGCCTCGTTTTTTTTTTTTTTTTCTTACGGTGTTTACTGAAGGGGTTAACTAGTGGGGCAGTTTTATAGGTGGGGTCGTTACGG
Source organism: Ranitomeya variabilis (assembly GCF_051348905.1). Lineage (NCBI taxonomy): Eukaryota > Metazoa > Chordata > Amphibia > Anura > Dendrobatidae > Ranitomeya > Ranitomeya variabilis. The sequence goes on along the minus strand of NC_135232.1, from coordinate 598,863,520 downwards.
ACGCGGCGATACTAAACATGTGTACTTTTATTGTTTTTTTTTTTTATTTAGATAAAGAAATGTATTTATGGGAATAATATATATATTTTTTTTTTCATTATTTTGGAATATTTTTTTTTATTTTTTTTTACACATTTGGAAATTTTTTTTTTTACTTTTTTACTTTGCCCCAGGGGGGGACAATACAGATCGGTGATCTGTCAGTTTGCATAGCACTCTGACAGATCACCGATCTGCGAGAGGTGCAGGCTGCTTCACAGTGCCTGCTCTGAGCAGGCTTCTGTGAAGCCACCTCCCTCCCTGCAGGACCCGGATCCGCGGCCATCTTGGATCCGGGTCTGGAGCAGGCAGGGAGGGAGGTAAGACCCTCGCAGCAACGCGATCACATCGCGTTGCTGCGGGGGGCTCAGGGAAGCCCGCAGGGAGCCCCCTCCCTGCGCGATGCTTCCCTGCACCGCCGGCACATCGCGATCATGTTTGATCGCGGTGTGCCGGGGGTTAATGTGCCGGGAGCGGTCCGTGACCGCTCCTGGCACATAGTGCCGGATGTCAGCTGCGATATGCAGCCGACACCCGGCCGCGATCGGCCGCGCTCCCCCCGTGAGCGCGGCCGATCGGCTATGACGTACTATCCCGTCGGCGGTCATGGGGGCCCACCCCACCTCGACGGGATAGTACGTCGGATGTCAGGAAGGGGTTAAGAATGTTATGGTGGGGTTCCCCACGCCTGCGAGTCTGAATGAGTCAATGGCTTTGGCCATTCAGATTGATCGGCGTTTGCGGGAGCGCAAACCTGCGCACCATCTGGCGGTGTTTTCTGAACAGAAACCTAAGTCTATGCAATGTGATAAGATTCTGACCAGAATTGAACGGCAAAATCATAGACGTCAGAATGGGTTGTGCTTTTACTGTGGTGATTCAGCTCATGTTATCTCAGCATGCTCTAAGCGCACAAAAAACTTTGCTAGATCTGTCACCATTGGTACTGTACAGCCTAAATTCATTTTGTCTGTTACTTTGATTTGCTCTCTGTCATCCTACTCAGTTATGGCTTTTGTAGATTCAGGTGCCGCCCTGAATCTGATGGATTTGTCATTTGCCAAGTGCTGTGGTTTTATCCTTGAGCCATTACAGTTCCCTATTCCATTGAAGGGAATTGATGCTACACCATTGGCCAAGAATAAACCTCAATACTGGACTCAAGTGACCATGTGTATGACTCCTGCACATCAGGAGGTGATTCGCTTTCTTGTGTTATATAATTTGCATGACGTTGTCGTGTTGGGTCTGCCATGGTTGCAGGCTCATAATCCAGTCCTGGATTGGAAAGCTATGTCTGTGTTGAGTTGGGGTTGCCAGGGAATTCATGGCGATGCTCCCTTGGTATCAATTGCTTCCTCTACTCCTTCTGAAGTCCCTGAGTTTTTGTCGGACTACCAGGATGTATTTGATGAGCCCAAATCCAGTGCCCTACCTCCTCATAGGGATTGTGATTGTGCTATAAATTTGATTCCTGGTAGTAAGTTCCCTAAGGGACGACTGTTTAATTTGTCTGTACCAGAGCATGCCGCTATGCGGAGCTATGTAAAGGAGTCTTTGGAGAAGGGACATATTCGCCCCTCCTCGTCCCCTCTTGGTGCGGGATTCTTTTTTGTGGCCAAGAAGGATGGTTCGTTGAGACCCTGTATAGATTATCGCCTTCTAAATAAAATCACTGTCAAATTCCAGTATCCCTTGCCATTGTTGTCTGATCTGTTTGCTCGGATTAGGGGGTCTAGTTGGTTCACCAAGATAAATCTTCACGGTGCGTATAATCTTGTGCATATAAAACAGGGCGATGAATGGAAAACAGCATTTAATACGCTCGAAGGCCATTTTGAGTACTTGGTGATGCCGTTTAGACTTTCTAATGCCCCTTCTGTGTTTCAGTCCTTCATGCACGATATCTTCCGAGAATATCTGGATAAATTTATGATTGTGTATCTGGATGATATTTTGGTCTTTTCAGATGATTGGGAATCCCATGTGAAGCAGGTCAGGATGGTATTTCAGGTCCTGCGTGCCAATGCCTTGTTTGTGAAGGGTTCCAAATGTCTCTTCGGAGTCCAGAAAGTTTCCTTTTTGGGCTTTATTTTTTCTCCTTCTTCTATTGAGATGGACCCTGTCAAGGTCCAGGCTATTCATGATTGGACTCAACCTACATCGGTTAAGAGTCTTCAGAAGTTCTTGGGTTTTGCTAATTTTTACCGTCGCTTCATTGCTAATTTTTCTGGTGTGGTTAAACCTTTGACGGATTTGACCAAGAAGGGTTCTGATGTGACTAACTGGTCTCCTGCGGCCGTTGAGGCCTTTCAGGAGCTGAAGCGCCGGTTTTCTTCGGCTCCAGTTTTATGTCAGCCAGATGTCTCTCTTCCCTTCCAGGTCGAGGTTGATGCTTCTGAAATTGAAGCAGGGGCTGTTTTGTCACAGAGAAGCTCTGATTGCTCTGTGATGAAGCCATGTGCCTTCTTTTCAAGAAAATTTTCGCCGGCCGAACGAATTTATGATGTTGGTAATCGGGAGTTGTTGGCAATGAAGTGGGCATTTGAGCAGTGGCGACACTGGCTAGAGGGAGCTAAGCATCGTGTGGTAGTCTTGACTGATCATAAAAATTTGATTTATCTTGAGTCGGCCAAGCGGTTGAATCCTAGACAGGCTCGTTGGTTGTTGTTTTTCTCACGTTTCGATTTCGTGGTCTCGTTCCTTCCTGGTTCGAAGAACGTGAAGGCTGATGCTCTTTCTAGGAGTTTTGTGCCTGACTCCCCTGGAGTTTCTGAGCCAGTTGGTATCCTCAAAGAGGGGGTAATTTTGTCTGCCATTTCCCCAGATTTGCGACGGGTGTTACAGGAATTTCAGGCGGATAGACCTGACCGTTGTCCATCAGAGAGACTGTTTGTCCCAGATAGATGGACCAGCAGAGTTATTTCCGAGGTCCATTCTTCAGTGTTGGCGGGTCATCCTGGGATTTTGGTACCAGAGATTTGGTGGCTAGATCCTTCTGGTGGCCTTCCTTGTCGCGGGATGTGCGTTCCTTTGTGCAGTCCTGTGGGATTTGTGCTCGGGCTAAGCCTTGCTGTTCTCGTGCCAGTGGTTTGCTTTTGCCTTTGCCGGTTCCTAAGAGGCCTTGGACGCATATTTCCATGGATTTTATTTCGGATCTTCCGGTCTCTCAGAGAATGTCTGTCATCTGGGTGGTTTGTGATCGTTTTTCTAAAATGGTCCATTTGGTGCCCTTGCCTAAGTTGCCTTCTTCCTCCGATTTGGTTCCGTTATTTTTTCAGAATGTGGTTCGTCTGCACGGCATCCCTGAAAACATTGTGTCTGACAGAGGATCCCAGTTTGTGTCCAGATTTTGGCGGTCCTTTCGTGCTAAGATGGGCATTGATTTGTCTTTTTCCTCAGACGAATTGCCAAACCGAGCGAACTAACCAGACCTTGGAAACTTATTTGAGATGTTTTGTTTCTGCTGACCAGGATGATTGGGTGGCTTTTTTGCCATTGGCCGAGTTTGCCCTTAATAATCGGGCTAGTTCGGCTACTTTGGTTTCGCCTTTGTTTTGTAATTCTGGTTTTCATCCTCGTTTTTCCTCGGGTCAGGTTGAGTCTTCTGACTGTCCTGGGGTGGATTCTGTGGTGGATAGGTTGCAGCAGATTTGGAACCATGTGGTGGACAATTTGATGTTGTCACAAGAGAAGGCTCAGCGCTTTGCTAACCGTCGTCTCTGTGTGGGTCCCCGACTTCGTGTGGGGGATTTGGTGTGGTTGTCTTCTCGTTATGTTCCTATGAAGGTTTCTTCTCCTAAGTTTAAACCTCGTTTTATCGGTCCTTATAAAATTTTGGAAATCCTCAACCCTGTGTCATTTCGCTTGGACCTCCCGGCATCGTTTACCATCCATAATGTGTTCCATAGGTCTTTGTTGCGGAGGTATGTGGTGCCTGTGGTTCCTTCTGTTGAGCCTCCTGCTCCGGTGCTGGTTGAGGGAGAATTGGAATACGTGGTGGAGAAGATCTTGGATTCCCGTATTTCAAGATGGAGGCTTCAGTATTTGGTTAATTGGAAGGGCTATGGTCAGGAGGATAATTCCTGGGTTGTCGCCTCTGATGTTCATGCGGCCGATTTGGTTCGTGCCTTCCATGTGGCTCACCCTGATCGCCCTGGGGGTTCTGGTGAGGGTTCGGTGACCCCTCCTCAAGGGGGGGGGTACTGTTGTGAACTCTGTTTCCGGGCTCCCTCCTGTGGTCATGAGTGGTACTGTGTGAGTTCTCTCTTTGGGCTCCTCCTGGTGGCTCTTTTTGTTATTTTGCAGGTTTCTGGCAGGATCAGCTGTCTCGTCATCTGCTAGTTAGGTTTCCTATTTAATCCACCTGGTCCTTCATTCCTTGCCTGTTGCCGTTGTATTCAGTGCTATTCTGATTGCTCCTGTCTACATCCGTTATCAGTCTCTCCAAGAGAAGCTAAGTTCTGTTTGCTTATTTTTGCTCATCTGTGTTCAAGATGTTTCCTAGTATATGATGAGTTTTTGTCCAGCTTGCTAATATGTGATTTCCCTGCTTGCTGGTGCTCTGGGGTGCTGAGTTGCTCCCCCCACATCGTTAGTTGGTGTGGGGGTTCTCGCATTCTCTGCGTGGATATTTTTGCATAGGGTTTTTTACTGACCGCACAGATCCCTTGCTATTTTCTGCTATCTAGCGTTATCGGGCCTCATTTGCTTAACCTGTTTCATCTCTGCGTTTGTCTTTTCCTCTTAACTCACCGTTATTATTTGTGGGGGGCATCTATATCTCTGGGGGATTTCTCTGAGGCAAGTGAGGTCTTTACTTTCTCTTTAGGGGTAGTCAGTTTCTCAGGCCGTGAAGAGACATCTAGGATTTCAGGAAACGTTCCACGGCTGCCTATAGTGTGTGCGGTTAGGATCAGGTTTGCGGTTAGTCCAGTTACCACATCCCCAGAGCTCGTCCTACTATTTTCTACTTAGCTGGTTAGATTTGTGATCCTAAGCCACTAGGATCATAACACACCGCTTGCCTGCCCAGGTCTCTGAACAAATGCACTACAGGATGCAGCCAACCTATATAGCAAAGATGATGCAAAACACATACTATTTCTACTGTGGTTACATTGATGCCACTTTGTTGGTGTCTTCCACTAATTTTTGGAAATTTGAACACTCCTGGTTGGGTGTCCAACTGTCCATCGGCTGGGTTGGCTGTAGTGAAAGTTCTGTCTGTCCCTATTGTACTATTTCTGCTGTGGTAAAATTGATGCCACTTTGTTGATGTCTGCCACTAATTTTAGGAAATGTGAACACTACTGGTTGGATGTCCATCTGCTGGGTTGGGTGTAGTGGAAGATGTGTGGGCCTCCTTTTATTCATACTGTGAGTGAAATTGATGCCACTTTGCCACAATGTTTAGAAATTTGAGCATTCCTGGTGGGTGTCCAACTGTCCATTTGCTGGGTTGGCTGTAATGAAAACTCTGTTGGACCCTATTATGCTATCTCTTCTGTTGTCAAATTAATGCCACTTTGTTAGTGTTTGCAACTAATTTTTGGAAATGTGAACAGTCCTGGTTGGGTGTACATCTGCTGAGTTTCGTGTAGTGGAAGACGCTTATCCAAGGTCAGATTTGGTAGACCACCTAGTTACCCCCTGCAGGCTTTCTGAGGGCTACGGCATGTTGGTTCCACAACCTTGCCTGTTACAGTCTCTATCTGCAGTGTTAGCTGTAGTGGAGGAGGCATTTGACTATTTGCACTGTGGTGAAATTGATGTCACTTTGTTGGTGTCTGCCAATAGATTTTTGGTTCTCCTCTTGGTTGGGTCTCCTTCATATGTGTTGCTTGTAGCAGTAGGCCTCAGAGACTGGTAGGCCTCCTCTAACTTTGAGTCAACTACCCGTGTTACTATCCTTAGATTTTTCTGACAATAGTAATTTAGGAAACTGATATTTGTGCCAATTGAGTGTGACTGAGCATCAATTTCATTTTTTTTATCACTTATATAGCGCCAATAATTCAAAATGCGCTTTACAGGCATCTACAGACATTACTGGCACTGTTACCATTGGGACTCACAATCTAAGTTTACTATCTGTATGTCTTTGTAGCATGGGTAGAAAAATAATTACTGGGAGTAAACCCTCGTAAATATGGGTAGAACATACAAACTCATTGCAGATGCTGTACTTGGTTGGGTTTGAACACAGGATTCTAGCGCTACAAGGCTGCTAATATTTTTGCGGCGATGACTCAACATTTCTGTGGTTGGAAGCCTATCACTATAATGCAAACTGTGTGCCTCACTGCTGTCTTGAGGAAAACCACTGTCAAGATTGTCTTCCAGCATGCTTTGATACTGCAGCATTGGCGTGTCCCTTTCCAGAGGGAGGGGATAATTAATGAACGACTTTCACACATCAACACACATACGTTTACAAGTGTACACTAGCGCATGTCTGTGCGGCCATGCAAACCTTTTATAGCTGCAAGAACAGGACCTTCCCAGAAGGACCAATGGGAGTCAGCCACAGAAGAAGAACACCTTCAGGACCTTCCTAAAAGACCAATGGGATTTGCTGCAGTATCTAAGCATGTGACCCTTGATCTCCAATGAGAGATCTTGCCCTGGGCATGCTCAGAAAGGGAAGAGCAGGACTTAGTCCCAAACACGTCTGCTGGCCGCTGCCCAGTACTGGCTACAATGGCAGAAGCTGGAAAGGCAGCAGTAACCAGTTGTCCAGTATCAACCTGAGCTAGACTCTGGGACCGACGTCTCCGTTGAGCAGACTCCACTGTGGCTGGAGAAGAATGGGAGACCGCAGCGGAGATGGTTCGAGATTCCCCCTGTGCAGAGGTGGGATCTCGACACCTAACATAGATGACATTAATAGTGAAGCATCATCACCACTAACCATCTTAGTAGCCATTTTGAAAATGTGCAGAAGGGTGCACAGGTCCTTTCATCTGTGTCCACTACGCAAGTGTGAGTTGCACTACATCCATACTGCGTTGTTCCAGGCTATGCAAAATGTTATACTGCACCAGGTCTTGGTGTTTTTGACAAAATCGCTGCAACATGTGCAGAGTTTAATTCCACGGTGTGGTCACATCGTATATCAACCAGTTAACCAGTAGACCGAAAGATCTCTATACCAACTGAAGTGGAATGGTGGAAGTGAACACATAACAAAAGTGGCTTCTGCAGCAGCGCATCCAGGCTCAGACAGTGGTGGAGAAATTGCTGTACCATCAGATTGAGGATGCCAGCCTTGCATGGAATGTGCGTAAGGTTGGCCCGGCATAGGGCCACCATCAGGTTTGCACCGTTATCGCACATGGCCTTCCCTGGCTCCAGTTTGATTGTGGACAGGCATTGCTCAAACTTAGCATGGATAGCTGACCACAACTCTTGACCTGTATGACTGTGATCTCCAAGGATTGCGGTGAGCCCTGGCTGCGCAGTTCAGAGTGGTTTGGATTCTCTCTGCAGTGTTGGAATGCGTGTTTCATTAAGGCAGGGGTTGAGGGCGCAGGTAGAGGCCCTAGAGGAGGTGGAGGAGGCAGAAGCACTGAGGAAAGTGTTAGATACAGAGGTTTGTTTCGCAACCTACCAAGACTTGGTATCTAGTAACACCTTATTGTCTCTTGCTTTAGTTCTCTATCCCCTGGTGTGTACTAGTTTAGTTCTCCAACTCAAGCTTAGTTTAGTTTTCCAACCCCTGATGTCTATTATTGTTTGCTCTGTTTAATGTTTTCTAACCAGGGATCCTCCATCCTCATTCAACTTAGTGTCTACAAGCAGCTGGGAGACCCCTACATAGCACAGGATGGACCAGAACCGTCAAGTGCAAGTGATCCAACAGCCCAAGCCTCCCATAGTAGCTAGGATTACAGGTGTGCATCACAGCACCCAGCACCTTATCTTGCACTTGAAGGTTCTGGTCCATCTTGTGCTATGTAGATCAGGGGTCTTCCCTGCCCTCAGCATCAATATGGTGTCTCTGGGCCAGCTGCTTGAAGACACTAAGTTGAGTGAGGAGTGAGGATCCCTGGTCAGAAAACATTAAACAGAGCAAACAATAATGAGATAAGCATTTAAAAGTATAGCACTTACCCATAGCCAGAAGGGATCAGACTGAAGAACACAGTGAGATGCAGCCCTGTTGTCTATTAGTTTAGTTATCCATCTTATGGTGTGTAATGATTTAGTTCTAAAACCCAACCTTTTTAGTACTTTAGTTCTCCAATCCCTGTTGTCTAGTAGTTTAGTTATCCTTCTTATGGTGTGTAGTGTTTTATTTCTCCATCCCCAAGCACCCTGCAAGTCTTGGCAATTGCAAGACTTGTGTAGCAGCCTCTTACCTGGCTGCCCCCACAGCCACCAGAGTCACCCAGTGCCCAGTCATTGAGATGTAAATCCCCTGTCCATGCTTACTCATCCATGTGTCAGTGTTGAAATGCACCCTGACAGACATCAAATTTTTCAGGGAACAGGTGATATTGCCTGTGACTTGCTACTGTAGCGGGGACACACTTTCTTAGAGAAGTAATGGTGACTGGGCAACTGGTATTAGGAGACAGCAATGGCTATCAGCTTTCGGAAACCGTCTGTATCCACAATGCGGAAAGGCTGCATCTCTGTGGCCAACAGATTGGAGTGGCCATATAATAATCACAGACATCACAGGCTGTGAGTTATGTAGAAATGGGCTACGATCATCCGAGGAGGCCGCGGGATGTTCACAATAATTAGTTCTCGAAAAACTAATAGTGAGCGTACGGCTTATCCACCTCCAGAAAAGAATGCATGGAATATGTGTATAACCCTCCTTATGATCACTGCTAACTACACAATAACCCTACACTCCAACCAAATAAATACAGGCAGATTGGATGCTATTCTTCTTTTGAGGTTCACACCATCAGGGTCTTCCATCACCTCTCTGTCTCAGAGTAGCAGCCATATACCATCCCCCAGGCTCACCCACCCACTTTCATGTGTTGCTGCCTCAGAATTGCCAACCCTTATCCTAGGAGTAGTGTTGAGCGATGCCTTCCGATATGCAAAGGTATCGGTATCGGATTGGATCGGCTGATATCCAATACCGATACCCGATACCAATGCATATCAATGGGACACAAAATATCAGAATGGTTCCCAGGGTCTGAAGGAGAGGAAACTCTCCTTCAGGCCCTGGGATCCATATTCATGTATAAAATAAAGAATAAAAATAAAAAATATTGATATACTCACCCCTCCGGCGGCCCCTGGACCTTAGCGCTGTAACTGGCAGCCTCTGTTCCTAAGAATGCAGAGTCAAGGACCTTCGATGATGTCGCCACTTGTGATTGGTCGCGTGACCGCTCACGTGACCGCTCACGCGACCAATCACAAGCCGTGACGACATCGAAGGTCCTTCACTCCCTGCATTCTTAGGAACGGAGGCTGCCGGTTACACCGCTAAGGTCCAGGGTCCGCCGGATGGGTGAGTATATCCATATTTTTTATTTTTATTATTTATTTTTTACATGAATATGGATCCCAGGGCCTGAAGGAGAGTCACCTCTCCTCCAGACCCTGGGAACCATATGCACTGCACACTTCCGATTCCGATTTCCGATATCGCAAAAATATCGGAACTCGGTATCGGAATTCCGATACAGAAAATATCGGCCGATACCCGATATTTGCAGTATCGGAATGCTCAACACTACCTAGGAGACTTCAATAGCCCCACCTCCCCAACTGCATGCCACCTTCTATCTCTAATGACTAGGGTTGAGCGAAACGGGTCGATCATTTTCAAAAGTCGCCGACTTTTGGCTAAGTCGGCGTCTCATGAAACCCGATCCGACCCCTGTGCTTGTCGGCCATGCGGTACGTGACTTTCGCGCCAAAGTCGCGTTTCAATGACGCGAAAAGCGCCATTTCTCAGCCAATGAAGGTGAACGCAGAGTGTGGGCAGCGTGATGACATAGATCCTGGTCCCCACCATCTTAGAGAAGGGCATTGCAGTGATTGGCTTGCTGTCTGCGGCGTCACAGGGGCTATAAAGGGGCGTTCCCGCCGACCGCCATCTTACTGCTGCTGATCTGAGCTTAGGGAGAGGTTGCTGCCGCTTCGTCAGAAGCAGGGATAGCGTTAGGCAGGGTCCACTAACCACCAAACCGCTTGTGCTGTAGCGATTTCCACTGTCCAACACCACCTTCGGTGTGCAGGAACAGTGGAAGCTATTTTTTTTTTTTTTTTCCTCAGCGCTGTAGCTCATTGGGCTGCCCTAGAAGGCTCCGTGATAGCTGTATTGCTGTGTGTACGCCACTGTGGAAACCAACTGCTTTTTTCAAAGCACATATCCTCTTGTTCCTTTCTGCACAGCTATCTTTTTTGTTTGTCCACACTTTTTATTTAATTTGTGCATCAGTCCACTCCTATTGCTGCCTGCCATACCTGGCTTAGATTACTGCAGGGAGATAGTAATTGTAGGACAGTCCCTGTTTTTTTTTTTTTTTGTGGGAGATTAAGATTGGCATTTCTGCTACAGTGCCATCCCTGTGTGTGCCATCTCTCACTGAGTGGGCCATAGAAAGCCTATTTATTTTTTCCGTGATTTGTGTTCTAAATTCTACCTCAACACAAAAACACTACATCAATCAGTGGTAGAAAAATATTGGCCTCAGTCAGGGCTTGTGTGCCACTGCTGTGTGTGCTATCTCTCATTCAGTGGGCTATAGAAAGCCTATTTATTATTATTTTTTTTTTTCTTATTATTTGGTTTCTAAAGTCTCCCTGAAAAAAAAAAATAAATAAAAAAACAGTGGGAGAGTAATATTGCCCTTTCAGCTTGTGTGCCAGTCTTGACTCCTGGGTGTGCCACCTCTCTCTCATTCAGTGGGCCATAGAAAGGCTATTTATTTTTTTGGTTTTTTTAATATTATTTGGTTTCTAAAGTCTCCCTGAAAATAAAAGAAAAAAAACGTAAAAAAACAGTGGGAGAGTAATATTGCCCTTTCAGCTTGTGCGCCAGTCTTGACTCCTGGGTGTGCCACCTCTCTCATTCAGTGGGCCATAGAAAGCCTATTCATTTTTTTTTTTAAATATTATTGGGTTTCTAAAGTCTCCCTTAAAAAACAAAAAATACATAAAAAAACAGTGGGAGAGTAATATTGCCCTTTCAGCTTGTGTGCCAGTCTTGACTCCTGGGTGTGCCACCTCTCTCATTCAGTGGGCCATAGAAAGCCTATTTATTTATTTTTTTAAAATATTATTGGGTTTCTAAAGTCTCCCTTAAAAAACAAAAAATACATAAAAAAACAGTGGGAGAGTAATATTGCCCTTTCAGCTTGTGTGCCAGTCTTGACTCCTGGGTGTGCCACCTCTCTCATTCAGTGGGCCATAGAAAGCATTTTTTTTTTTTCCTTGATTTGTGTTCTAAAATCTACCTCAACACAAAAACACTACATCAATCAGTGGGAGAAAAATATTGGCCTCAGTCAGGGCTTGTGTGCCACTGCTGTGTGTGCTATCTCTCATTCAGTGGGCTATAGAAAGCCTATTTATTTATTTATTTTTTTTCTTATTATTTGGTTTCTAAAGTCTCCCTGAAAAAAAAAAAAAAAAAAAAAAACAGTGGGAGAGTAATATTGCCCTTTCAGCTTGTGTGCCAGTCTTGACTCCTGGGTGTGCCACCTCTCTCTCATTCAGTGGGCCATAGAAAGCCTATTTATTTTTTTGGTTTTTTTAATATTATTTAGTTTCTAAAGTCTCCCTGAAAAAAAAAAAAACATAAAAAAACAGTGGGAGAGTAATATTGCCCTTTCAGCTTGTGTGCCAGTCTTGACTCCTGGGTGTGCCACCTCTCTCATTCAGTGGGCCATAGAAAGCCTATTTATTTATTTTTTTAAATATTATTGGGTTTCTAAAGTCTCCCTTAAAAAACAAAAAATACATAAAAAAACAGTGGGAGAGTAATATTGCCCTTTCAGCTTGTGTGCCAGTCTTGACTCCTGGGTGTGCCACCTCTCTCATTCAGTGGGCCATAGAAAGCATTTTTTTTTTTCCTTGATTTGTGTTCTAAAATCTACCTCAACACAAAAACACTACATCAATCAGTGGGAGAAAAATATTGGCCTCAGTCAGGGCTTGTGTGCCACTGCTGTGTGTGCTATCTCTCATTCAGTGGGCTATAGAAAGCCTATTTATTTATTTATTTTTTTTCTTATTATTTGGTTTCTAAAGTCTCCCTGAAAAAAATAAATAAATAAAAAAACAGTGGGAGAGTAATATTGCCCTTTCAGCTTGTGTGCCAGTCTTGACTCCTGGGTGTGCCACCTCTCTCTCATTCAGTGGGCCATAGAAAGCCTATTTATTTTTTTGGTTTTTTTAATATTATTTGGTTTCTAAAGTCTCCCTGAAAAAAAAAAAAACATAAAAAAACAGTGGGAGAGTAATATTGCCCTTTCAGCTTGTGTGCCAGTCTTGACTCCTGGGTGTGCCACCTCTCTCATTCAGTGGGCCATAGAAAGCCTATTTATTTATTTTTTTTAAATATTATTGGGTTTCTAAAGTCTCCCTTAAAAAACAAAAAATACATAAAAAAACAGTGGGAGAGTAATATTGCCCTTTCAGCTTGTGTGCCAGTCTTGACTCCTGGGTGTGCCACCTCTCTCATTCAGTGGGCCATAGAAAGCATTTTTTTTTTCCTTGATTTGTGTTCTAAAATCTACCTCAACACAAAAACACTACATCAATCAGTGGGAGAAAAATATTGGCCTCAGTCAGGGCTTGTGTGCCACTGCTGTGTGTGCTATCTCTCATTCAGTGGGCTATAGAAAGCCTATTTATTTATTTATTTTTTTTCTTATTATTTGGTTTCTAAAGTCTCCCTGAAAAAAAAAAAAAAAAAAAAAAAACAGTGGGAGAGTAATATTGCCCTTTCAGCTTGTGTGCCAGTCTTGACTCCTGGGTGTGCCACCTCTCTCTCTCATTCAGTGGGCCATAGAAAGCCTTTTTTTTTTTTTTTTTTTTAAATATTATTGGGTTTCTAAAGTCTCCCTTAAAAAACAAAAAATACATAAAAAAACAGTGGGAGAGTAATATTGCCCTTTCAGCTTGTGTGCCAGTCTTGACTCCTGGGTGTGCCACCTCTCTCTCTCATTCAGTGGGCCATAGAAAGCCTTTTTTTTTTTTTTTTTTAAATATTATTGGGTTTCTAAAGTCTCCCTTAAAAAACAAAAAATACATAAAAAAACAGTGGGAGAGTAATATTGCCCTTTCAGCTTGTGTGCCAGTCTTGACTCCTGGGTGTGCCACCTCTCTCTCTCATTCAGTGGGCCATAGAAAGGCTATTTATTTTTTTGGTTTTTTTAATATTATTTAGTTTCTAAAGTCTCCCTGAAAATAAAAAAAAAAAACCTTAAAAAAACAGTGGGAGAGTAATATTGCCCTTTCAGCTTGTGCGCCAGTCTTGACTCCTGGGTGTGCCACCTCTCTCTCTCTAATTGTGGGCCATAGAAAGCCTTTTTTTGTTTGTTTTTTTTTTTGTTTTGTTTTTAATATTATTTGGTTTCTAAAGTCTCCCTGAGAAAAAAAAAAAAATAAATTAGGTGGGAGATTAATATTGACATTAGTGCTTGAGTGACAGTCCTGCGTGTGTGTCATCTCTGTGATTTTGTGCCACAGAAAACAGAGTGTGTAACATTGTGCCTGATTTTCCTTGTGGTCTCACCAACCTGTTAAGGGATATTGAAATCATACTGAAGTTATAGCTCACCGTGTAAGTTGTTTGACAGCAACAAATAAAGTTACTTTGGTTAAGATTTTAAAACAATGAGGAAGTCTGGTGCAAGAGGTCGTCGTGGGCGTTCATTGTCAGCTGGTAATGATGGTAGTGGTAGTGGAGCATCAGGTGGTCGTGGGGATAAAAATATTCCACCTAAGTCTGGAGCTGTGGAGCCAGTTTCGTCGTCAGGCTACACAAGGCCTCGAACGCTCTCTTTTCTGGGAGTAGGAAAACCGCTTTTAAAGGCGGAGCAGCAACAGCAAGTTTTGGCTTACATTGCAGACTCCGCCTCTAGCTCTTTTGCCTCCTCTTCCGAAACTGGTAAATGTAAAAGCAGCGCGTCGCTTGTGGATGTTCACGGTCAGGGACAAGTCGCTTCCTTGTCCTCCTCAGCAAAAACTACAACAAGAGAGAAGGATGCAGCAGGCGACACAACGGGTCACTCCATGGAGCTCTTTACACATACCGTCCCTGGCTTAGAAAGTGAAACATTTAACAGGCCATGCCCATTACAAGTATATTCTGACATGGAGTGCACTGATGCACAGCCACAGCCAGAGTACTATGCTGCTCCTTTGACTCAGACCACCACATTGCCCTCTCAGGGTACAGATCCACAATCAGACCCTGATGAGACTATGTTGCCCCGCCACGAACGCTATATACCACCGACCGACACAGTGACACAGACGAAGTTGCACACGAGCTCGAAGAGGAGGTAATAGATGACCCAGTTATTGACCCCGATTGGCAGCCATTGGGGGAACAGGGTGCAGGCGGCAGTAGTTCAGAAGCGGAGGTGGAGGAGGGGCCGCAGCAGGCATCAACATCGCAACAGGTTCCATCTGCCGGGCCCGTATCTGGCCCAAAACGCGTGTCAAAGCCAAAACCTGTTGGAGGACAGCGTGGCCATCCGGTTAAAGCTCAGTCTGCAATCCCTGAAAAGGGATCCGAGTCTAGGAAGAGTGCAGTCTGGCATTTTTTTAAACAACATCCAACTGATCAGCGCAAAGTCATCTGTCAAAAATGTTCAACTAGCTTAAGCAGAGGTCAGAATCTGAAAAGTCTAAATACTAGTTGCATGCATAGACACTTAACCACCATGCATTTTCAAGCCTGGACTAACTACCAAACGTCCCTTAAGGTTGTAGCACCCTCGGCCAATGAAGCTAGTCAGCAACGCAACATCCCTTCCGTCACTGTAAGGCCACCATTTTCCGCACCACCGGCAGTATCTGTGCAGGTTTCTTTGCCAGCCAAAAGCAGTCAGGGTCAGGGAACCACCAGTTTTGTAGGAGGAAATATTGCATCTAGGGCACCGGCGGAAACAATACCGTCTCCAACCGTCTCTCAGTCTGCCATGTACACCGGCACACCCGAAAGTTCCACGATCTCCAGCTCTCCAGTCCAGCTCACCCTACATGAGACTCTGGTTAGAAAAAGGAAGTACTTATCCTCGCATCCGCGTACACAGGGTTTTAACGCCCACATAGCTAGACTAATCTCGTTAGAGATGATGCCCTACCGGTTAGTTGAAAGCGAAGCTTTCAAAGCCCTGATGGAGTACGCTGAACCACGATACGAGCTACCCAGTCGACACTTTTTTTCCAGAAAAGCCATCCCAGCCCTGCACCAGCATGTTAAACAGCGCATCGTCCATGCACTCAGGCAATCTGTGAGTACAAAGGTGCACCTGACTACAGATGCATGGACCAGTAGGCATGGCCAGGGACGTTATGTGTCCATCATGGCACACTGGGTGAATGTGGTGGATGCAGGGTCCACAGGCGACATCAATTTAGGGACAGTTGTGCCTAGCCCACGGTCTAGGAAACAGTTGGCTGTAGGCGTTCGCACCCCCTCCTCCTCCTCCTCCTCGTCCTCCTGCAGAAGCTACAGCTCTTCCACAGAACGCAGTCTGCCAACCACTCCATCGGCAGATGACACTGTTGCACACCAGTTGTCCCATTATGGGCCAGCTACTGCCAAGCGTCAGCAGGCTGTATTGGCTATGAAGTGTTTGGGCGACAACAGACACACCGCGGAAGTTCTATCCGAGTTCTTGCAACAAGAAACGCAGTCGTGGCTGGGCACAGTAGATCTTGAGGCAGGCAAGGTAGTGAGTGATAACGGAAGGAATTTCATGGCTGCCATCTCCCTTTCCCAACTGAAACACATTCCTTGCCTGGCTCACACCTTAAACCTGGTGGTGCAGTGCTTATTGAAAACTTATCCTGGGTTCTCCGACCTGCTCCTCAAAGTGCGTGCACTTTGCTCACATATCCGACGTTCGCCTGTACACGCCAGCCGTATGCAGACCTATCAGCGGTCTTTGAACCTTCCCCAGCATCGCCTAATCATAGACGTTGCAACAAGGTGGAACTCAACACTGCACATGCTTCAGAGACTGTGCGAACAGAGGCGTGCTGTTATTTATTTGTGGGAGGATACACGGGCAGGCAGTAGGATGGCAGACATGGAGTTGTCAGGTGTGCAGTGGTCTAAGATACAAGACATGTGTCAAGTCCTTCAGTGTTTTGAGGAATGCACACGGCTGGTTAGTGCAGACAACGCCGTAATAAGCATGAGCATCCCCCTAATGCGTCTGCTGATGCAAAGTTTGACGCACATAAAGGAGCAGGCGTCTGCACCAGAGGAAGAGGAAAGCCTTGATGACAGTCAGCCATTGTCTGGTCAGGGCAGTGTACAGGACGAGGTAGCGGGCGAAGAGGAGGTGGAGGACGAGGAGGATGATGGGGATGAGTATATTTTTAATGCCGAACCTTTCCCGGGGGCACAGGAAATTGGTTGCGTGTCACGGCCGGGTTCTGGTTTTTTGAGGGACACAAGTGATGTAGATTTGCCTGCAACTGCCCCTCAACCAATCACAACCGGAGATTTGACAACTGGAACTTTGGCCCACATGGCGGATTATGCCTTACGTATCCTAAAAAGGGACACACGCATTACGAAAATGATGAACGATGACGATTACTGGTTGGCCTGCCTCCTTGATCCACGCTATAAAGGCAAATTGCAAAATATTATGCCACATGAGAACTTGGAACTAATATTAGCAACCAAACAATCAACTCTTGTTGACCGTTTGCTTCAGGCATTCCCAGCACACAGCGCATGTGATCGTTCTCACACGAGCTCCAGGGGGCAGCAGACTAGGAGTGTTAGGGGTGCACACATCAGAAGTGGCGTTGGACAGAGGGGTTTTCTGACCAGGTTGTGGAGTGATTTTGCTATGACCGCAGACAGGACAGGTACTGCTGCATCAATTGAAAGTGACAGGAGACAACATTTGTCCAGTATGGTTACTAACTATTTTTCATCCCTTATCGATGTTCTCCCTCAACCGTCATTCCCATTTGATTACTGGGCCTCCAAATTAGACACCTGGCCAGAATTGGCAGAATATGCATTGCAGGAGCTTGCTTGCCCGGCAGCAAGTGTCCTATCAGAAAGAGTATTCAGTGCTGCAGGTTCAATATTAACCGAAAAAAGGACTCGTCTGGCTACCCAAAATGTTGACGATCTAACATTCATTAAAATGAACCACAACTGGATTTCGAAATCTTTTGCCCCACCTTGCCCGGCCGACACCTAGCTTTCCTATGAAAAGCTCTTGCCTGTGAATTACTTTTCTAATGTCTAATTTGCTGCAGCTGATTGTACAGCATACGACATGTTTACACCTCCCTAAATGGCAAAACTCCCCACACGGGGCCGTGGTATCGCGACTTGGCGCAAGCACCCGTGAGACTGCTGTTTGTCTGAAGAGGTGGGTGTGCTCGCTTTTGGTTGACGGCATTGCTACTGGGTCCCTCATAGTACAATGTAGTGTCTCTGGCGGTGGTGGTGCGCACCCAACGTCAGACACACCGTTGTAACATGAGGGGCCCTGGGGCGGTCCCGCCGGCCTCAAGAGAGTTCCCCCCTACCCCAGCTCAAAATGTGCTCTACCACGTGCAAAATTATGTCGCACAGCTCCACCAATCTTTAGTCTATTCGCTGACATCATTCAATGTCTGGCACTGACAATACAAATTTGTAGACATCTATGATGCAACTTAAAGTAGTCTGTGTCTGTGTCCTATATTGGCACCATTAAATAGTTACTGCCAAATTACTATGTCAGAAACTCAGCAGATGAGCCCACCCCTGTACCTAAGTATGCCACCTTTTTTTTTGTTTTGGTTGTTTTGCGAGACATTAACATCTATTTATATTTTGGGAGTACTGGGACAGACACTCCTTGCACTACTCCTCCACTCACCACCAAGCTGCCCGTGTATCCATGTAACCGCTGTAAAACTGCCATGAGCCTATTGTTTGTTATTTTAGGCCTTTGAAGCCTGTCTGCGGTCCCTCCTTCCACTAGTCCTCCACTGGCCAGACCACTGCTGCCCGTGTACCCCTGGAACCAATTATAAAGTGCCTACAGCCAGCCCATTTTTTTATGTTAGGCCTTTGAAGCCTGTCTGCGGTCCCTCCTTCCACTAGTCCTCCACTGGCCAGACCACTGCTGCCCGTGTACCCCTGGAACCAATTATAAAGTGCCTACAGCCAGCCCATTTTTTTATGTTAGGCCTTTGAAGCCTGTCTGCGGTCCCTCCTTCCACTAGTCCTCCACTGGCCAGACCACTGCTGCCCGTGTACCCCTGGAACCAATTATAAAGTGCCTACAGCCAGCCCATTTTTTTATGTTAGGCCTTTGAAGCCTGTCTGCGGTCCCTCCTTCCACTAGTCCTCCACTGGCCAGACCACTGCTGCCCGTGTACCCCTGGAACCAATTATAAAGTGCCTACAGCCAGCCCATTTTCTTATGTTAGGCCTTTGAAGCCTGTCTGCGGTCCCTCCTTCCACTAGTCCTCCACTGGCCAGACCACTGCTGCCCGTGTACCCATGGAACCAATTATAAAGTGCCTACAGCCAGCCCATTTTTTTATGTTAGGCCTTTGAAGCCTGTCTGCGGTCCCTCCTTCCACTAGTCCTCCACTGGCCAGACCACTGCTGCCCGTGTACCCCTGGAACCAATTATAAAGTGCCTACAGCCAGCCCATTTTCTTATGTTAGGCCTTTGAAGCCTGTCTGCGGTCCCTACTTTAAATACTCCTCCACTGACCACCAAGCTGCCTGCCCGTGTATCCATGTAACCGCTGTAAAACTGCCATGAGCCTATTGTTTGTTATGTTAGGCCTTTGACAGCCTGTCTGCGGTCCCTACTTTAAATACTCCTCCACTCACCACCAAGCTGCCTGCCCGTCTATCCATGTAACCGCTGTAAAACTGCCATGAGCCTATTGTTTGTTATGTTAGGCCTTTGATAGCCTGTCTGCGGTCCTTACTTTAAATACTCCTCCACTCACCACCTAGCTGCCTGTGTATCCATGTAACCGCTGTAAAACTGCAATGAGCCTATTGTTTGTTATTTTAGGCCTTTGATAGCCTGTCTGCGGCCCCTACTTGCAATACTCCTCCACTGACCACAATGCTGCCTGGAGTGCCTGCCTGTGTATCCATGTAACCGATGTAAAACTGCCATGACTGCCTACTGTTTGTTATTTTAGGCCTTTGATAGCCTGTCTGCGGCCCCTACTTGCAATACTCCTCCACTGACCACAATGCTGCCTGGAGTGCCTGCCTGTGTATCCATGTAACCGATGTAAAACTGCCATGACTGCCTACTGTTTGTTATTTTAGGCCTTTGATAGCCTGTCTGCGGCCCCTACTTGCAATACTCCTCCACTGACCACAATGCTGCCTGGAGTGCCTGCCTGTGTATCCATGTAACCGATGTAAAACTGCCATGACTGCCTACTGTTTGTTATTTTAGGCCTTTGATAGCCTGTCTGCGGCCCCTACTTGCAATACTCCTCCACTGACCACACCAATGCTGCCCGTGTACCCCTGGAACCTATTTAAAAGTTCATAGAGCCTAGTTGTATATTTTATTTACTATTAATAAGGCCATGATGGACTACGCTGTACCACGCTACAAGCTAACCAGTCGACACTTCTTTTGCGAGAAAAGCCATCCCAACCCTCCACCAGCATGTAGAAGACCGCATTGTCCATGCACTCTCGCAATCTGTGAGTACAAAGGTGCACCTGACAACAGACGCATGGACCTGTAGGCATGGCCACGGAAGATTACGTGTCCATTACGGCGCAATGGGTTAATGTGGTGGATGCATGGTCCACAGGGGACAGCCTACTAAGTCTGTCTGCAGTCCCTAATTCAAATTGTCCTCCACTGTCTAAATCGGAGCTTCCACCTTCTGGCTTTCGGCCTATAGTATCAGAAATTAAACTTCATTTGGCCTTCAACTTTGGTTAGGGCCTACTAACGGCTTCTGCCCCTCCCTGGTGTTGTCCTCAACTAAATAAAGCTGAGCTTCAACCTTCTGCTCCAAATTACCATTTTAAAAAATGCAATAGGCTTTTCCGGCCTACTAAAGGTGTCTGTCTGTGTGCCCCTGCCTGGTGTTGTCCTCAACTAAATAAAGCTGAGCTTCAACCTTCCGGCTCTCATTAAGTGTTTTTTAAAAAAAAAAATGGTGGTTAGGGCCTACTAACGGCTTCTGCCCCTCCCTGGTGTTGCCCTCAACTAAATAAAGCTGAGCTTCAACCTTCTGCTCCAAATTACCATTTTAAAAAATGCAATAGGCTTTTCCGGCCTACTAAAGGTGTCTGTCTGTGTGCCCCTGCCTGGTGTTGTCCTCAACTAAATAAAGCTGAGCTTCAACCTTCCGGCTCTCATTAAGTGGTTTTTAAAAAAAAAAATGGTGGTTAGGGCCTACTAACGGCTTCTGCCCCTCCCTGGTGTTGCCCTCAACTAAATAAAGCTGAGCTTCAACCTTCTGCTCCAAATTACCATTTTAAAAAATGCAATAGGCTTTTCCGGCCTACTAAAGGTGTCTGTCTGTGTGCCCCTGCCTGGTGTTGTCCTCAACTAAATAAAGCTGAGCTTCAACCTTCCGGCTCTCATTAAGTGGTTTTTAAAAAAAAAAAATGGTGGTTAGGGCCTACTAACGGCTTCTGCCCCTCCCTGGTGTTGCCCTCAACTAAATAAAGCTGAGCTTCAACCTTCTGCTCCAAATTACCATTTTAAAAAATGCAATAGGCTTTTCCGGCCTACTAAAGGTGTCTGTCTGTGTGCCCCTGCCTGGTGTTGTCCTCAACTAAATAAAGCTGAGCTTCAACCTTCCGGCTCTCATTAAGTGGTTTTTTAAAAAAAAAATGGTGGTTAGGGCCTACTAACGGCTTCTGCCCCTCCCTGGTGTTGCCCTCAACTAAATAAAGCTGAGCTTCAACCTTCTGCTCCAAATTACCATTTTAAAAAATGCAATAGGCTTTTCCGGCCTACTAAAGGTGTCTGTCTGTGTGCCCCTGCCTGGTGTTGTCCTCAACTAAATAAAGCTGAGCTTCAACCTTCCGGCTCTCATTAAGTGGTTTTTAAAAAAAAAAAATGGTGATTAGGGCCTACTAACGGCTTCTGCCCCTCCCTGGTGTTGCCCTCAACTAAATAAAGCTGAGCTTCAACCTTCTGCTCCAAATTACCATTTTAAAAAATGCAATAGGCTTTTCCGGCCTACTAAAGGTGTCTGTCTGTGTGCCCCTGCCTGGTGTTGTCCTCAACTAAATAAAGCTGAGCTTCAACCTTCCGGCTCTCATTAAGTGGTTTTTAAAAAAAAAAATGGTGGTTAGGGCCTACTAACGGCTTCTGCCCCTCCCTGGTGTTGTCCTCAACTAAATAAAGCTGAGCTTCAACCTTCTGCTCCAAATTACCATTTTAAAAAATGCAATAGGCTTTTCCGGCCTACTAAAGGTGTCTGTCTGTGTGCCCCTGCCTGGTGTTGTCCTCAACTAAATAAAGCTGAGCTTCAACCTTCCGGCTCTCATTAAGTGGTTTTTTTAAAAAAAAATGGTGGTTAGGGCCTACTAATGGCTTCTGCCCCTCCCTGGTGTTGCCCTCAACTAAAT
This sequence comes from Ranitomeya variabilis, assembly GCF_051348905.1. NCBI lineage: Eukaryota > Metazoa > Chordata > Amphibia > Anura > Dendrobatidae > Ranitomeya > Ranitomeya variabilis. Next base: position 598,841,706 of record NC_135232.1, on the reverse strand, counting down.
AAAGCTGAGCTTCAACCTTCTGCTCCAAATTACCATTTTAAAAAATGCAATAGGCTTTTCCGGCCTACTAAAGGTGTCTGTCTGTGTGCCCCTGCCTGGTGTTGTCCTCAACTAAATAAAGCTGAGCTTCAACCTTCCGGCTCTCATTAAGTGGTTTTTTAAAAAAAAAATGGTGGTTAGGGCCTACTAACGGCTTCTGCCCCTCCCTGGTGTTGCCCTCAACTAAATAAAGCTGAGCTTCAACCTTCTGCTCCAAATTACCATTTTAAAAAATGCAATAGGCTTTTCCGGCCTACTAAAGGTGTCTGTCTGTGTGCCCCTGCCTGGTGTTGTCCTCAACTAAATAAAGCTGAGCTTCAACCTTCCGGCTCTCATTAAGTGGTTTTTTAAAAAAAAAATGGTGGTTAGGGCCTACTAACGGCTTCTGCCCCTCCCTGGTGTTGCCCTCAACTAAATAAAGCTGAGCTTCAACCTTCTGCTCCAAATTACCATTTTAAAAAATGCAATAGGCTTTTCCGGCCTACTAAAGGTGTCTGTCTGTGTGCCCCTGCCTGGTGTTGTCCTCAACTAAATAAAGCTGAGCTTCAACCTTCCGGCTCTCATTAAGTGGTTTTTTAAAAAAAAAATGGTGGTTAGGGCCTACTAACGGCTTCTGCCCCTCCCTGGTGTTGCCCTCAACTAAATAAAGCTGAGCTTCAACCTTCTGCTCCAAATTACCATTTTAAAAAATGCAATAGGCTTTTCCGGCCTACTAAAGGTGTCTGTCTGTGTGCCCCTGCCTGGTGTTGTCCTCAACTAAATAAAGCTGAGCTTCAACCTTCCGGCTCTCATTAAGTGGTTTTTAAAAAAAAAATGGTGGTTAGGGCCTACTAACGGCTTCTGCCCCTCCCTGGTGTTGCCCTCAACTAAATAAAGCTGAGCTTCAACCTTCTGCTCCAAATTACCATTTTAAAAAATGCAATAGGCTTTTCCGGCCTACTAAAGGTGTCTGTCTGTGTGCCCCTGCCTGGTGTTGTCCTCAACTAAATAAAGCTGAGCTTCAACCTTCCGGCTCTCATTAAGTGGTTTTTAAAAAAAAAAATGGTGGTTAGGGCCTACTAACGGCTTCTGCCCCTCCCTGGTGTTGCCCTCAACTAAATAAAGCTGAGCTTCAACCTTCTGCTCCAAATTACCATTTTAAAAAATGCAATAGGCTTTTCCGGCCTACTAAAGGTGTCTGTCTGTGTGCCCCTGCCTGGTGTTGTCCTCAACTAAATAAAGCTGAGCTTCAACCTTCCGGCTCTCATTAAGTGGTTTTTAAAAAAAAAAATGGTGGTTAGGGCCTACTAACGGCTTCTGCCCCTCCCTGGTGTTGCCCTCAACTAAATAAAGCTGAGCTTCAACCTTCTGCTCCAAATTACCATTTTAAAAAATGCAATAGGCTTTTCCGGCCTACTAAAGGTGTCTGTCTGTGTGCCCCTGCCTGGTGTTGTCCTCAACTAAATAAAGCTGAGCTTCAACCTTCCGGCTCTCATTAAGTGGTTTTTTAAAAAAAAAATGGTGGTTAGGGCCTACTAACGGCTTCTGCCCCTCCCTGGTGTTGTCCTCAACTAAATAAAGCTGAGCTTCAACCTTCTGCTCCAAATTACCATTTTAAAAAATGCAATAGGCTTTTCCGGCCTACTAAAGGTGTCTGTCTGTGTGCCCCTGCCTGGTGTTGTCCTCAACTAAATAAAGCTGAGCTTCAACCTTCCGGCTCTCATTAAGTGGTTTTAAAAAAAAAAAATGGTGGTTAGGGCCTACTAACGGCTTCTGCCCCTCCCTGGTGTTGCCCTCAACTAAATAAAGCTGAGCTTCAACCTTCTGCTCCAAATTACCATTTTAAAAAATGCAATAGGCTTTTCCGGCCTACTAAAGGGGTCTGTCTGTGTGCCCCTGCCTGGTGTTGTCCTCAACTAAATAAAGCTGAGCTTCAACCTTCCGGCTCTCATTAAGTGGTTTTTTAAAAAAAAAATGGTGGTTAGGGCCTACTAACGGCTTCTGCCCCTCCCTGGTGTTGTCCTCAACTAAATAAAGCTGAGCTTCAACCTTCTGCTCCAAATTACCATTTTAAAAAATGCAATAGGCTTTTCCGGCCTACTAAAGGTGTCTGTCTGTGTGCCCCTGCCTGGTGTTGTCCTCAACTAAATAAAGCTGAGATTCAACCTTCTGCTCCAAATTACCATTTTAAAAAATGCAATAGGCTTTTCCGGCCTACTAAAGGTGTCTGTCTGTGTGCCCCTGCCTGGTGTTGTCCTCAACTAAATAAAGCTGAGCTTCAACCTTCTGCTCCAAATTACCATTTTAAAAAATGCAATAGGCTTTTCCGGCCTACTAAAGGTGTCTGTCTGTGTGCCCCTGCCTGGTGTTGTCCTCAACTAAATAAAGCTGAGCTTCAACCTTCTGCTCCAAATTACCATTTTAAAAAATGCAATAGGCTTTTCCGGCCTACTAAATGTGTCTGCCCCTCCCTGGTGTTGTCCTCAACTGAACAAAGCTGAGCTTCCACATTCTGGCTTTCGCCCTATACTATCAGATATTAAACTGCATTTGGCCTACTAGTGTGGTTAGGCCCTTGAAACAGTGTCTGCTGCTCTTGGGTTTGCTACTCCACTGAACAAAGCAATGCCGCCTGTTTAGTCCTGTTACCAATTTTGAACTGCATTTAGCCTACTTTATTCTTTGGCCCTATATCTGTTTCCTCCTCATCCTGCCCATTGCCCAGCCACTGCTAAATGAGTCTGCTGGTACATTGACCTAGACCACTACATTCCCCTTGTACTCTACACAGCCAGAATCTGACCCTGCTGAAAGTAAGGTTCCCCTTCCCGCATGTTATACCACCTTACACAAGGACAAAGAGGAAGGTGCAGATGAAAGTGCAGGTTCCTTCATCAGGTGGGGGGGCATACTCGTTGGCGACGTCACTGGCACAGGGCCCCTCAGAGTACGCAAAAGTGTCGCTGCTGGTGGGAGGCGCCCCCGCCATGCAAACACACCGCCGTACTTTGAGGGGCCCTGTGCCAGTGCCAATGCGAACGAGTGGGCCCCCCCCTGCTTGCTCAGGATCACAGCACTTGCAACGTTTAAATACTTACCTTTCCCTGCAACACCGCCGTGACGTAGTCCGCATTTCCTGGGCCCACGAAAAACTTGAGCCAGCCCTACTCCCCCCACAACTTTCCCCCAATTCCCTATGCCCAACTATTATTATACAGTTAATTAAGATTGGCAAGCTTCAGAAACAAGAATGGATGTTTTTGGCATTAAAATGGGCACTGTAGGTGTTTTCCTGGCCTCCACTCACTGCCGACTATGCTTCCCCATTGACTTGCATTGGGTTTCGTGTTTCGGTCGATCCCCGACTTTTAGCGATAATCGGCCGACTGCACTCGACTCGACTCTGGACAAAATCGGGTTTCCCAAAACCCTACTCGATCTTAAAAAAATGAAAGTCGCTCAACCCTACTGACGAGGGCTGAGTCCAATCAAGAATAGCTCGGACCTTGACTGGGTCCATCTCCACAGCAGAAGGGGAAAAAATGAACCCCAAAAAGGGAACCTTCTGTACACCAAAAAGACACTTTGAGCCCTTGACAAACAAAGAATTTTCACGCAAAATTTTAAAGACCATCCTGACCTGCTCCACATGCGAGTCCCAATTATCAGAAAAAACCAGAATATCATCCAGATAAACGATCAGAAATTTATCCAGATAGTTCCGGAAAATGTCATGCATAAAGGACTGAAAAACTGAAGGGGCATTAGAGAGCCCAAAAGGCATCACCAAGTACTCAAAATGACCTTCGGGCGTATTGAATGCGGTTTTCCATTCATCCCCTTGCTTAATGCGCACAAGGTTGTACGCACCACGAAGGTCTATCTTGGTAAACCACTTGGCACCTTTAATCCGGGCAAACAAGTCAGACAACAGCGGCAAAGGATACTGAAATTTGACAGTGATCTTATTTAAAAGCCGATAGTCAATACAAGGCCTCAAAGATCCGTCCTTTTTAGCCACAAAAAAGAATCCCGCACCAAGAGGGGAAGAAGACGGACGGATGTGTCCTTTCTCCAGAGACTCCTTGATATATGAACGCATAGCGGTATGTTCAGGTATCGACAGATTAAACAGTCTTCCCTTAGGAAATTTACTGCCTGGAATCAAATCTATTGCACAGTCACATTCCCTATGAGGAGGCAATGCACTGGACCTGGACTCGCTAAAGACATCCTGATAATCAGACAAGTACTCCGGAACTTCCGAAGGCGTAGAAGAAGCAATAGACACAGGCAGGGAATCCTCATGAATACCACGACAGCCCCAACTAGACACTGACATAGCCTTCCAGTCAAGGACTGGATTATGGGTCTGTAACCATGGCAGCCCCAAAACAACCAAATCATGCATTTTATGTAGAATGAGAAAACGTATCACCTCGCGGTGTTCAGGAGTCATGCACATGGTAACCTGTGTCCAATACTGCGGCTTATTTTCTGCCAATGGCGTAGCATCAATACCCCTAAGAGGGATAGGATTTTCTAATGGTTCAAGAATAAAACCACAGCGCTTAGCAAATGAGAGATCCATAAGACTCAGGGCAGCACCCGAATCTACAAACGCCATGACAGGATAAGATGACAGTGAGCAAATCAAAGTTACAGACAGAATAAACTTAGGATGCAAATTACCAACGGTGACAGGACTAACAACCTTAGATATACGTTTAGAGCATGCTGAGATAACATGTGTAGAATCACCACAGTAGTAGCACAAGCCATTCCAGCGTCTATGAATTTTCCTCTCATTTCTAGTCAGGATTCTATCACATTGCATCAAATCAGGTGTCCGTTCAGACAACACCATAAGGGAATTTGCGGTTTTTCTATCACATTGCATCACATCAGGTGTCTGTTCAGACAACAACATGAGGGAATTTGCGGTTTTGCGCTCCCGCAACCGCCGGTCAATTTGAATAGCCAGGGACATGGTATCATTCAGACCTGTGGGAATGGGAAAACCCACCATAACATTCTTAATGGCCTCAGAAAGGCCATTTCTAAAATTAGCGGCCAGTGCACACTCGTTCCAATGTGTCAGCACGGACCATTTCCGAAATTTTTGGCAATACACCTCAGCCTCGTCCTGGCCCTGAGACATAGCCAGCAAGGCTTTCTCTGCCTGAATCTCAAGATTGGGTTCCTCATAAAGTAAACCGAGCGCCAGAAAAAACGCATCAATATCAGCCAATGCCGGATCTCCTGGCGCCAACGAAAAAGCCCAATCCTGAGGGTCACCCCGTAAGAATGAAATAACAATTTTTACTTGTTGAGCAGAGTCTCCAGACGAACAAGGTTTCAGGGACAAAAATAATTTACAATTATTCCTGAAATTCCTAAACTTAAATCGGTCTCCTGAAAACAGTTCAGGAATCGGAATCTTGGGTTCAGACCTAGGATTTCTGGTAACATAATCTTGTATACCCTGCACACGAGCGGCAAGCTGGTCCACACTTGTAATCAAGGTCTGGACATTCATGTCTGCAGCAAGCTTAAGCCACTCTGAGGTAAAGGGGAAAAGAAAAAAAAAAAAAATGAGAGAGGGAAAAAAAAAAACTCAAAATTTTCTTTCTTATAATCCCACTTCTGCAATGCATTAAACATTTAATACTGGCCTGGCATACTGTTATGACCCCAGTGGACAGGGTCTCAGAGGAACGTGTAAGTCTGCAAGATACAAAAATCCAGCTCATAGGGCTGTGGTAACTGGGTTGACCAAATAGCTACTCCTAACGCCAACACTAGAAGTAGCCGGGGATCATGCCTACGGTGATCGCTAGATGACTCGCGCCAGCCGGAGAATCTAACTACCCCTAGGAGAAGAAAACAAAGACCTCTCTTGCCTCCAGAGAAAGGGACCCCAAAGCAAGATACAAGCCCCCCACAAATAATAACGGTGAGGTAAGAGGAAATGACAAACACAGAAATGAACCAGGTTCAGCAAAGAGAGGCCAGCTTACTAATAGCAGAATATAGCAAGATAACTTATCTGGTCAACAAAAACCCTATAAAAATCCACGCTGGAGATTCAAGAACCCCCGAACCGTCTAACGGTCCGGGGGGAGAACACCAGCCCCCTAGAGCTTCCAGCAAAGGTCAGGATACAGATAGGAACAAGCTGGACAAAAATACCAAACAAAACAAAAGCAAAAAGCAAAGAAGCAGACTTAGCTTGAAAAACAGGAACCAGGATCAGAGGACAAGAGCACAACAGATTAGCTCTGATTTCAACGATGCCAGGCATTGAACTGAAGGTCCAGGGAGCTTATATAGCAACGCCCCTGAACTAACGGCCCAGGTGAGGATATAGGAAAAGACAGACGCTCCAGAGTCAAATCACTAATGACCACTAGAGGGAGCAAAAAGCAAAATCACAACAGTGCGCCCCAGGGTGCAAAAGTAAGTGCGCCTCCAGGTGCAAAAGTAAGTGCGCCCCCGGGTGCAAAAGTAAGCGCGCCCCCGGCCCCGGGTGCAAAAGTAAGCGCGCCCCCCAGTCCTGTGTGTGAAAAGTGCTGCTGTAAAGCTGGTAGCGCTGTTCAAGCACCATGTATTTCCTTCAGGAAATGCCCATCTAATATATAATTGCCTAGAATACTCCTTCCTGCAATTTGTGCCAACTTCCGTGGCTTTGTCCGGAGCTAATGTCCGGAGATAATGTCCGGAGCTAATGTCCGGAGATAATGTCCGGAGCTAATGTCCGGAGCTAATGTCCGGAGATAAGTGACGTCACCAGTGTCCTACACCCAGGCAGAGCACAGGGGCCCCAGGCAGCATATGGGGCCCCAGGCAGAGCACAGTGGCCCCAGGCAGAGCACAGGGGCCCCAGGCAGCATATGGGGCCCCAGGCAGAGCACAGTGGTCCCAGGCAGAGCACAGGGGCCCCAGGCAGCCTATGGGGCCCCAGGCAGAGCACAGTGGCCCCAGGCAGAGCACAGGGGCCCCAGGCAGCATATGGGGCCCCAGGCAGAGCACAGGGGCCCCAGGCAGCATATGGGGCCCCAGGCAGAGCACAGTGGCCCCAGGCAGAGCACAGGGGCACCAGGCAGAACATGGGGCCACAGGCAGAGCACAGGGGCCCCAGGCAGAGCACAGGGGCCCCAGGCAGCATATGGGGCCCCAGGCAGAGCACAGGGGCCCCAGGCAGAGCACAGGGGCCCCAGGCAGCATATGGGGCCCCAGGCAGAGCACAGGGGCCCCAGGCAGCATATGGGTCCCCAGGCAGAGCACAGTGGCCCCAGGCAGAGCACAGGGGCCCCAGGCAGAACATGGGGCCCCAGGCAGAGCACAGGGGCCCGAGGCAGAGCACAGGGGCCCCAGGCAGCATATGGGGCCCCAGGCAGAGCACAGGGGCCCCAGGCAGCATATGGGGCCACAGGCAGAGCACAGTGGCCCCAGGCAGCATATGGGGCCCCAGGCAGAGCACAGTGGCCCCAGGCAGAGCACAGGGGCCCCAGGCAGCATATGGGGCCCCAGGCAGAGCACAGTGTTCCCAGGCAGAGCACAGGGGCCCCAGGCAGCTTATGGGGCCCCAGGCAGAGCACAGTGGCCCCAGGCAGAACATGGGGCCCCAGGCAGAGCACAGGGGCCCCAGGCAGAACATGGGGCCCCAGGCAGAGCACAGGGGCCCCAGGCAGAGCACAGGGGCCCCAGGCAGCATATGGGGCCCCAGGCAGAGCACAGGGGCCCCAGGCAGCATATGGGGCCCCAGGCAGAGCACAGTGGCCCCAGGCAGAGCACAGGGGCCCCAGGCAGCATATGGGGCCCCAGGCAGAGCACAGTGGTCCCAGGCAGAGCACAGGGGACCCAGGCAGCCTGTGGGGCCCCAGGCAGAGCACAGTGGCCCCAGGCAGAACATGGGGCCCCAGGCAGAGCACAGGGGCCCCAGGCAGAGCACAGGGGCCCCAGGCAGCATATGGGGCCCCAGGCAGAGCACAGTGGTCCCAGGTAGAGCACAGGGGCCCCAGGCAGCCTATGGAGCCCCAGGCAGAGCACAGGGGCCCCAGGCAGCATATGGGGCCCCAGGCAGAGCACAGGGGCCCCAGGCAGCATATGGGGCCCCAGGCAGAGCACAGCGATATTTTGGACCACTGTGCGGTGTTTCAGACCCCCTGTGTGATGTCTGGGGCCCTGTTCTTAAGTATATTAAAGATTAAAGTAACGTATATTAAAGTATATTATAGATCAAATTTGACACGTTTATGAGCACCATTGAGTGATATACTCAAGAATTACATAATTTTTCAACATTTTATGGTTTCAAACTGTAAACACTCAGAGTTTTTTTTACTTCAACCAGAAAACCTTAACGGTTCATAAAAAACTTGACTGTTCAGGATATGATAAAAGTCATAGTATTCTGAATCTTTAACTTATAAAGATACCTTTACATGGGGTGATTATTGGTTCCAGAGAGGCTTTCGGCCGATAATCGTACACATGGCTGGTGACAGGACAATACAATATAAACGTTCAAAGGTAAACACTGATAACATTAAAATCTAATATATAATTGCCTAGAATACTACTTCCGGCAATTTGTGCCAACTTCCGTGGCTTTGTCCGGAGATAATGTCCGGAGATAAGTGACGTCACCAGCGTCCTACACCCGCTCAGGGTGGACAAAGATATATGCCTTCGTGGTGCGCGGCACTTTTCTGATTGGTTGCCGCCTGCCGCGAGCGACCAATCAGAAATGTGCCGTACTGTCAAGAATTGTCAAGAGCTGGTGAGTGCAGCCATTTTTTGTTCTTTCTTACTATTATTTATTAATTGTATTATTCTTACATTTGAATAAATAAAGTATATATGGATTCTAGACTCCCGATTCTTTAGAATCGGGCTGCCATCTAGTAAGGAAATACTTGTGTCTTTGGATATGGTGTTCATCAAGAGAACAGGAACAATAGATGAGGAGAAGCAGATGTCAATGACAGAAAGGTTGGTGAGAAAAAAGTACATGGGGCTGTGTAAAGTTGCACTGATCCTAACAGCGACAATCAACAGTAGATTTCCAAGTATTGTCAATAAATACATTACAAAAAATATGACAAAGAAGAAGACTTGTAACTGAGGGACAGTAGACAACCCAAGTAAGATGAACCTCTGGGAAGCAGTTTGGTTTGACTGTTCCATAACATTCAGATGGACCCTGACATAAATAGAAATATAAATATATTGCTTTTGAATTTACATTTGTTCTTTTTTTTTAAATTATTTATTTAAGTTTTCAAGTAACATAAACAAAATATCAAAACATTCATGCTCACAAGTACATCTCTATTATATATAGATACAAGAGAGACATAGAACACTGAAAGCAACAGGATTTCAGTGCAAATATAGCTTGAAGTAGACAAATGAGCATAAAAAACATAAATCAAACTGGTTCAGGCCTGGAAAAGATAGCCTAAAATTGGATTATTAAACATATAAAGTAAATAAAGGCTATAGGGTGTGACGGTAGGAAGTTTTCGCAAGCATTTTATTCATTTCTGGAAGTGAGGAAGGACATGAGGCTCATATAGAAGGTAAGTCAGTCAAAAAAGACGGAACAGCCAAGGTGGTGGGCTCGGCCATGGCGTTACATCATAGAACCCCGGGGAGAAGAGAGGGAGGGGGGGGGGAGTTGTTTATAGCAATGGATGTCTATACAGGTGAAAATGGGTTCATGGGGGGGTCATGGGGAGGGGCGGTCAAGTCCGCCCGAATGGGATGAAAATTCAATCCAGGGAAGCCAAGAGTTATGAAACTTCTTGTGTGAAGGAGTTTCCCAGCTAGAAAGTTCTTCCAAGCGAAATAAGTCTTGGACCTTTGAGGTCCATTCTTTCAGCGTTGGGGAAGCTGATTGCCTCCAATGTGTAGAGATCAAATGTTTGGCAGCTGTAACTAGTATGGGGAGCAGCTCATGTTTCCCTGGATTAAAAGTTGTGGAAGGGAGGTAAAGCAATACGTCCTGGGGAGTCAGATCTCGTGACATTAGACCCATGTTGTGCAGAGATTTATTGATGTCAGTCCAGAATTGTGCTAGTTCCGGGCAGGACCAAAAGATATGCAGAAGAGTCCCTGTAGATTGGGAGCATCTCCAGCATAGTGGGGAGTCCGTTAGTCCGAAGTGAAAAAGTCGCTCTGGGGTTCTGTACGACCTAGAAAGAATTTTAAGCGCGTTCTCTTGTAATAAAATACATCTAGAAAACCTGTGGGAGTTGGCAAGTACCTGTTTAGTTTCTCGGGGGGATAGTGTAATTTGTAATTCTGTCTCCCAGGAAGAGAGATAAAGTGGCTTAAATTGGTTTGGGGATTTTAAGAGATTAGCGTATAACTTAGAAACTAACCTGGTAATTGGCGATTTCAGCCTAATCAGAAATTCTAGCCATAACCAGTCCAGGGGTTGTTTCTCGATTGATTTGAGTTTCGACATGATATGTCGAATATGGTTTTTCTGAAGGAGGTTGGAGGGTTGTTTAGTCGCATTAGATGGCCAATTGTCGGTGCAATGAATCTGTTTGGACAGAAATTGAGAGATTGTGGCATTAGGCAGGGAATCCCAAAGTCCGAAGGCATTTACGTATTTAGGGTCTGTTAGCCAGGGAGTAACATTGAGCGGAATATTATCGAGAAAATGACACAATGGAGGACGGTTTGGGATAAGGGTACATCTAATAGATAAGGTGTTAAAAAGTATGTCGTCGACTTTTTGTTGCGGGGGGATGGTAGATGTCCAGATATACCGATCAGCCTCTTTACGCAAAAGGGCCAATTCGAGTTGCATGTTTAGGTTATCCAGGTTAGGTTTAACTAAGTTTATCCATCTAGCAAGGTGGATTGCTTTGTGATAGGTGCGAAAATCAGGCAAGCCGAGACCACCCTCGCCTTTGGGTAAAAAGAGGATTTTTAGAGGAAGTCTAGCTTTTTTATATTTCCACACAAATTGAGAGACCAATTGGTTAATTGAAAGGAAGAAAGAGTTAGGAAGAGTTATAGGGACCATATTCATGATGTACAAAATTTTAGGAAAGATGTAGGATTTTATAACATTTATCCTACCTATCCAAGATAGATTTGGAAGGTCATACTTTTTTAAGTCTAATTGTAGGTTGGCTAAGAGGGGAATGTAGTTATACTTATAAAGGGAGGAAGGGTCAGCCGTTAGGTAGATTCCAAGGTATTTTAATTTATCTACAGGCCAGTTAAAGGGGGTGTCCTTTTTTAATATTGAGACATCTGTGGTGCTTGCCGAGATATTTAAAGCTTCTGACTTATTCATATTTATTTTAAAGTTAGATATCTCACCAAATTCTGTAAATAGTTACATAAGTCTGGGGAAAGATGAACTTGGGTTAGTGGTCAGAAGTAGGAGATCATCGGCAAAAGCAGCCACCTTAACCTCTGTCTCGCCCACCTTAAGGCCTTTAATATCGTTGTCTTGCCTTATCCTTTCCATCAGGGTTTCCATTACCACTACAAAAAGGGAAGGGGAAAGAGGACAGCCCTGTCTGGTGCCATTACGTATTTTAAAAGGTTCCGAGAAAATCCCGTTCACCCCGACTCTAGCAGATGGATCCACATAAAGGGACATAATGGCGTCTATGAAAGGGGGCGGGAAGGCAAATTTTTGTAATGCGCAAACCATATATTGCCAACTGATCCTGTCAAACGCTTTTTCAGCATCAGTTGACAGGATGGCCAGCGGCGTCCTGATCGTCCTGGCGTAAGAAATAGCATGTAAAACTTTTACAGAATTGTCTTTGCCTTCACGGCCTCTCACAAACCCCACTTGGTCAGGGCGAATAATCCCGCTTAATATTTTATTGATTCTTGAGGCGAATATCTTAGCCCACAGTTTGAGGTCCGTATTTAGCAACGATATGGGACGGTAATTACTGCAGAGGCTGTCGTCCTTCCCTTCTTTTGGTAAGATGGCAATGTAAGCTTCCAATGCTTGGCGGGGTGAGGTCATCCCTACAAGAAAGGAGTTAAAAAGATTTACTAGATGGGGTAGGAGGATGTCAGAGAATTTTTTGTAGTATCCTACCAGGAACCCGTCAGGGCCAGGGGATTTACTGTTGGGGGTGTCTTTTAAAGTGTCCTCTACCTCTTTTAGTGTGACTTCAGCAAGAAGTGTATCGCAGTCCCTAGGGGAGATTGTCGGGAGAGAGAGAGGGGCCAAGAAATTTTGAATTTTGGTTATGGCCATTGAGCAGTCTTTCATGTCGTCAGAGGGGGGCAGATTGTAAAGAGATTCATAATATTGGTGGAAAGTCTCAGCAATTTCCTTAGAGTCCACAACTCTCTTGTTAGTCTTAGTGAGACTATGTTTAATGAATTTCTTTTCTTTTTGCTGTTTAAGCAGCTTTGTAGTGAGTTTGCTACTCCTGTTTCCATGCATGTAGAAGCGATGTCTGCAGTACATGAACAGTTTTGCTGATTTCACGTTTAACAAGTCTTTGAGTTTGTTGCGGAGGGAAATAAGATCTTGAAGAGACTCACTCGATCTAGTAGTTTTATGGGTGTGTTCTGATAAGTTAATTTGATGTAAAAGAGATTGAATCTCTTTATCTCTCTGCTTTTTGATGTATGAACTTAAAGAGATAAGTTCCCCTCTGAGGATGGCCTTGTGTGTTTCCCAGATGATGGGAGAGATATGCCCAATGTTAATATTTTCATCAAAGAATCGAGAAATGGAGGTTTTTAAGCTGCTCACATGTTTTGGATTGTCGAGCAGTGATTCGTTTAGTCGCCAGGTCATGGTAGCTCTAGGTAGGGTGGAGATTAGTATCTCCAGGAAAATAGGTGCGTGGTCCGAAATTGTAATTTCTCCAATACGGGAACATTTGATTAAGTGTAGAGTACGAGATTGCACAAGTAAATAATCTATACGGTGGTATGAATTATGTGGAGGCGAAAAAAAAGGTGTAATCTTTTGTGGTGGGGAAAAAGTTACACCAAGGATCAACTAATTGAAGAGATCTTAGTTTATTTAGGAATTTTTGTCTCGATTTCTGAGGTATGGGGGAGGAACCACTGGAAGCATCTATACTTGGTTGTAGCGTTAAGTTTAGGTCGCCCCCCACGATCAGTAACCCTTCCTGGAAAAGATGGAGGGTATCTAGAGTTCTAATGAGCCATTGAGTTTGGTTGGTGTTGGGAGCGTATAGATTGGCTAGGGTAATTTTCGTGTTGGCCAATAGACCTTTTACAAAAACATATCTGCCCTCCGAATCTGCCAAACTGTCCCCGAATGTAAAGAGAAGTCCCTTTTTAAGCGTTATGCTCACACCTTTAGAGGCAGAGGAGGAGCAACTATTATACCAAGTGGGGAAAGAAGAGAATGACATATTCGGAGCTCTACCTATTTTAAAGTGTGTTTCTTGTAGAAACACTATTTGTGCAGATTGTTTCTTCAGCAATGAAAGGGTTTGATTGCGCTTCGCGGGGGAGTTAAGGCCTTTCACGTTAAAGGATGCCACCGTGACCGAGCCCACATCAGACCCACCTTCCGCCATCAGTCCTGTCCTCAAGGTCTTCCGTCACACCGTAGAGCCTGAAAAAACAATATAACAAGGTAAATAACCAACTTTGTACAGTATAGTACTCGCCCATCGCAGGGGGGGGGTATAAAGACCCAAACATGAGCGAGATTTGTTCAAGTGGTGATCTTTAGAAAAAAGATTATTGAAAAATCAAAACAGGAAATGGGGAAATGTTCCCGAAAAACCTGTGAATCAGAAATAAAGAAGAATGTAAAACTGAGATAAACAACAGGAGGAGACCTCTCGACTCTATATAAGTCGGTCTCCATTACAGGCGAAAAATAACCTAGTGAAAAATAATATTAACGGCAATGAATTGCGCCTATTTTAGGCAGTCTATCAAATATAAACCAGGATATACGTTTTAAAGAGTTCAGGTGGGATGATTTTTTGAGATGGTCTTTTTTGATTTTGGGGAGGTGTTATGACCCCAATGGCAGAGGGTCTCAGAAATAATTACTAAGTCTGCAAACACAAAAAAAAACAGCTCATAGGGCAGTGGTAACTGAGCTGACCATATATCTAATCCTAGCACCACAAATAGCAGCAGCCGGGGAACGTGCCTACGTTGGTTCTAGACGTCTCGCGCCAGCCGGAGAACTAACTAACCCTAGAAGGGAAAAGAAAGACCTTTCTTGCCTCCAGAGAAAAGACCCCAAAAGTTGGATACAAGCCCCCAACAAATAATAACGGTGAGGTAAGAGGAAAAGACAAACGTAAGAATGAGCTAGGTATTTAGCAAAGAGAGGCCCACTAGCTAATAGCAGAATATAGTAAGATGACTTATATGGTCAGCAAAAACCCTATCAAAATATCCACGCTGGATATTCAAGAACCCCCGAACCGTCTAACGGCCCAGGGGGAGAACACCAGCCCCCTAGAGCTTCCAGCAAAGTCAGGAATCACATTTAGTACAAGCTGGACAAAAATAAGAGCAAAGCAAATAACCAAAAAACAAAGAAGCAGGACTTAGCTTAATTTTGCACGAACCAGGACCAGCAGACAGGAGAAAACAGAAAGGATCTGATTACAACGATGCCAGGCACTGGACTAAGGATCCAGGAAGTTTATATAGCAACACCCCTGGACTAACGACCCAGGTGGGTGCCAAACTGAGGAAAGACAATCCCAGAGTCATATCACTAGTAACCACAAGAGGGAGCCAAAAAGTCTAATTCACAACAGTACTCCCCCCCTTAAGGAGGGGTCACCGAACCCTCACCAAGACCACCAGGGCGATCAGGATGAGCAGCGTGAAAGGCACGAACTAAAACGGCCGCATGCACATCAGAAGCAACCACCCAGGAATTATCCTCCTGACCATAGCCCTTCCACTTGACCAGATACTGAAGTCACCGTCTGGAGAGACGAGAATCCAAGATCTTCTCCACCACGTACTCCAACTCGCCCTCAACCAACACCGGAGCAGGAGGCTCAACAGAAGGAACCACAGGTACAACGTACCGCCGCAACAAAGACCTATGGAACACGTTGTGAATGGCAAACGACACTGGAAGATCCAAGAGAAAGGACACAGGATTAAGGATTTCCAATATCTTGTAAGGACCCATGAAGCGAGGCTTAAATTTAGGAGAGGAGACCTTCATAGGAACAAATCGAGAAGACAGCCATACCAAATCCCCAACACGAAGTCGGGGACCCACACCGCGGCGGCGGTTGGCAAAACGCTGAGCCTTCTCCTGTGACAACTTTAAGTTGTCCACCACATGATTCCAGATCTGCTGCAACCTATCCACCACAGAATCTACCCCAGGACAGTCAGAAGGCTCCACATGTCCCGAGGAAAAACGAGGATGGAAACCAGAGTTGCAGAAAAATGGCAAAACCAAAGTAGCGGAACTAGCCCGATTATTAAGGGCAAACTCAGCCAACGGCAAGAAGGTCACCCAATCATCCTGATCTGCCAAAACAAAACACCTCAAATAAGCCTCCAGAGTCTGATTAGTTCGCTCCGTTTGTCCATTAGTCTGAGGATGAAAGGCAGACGAAAACGACAAATCAATGCCCATCCTAGCACAAAAGGATCGCCAGAACCTGGAAACAAACTGGGATCCTCTGTCAGACACAATATTCTCAGGAATGCCGTGTAAACGAACCACATTCTGAAAGAACACAGGAACCAGATCGGAAGAGGAAGGCAGCTTAGGCAAAGGCACCAAATGGACCATTTTAGAAAAGCGATCACATACCACCCAGATGACAGACATGCCCTGAGACACCGGGAGATCTGAAATGAAATCCATGGAAATGTGTGTCCAAGGCCTCTTCGGGACAGGCAAGGGCAAGAGCAACCCGCTGGCACGAGAACAGCAAGGCTTAGCTCGAGTACAAGTCCCACAGGACTGCACAAATGACCGCACATCCCGTGACAAGGAAGGCCACCAAAAGGACCTAGCCACCAGATCTCTGGTGCCAAAAATTCCCGGATGCCCTGCCAACACCGAGGAATGAACCTCGGAAATGACTCTGCTGATCCACTTATCAGGAACAAACAGTCTGTCAGGTGGACAAGAGTCAGGTCTACCAGCCTGAAATCTCTGCAACACACGTCGCAAATCAGGAGAAATGGCCGACAAGATAACTCCCTCTTTAAGAATACCAACTGGTTCTGCGACTCCAGGAGAGTCAGGCACAAAGCTCCTTGAAAGAGCATCAGCCTTCACATTCTTTGAACCTGGTAAATACGAAACCACAAAGTCAAAACGGGAGAAAAACAATGACCAGCGGGCCTGTCTAGGATTCAGGCGTTTAGCAGACTCGAGATACATCAAATTTTTGTGATCAGTCAAGACCACCACACGATGCTTAGCACCCTCGAGCCAATGACGCCACTCCTCAAATGCCCACTCCATGGCCAGCAACTCCCGATTGCCAACATCATAATTCCGCTCAGCAGGCGAAAACTTCCTAGAGAAGAAAGCACATGGTCTCATTACCGAGCAACCAGGGCCTCTCTGCGACATAACGGCCCCTGCCCCAATCTCAGAAGCATCCACTTCGACCTGAAAGGGAAGTGAGACATCAGGCTGGCACAAAACAGGCGCCGAAATAAACCGGCACTTCAACTCTTGGAACGCCTCCACGGCTGCAGGAGCCCAGTTAGCAACATCAGAACCTTTCTTGGTCATATCCGTCAAAGGTTTAACAACGCTAGAAAAATTAGCGATAAAACGACGGTAGAAGTTAGCAAAACCCAAGAACTTCTGAAGACTCTTAACTGACGTGGGTTGAGTCCAATCATGAATAGCTCGGACCTTGACTGTGTCCATCTCCACAGCAGAAGGGGAAAAAATAAACCCCAAAAAGGGAACCTTCTGTACTCCAAAGAGACACTTTGAGCCCTTAACAAACAAAGCATTCTCACGCAAAACCTGAAACACCATCCTGACCTGCTCCACATGTGAGTCCCAATCTTCAGAGAAAACCAGAATATCATCCAGATAAACAATCATAAATTTATCCAGATACTTCCGGAAAATATCATGCATAAAGGACTGAAACACTGAGGGAGCATTAGAGAGCCCAAAAGGCATCACCAAGTACTCAAAATGACCTTCGGGCGTATTAAATGCTGTCTTCCATTCATCTCCTTGCTTAATGCGCACAAGGTTGTACGCACCACGAAGATTTATCTTGGTGAACCACTTGGCACCTTTAATCCGGGCAAACAAGTCCGACAACAGAGGCAAAGGATACTGAAATTTAACAGTGATTTTATTCAGAAGCCGATAGTCAATACAAGGTCTCAAAGATCCGTCCTTCTTGGCCACAAAAAAAGAATCCCGCACCAAGAGGGGAAGAGGATGGACGGATATGCCCCTTCTCCAGAGACTCCTTGATATACGAACGCATTGCGGCATGCTCAGGTACAGACAGATTAAATAGTCTTCCCTTAGGAAATTTACTACCTGGAATCAAATCTATGGCGCAGTCACAGTCCCTATGAGGAGGCAGAGCACTGGACCTGGACTCGCTGAATACATCCTGATAATCAGACAAATACTCAGGAACTTCCGAAGGAGTAGAGGAAGCAATAGACACCGGTGGGGAATCAGCATGAATTCCCTGACAGCCCCAACTTGACACAGACATTGCCTTCCAATCCAAGACTGGATTGTGGGTCTGTAACCATGGCAGACCCAAAACGACCAAATCATGCATTTTATGCAGAACAAGAAAACGAATCACCTCCCGATGTTCAGGAGTCATGCACATGGTTACCTGCGTCCAAAACTGCGGTTTATTTTCCGCCAATGGCGTAGCATCAATACCTCTAAGAGGAATAGGTTTTTCCAACGGTTCAAGAACAAAACCACAGCGCTTGGCAAATGACAGATCCATAAGACTCAGGGCAGCACCTGAATCCACAAACGCCATAACAGGGTAAGAAGACAATGAGCAAATTAAAGTCACAGACAAAATAAATTTAGGTTGCAAATTACCAATGGCGACAGGACTAACAACCCTTGTTAGGCGTTTAGAGCATGCTGATATAACATGTGTAGAATCACCACAGTAAAAACACAACCCATTCTGACGTCTATGATTTTTCCGCTCATTTCTAGTCTGAATTCTATCACATTGCATTAAATCAGGTGTTTGTTCAGACAACACCACCAGAGGATTAGCGGTTTTGCGCTCCCGCAAACGCCGGTCAATTTGAATAGCCAGCGCCATGGAATCATTCAGACTTGTAGGAATGGGGAAACCCACCATCACATTCTTAATGGCTTCAGAAAGGCCATTTCTGAAATTTGCGGCCAGAGCACACTCATTCCGCTGAGTAAGCACGGACCATTTCTGAAATTTTTTTGCAATACACTTCAGCTTCATCCTGGCCCTGAAAAATAGCCAGCAAGGCTTTTTCTGCCTGAACTTCAAGATTGGGTTCCTCGTAAAGCAATCCGAGCGCCAGAAAAAACGCATCAATATTTGCCAATGCCAGATCTCCTGGCGCTAGCGAGAAAGCCCAATCCTGAGGGTCGCCCCGTAAAAAAGAGATAACAATTTTAACTTGCTGAGCTGAATCTCCAGATGAAAGGGGTCTCAGAGATAGAAACAATTTACAATTATTCCTGAAATTCCTAAACTTAAATCGGTCTCCAGAAAACAATTCAGGAATAGGTATTTTAGGTTCAGACATTGGACTACTGGTAACAAAATCTTGTATGCCCTGCACACGAACAGCAAGCTGGTCTACACTTGTAATCAAGGTCTGGACATTCATGTCTGCAGCAAGCACAAGCCACTCAGAGGTAAAGGGGAGGAAGAGAGGAAAAAAAACAAAACCTCAGAATTTCCTTTCTTATTATCCCACTTCTGCAATGCATTAAACATTCAATGTTGGCCTGGCATACTGTTATGACCCCAATGGCAGAGGGTCTCAGAAATAATTACTAAGTCTGCAAACACAAAAAAAAACAGCTCATAGGGCAGTGGTAACTGAGCTGACCATATATCTAATCCTAGCACCACAAATAGCAGCAGCCGGGGAACGTGCCTACGTTGGTTCTAGACGTCTCGCGCCAGCCGGAGAACTAACTAACCCTAGAAGGGAAAAGAAAGACCTTTCTTGCCTCCAGAGAAAAGACCCCAAAAGTTGGATACAAGCCCCCAACAAATAATAACGGTGAGGTAAGAGGAAAAGACAAACGTAAGAATGAGCTAGGTATTTAGCAAAGAGAGGCCCACTAGCTAATAGCAGAATATAGTAAGATGACTTATATGGTCAGCAAAAACCCTATCAAAATATCCACGCTGGATATTCAAGAACCCCCGAACCGTCTAACGGCCCGGGGGGAGAACACCAGCCCCCTAGAGCTTCCAGCAAAGTCAGGAATCACATTTAGTACAAGCTGGACAAAAATAAGAGCAAAGCAAATAACCAAAAAACAAAGAAGCAGGACTTAGCTTAATTTTGCACGAACCAGGACCAGCAGACAGGAGAAAACAGAAAGGATCTGATTACAACGATGCCAGGCACTGGACTAAGGATCCAGGAAGTTTATATAGCAACACCCCTGGACTAACGACCCAGGTGGGTGCCAAACTGAGGAAAGACAATCCCAGAGTCATATCACTAGTAACCACAAGAGGGAGCCAAAAAGTCTAATTCACAACAGGGAGACATGCTTCTTCCTGACAATCCACTCCTGTGGTTTTGACAGCTGGGGGAGGCTCCAGCCTGTGTCGACTGGCATCCAGGAAGGAATGTCTATTGGAGAAATGTCGAGAGCTTTCCAGGCGTCCTCCAGGTCAGCAGGGGAGCGTATTGTAATCTGGCGATTCCCTACTGTAATGGCAAGACCGAACGGAAAAAGCCACTTATATAACAGGCCTTTAGCTCTCAGTTCCGTCAGAAGGGGTTTGAGGATTCGCCTCTTTGCGAGGGTGGATGGGGCCAGATCTTGAAAAATTTGAAGCTGAGAGCCTTCATATAAGAGATTGTCTTTCTCCTTTGCATTAGCTAGAATGGCTGCGGTGTCTACAAAACTCAGGAGGCCACATATGACATCTCTTGGAGGATCGGTCTGTTTAGGTCTGGGCTTAAGAGCACGGTGAACTCTTTCGATGACAATTGTGTCGGCCCTCTCTTTGCCAAGAAGGTTAGAAAAAATTTCTCTGGAAACCTTGTCTAGGGATTCGCGAGCAAAGGACTCATGAACACCTCTCATTCTGATATTCTTTCTCCTACTGCGGTTTTCCTGGTCCTCCGCTGCCAATAGGGCTGTGTTTAGCTGGTGTTGTTGTTGAAGGAGTTGGTCTTGTAGGCAAATTATTGCTTCTGTCGCTTCCACATTAGCTGCTTCCAAGGTCTCCACTCTCTGGCCCATTTGTTGGATGTCGGCTCGCAAGCCAGCTATTTCCTCCAAGAGTGGTTGCATGCTTTGAGCCATCAGCTTTTTCATAAAGGCTCTGGAAATTGGTACAGAGTCTTCCACAGTAGATTCGCACTCAGAGCCATCCCCGCTAGAATCTGTGTCGTCCAAGTTGTCAAGGGAGATAGCCCTTTTAGGTGCTTTTTTTGAAGGAGTCTGGGTTGCATCAGGTCTCTTTTTGAGATATTTATCAAGGTCACCATGTGTGTTGTGTTTCTGGCTTTCCGTTAAAGCTTTAATCGAACTTTTTTCACGCTCTTTATTTGATTTACCCATATTGAAGCTTCTGAAAGTGTGATGTGCGATGATCACCACTTGAACATTCAGAGAAAGATCAGTTATTCATTTATTTGTGTGAGGTGATTCTCTTGAGCTTGTCAAGAGATGTCACCCCAATGTTGAGCTGTTTGGAAGTCAATAAAAACTAAATAGAATTATGCAAAGAAAAAGAAAAAAAAGAAATAAAAATAAACAGAATAGGATTGAGAATTAGATGAGAACTTCTATTATGTGTCCACTAGGTGGCAGTGAAGTTCCATATAATGGTTTCTTCTATTTTAGATCCAATCCACAGGGGAATTTTTGTAAAAGTGCTTCTGTTATGCTTCCACTAGATGGCAGTGGAGTACCATGTAATAATTTATTTTGTTTTAGTTCCCTTCAACAAAGAGATTTTTATAGACAAATTATTGCAGCAAAGGGAAATTATATTTCTCTAACAGTAAATTGGGGATGTAGAGTTCGTGGAGGTATTGAGTAGGCAAACCAGACAGTCTCATATCACACAAAAAGAAAAGAAAGTGGAGTGAACGTTTTGCTGGGTATGGGGCAGCGAGGGGTACAAAGCAGACAACAGATGATATGCTTTGTTGTTATCTCGAGTATCAGGCAGCAGGAGGCAGGCGTCCAGTCTAAGCAGAACAGACTCTCTTGTCCTGTAGATCACAAAAAGCCGTGATCCTGCAACAAGGATCCCAAGATCCCAAGATGGCGGCGAGTGGGGGGAAAAAAGGAGGCCAAGAAGAGAAGGAATCCCCAAGTCTCTGCAATCCACTTCTAGCCGGGACACCCAGCACCAGATCTGAAGAGGCGGCGCGCCGCAACAGGTATGCTGCCGTCTCGTGCCCCAGCCGTCTGGGGGCCACAAAGACCACCGGAGCCGCCTGCACAGGGATACCGAGACGGGCGACGGGGGAGACCGCGAGGGCTAGCAGCGAACGCACCTGCAGGTATCGGACACCGGGGGACTCACCAGCACCGGAAAACCGAGGTGAGTGGCGGGGGAGGCCCGGGGGTCAGCGGTAGGCGTATCTGTGAGGTCTGGGTCCCGGATCCTGTGCAGCGCGCTCAGGCACTGACGCGTCTGAAGCGGGGACGGAGGGAGCGAGACAGTACCTCCGTGTAGCGGCTCCTCCTGCAGTCCGGCAGGTCTCAAGATGGTTCTTCTTCTCACCGCCCTCTCCCCTCACCGACCAAGGCACGAGGAAGAGATAGATCTTCTGAGCGCCGCAGTTCGAACCAGGTAGATCCCGGAGCCCCGATGATGTATCTGCGGATTGTTGCAATGCAGTCTCTCCACTAGGACCAGCACCCGGCCGGCGGGAAAAGCGGTCCCCCGACAGGCACCGGATCAGTCTGTAGGCCTCAAAGTCTTATTACAATTTTGTGCTCAAAAGTATGTTTTAAATAATGAAAAAACACCTTCTGGGTGAAGGGATTATAGTTTGATATCCTTCAATCTTGAGGATGGGTTATCAAAAATGTTGATTTAATTGGATAGTTGCAGCCAGCAGAGGAGCTCAAGAGAAGCACGTCTTGCTCCTTCAGCTGCTGGCCACGCCCCTCGAATTTACATTTGTTCTTTAAAGTAATTATTATCAAGACTTACATGGATTGCCGAATAAAAAAGAGCATTTTCTTGTCAAGAAACCACTTTTATAGAATTATCTTCGTTTCAATGGATGCTACAATATTGAAAGTATTTGGCAGGTATTGCTTCTATTTACACTTTTCTAACATGGCCAATAGTGTTGAGCATTCCGATACTTGCGGGTATCGGAATTCCGATACCGAGATCCGATACTTTTGTGGTATCGGGTATCGGTATCGAAACAACATTAATGTGTAAAATAAAGAATTAAAATAAAAAATAGGGATATACTCACCTCTCCGACGCAGCCTGCACCTTACCGAGGGAACCGGCAGCGTTCTTTGCTTAAAATGCGCGCGTTTACTGCCTTCCGTGACGGCACGGCTTGTGATTGGTCGCGTGCCGCCCATGTGGCCGCGACGCGACCAATCACAGCAAGCCGTGACGTAATTTTCAGGTCCTGAATGCCTAATTCTAGGCATTCAGGATTTGAAAATTACGTTACGGCTTGTGATTGGTCGCGTCGCGGTCACATGGGCGACGCGACCAATCACAAGCCGTGACGTCACGGGAGGCAGGAAACGCGCGCATTTTAAAATTACGTCACGGCTTGTGATTGGTTGCGTGCCGCCCATGTGACTGCGACGTGACCAATCACAGCAAGCCGTGACGTAATTTTCAGGTCCTGAATGCAGAATTAGGCATTCAGGACCTGAAATTACGTCACGGCTTGCTGTGATTGGTCGCGTCACGGCCACATGGGCGGCACGCGACCAATCACAAGCCGTGACGTCACGGAAGGCAGTAAACGCGCGCATTTTAAGCAAAGAACGCTGCCGGTTCCCTTGGTGAGGTCCAGGCTGCGTCGGAGAGGTGAGTATAGCAATATTTTTTATTTTAATTCTTTATTTTACACATTAATATGGTTCCCAGGGCCTGAAGGAGAGTTTCCTCTCCTTCAGACCCTGGGAACCATCAGGGATACCGTCCGATACTTGAGTCCCATTGACTTGTATTGGTATCAGGTATCGGTATCGGATTAGATCCGATACTTTGCCGGTATCGGCCGATACTTTCCGATACCGATACTTTCAAGTATCGGATGGTATCGCTCAACACTAATGGTCAACAATGCCTTCAGAAAACCTACTTTTGGTTAGAGTCTACTGAAATGCTTGTGTGCAAAGCCCTATACTAGAAATATTCTCAGTTGGATTCTTCAAGATGATAATAAACCATAGCATTCAAAAAATTTTTGCATAGTAATCCTGGAAAAAAAATGTTTATTTCGCCTCCTAGAGCAACCTTTTTGTTGAGTTGACCACTTGCCAATTTACCACATTCATCTCCACACAGACTGAGGCAATAGATTCATAGCACAATTCAAAAACAGACATAGAGTACTGTATGTGAGAATGCTTTAAAAATAGAAATGATAATAGTTTATTTTTATCAATTAACAAAATGCAAAGGGAATGAACAAAATAGAAATCCAAATTTGGTGACCACCTTTTCAATTCTTCTTTCCAGAAATACTTGAAGGAACTTAGCAAGTAAGTTGTTATAAAGGTCTAACCACAAATTTTCTGAGAATGTAGAATTGTGAAAATCCTTTTATCTCTCAACATACATTGTAACAGACAGACTCTTTAGATCAAGTCTCTTTATGGGACTATATTATCACTTCCAGGATTCAGTGTTTTTCTTAATGTTGAAATTAGTTTTCATTGACATTGACTGTATGTTTGGGATCCTTGACCTACTTTAGAGTAAATTGGTGGTAATCTGATGCTTCCCTGATGTACTTGCATGAAGGATATGTCTACATTTCTAAGCTTAGAGGTCACCAAGAAAAGGCAATGTTCATGACCTTAGATTTAATGGTTGACCAAGTACACTTACTACAGTAGCTGAAACACAGATGGACTTAAAGTCTTCCTTCAACCTTAATAACTATGTAACTATATTGTTCACGACCATAGATTCAATGTTTGACCAAGTACACTTACTGCAGTAGCTGAAAGACACATCATGCTTAATTTCCTTTGAAATTGGAAGATATCTAGTAGTGCTATCAGCTTAGAACTGGTAGGTGTCTGGCTCCAAATTTCTTCCACAGCGGGACAAAAACCCCAGTCAATGACATTAAGAGCTGTCTTAATTGTAAAGAAAAATGAGGAGTCCTGGACTTGATGATATGGCCCCCACAATTTCCTGATCTCACATCATCCCATCTGTCTGGGATCACATGAAGTGACAGAAGGAACCTCACAAGCCTCACAAGCTTCAGACACAGAAGATCTGTGGTTTCTTCTCCAAGATGTTTAGATCAACATCCCTACCAAATTCCTTCAAAACTGTGTGCAAATCTAGAATATTTGATACTTTGATGGCATTTTGAAAGCAAAGAGCAGTCACACTGAATAATGATGTGATTTTAGATTTTTATACAGTGTCAAAAATAATCTATTAACAGGTGAATTTTTTAAAACTTTGTCTAAAACTTTTACACAGTACTTTATGACCATCTAGTTCAATTGACAGCTTGGAAAGGATAAAGGGAATGGGGTATAGGTACATCTATAATGCATAATTCAGTCTGCCCTTAAAAGCAGATTTTTCCTTCTCGATTCAGAATCTAAATTGTTTGTATCAACTTTCAGAACAAGAATTTTACAAATTCTTCATCTGTACATAAGTATTGGCTACCATTGTAGAATTGCCTTAGTCACAATTATAAGAACAGTATGACAAAATTAAAAGTATTTCTGGGTGGATATTTCTAAAGTAGTGTCATTATACAGAGCCTAGAAATATTTGTTTGATTATTTACAATGTTAAACTCTAGGAAACAAGACATTTTTGAAAATGAATCTTAGAAAATTATTGTGCATGGTTGTTCACCTTGGATTGTTGACCATTTGCTAAACTCCCTCACCCATCTCCAAACAGCCTAGGAGGTCCTTTATAATTTATATTTATTTGATATAATATTTTACTGTTCTTGGAGCTGGAAAAAATGGCAGATGGTGGAGATTTCAGCAAGAGAATATTGTATGTCTTTCAAAAACCTTCACGGACCTACAAAAAAAAAATCAGTATAATTAATTTTAGACACCAGGAATAAATAAATAGTGGCAAAGTCCTATAAATCTGTGAAAAGTTTTCTTAACAGAAGCAATTCTGAAAGGATTGATGTCTTGAAAGCAATTCATATTTCATAATTCCCAGTATGTTTTTGAATCTCCCAACTTAATTAAGCAGGAGGATGTCACACCTGTGGAACAAATTATTATCTATTCTATATATTTGTTATACTAGTCGCTTATTTTTTCTTATGTAGCATAATAATCACGTTTAGAACATATAGCCTATTGTGTTGTATATGGCTTTAGTTGTGGAGGGGAGAACATTGTGGAATAGTAAGTTAGAAATTACTCGATGTTTCCATTCCATATACCCCTCTTCACAACTCCCCATCAGCCACTTGCATGGTCAATTTAATTTGCTGAGCATTTTGTAATTGGCTAAAAGTTGGTTGTGGAATAGAGAAGTTGATTGCTGATATTTAGCCATATCCTAGAGTATCAGGGATATTACAATGAAACACTTCAATACCCGAGACCACCAGGGATATTATTCTTTCAGTACCAAGACTAGCAGTGATAATGATATTACTCTTTCATAACAAGGCATCTCAACTTTTTTATTCCTAGGTCCAACTAGTCAGAACACAATATGAAGTGACCTTCACCATTGTGTGACGTCCATGACTGTCATTGTAATGACCAAAGAATGATAGTTTTCGTGATTTCTCTCCCCTCTCATAGGTATTGCTTCTTTTTCAACTTCTTATGTTTCAATCATAATATGTAGATTAGTAGCGAATATAGATAGTGTTAATTGATTTGCAGGGCCTAGTCTAATGGCCAGGTCAGTAATCTGTGGCTGTTGGACAGGAGCTATGAGAATCGCCTTCTACTTACTGGCATCCAAGGCACTTCTTTTGATGAAGACGCTTGGGAAATGCATGTAGGGGTGGCAGGCAGGGGTCCCTTCATTTGAAATCACCAGTAAGTAATTGCACAGTATGCTCATTGTCTTTGTGGCGCTTATATGGCTTTATATACAGTTAGGTCCATATATATTTGGACAGAGAAAACATTTTTCTAATTTTGGTTCTAGACATTACCACAATGAATTTTAAACAAACCAATTCAGATGCAGTTGAAGTTCAGACTTTCAGCTTTCACTTGAGGGTATCCACATTAAAATTGGATGAAGGGTTTAGGAGTTTCAGCTCCTTAACATATGCCAATTTGTTTTCAAAGGGACGAAAAGTAATTGGACAGATTCAATAATTTTAAATAAAATGTTCATTTTTAGTACTTGGTTGAAAACCCTTTGTTGGCAATGACTGCCTGAAGTCTTGAACTTATGGACATCACAGATGCTGTGTTTCCTCCTTTTTGATGCTCTGCCAGGCCTTCACTGCGGTGGTTTTCAGTTGCTGTTTGTTTGTGGGCCTTTCTGTCTGAAGTTTAGTCTTTAACAAGTGAAATGCATGCTCAATTGAGTTGAGATCAGGTGACTGACTTGGCCATAGGGGTGGAGCCGCATATTCATTACTGTAATGAGCGGTACCATGTGACCGCTCACTACAGGAAGAAGCTGCCACTCCCTGAGACGTGGGACAGTGGGCAGCAAGAGAGGCGAGTATGTCTTTTTTTTTTTTAGTGCAGCAGCAGCAGCATTACATGTGGCACAATGCTGTATGGAGCATCTATGGGGCCATAAAGAACTGCATGAAGCATTATATGGGGCATCAATGGGGCCATAACTGCATGGAGCATTATATGGGGCATCTATGGGGCCATAACTGCATGGAGCATTATATTGGGCATTATATGGGGCCATAACTGCATGGAGCATTATATGGGGCATCTATGGGGCCATAACTGCATGGAGCATTATATGGAGCATCTATGGGGCCATAAAGAACTGCATGGAGCATTATATGGAGCATTACATGGGGCCATAATGAACTGCATGGAGCATTATATGGAGCATTACATGGGGCCATAAAGAACTGCATGGAGCATTATATGGGGCATCTATGGGGCCATAAAGAACTGCATGGAGCATTATATGGGGCTCCCGATTCAAAATGGATATTCAAAAACACTTAACCTACTGATGTTTCAATTAATTTTACTTTTATTGGTATCTATTTTTATTTTTTACATATACCGGTAGCTGCTGCATTTTCCATCCTAGGCTTATACTCGAGTCAATACGTTTTCCCAGGTTTTTGTTGCAAAATTAGGGGGGTCGGCTTATACTCAAGTTGGCTTATACTCGAGTATATATGGTATTGTTCTTGGGATAGCCTTAAGTGTTTAATCTTTTTTTGATTAGCTGGCCTGTCATAATGTCATTTTGGTTGTTCTATGCATATGCAAAGTTTTGTCAGGCTGGCTAATCATAGGAAGAGCCACGGATGACTGTTCTGACTAAATACTAACTGGCTACCAATTATGGATCCTTCAATTTTTTCTCAGTGTAAAATTAACACTGAATACTCACAAATGTCATCCTATAGATTTACAAGGATCAACCAAGCTCCGACACTAAGATTTTCCAGCACTGAACGTTTTTTAACAAGTGGTGAGTAGTGTTGAGCGATACTTTCCGATATCGGAAAGTATCGGTATCGGAAAGTATCGGCCGATACCGTCAAAATATCAGATCCAATCCGATACCGATACCCGATCCCAATGCAAGTCAATGGGACGAAAATATCGGAATTAAAATAAACCCTTTATACACTTGTAGGTTCATTCTACATGAAGGAAAACAACTAAGAATAATGTAGGATGTATTGGGGGACGTGGCGGAGACATTAAAGGCACAGAGGTTTAGCCCAATGTAATAGAATAGCAGGATTTTTTTTTTTTTTATGACGTTCGGCGTTAGAAAGAATTTGACTATGTTATTTTTTTTTTTTTTTATGTCACATATTGATGTTTCACTATCACTACTTCAACGCCCTTCACCTTCTTTTTTACTTCTCCCACGCTTTCTTCTTCATTATCCTCATCATCAGCTTCTTTGACATCAACTTCTTCACCTTATTCATCTTCTTCTTCATCTTCTACCTATTATTTTTTGGGTTACATTGTTCATATTCTTTTTATTTTACTATTATCTTCATCATATTCTACTTCTTCATCATATTCTTATTTGTGACAGGCATTCCCGTAGTTGTTATCTATAAAAGTTTGAAGATTACACCTTCCGTTCTGCCTGTCACAAAAGAGTTACATTTGTCCGCGTTCAGTTTGGCCTGCAGCATCAGGCTTTATCCAGGGGCACCACGAGGAGGAACGGACTCACCCCCATACACTGCTTAGTCTTCTTCTGCTTATAATTTAGATAATATTTTTTGCTCTGATATTTAGTGTTATGCTTAATGTTCTTCTGCTCTTTGTTCTGCAGCCTCTTGTTCTTCTGCTTCTCGGTCTTCCAGGTCGTCGTCGTCTCCAGGGTTGTCGTCTCCGGGGTCGTCGTCATCGGGGTGGTCTTCAGGGTCGTCGTCTCCGGGGTCGTCGTCATCACGGTGGTCTTCAGGGTCATCGTCTCCAGGGTCGTCGTCATCACGGTGGTTGTCGTCTCTGGTGTCGTCGTCATCTAAGGGGTGTTCTTCCGGGTCATCGTGTTTAGTCTCTTGAACTTGGAAATGTAGCAGAAGGTACAAGAAGGCTGAGAAAATGCCGAGAACCAGCTGATGGAACTGGAACTCGGATGGCTACCCGAAGGTCCAAGAGCCAATGGAACTACCGAGGACCAGCTGACGTTACTGGAACCCGGTTACTAAGCAGGAGGTACCCGTGCCTGAAAGCACTACCAAGGACCACCTGACCTTGGTGGAACTCGGATACCCAGAGGGAGGCACCTAAGCCAAAGGCTCTGCCCGGAACCAGCTGACGGTACTGGAACCAGGATGGGGAGCAGAAGGTACAAGAGCAAAAGACACTGCCGAGAACCAGCTGACGGTGCTGGAACCCGGATGGGTAGCCGAAGGTCCAAGAGCCAATGGAACTACCGAGGACCAGCTGACGTTACTGGAACCCGGTTACTAAGCAGGAGGTAACCGTGCCTGAATGCACTACCAAGGACCACCTGACGTTGGTGGAACTCGGATACCCAGAGGGAGGCACCTAAGCCAAAGGCTCTGCCCGGAACCAGCTGACGGTACTGGAACCAGGATGGGGAGCAGAAGGTACAAGAGCAAGTGTCTGCGTGGCTTTTGCAGGACACGATGCCGGCTGCACAGCAGGGGAACAGCTGGCGGTGCTGAACCCCACTGACACATTGGCTGGTGTTTTTCTCTGTGCAGCTAGCAGTACCGGGCCCCAACTGGCGGTGTTGGAGCCCGGGGTCAGCAGGAGGAGGAGAGGGAGCAGAGTGTAGGCCAAAGCCTGCACTGGCGGCAGCTTTTGGGTCTGTTGTGCCTGCGTGGCAGTTGCAGGACACGTTGCTGGCTGCACAGCAGGGGAACAGCTGGCGGTGCTGAACCCCACTGACACATTGGCTGGTGTTTTTCTCTGTGCAGCTAGCAGTACTGGGCCCCAACTGGCGGTGTTGGAGCCCAGGGCTCTGCAGGGGGAGCAGAGTGTAGGCCGAAGCCTAATTGAACCAATTTCAAAGGTAACCTTTAACCCCCCCCTCAGGGGTTACAAAGTAGAAGAGCCACAGCTTATGCAGCAGTAGTGCTGCACAAGTCAAAGGTTGCTCTTTTAATTTCGCTCCTTGCACACGCTGAATGAAACACGTATAACATTTAGCCCTTTAAACAGTCAAACTGTGTTGGAGGCGCGAGTTCCCTTTGTAATGAGACGCAGCACAGATGTCAAGAATCCCACCTTGGTGCTGGGTGCAGCCTCCTGAGCGTTGTTATTTGCTGTACAGGAGTCTGCGCTGTCGTGTTCTCCCCTGGCCTAGCGCTGTTAGCGCTGCCCATGTTCTGGCATCATTTAATGTCGGCCGGTGCGTTTCGCGATGACCATGAATCCCAGCCCCGCAGTGTCTTAACATTGTTAAAACACTGCGGGGCTGGGATTCAGGGCCTGGCGCAGCACATATGTTCGCCTCTCACACTCGGGTCCTTACACCCGCTTCAGACTGTGCGGCGTCATCTGATCCCTTATCGCATGCCACGGCCATGAAGCCGCACAGTCCGCAGAAGGCGGAAGGAGATGAGGGACAGGCGAACTGATGCACTGATCATGCCCATCAATCACACCCTCGCAGTCCCAATAACTAAGACAACGAGGGGCGTTGTGTGGGTCAGGGCGGCCGCAGAGGCGCAGGCAGCCAAACCATGATGCCAGAAGACGGGCAGCGCTACCAAGGGGGTTGCAGCGTGTCATTACAAAGGAAAGTCACACCACCGGGACGGTTAAATGGTCACACAGAGGACACATTTTAGACGTGTTTTCAGTTCCACATGTGCGAGGAGAATACGTTTATGAGCCACCTTGCACACATGCAGCATTACCGCTGTACAAGGTGGCCTTTAAAACGTACAAACGCCTGGGGGAGGGGGGACAGGTTCCCTTCAATTTCAGTTCTTGTGTCTGCGTGGCTTTTGCAGGACACGATGCCGGCTGCACAGCAGGGGAACAGCTGGCGGTGCTGAACCCCACTGACACATTGGCTGGTGTTTTTCTCTGTGCAGCTAGCAGTACCGGGCCCCAACTGGCGGTGTTGGAGCCCGGGGTCAGCAGGAGGAGGAGAGGGAGCAGAGTGTAGGCCGAAGCCTGCATTGGCGGCAGCTTTTGGGTCTGTTGTGCCTGCGTGGCAGTTGCAGGACACGTTGCCGGCTGCACAGCAGGGGAACAGCTGGCGGTGCTGAACCCCACTGACACATTGGCTGGTGTTTTTCTCTGTGCAGCTAGCAGTACTGGGCCCCAACTGGCGGTGTTGGAGCCCAGGGCTCTGCAGGGGGAGCAGAGTGTAGGCCGAAGCCAAATTGAACCAATTTCAAAGGTAACCTTTAACCCCCCCCTCAGGGGTTACAAAGTAGAAGAGCCACAGCTTATGCAGCAGTAGTGCTGCACAAGTCAAAGGTTGCTCTTTTAATTTCGCTCCTTGCACACGCTGAATGAAACACGTATAACATTTAGCCCTTTAAACAGTCAAACTGTGTTGGAGGCGCGAGTTCCCTTTGTAATGAGACGCAGCACAGATGTCAAGAATCCCACCTTGGTGCTGGGTGCAGCCTCCTGAGCATTGTTATTTGCTGTACAGGAGTCTGCGCTGTCGTGTTCTCCCCTGGCCTAGCGCTGTTAGCGCTGCCCATGTTCTGGCATAATTTAATGTCGGCCGGTGCGTTTCGCGATGACCATGA
This sequence comes from Ranitomeya variabilis, assembly GCF_051348905.1. NCBI lineage: Eukaryota > Metazoa > Chordata > Amphibia > Anura > Dendrobatidae > Ranitomeya > Ranitomeya variabilis. The sequence continues at coordinate 598,809,918 of NC_135232.1, read as the reverse complement.
ATCCCAGCCCCGCAGTGTCTTAACATTGTTAAAACACTGCGGGGCTGGGATTCAGGGCCTGGCGCAGCACATATGTTCGCCTCTCACACTCGGGTCCTTACACCCGCTTCAGACTGTGCGGCGTCATCTGATCCCTTATCGCATGCCACGGCCATGAAGCCGCACAGTCCGCAGAAGGCGGAAGGAGATGAGGGACAGGCGAACTGATGCACTGATCATGCCCATCAATCACACCCTCGCAGTCCCAATAACTAAGACAACGAGGGGCGTTGTGTGGGTCAGGGCGGCCGCAGAGGCGCAGGCAGCCAAACCATGATGCCAGAAGACGGGCAGCGCTACCAAGGAGCTTGTTGCGTGTCAATACAAAGGAAAATCACACCTGAGGGACGTTTTAATGGTCGCAGAGGACTCATTTTAGACGTGTTCAGTTCCCCATGGGCAAGGAGACTAAGTTTCTGAGCCACCTTGCACACATGCAGCATTACTGTCGTACAAGGTGGCTGTAAAACGTAGAAACACCTGGGGGAGGGGGGACAGGTTTCCTTCAATTTCAGTTCTTGTGTCTGCGTGGCTTTTGCAGGACACGATGCCGGCTACACAGCAGGGGAACAGCTGGCGGTGCTGAACCCCACTGACACATTGGCTGGTGTTTTTCTCTGTGCAGCTAGCAGTACCGGGCCCCAACTGGCGGTGTTGGAGCCCGGGGTCAGCAGGAGGAGGAGATGGAGCAGAGTGTAGGCCGAAGCCTGCACTGGCGGCAGCTTTTGGGTCTGTTGTGCCTGCGTGGCAGTTGCAGGACACGTTGCCGGCTGCACAGCAGGGGAACAGCTGGCGGTGCTGAACCCCACTGACACATTGGCTGGTGTTTTTCTCTGTGCAGCTAGCAGTACCGGGCCCCAACTGGCGGTGTTGGAGCCCAGGGCTCTGCAGGGGGAGCAGAGTGTAGGCCGAAGCCTAATTGAACCAATTTCAAAGGTAACCTTTAACCCCCCCCTCAGGGGTTACAAAGTAGAAGAGCCACAGCTTATGCAGCAGTAGTGCTGCACAAGTCAAAGGTTGCTCTTTTAATTTCGCTCCTTGCACACGCTGAAAGGAACACGTATAACATTTAGGCCCTTACACAGTCTAACTGATTTTGAGGCGTGAGTTCCCTTCGTAAAGAGACGCAGTACAGCTGGCAAAAATGCCACCTTGGTGCTTGGCGCGGCCTCCTGAGCATCGTTATTTGTTGCACAGGAGTCTGCGCTGTCGTGTTATCCCTTGGCCTTGCGCTGTTAGCGCTGCCCATTCTCTGACATCATGTAATGTCGGCCGGTGCGGTTTGCGATGACCATGAATCCCAGCCCCGCAGTGTCTTAACATTGTTAAAACACTGCGGGGCTGGGATTCATGGCCTGGTGCAGTACATATGTTCGCCTCAAGCTTGGTTTCTTACACCCGCTTCAGACTATGCGGCGTCAGCTGATCCCTTATCGCATGCCACGGCCATGAAGCCGCACAGTCCGAAGAAGGCGGAAGGAGATGAGGGACAGGCGAAGAAATGCACCGTTCATGCCCATCAATCACACCCTCGCAGTACAAATAACTAAGACACCGAGGGGCGTTGTGTGGGGCAAGGCGGCCGCAGAGGCGCAGGCAGCCAAACAATGATGCCAGAAGACGGGCAGCGCTACCAAGGAGCTTGTTGCATGTCAATACAAAGGAAAATCACACCTGAGGGACGTTTTAATGGTCGCAGAGGACTCATTTTAGACGTGTTCAGTTCCCCATGGGCAAGGAGACTAAGTTTCTGAGCCACCTTGCACACATGCAGCATTACTGTCGTACAAGGTGGCTGTAAAACGTAGAAACACCTGGGGGAGGGGGGACAGGTTTCCTTCAATTTCAGTTCTTGTGTCTGCGTGGCTTTTGCAGGACACGATGCCGGCTACACAGCAGGGGAACAGCTGGCGGTGCTGAACCCCACTGACACATTGGCTGGTGTTTTTCTCTGTGCAGCTAGCAGTACCGGGCCCCAACTGGCGGTGTTGGAGCCCGGGGTCAGCAGGAGGAGGAGATGGAGCAGAGTGTAGGCCGAAGCCTGCACTGGCGGCAGCTTTTGGGTCTGTTGTGCCTGCGTGGCAGTTGCAGGACACGTTGCCGGCTGCACAGCAGGGGAACAGCTGGCGGTGCTGAACCCCACTGACACATTGGCTGGTGTTTTTCTCTGTGCAGCTAGCAGTACCGGGCCCCAACTGGCGGTGTTGGAGCCCAGGGCTCTGCAGGGGGAGCAGAGTGTAGGCCGAAGCCTAATTGAACCAATTTCAAAGGTAACCTTTAACCCCCCCCTCAGGGGTTACAAAGTAGAAGAGCCACAGCTTATGCAGCAGTAGTGCTGCACAAGTCAAAGGTTGCTCTTTTAATTTCGCTCCTTGCACACGCTGAAAGGAACACGTATAACATTTAGGCCCTTACACAGTCTAACTGATTTTGAGGCGTGAGTTCCCTTCGTAAAGAGACGCAGTACAGCTGGCAAAAATGCCACCTTGGTGCTTGGCGCGGCCTCCTGAGCATCGTTATTTGTTGCACAGGAGTCTGCGCTGTCGTGTTATCCCTTGGCCTTGCGCTGTTAGCGCTGCCCATTCTCTGACATCATGTAATGTCGGCCGGTGCGGTTTGCGATGACCATGAATCCCAGCCCCGCAGTGTCTTAACATTGTTAAAACACTGCGGGGCTGGGATTCATGGCCTGGTGCAGTACATATGTTCGCCTCAAGCTTGGTTTCTTACACCCGCTTCAGACTATGCGGCGTCAGCTGATCCCTTATCGCATGCCACGGCCATGAAGCCGCACAGTCCGAAGAAGGCGGAAGGAGATGAGGGACAGGCGAAGAAATGCACCGTTCATGCCCATCAATCACACCCTCGCAGTACAAATAACTAAGACACCGAGGGGCGTTGTGTGGGGCAAGGCGGCCGCAGAGGCGCAGGCAGCCAAACAATGATGCCAGAAGACGGGCAGCGCTACCAAGGAGCTTGTTGCATGTCAATACAAAGGAAAATCACACCTGAGGGACGTTTTAATGGTCGCAGAGGACTCATTTTAGACGTGTTCAGTTCCCCATGGGCAAGGAGACTAAGTTTCTGAGCCACCTTGCACACATGCAGCATTACTGTCGTACAAGGTGGCTGTAAAACGTAGAAACACCTGGGGGAGGGGGGACAGGTTTCCTTCAATTTCAGTTCTTGTGTCTGCGTGGCTTTTGCAGGACACGATGCCGGCTACACAGCAGGGGAACAGCTGGCGGTGCTGAACCCCACTGACACATTGGCTGGTGTTTTTCTCTGTGCAGCTAGCAGTACCGGGCCCCAACTGGCGGTGTTGGAGCCCGGGGTCAGCAGGAGGAGGAGATGGAGCAGAGTGTAGGCCGAAGCCTGCACTGGCGGCAGCTTTTGGGTCTGTTGTGCCTGCGTGGCAGTTGCAGGACACGTTGCCGGCTGCACAGCAGGGGAACAGCTGGCGGTGCTGAACCCCACTGACACATTGGCTGGTGTTTTTCTCTGTGCAGCTAGCAGTACCGGGCCCTAACTGGCGGTGTTGGAGCCCAGGGTCAGCAGGAGGAGGAGAGGGAGCAGAGTGTAGGCCGAAGCCTGCACTGGAGCAAGTTGAAAGGGAAACTTTAACCCCCCCCCCAGGCGTTTGTAGCTGAAAGAGCCATCGTGTACAGCACTAATGCTGGAAAAGGTAAACTTAGCTCTTTTAATTATGGTCCTTGCACATGCTGAACCTAACACTTATGAAAAGTGTCCCCTCCTACCGTGATACCGTTCGGTAGGTGGAACTTTCCTTTGTGATGTGACGCAGCACAGCCGTCATTCTTACCCCCTTGGCGCCGTGCGCCGCCTCCTCAGCGTTGTTTGAATCAGTCCCGGAGCCTGCGCTGTTAGGTTAGCCCTTGGCCATGCACACATTTTGCGCTGCCCGTCTTCTGACATCATTTGGTGTCAGGCTGGCTGCGCCTGTGCGGCCGCGCTGGCCGAGATCCCGCCTCGTACTGTCTTCTGATTTCATCCCACTGGGGGCCTGAGATACGTGGCCATGCGCAGTGCATATCCTCGCCTCTCACTCCCCTCCCTACGGCTTCTTCAGACTGTGCGGTGTCACGGCCGTGGCATGCTATTAGGGACCAGCTGACACCGAACAGTCTGAAGAAGCCATAGGGAGATGAGTGAGAGGTGGAGGTTCAGATATGCACTGCGCATGTCCATGGATCTCAGGCCCCCAGTGGGATGAAATCAGAAGACAGTACGAGGCGGGATCTCGGCCAGCGCGGCCGCACAGGCGCAGCCAGCCTGACACCAAATGATGTCAGAAGACGGGCAGCGCAAAATGTGTGCATGGCCAAGGGCTAACCTAACAGCGCAGGCTCCGGGACTGATTCAAACAACGCTGAGGAGGTGGCGCACGGCGCCAAGGGGGTAAGAATGACGGCTGTGCTGCGTCACATCACAAAGGAAAGTTCCACCAACCGTACGGTATCACGGTAGGAGGGGGCACTTTTCATAAGTGTTAGGATCAGCATGTGCAAGGAGCACCACGAAAAGAGGCACTTTTTCCCTTTGCATCATTACTGCTGCACAAGGTGGCTCCTTCAGTAACAAACGCCTGGGGGGGGGGCAGGTTCCCTTAAATTTAACTTGTTGTGCCTGCGTGGCGGTCGCAGTACACGCTGCCGGCTGCACAGCAGGGGAACAGCTGGCGGTGCTGAACCCCACTAACACATTGGCGAGGTGTTTGGCTCTGTGCGGACAGCACTTCTGGATGGCAACTGGCGGTGTTGGAGCCCAGGGACAGGTGGAGGAGGAGGAGGTTGGAGGAGGTTGGAGGAGGTAGGAGGGATTGCCACACACACAGCAGGGGAACAGCTGACGTTACTGATCCCCAATAACAGAGGAGGGACTGTCGGGACTGTGCGGACAGCACTTCTGGACGGCAACTTGCGGTGTTGGAGCCCAGGGACAGGTGGAGGAGGAGGAGGTTGGAGGAGGTTGGAGGAGGTAGGAGGGATTGCCACACACACAGCAGGGGAACAGCTGACGTTACTGAACCCCAATAACAGAGGAGGGACTGTCGGGACTGTGCGGACAGCACTTCTGGATGGCAACTGGCGGTGTTGGAGCCCAGGGACAGGTGGAGGAGGAGGAGGTTGGAGGAGGTAGGAGGAGGTAGGAGGGATTGCCACACACACAGCAGGGGAACAGCTGACGTTACTGAACCCCAATAACAGAGGAGGGACTGTCGGGACTGTGCGTACAGCACTTCTGGACGGCAACTGGCGGTGTTGGAGCCCAGGGACAGGTGGAGGAGGAGGAGGTTGGAGGAGGTTGGAGGAGGTAGGAGGGATTGCCACACACACAGCAGGGGAACAGTTGACGTTACTGAACCCCAATAACAGAGGAGGGACTGTCGGGACTGTGCGTACAGCACTTCTGGACGGCAACTGGCGGTGTTGGAGCCCAGGGACAGGTGGAGGAGGAGGAGGTTGGAGGAGGTTGGAGGAGGTAGGAGGGATTGCCACACACACAGCAGGGGAACAGCTGATGTTACTGAACCCCAATAACAGAGGAGGGACTGTCGGGACTGTGCGTACAGCACTTCTGGACGGCAACTGGCGGTGTTGGAGCCCAGGGACAGGTGGAGGAGGAGGAGGTTGGAGGAGGTTGGAGGAGGTAGGAGGGATTGCCACACACACAGCAGGGGAACAGCTGACGTTACTGAACCCCAATAACAGAGGAGGGACTGTCGGGACTGTGCGTACAGCACTTCTGGACGGCAACTGGCGGTGTTGGAGCCCAGGGACAGGTGGAGGAGGAGGAGGTTGGAGGAGGTAGGAGGGATTGCCACACACACAGCAGGGGAACAGCTGACGTTACTGAACCCCAATAACAGAGGAGGGACTGTCGGGACTGTGCGGACAGCACTTCTGGACGGCAACTGGCGGTGTTGGAGCCCAGGGACAGGTGGAGGAGGAGGAGGTTGGAGGAGGTTGGAGGAGGTAGGAGGGATTGCCACACACACAGCAGGGGAACAGCTGACGTTACTGAACCCCAATAACAGAGGAGGGACTGTCGGGACTGTGCGTACAGCACTTCTGGACGGCAACTGGCGGTGTTGGAGCCCAGGGACAGGTGGAGGAGGAGGAGGTTGGAGGAGGTAGGAGGGATTGCCACACACACAGCAGGGGAACAGCTGACGTTACTGAACCCCAATAACAGAGGAGGGACTGTCGGGACTGTGCGGACAGCACTTCTGGACGGCAACTGGCGGTGTTGGAGCCCAGGGACAGGTGGAGGAGGAGGAGGTTGGAGGAGGTTGGAGGAGGTAGGAGGGATTGCCACACACACAGCAGGGGAACAGCTGACGTTACTGAACCCCAATAACAGAGGAGGGACTGTCGGGACTGTGCGGACAGCACTTCTGGATGGCAACTGGCGGTGTTGGAGCCCAGGGACAGGTGGAGGAGGAGGAGGTTGGAGGAGGTAGGAGGAGGTAGGAGGGATTGCCACACACACAGCAGGGGAACAGCTGACGTTACTGAACCCCAATAACAGAGGAGGGACTGTCGGGACTGTGCGTACAGCACTTCTGGACGGCAACTGGCGGTGTTGGAGCCCAGGGACAGGTGGAGGAGGAGGAGGTTGGAGGAGGTTGGAGGAGGTAGGAGGGATTGCCACACACACAGCAGGGGAACAGCTGACGTTACTGAACCCCAATAACAGAGGAGGGACTGTCGGGACTGTGCGGACAGCACTTCTGGATGGCAACTGGCGGTGTTGGAGCCCAGGGACAGGTGGAGGAGGAGGAGGTTGGAGGAGGTTGGAGGAGGTAGGAGGGATTGCCACACACACAGCAGGGGAACAGCTGATGTTACTGAACCCCAATAACAGAGGAGGGACTGTCGGGACTGTGCGGACAGCACTTCTGGACGGCAACTGGCGGTGTTGGAGCCCAGGGACAGGTGGAGGAGGAGGAGGTTGGAGGAGGTTGGAGGAGGTAGGAGGGATTGCCACACACACAGCAGGGGAACAGCTGACGTTACTGAACCCCAATAACAGAGGAGGGACTGTCGGGACTGTGCGTACAGCACTTCTGGACGGCAACTGGCGGTGTTGGAGCCCAGGGACAGGTGGAGGAGGAGGAGGTTGGAGGAGGTAGGAGGGATTGCCACACACACAGCAGGGGAACAGCTGACGTTACTGAACCCCAATAACAGAGGAGGGACTGTCGGGACTGTGCGGACAGCACTTCTGGACGGCAACTGGCGGTGTTGGAGCCCAGGGACAGGTGGAGGATGAGGAGGTTGGAGGAGGTTGGAGGAGGTAGGAGGGATTGCCACACACACAGCAGGGGAACAGCTGACGTTACTGAACCCCAATAACAGAGGAGCGACTGTTGACTGTGCGTACAGCACTTCTGGACGGCAACTGGCGGTGTTGGAGCCCAGGGACAGGTGGAAAAGCAGAGGAACACAATGTAGGCCGAAGCCTGAGAAAGTCGAAAGGGAACCTTTAACCCCCCCCCCCCCCCAAGGTGTTTGTAGCTGAAAGAGCCAGCTTGTGCAGCACAAAAGATGCAAAAGGAAAAGGTGGCTCTTTTCATCATGCTCCTTGCAAACACAGAACTAAACACTTATAAAATGTGTCCCCTGCAACCGTAAAACCGTCCTGGAGGTGGGACTTTCCTTCGTAATGTGACGCAGCACAGCCGTCATTCCTACTCCCCCGGCGCCGCGCACCGGCTCCTCAGCGTTGTTTGATTCCGTCCCGGAGCCTGCGCTGTCATGTTATCCCGTGGCCAGGCACACTTAGCGCTGCCCGTCTTCTGGCATCATTTGGTGTCAGGATGGCTGCGCCTGTGCGGCCGCGCTGGCCGAGAGCCCGCCTCGCAGTGTCTGATTTAATCCCACTGGGGGCCTGGGATCCATGGACATGCGCAGTGCATATCCTCGCCTCTCACTCCCCTCCCTACGGCTTCTTAAGACTGTGCGGTGTCACGGCCGTGGCATGCTATTAGGGACCAGCTGACACCGAACAGTCTGAAGAAGCCATAGGGAGATGAGTGAGAGGTGGAGGTTCAGATATGCACTGCGCATGTCCATGGATCCCAGGCCCCCAGTGGGATTAAATCAGAAGACACTGCGAGGCGGGCTCCCTGCCAGCGCGGCCGCACAGGCGCAGCCATCCTGACACCAAATGATGCCAGAAGACGGGCAGCGCTAAGTGTGCCTGGCCACGGGATAACATAACAGCGCAGGCTCCGGGACGGAATCAAACAACGCTGAGGAGCCGGTGCGCGGCGCCGGGGGGGTAGGAATGACGGCTGTGCTGCATCACATTACGAAGGAAAGTCCCACCTCCGGGACGGTGTTACGGTATCAGTGGACACATTTTATAAGTGTTAAGTTCTGCGTGTGCAAGGTGCTAAACAAAAATAGCTACCTTTTCCTTGTGCAGCATTACTGCTGCACAAGGAGGCTCTTTCAGTAACAAACGCCTTGGGGGGGGGGGGACAGATTCCCTTACATTTCAGTTGTTGTGTCAGCGTGGCGGTCGCATGACACATTGCCGGCTACACAGCTGGGGATCAGCTGACGTTACTGAAACCCAATAACACTGGGTCGTATGTTTTGACTGTGCAGACGGCACTTCTGAGCCTCAACTGGCGGTGTTGGAGCCCAGGAATTTAAATTCAGGTGGTAGAAAGATGAACACAACAGGAGACCTGGATAACGTATACAGTGACCTAATTATTTAATCAGGAGGAGGAGTGGCAAATTCCTGCGAGATCCAGGCCTTGTTCATTTTCAGGAAAGTAAGCCGGTCAACGTTATCGGAGGATAGTCGCATGCGACGGTCAGTTAGTACACCACCTGCAGCACTAAAGACACGTTCCGATAATACACTGGCCGCAGGGCAAGACAGCACCTCCAATGCATACTGGCTTAGCTCTGGCCATGTATCCAGCTTTGAGACCCAAAACTTGAAAGCGGAAGAGCCGTCTGGGAGTACAGCAAGAGGGCAAGACATGTAGTCTGTCACCATCTGACGGAACCGTTGCCTCCTGCTGACTGGAGCCGTCTGTGATGGTGTAGACTTTTGTGGGGGGCACAGAAAACTGTGCCACAGTTGGGCCATACTGGTCTTGCCTTGGGCAGAGGCACTGCTTCTGCTCCCTCTTTGTGCAGAGCCTCCACCACTGCCTGGACGCACTGAGCTGCTTTGGAATGCACTAGCAGCACTTCTCTCAGTTGGAATGGAGAAGATGATGGAATTGACCAGTGTGTCTTGGTACTCCCGCATTTTCGCTCCCGGTTCAACGGTGTGATGAGGCTTTCTACGTTGTCCCGGTAGCGAGGATCGAGGAGGGTGAACACCCAATAATCAGACATGTTGAGAATGTGGGCGATGCGGCGGTCGTTTCTCAGGCACTGCAGCATGTAATCCACCATGTGCTGCAGACTGCCAACTGCCCAAGAAACGCTGTCCCCTGCTGGAGGCGTGATCTCTGCCCGCTCGTCATCACCCCACCCTCGCTGTACACACTGAGTACTGGACAATTGTGTAACTCCCTCCTCTGGACGGATGTCTTCCTCCTCCATTGACTCCTCCTCATCCTCCTCACAAACTGTCCCCTGCCTACGCGTTTGTGAGGAACCACGTGGCGCTGACTGTCCAGAAGATGATGGAAATGGTGAATCCTCATCCTCCACCTCTTCCACAACATCATCCCTTAGCGCTTGCAGTGATTTTTCAAGCAGGCAGATAAGGGGGACAGTCATGCTGACTAGTGCATCATCTGCACTCGCCATCCGCGTGGAATAATCAAAGGGACGCAAAACCTGGCAGACGTCATTCATAGTGGCCCACTCTGTGGTTGTGAAGTCTGTACGGCGCTGACTGCGACTTTTTTGCGCCTGAAGCAGCTGGTACTCCATTACAGCTTGCTGCTGCTCACACAACCGCTCCAACATATGTAACGTGGAATTCCACCTGGTAGGTAGGTCACATATGATGCGATGTTCCTTCAGGCGGTGTCGGCGCTGCAGAGCCGCAATGCGCGCTTTTGCCGTGCTGGAACGCCGCAAGTGAGCACACTCTAGGCGGACCTTGTGCAGCAGTGCATCAAGATCCGGATAGTCCCTCAAAAAGCTCTGCACGACCAAATTGAGCACATGTGCCAGACATGGGATGTGAGTGAGGTTGCCGAGGCCCAGAGCTGCCACCAGATTTCGGCCATTATCACACACTACCATGCCTGGCTGGAGATTCGCTGGCACAAACCACACATCGCTCTCCTGCTTGATGGCATTCCAGAGCTCCTGCGCTGTGTGGCTACGATTCCCCAAAAAAATTAATTTCAACACGGCCTGTTGACGTTTGGCCACGGCTGTGCTCATGTCGGTCGTAACAGGTACACGTTCATCACGGGTCCATGTGGAGGTGGACTGTGACGGCTCCTGCAGCGATGATTCTGAGGAACTGGTGTAAGAGGAGGAGTCAATGCGTACAGAATGGATTCCTGCAATCCTTGGAGTGGGCAGGACACGTCCTGCGCCACTCGCACGGTCTGTACCCGGCTCAACAACATTAACCCAATGGGCAGTGAGGGAAAGGTATCGCCCCTGTCCATGTTGACTGGTCCACGCATCGGTGGTGAGGTGGACCTTGCTACTGACGGCGTTCAGTAGCGCGTGTTTTATGTGTCCCTCCACATGCTTGTGCAGGGCAGGGACGGCTTGCCTGCTGAAGTAAAAGCGGCTAGGCACATTGTACTGTGGGACTGCCAATGACATCAAGTCACGGAAGCTGTCAGTCTCCACCAGCCTGAATGACAGCATTTCCAGTGACAGAAGTTTGGCAATGCCTGCAGTCAGAGCCTGTGCTCGTGGGTGGTTTGACGAGAAAGGCCGCCTTTTCTCCCATGCCTGTACTACCGATGGCTGTAGACTGGGCTGGGAGTGTGTGGATGACTGGGAAAGTGGCGCTGCGGGTGGAATTACAGCGGGTCTCTGGACAACAGGGCCAGAGGTTCTTCCACGGCGATCCTGGGAGGAAGCCGAACCAGCTGCGTGTGAGCTAGAGGAAGAGGCAACACGAGCTGAAGAGGTGGTAGCTGCCGCTGTTGGTTGGCCTACTTCTTCAGTGTGTTTTTCTAACTCCGCCGGGTGCCTGTTGCGCACATGTTTCCACATGTTGGAGGTATTGAGGTTGCTGACATTTCGACCTCTTTTGACTTTTTGATGACACACGTTGCATCTGACATAGCAAATGTCATCTGCAACTGTGTCAAAAAAGGACCAGGCACTGCAAGTCTTGGGAGCGCCCTTTTTGGCTTTTGGAAGAGACATGCTCCTAACGGGTGCCAAAGCGGAGGCTGCAGGATCCGCAGTCTTCCCCCTCCCTCTCCCTCTTTGGGCCGTACGGGGAATCTCTTCCTCAGAGCTGCTCCCACCACCTTCCTGTCCCTCACGCCAAGATGGGTCGAGGACCTCATCATCTACACTATCCTCTGCCCCCAACTGCTCCTCCTGGGTAGTCTCAGCAGCAGAGCACGCACCAGTAAGTGGCACCTGAGTGTCATCATCAGCTGATGCGGCCTGCGATGTGGTGACCGGAGCCACTGGCCCACCCGCCTCTTCAGAGGAAGACAGAAAAAGCTGTTGGGCATCACTGCACCCTGCCTCTTCTTCCATTTCTCCAATGCTGCTTGGCTGGCCCCCTGTTTCCAAGCCAAGAGATTCAGAGAACAGAAGTAGAGACGGCTCCTGTCCTGGGCTCTCTGTCTGCCTGGGCAATTTGGCAGGTGGTGAAGAGACAGATGGCTGCTCTCCAGTGCTCTGTGTCTGAGAGGATGTGGCACTAATGGAAGTTGATGCATTAGCTGCCATCCATCCGACAACAGCTTCAATTTGGTCTTGACGCAGCAGCGGTGTACGGCGCTCTGACACAAAGCTGCGCATGAACGACTGTTGCCTGGTGAAAGTGGGTGCTGATGAGTCACCGGTGCCCGCAGCAGGCACAGAATCCCCACGTCCCCTCCCTGCTCCGCGCCCACGCCCACGCCCACGTGCCTTACTCACTGCCTTCTTCATCTTGGTTGACTGATAAAGATAAGCAGAAAAGTACTAACGGATTTGTGTGCTTATTCCTGAGCAACTCCTCCTAACAGGTATAAGAAACACTAATTTTCTAAAGTGTGGACTAGACTTTAATATGAGCTAATGTGGCCTACACAAATGTAAAGTGGTGTAACTGGTGTGTTTGGTGAACTTTATTATTTATTTATTTTTGGGGGGCTGAACTGACAACAGATAGAGCTGCAGTCACACGGAGACCGTGCAGACAGACGTAAACGGCGCTGCAAGGCCCAAAAACCCTCCTCTACGTTATCCTATGTAGTGTTTTTCCACAAGTTAGCTGGAGACGGGTGGAAAGACACTAATAGGATTTTTTTAAATAAATTAGCAGCAGACTACACTACTTGAAAAAAAATTAAAATTGATTTGGCGGTATGACGCAGTGAACAACCCTGAGCTGGAGACAACCAGGCTACGGCTGCTCACAGACTACAGGGCGAGCTGCAGTCACACGGAGACCGTGCAGACAGCCGTAAACGGCGCTGCAAGGCCCAAAAACCCTCCTCTACTTTATCCTATGTAGTGTTTTTCCACAAATTAGCTGGAGACGGGTGGAAAGACACTAATAGGATTTTTTAAAATAAATTAGCAGCAGACTACACTACTTGAAAAAAAATTAAAATTGATTTGGCGGTATGACGCAGTGAACAACCCTGAGCTGGAGACAACCAGGCTACGGCTGCTCACAGACTACAGGGCGAGCTGCAGTCACACGGAGACCGTGCAGACAGCCGTAAACGGCGCTGCAAGGCCCAAAAACCCTCCTCTACTTTATCCTATGTAGTGTTTTTCCACAAATTAGCTGGAGACGGGTGGAAAGACACTAATAGGATTTTTTTGAATAAATTAGCAGCAGACTACACTACTTGGAAAAAAAAAAAAAAAAAAGAACAGTATGAGGCAATGAACCACCCTCCCTGAACTGAATACAACCAGCTATGGATGGCCTATGTGGCTGCACTCAGACTAGAGAGTGGGCTGCACTCACACACACACACACACAGACCTTGCAGATCGCTGTGAAAACAGCGCTACAAGGCAAAAGCAAGGTGAATAGTAGGTGAACACAGCGGTTGCTAAATTAGCCTTTGGAAAGCACAAAGAAGCAAATCGCTATCTCTAAACTGTCCCTCAGTCAGCAAACAGCGTCCTGTCACTAACTGAATTCACAGCAGAGTGATCGCAAAATGGCGCCAGCGACTTTTAAACTGCAGCATGACATCATTTCAGCAGCCAATCACAGCCATGCCAGTACTTTCATGCCCTCCATGCTAAACAGGATGTGCCCACACTTGGAATCATTCTCATTGGCTGAATTTCTGCATTTTGAATCTTGGAACTTCCGATTCCGGTATCCGATACGCGGCAAGTATCGGAATCCCGGTATCGGAATTCCGATACCGCAAGTATCGGCCGATACCCGATACTTGCGGTATCGGAATGCTCAACACTAGTGGTGAGACGTAGCACCAACAGGCCACCACTGACATGGCCGCGGAGGAATAGTGTCCTACACTTCAAAATTCTATTTCTTCTAATGTGGGCAAATTAAACATTACTCACGCTCTAGCCTGGATGGCACATCAGAGGGCAGATTCACAAAACATCGTTTTTAGTTGGGTCTACCCTTAAACTACCAGAATAAGCATCGAGAGGGTACTTAAAAGAATGTGTAGATGCATTTCTATATAAAAACAACTTGCAGTTCATATGTTTATGCTTTTGAGCATTTTTAAATCACTTCAGTTTTCCAAAGATCCCTATCAGTTAAAAGAAGTGAGCAGACCATTATTTCTTCTCTGAAGATACTCTAAACTTTACAATGCAAGTCAACGTGATGGCACAAAAGACTCCAAGAAGATGCCATGTATCTTTTTCTTTTAAATATTTTTATTGAAATTTTTCATAAGAAATGGTAGTGGATAAAGGGAAGGGAAGATGGGGAAGGGGTTAACATTGGAAAAAAAAAGGGTGAGGGAAAAGGGAATCAATATAATTAGAGAACCAAATATCATACTCGAATAGACAAGAAAAAAAAATGCATTAAATATGATCTTTTGAATAGAATACACTACAATTTTTCTTATGCAATGTATTGGAAAGAGATATAAAGTAACAATCTTTATCCACTTTGCAGATGCCATGCATCTTTTTAAGCATTTTGCCAGTATACTTGCTTCAAAAATGTTTCCAAAAGCTCCAGAAAAAAAATGTAAAAAAAAGAGGCACAAGGAGATGACCGAGCACTAAACTGCTTGACTGTTTGGTAATCGAACTGAGCAGACACATGGATGGGCTCAACTCGAGTATCGAGTATTGACTTTACCAATGCAAACATGGAGCGCTCTTTTCTGTTAGTCATTTTACTTGCTTTAAAATTAGACACGTGTGTACTCCTCACTTCATATACAACCAAAGCCATGTTGATTTTTTTGGACCCTGAATTGAGTTATCTATTAACGGCTTTTCAAGTTGGCTTTTTATTTTTTCTTCACTAAATACATCTTGAGTCTGTGAAAAAAAAACTCAAAACACAGACAGTCTGAGTATAGCTTCATACTGTGCAAAAGTGGTGCTCAAATCAACCAGAGGTCAACCAGGAGTAGGAGCTTTCTACAAATATCCTTGTTTTTATGCACATAATGATTAATATCTTTATCCACAGATCTGCAAATATCACAAAGTTCATGCTGCTTTCAATTGCTATAATTATCACTTTAGTGGAGGTGGGATGGGCCTAATGACTGTTGAAGACTTTCTGCAGTAACCCAACCACCAGAGGGGCTTCCCAACAACAATATGCAGGAAGGTCCAAACATGGCAGCTTTTCCTTAAGACAGGAGACAAGTGCTCCATATTGTATGGTCCTGAGCAGCAGCTCCCACAGAAGAGGGGCTCAAGAGTAGCACACCTGAAATCCCCTTACACATTGACAGAGAGAAAGCAGTGTAAAGACTGCAATAGATTATTGAAGTTTTAAAGCAGTTTAGATGTGTAGTAAGATTGAAATAAAATAATGTCTACAAAAAGAGACAGTGATATTGATTTACCTTCTAGTCAAACACAAATAGTTTTTTATTTTTGTATATTTCTTTTTTCCTTTTTAATCATTTTTTTATATTAGAAGGAACAGACAATAGATAACTTGTTTATATTCTCACATTAAAACAAGAAGGACATTCCAACGTGTTTAGAACAGATCTGTGAATGAGCAAATCTCCTGAAATTATTTTTGGACAGATCCACTTAGTTCAACTAATAGATCTAATTTGGTCCAAAATTGATTGAGAGCACACAAAAACGACATGATGCTCTAAGGTCTCTCCAGACTGCAAAGCGTAATAAATAGGAGAAAGGGAATAGGTTAAAAAATAGAAAAGATTATATGTACCTGACTCTCAACTGTGCTACTGCCACAGCTGCCTGCACTATCCTTTACATACAGGGCTACTGCCACAGTACTACCCTTTACTTACAGGGAGTAATTAACATTCAAATCTTCCAGAGCCCTTTGTGACCTCAAAGGCTGGAGCAAGAGGATAACTGGGCTGGGCGCTGTATGGTAGGACAAGTGACGGGTAGTCCAAAGACAAGAGCCTGTAATATTTTATTACTTTTTATTCCCTTCTCAGCCCTCAAAAGAATCCATCAAGACCATTGCAGCAGGGCTGCCATTATGCTGAATTTTTGTGAACTGTATCCAAAAAATATGGATTCCGAAGAATTCAAAATATTGGTGAAATTTGTAAAAAAATGTGATTTCTTACAAATTGATTGGTCCTTCCCTGCTCAGGTCCTTTGCAAACTGGTAAGACCAGACTACTGGTTAAACAAAAGATAAAGATCCTAAAGATTACATGGTATTGTGTTGTTGTAAGAAGTACAAGGGACTTCCCAGATGAAATCATGGAAGGTGGTTATTGAACATATTTATTGTTGCTTATCGTGTTGGTATCTATATATATAAGAGGCATCGTGATTACTCGCTAATCCCGCCCCCTGCACAGTAGCTCCGCCCCTACCACATCACCACACATAATCCCACCCAACACCACATTACCACACACAATCCCGCCCCCACCACATTAACACACACAATCCCGCCCCCCACCACGTTACCACACATAATCCCGCCGCCCCACCACATTACCACACACAATCCATCCCTCCCACCACATTACCACACACAATTCTGCCCCCACCACATCACCACACACAATCCCGCCCCCCACCACATTACCACACATAATCCCGCCCCCACCACATTACCACACATAATCCCGACCCCCCACCACATTACCACACATAATCCCACACCCCCACCACATTGCCACACATAATCCCACCCCCCACCACAATACCACACATAATCCTGACCCCCACATTACCACACATAATCCCGCCCGCCCTCCACATCACCACACATAATACCTCCCCCACCCCATTACCACACATAATCCCACCCCCCAACACATCACCACACATAATCCCGCCCCAACACATCATCACACTATTGTTATTAACTTAATTTTAAGTTAATTTACCACCTGCGTAAGCGCTATTGAATGTTGTCATTATTTACTTTAGTTTAATCACCAGCAGCGTTAATTAGATAGCAATGAGCGTGCCGAGCGTTAGCTGGCTGGAAACATCTAGTATCATTTATATATCCTGTATGCATCTTCTGACTGTCCTGTATGCATCTGTTGATAATGCGCTGTATTTTTGTATTATCTTGTGTGATTTTTACCATTTTTGTATGTTCAAAAATATGTCAGAAATTCAAAACCGATAGATACCAATAGATATTCGATAATAATCGTGACTTACCACACCAGAATTTGGTTTCCAGTGAATTGTTGGCCAAATTTTATTTCTGGTTTAATGTCCTTTTGGTCTTCTATCCCATGTACATGTGACCATTATTAAGGCTCATTAGGGGTTTAGAAAACATTTTTATATACATGACTTGTGATCCCAATTGTATTACATAATTGTGATGAAAAGTAATTTCTGAAACTCCCTAGTTATTTGTTAGTCTCTACAGAATTCAATTTCAGGAACAAAATACCATTAATTAGTACTCTGGAGATTATATATATATATATATATATATATATATATATATATATATATATATATATATATATATATATATATATATATATATATTGTAGGGATTTCACTCACTCAGGTGCGATGGCTGACACTCAAGAGGCACATTCCTTTAAAGTTCAGAGGGTTTATTGCGCCATAAACCACATGGAAAAATAACAGCAAACCAAAATAGCCTTAAGTTCAGGAAAAGAAAACAAAGTGTCCAGTCCAGCAGGCTCACTCTTGTAGCCTTAACACACTCAGGAGGGTGTCACCTCCAAACATATCTCCTGTGTAGAGCATTTGCCTGTCTTATATAGAGCTAACCACACCCAGTAACCCATCACATGATTAGCCATGTGGTCTGACATCACCACAGGTCCTGAAGCAGATATATATACATGATTATATACAATAAAGAAATACACCGGGCTACATTACGGCAACAAGGCACTTATGTGGCACATACCTCCCGTCGACTACACACCCTTTAGCCATGCTACACACCTCCCTCCTCTGCCCAAAGCCGTGGGGCTTGGCACTTTTCCCCACTAAACCATGGATTCTTGATAGGGCATCCGCATTACCGTGCAGCTTTCCGGCCCTATAATCCACATGGAAACTGAAGTCCTGCAGGGCTAAGAACCAACGGGTGACCCTAGCATTTCTACCCTTTGTTTCCCTCATCCATCTAAGTGGGGCATGGTCAGATATTAGTCTGAATTTACGACCCAGCAGATAGTACCGTAACGTGTCCACCGCCCACTTTATGGCCAGACACTCTTTTTCCACGACTGAGTAGTTCTTTTCAGATGAAGACAGCTTTCTACTCAGATAGAGAACAGGATGCTCCTCCCCATGTAGCTCTTGGGAAAGGACTGCTCCTACCCCAACATCTGAGGCATCTGTCTGAAGAATAAATTCTTTATTAAAGTCTGGAGCCATCAGAACGGGTTGCTTACACAAAGCCTCTTTCATTTCTTGGAAGGCTGACTCTGTTTCTTCGGACCACTTAACCATTACTGATTTTTTCCCTTTTAGCAGGTCAGTCAGAGGCACAGCCATCGTGGCGAAGTTTGGGATGAACCTCCTGTAATATCCCACGATTCCCAGGAAGGCTTTAACTTGCTTCTTGGAAACTGGTTTTGGCCATGTTTGAATTGACTCCACTTTACTGATTTGGGGTTTTATTTCTCCACGACCCACTATGTATCCAAGGTACTTAGCTTCTTCTTTACCCAAGGCACACTTCTTCGGGTTTATTGTAAATCCGGCCTCTCTTATAGCATCAAACACCGCTTGGACCTTTTCCAGATGACTCTCCCAGTCCGGGCTAAAGATGACGATATCATCCAGGTACGCAGCAGCGTATGCCTTATGGGGTGCAAGGATTCTATCCATAGCCCTCTGAAAGGTCGCCGGAGCTCCCTGTAGGCCAATCGGCATCCGGACATACTGGAAACATCCATCTGGTGTAGAAAACGTTGTCTTCTCCTTGGCTTCCTGTGCCATGGGGATCTGCCAATACCCCTTCATCAAATCCAAGGTGGTTATGTACCTGGCGGTCCCAAGCCTTTCGATGAGCTCATCAACGCGGGGCATGGGATAAGCGTCAAACTTGGAGACCTCATTCAACTTCCGATAGTCGTTGCAAAACCTCCACTCTCCATCAGGTTTTGGGACCAGGACAATCGGGCTCGACCAACCGCTCTTGGATTCCTCAATGACTCCAAGCTTCAACACACGTTCCACTTCCTTGGAGATAACTTCTCGACGAGCCTCAGGAATACGATAGGGCTTCACGTTCACCCGCACATGTGGCTCTGTTAGGACCTCGTGCTCTATGACCTTTGTGTGTCCTGGCAACTCTGAAAACAGGTCCCTGTTTTTCTGGAGTAACTCCCAGCACTGCTGTTTCTGGGTCTTCGATAGCATCTCCGCTATAGTAACCGCTCCAACCTCACCTTCTGGGTTGCTTAACAATGATGGAGTTACTGTCGGCTCTCTATCTTGCCACGGCTTGATGAGGTTGACATGGTATACTTGGAATGGTTTCCGTCTTCCTGGTTGGTGAATTTTATAATTTACTTCCCCAAGCTTCTCGACAACCTCATATGGCCCTTGCCATTTGGCCAAGAACTTGCTCTCCACCGTCAGAACTAACACAAGAACTCGGTCTCCCGGATTGAACCGCCTCACTCTTGCAGACCGGTTGTAGACTCTGGCCGGAGCTTCTTGTGCCTGGAGGAGGTGTTCTTTCACAATAGGCATCACCCTTGCAATCCTCTGCTGCATCTGGGCCACATGCTCAATGACGCTTCTGTGGGGCGTGACTTCGGCTTCCCAGGTTTCCTTGGCTATATCCAGGAGTCCTCGCGGATGTTGGCCATATAGAAGCTCAAACAGTGAGAACCCTGTGGAGGCCTGTGGAACTTCACAAATGGAAAACATCAGATAGGGTAAGAGACAATCCCAGTCTCTTCCGTCTTTCTCTATAGCTTTTCTCAGCATGCTCTTCAGTGTCTTGTTAAATCTCTCAACAAGACCATCTGACTGGGGATGGTACACCGAGGTCCTCAACTGGGAGATTTTCAGGGCTTTGCATAACTCCCTCATCACCTTGCTCATGAAAGGTGTCCCCTGGTCAGTCAGGATCTCCTTCGGCAGACCTGTCCAGGAAAAGACATGGGCCAACTCGCGGGCTATACTCTTCGAGGAAGAATTTCTCAGAGGAATTGCCTCAGGATAGCGTGTGGCATAGTCCAGGATGACTAATATATACTGATGGCCCCGGGCTGATTTAACTAAGGGACCGACCAAGTCCATGGCAATTCTCTCGAACGGCACCTCAATAATGGGCAGGGGCACAAGAGGGTTCCGGAAATGAGGAGTGGGAGCAGTTAACTGACATGTAGGGCAGGACCTGCAATAGTTCACTATTTCCTGGTGACACCCAGGCCAATAGAACCTCTGCACAACCTGTTCCTGCGTTTTTTCCATCCCTAGGTGTCCACCCAAGATGTGTGAATGGGCCATGTCCAACACCTTCCGTCTATATGGACCCGGCACTAACAACTGCTCTACCAACTCCTCCCTTATTTTCGTGACCCGATACAACAACTCCCCCCTCATCAGAAAATGGGGAAATCTTGTGTCTGCCCCCGGCTCCTGTACCACCCCATCAATAACCGTGACATTATTAAAGGCTTCCCTCAGAGTGGGGTCCCTATGTTGGGCAGTCCCAAAATTTTCACCGGTTACCTCTAACTCCAGAATGTCAGATGCAGGGGACACTTCCTCCTCATCCCCAACCAGAACACAAAAAGGAAACCTGTCTGTCTCTGGGTGTGGCAAAACCTTTTTAGGGTTCATTGGTTCCCTACTCTTGCTAGCGACCTCAGAACCTTTTCCCCACAAATCCCAAAACAAACAGTAATCCCGGCCAATAATTATAGGGTGCAACAAGTCCTGCATGACGCCGACTATGTGGGACTCCGTGCCACATGCCGTTTCAATGTCGACCCTGGCCAAAGGGTAGTCCTTGGCATCACCATGTATGCACCGCACGCCGACCTTCTTTCCCAGGAGCAGGTGGAGAGGAAACGTGGCCCTCACCAGGGTCACCAGGCTCCCTGAGTCTAACAGTGTAGTTACAGCTCGACCGTTCACCTTTACGGGACACGCTTGAGGTCCCTCATTGGGCGGAGAGTTCACACTGCAGGCTGGATACGCATAGTATGAACAACGGCGTCCCATGCTACAGTCCATCTGCTCAGTGGTCTGGGAACAACGAGCAGCTATATGTCCTGGCCGGTGGCACCTCCAACAGAAAACATCACCCGTAGGGACCTTGGGCACCACCTCCCCCGCCCTTTGTGACCTTGGATGCGCCACCCCTTTTTGGGACTCAGCTCCCTTCTGGGACCCCCAGTACGGCATGGGTTGCCTCCCGGAGGAGCCTTCCAACCCTTGGTATCTCTCAACCAGTCCGATCAGCTCGTCGGCATTCTGGGGATCACCCTGGGCAACCCAAGTCTGTATGGACCTCGGGAGGGAATGCACAAACCGATCCATCATCACCCGTTCCACCAACTGTGCAGGTGTACACGACTCTGGCTGCAGCCATTTCTGGACCAGGTGCAACAGATCAAACATTTGAGAGCGAGGCGGTTTGTCCCGGTGATAGGCCCAGCTGTGAACTCGCTGTGCCCTGACAGTCAGTGTCACCCCCAAACGTGTGAGAATCTCGACTTTCAATTTGTGATACTCTTTGGCATCCTGCAAGGTCAAATCATAGTACGCCTTCTGGGGTTCTCCCGTCAGGTATGGCGCCAGTACCTCTGCCCACTGCTCTGGCGGGAGTTTTTCCCTCTCAGCGACCCTCTCAAACACCGTCAGGAAGGCCTCAACATCATCCCCGGGGGTCATTTTCTGCAATGCGCGTCTTACCGTCTTCCGGACGTGGGTGTCATCAGCCAAACCTGGGGTTGGGGCACTCGACTTGCCCTGGATGGCGGTTGCCAGAAGCTGCATCTGCTGCCGTTGCTCCTGCTGGCTCTGTTGTATCTGCTGCATCAACAGCTTGTTGGTCTCTTGCTGGTTCTGTTGCAACTGCTGCATAAACAGCCTGTTAGCCTCTTGCTGCTGTGACTGCGACTGGACCAAGTGTTTCAGCAGGTCTTCCATTTTCCCCGGCAATGCTTGCTGGCTTACAGCCGACTTGACCCAGGACATTCAAAAAATAGACTTACGTCTCCACTGGGAACGCTGCCCGCACGTCTACCACCAATTGTAGGGATTTCACTCACTCAGGTGCGATGGCTGACACTCAAGAGGCACATTCCTTTAAAGTTCAGAGGGTTTATTGCGTCATAAACCACATGGAAAAATAACAGCAAACCAAAATAGCCTTAAGTTCAGGAAAAGAAAACAAAGTGTCCAGTCCAGCAGGCTCACTCTTGTAGCCTTAACACACTCAGGAGGGTTTCACCTCCAAACATATCTCCTGTGTAGAGCATTTGCCTGTCTTATATAGAGCTAACCACACCCTGTAACCCATCACATGATTAGCCATGTGGTCTGACATCACCACAGGTCCTGAAGCAGATATATATACATGATTATATACAATAAAGAAATACACCGGGCTACATTACGGCAACAAGGTACTTATGTGGCACATACCTCCCGTCGACTACACACCCTTTAGCCATGCTACAATATATATATATATATATATATATATATATATATATATATATATATATATAGTTATATGAATGATATTTTAGGACTTTATGATTAATAGCTTTATCATTATTTACATATAATAGCACATAACGAATGTATAATCCTGCAGACCAAAAGTTTATACCTTAAAGTACGTATCTTCTTCACCAATAGTCTTAGGTAATTAACTAATGACCACAATGATATAAAGTGAAAATAGAATTAAGTTCAAGGGATTAATAGTCCAAGAATGTCCCCTGATTCACCAACCTGCCTGAATTCAGTTTAACTGGGTGTGTGCAGCACAGTTTGTTCCAATACTTAGGCAAGTGGTAAACTTAGCTTTGGTGTTGGTTGGTGGCAGTCATCTAGATTCCACTCCAAGTAGTGATTATGGCAAAGTCCTGTTGCAAGGTGAATCTGTTGCGGGAGCATCCTCCAGTGCATGCTCCTCTCCTGTGCCTGACAGAAGACTGGAAGCGCTGCTGCTAGTCTGCGGTACGAGCGGGTGACCTGAACAGTATGATGTCAAAAACAAACTTTGGTGAGGCCACAAACTGAAGTGTTTCAAAGGAGATGTAGTCCTTCTTCCTTAGAGTGTGGCTCACTCAGGTTAATCAAATATAAATGGCTTTGCTGATTAGGATAGCCATATTATACCAGGTGGGACTGTGCAAGAAGAGGGGAAGGCAATAAAAACCCATATAGAAGGTGCAGAAAGGAAAAAAAAAGTTGAGCTAAATTCACAGGATGAACATGGATATAATAAATGAAATTATTAAAATCTAATTGTCTATTTAATTGATCAAAATATGATCATGAATTTCATTAATCTGAATGTGTATTATTATTTATTATGTTTAGGTTTTATTTTTATTTTTGTTTATTTTTAGCAAATATTGGCCAATCATAAGATCGTTGGAAGACTACTACCAGACCGCCCAAGGTTTGTCTATAGGAAAGCCCAAACCATAGTTCATCTTACAGCTCCTACAGTCAAGTCAGGAACCACACCAAGAATTCAATTCAAGATGTATCTGAAACATTTCTTACCATCAAAAAATAAATTCTATTTTTACTTTATGTCATACTGGGCACTAGTTACCCTGCACTATTGATGAAGATACGTATTAGGCACTGGGCAAAATCATGCCAACTGTTATGTTATTTTTTTGCTTTTCTACACACCTGTGTCCTATTGTGGTCCACCAACTTAGATGCATGGTTGTTCCATATACATATGTGACCTAACATTCACCAACATTGACTAATCTGATCTGTTCCATGTATATGTGCTAATGACGCTGTAGTATATACTGATACCTCTTCCAACATATCTGTGAACTAAAAGTCCCTTTAATTTCTAGGACAAAAGAACTTCATAAACAAAGAGGCCTTTCAGAACAGTAGAGATAGAATCACTGAAATCAGTGGCTGTGGGTTCATTATAACTAGACTTTTGGAATTGATGGACATCTTGGTTCAAATAAAAAAATGTTGAATGCTACTCAAAGTCTATAAAGAAATAATTTTACTAATGTTGATTTCTCTTCAAATATTTCATAAGGGTGTTTTTCACATCCTTGTTTCTCATGCTATATATTAAAGGATTCAACATTGGAGTTACTGTTGTATAGAGAACGGAAATCACCTTGTCTGAATTAACAGAGCAATGTGTATGCTTATTTGAGTGTGGCCTTAGATACATGAATATAATTGGCCCATAGTAGAGGGTGACCACGGTGAGGTGAGAGGCGCAGGTGGAGAAAGCTTTTTGCCTTCCTACTGAAGAATGAATTTTAAGAATGCTGAATATAATATGGACATAGGATATCAGAGTCAAGAGGAAGGAGCACAGGACCATGATTCCTCCTGTGATAAACATTACTAGCTCACTGAGAAAGGTGTCTCCACAAGACATACGTATTAGAGCAGGTCCCTCACATAGGTAGTGGTTGATGTTGAGACACTTGCAGAATGAAAGCTGAAAAATGAGAGTCACTTGCACAATAGAGTTAACAATTCCAACACTCCATGACAATCCAGCTAAGGAAAAACACAATGTCTTGCTCATTATGGTGTTGTAATGCAATGGTCTACAAATAGCGACAAACCTATCGTAGGCCATGAAGGCAAGAATTATGCATTCTGTTCCACCTAAAGTTAAGGAGACATACATCTGTGCCACACATCCTAACAAGGAAATACTTGTGTCTTTGGATATGGTGTTCATCAAGAGCACGGGAACAATAGATGAGGAGAAACAGATATCAATGATAGAAAGGTTGGTGAGAAAAAAGTACATGGGGCTGTGTAGAGTTGGACTGATCCTAACTGCAACAATCAACAGTAGATTTCCAAGTATTGTCATTAAATACATTACAAAAAATATGACAAAGAAGAAGACTTGTAACTGAGGGACAGTAGACAACCCAAGTAAGATGAACCTCTGGGATGTAGTTTGATTTGACTGTTCCATAACATTCAAGTGGACCCTGACATAAATAGAAATATAAACAATTTGCTTTTGAGTTTACATATGTTCTTTAAAGTAATTATTACCAAGACTTACATGGATTGCCGAATAAAAAAGAGCATGTTCTTCTCAAACGACCACGTTTATAGAATCATCTTCGTTACAATGGATTCTATGATACTGAAAGTATTTCACAGATATTACTTCTATTTACACTTCTATAATGTGGGCAACAATACCTTTGGAAACTCTACTTTTGGTTAGAGTCTACAGAAGTCATTACATGCAGAGCCCTATACTAGAAATTTTCTCAGTTGTATTCTTCAAGATGATTATAAACCATAGCAATGAAGAATTTTTTTGAATAGTAATCATATAAATTTTTTTTATCCATCTCCTAAAGCAACCTTCTTGTTGAGTTAATAATTTCAATACTGTATGTAAGAATGCTTTAAAAAATAAAAATTTTAATAGTTCATTTTTTTCAATCATCAAAACGCAAAGTGAATGAAAAAAGCAGAAATCCAAATTTGACCACTCTTCTTTCCAGGAACACTTGAATGGACTTGGCAGGGAAGTTGCTATAAAGATCTAACCACACATTTTCTGTGAATGTAGACTTGTGCAAATCCTTTTATCTCTCAATATACATTATTACCACAGAATGACTCTTAAGATCTTTATGGGGCTATGTTATCACTTCCAGGACTCATTATTCTTCTTAATGTTGAAGTTAGTTTTTATTTATGGCAGGGCAGCACGGTGGCGCAGTGGTTAGCATTGCAGCGCTGGAGTCCTGGGTTCAAACCCCACCAAGGACAACATCTGCAAAGAGTTTGTATGTTCTCTCCGTGTTTGTGTGGGATTCCTCCAGGTACTCCGGTTTCCTCCCACATTCCAAAAACATACTGATAGGGAATTTAGATTGTGAGCCCCATTGGGGACAGCGCCGATAATGTCTGTAAAGCGCTGCGGAATATGTTACTGCTATATAAAAATAAAGATTATTATTATTTATGTTGGCTGTATGTTTGAGTTTCTTGTCCTACTGCAGAATAAATTTGAGGTAATCTGATGCTTCCATGAGGTACTTGCATGAAGGATATGCCTACATTTCTAAGCTTAGAGGTCACCAAGAAAAGGCAATGTTCATGACCTTAGATTTAATGGTTGACCAAGTACACTTACTACAGTAGCTGAAACACATATTTTGCTTAATTTCCATTGAAATTGGAAGATATCCAGCAGTGCTATCAGCTTAGAACTGGTAGGTGTCTGGCTCCAGGTTTCTTCCACAGCAGGACAATATTCCAAACAGTCATTGTCATTAAGAACTATCTCAAGAGTAAAGAAAAACAAGGAGTCCTGGACTTGATGATATGACCCCTACAAGGCCCTGAACTCACATCATCCAGTCTGTCTGAGATCACATGAAGAGACAGAAAGAACCTCACAAATCTCATACAGAGAAGATCTGTAGTTACTTCCCCAAGATAGTTGGAACAACTTCACTGCTAAGTTCCTGTGTTCAAGTATAGAAGATGTGATACTTTAATGACATTTTGAAGGCAAAGGGTAGTCACACCAAATATTGATTTAGATTTTTATATAGTGTCAAAAATAATCTATTAACACATTAACTATTTTACACAGTACTTTATGACCATCTAGTTCAATTGACAGTTTGGAAAGGATAAAGGGAATGGGGTATAGGTAAATCTACATCTCTGGCAAAAAATAAGAGACCACCACATCAAAACCCTGTCATGGGCAGCCCAATCTCCAGACCTGAACCCCATTGAAAACCTCTGGAATGTAATCAAGAGGAAGATGGATAGTCACAAACCATCAAACAAAGAAGAACTGTGCAGTGTGAAAGACTGGTGAAAAGCATGCCAAGAAGCATGAAAGCTGTGATTAAAAATCATGGTTATTCCACAAAATATTGATTTCTGAACTCTTCCTGAGTTAAAATATTTTAAAATATTAGTATTGTTGTTTCTAAATAATAATGAACTTGTTTTTCTTGCATTATTTGAGGTCTGAAAGCATTGGTTTTTAAAAAAAAAAAAAAATTTGACCATTTTTCTTTTTCAGAAAAAACAAACAAAATTTATTGCTATGAAATTCGGAGACATGTTGTCAGATGTTTATAGAATAAAAGAACAAATAACATTTTACTCAAAAATATACCTATAAAGAGAAAAATCAAACTGAACGTTTTGCAGTAGTCTCTTAATTTTTGCCAGAGCTGTATAAGGCTACTTTCACACTAGCGTCGGGCTCGGCCCGTCGCAGTGCATCGGGCCGAGGTTACCGACGCTAGTGTTCTCTGCGCCGCACAACGGGGGCAGCGGATGCATTTTTCCAGCGCATCCGCCGCCCCATTGTGAGGTGCGGGGAAGTGCGGGGAGGTGGGGGCGGAGTTCCGGCCGCGCATGCGCGGTCGGAAAAAGCGGACCTTCGGAGGCAAAAAACGTTACATGTAGAGTTTTTTTGTGCCGACGGTCCGCCACAACACGGCGCAATCCATCGCAATGCGTCGCGTAATGTTAGCCAATGGAGAAAAAACGCATCCTGCAAACACTTTTGCAGGATGCGTTTTTTTCTGCAAAACGACGTATTGTGACAGATTGCAGTTAACGCTAGTGTGAAAGTAGCCTTATGCATGGTTCAGTCTACCCTTAAAGGCAAGTTTGTCCTTCTCGATTCAGAGTCTAAATCTTTTGGATCAACATTCAGAAGAAGAATTTTACTAATTCTTCACCTGTACATAAGTATTGGCCACCATTGTAGAAGTGCCTCAATCACAATAATATGAACAGTAGAACAAAATTAAAGTATTTTTGGGTGGGTATTTCTGAAGTAGTGCTATTATACAGAGCCTAGAAATATTCTCAGTTGGATTATTTACAATGTTAAACCCTACGAAACAAGATTTAAAAAAAATAAATAAACCTAGAAAATTATTGTACATGGTTGTTCACCTTGGATTGTTGACCATTTGCCAATCTCCCTCACCCATCTCCAAAAAGCCCAGGGAGTCCTTTATAATTTATATTTATTTGATATAATATTTCACTGTTCTTGGAGCTGTAAAAAAGGCAGGTGGTGGAGATTTCTGCAAAAGAATATTAAATATCTTACAAAAACCTTCACCGACCTACAAAAAACAAACAAACAATCAGAATAACTAATTTTAGACACCTGGAATAAATAAATGCTGTGAATGTCCTACAAATCTGTGAGAAATGTACTTACCAGAATCCATCCTGAAAGGATTGATGTCTTGAATGGAAAAATAAAAATGACCTTTTATATGTTTAGCCATTCATATTTCATAATTCCCAGTATCATTTTGAATCTCCCAACTCAATTAAACGGGAGGATGTCAGACCTGCGGAACAAATTATTATCTATTCTCTGGTGATTATATATATATATATATGTATATATATATATATATATATATATATATATATATATATATATATATATATATATATATATTATACCAGCAGCTTATTTTTTCTTTTGTAGCATAATACTGAATATAACAATATAATACAACTCCTCATCAACCACTTACATGGTCAGTTTAATTTGCTGAGCATTTTGTGATTGGCTGAAAATTAGTTGTGGAATAGAGAATATGATTGGTGATATTCAATCCTATCCTAGAGTATCAGGGATGTTGTAATGAAATACTTCAATACCCTAGACCACCAGAGATATTATTTCTTCAGTACTTAGACCAGCAGTGATAATGACATTACTCATTCGTACAAAGGCATCTCAACTTTATTACTCCTAAGTCCAACTATTCAGAAAATAATATGAAGTGACCTTCACCTTACCCATTGTGTGATGTTTATGACTGTAAATGTAATTACTAAAGAAGCATAGTTCTCATGATACCTTTCCCCTCTCACAGATATTGCTTCTTTAACAACCGCCTATGTTTCAATCATAATACAGCGGTTTCTCGCAAAATTAGAATATCATCAAAGCTTAATTTATTTTAGTTCTTAAATATAAAAAGTGAAACTCATATATTATATAGAGTCAATACAGAGTGATCTATTTCAAGTGTTTATTTCCATTAATGTTGATGATTCTGGCTTACAGTCAATGAAAACCCAAAAGTCAATATCTCAGTAAATTAGAATAATTAACAAAAAACACCTGTAAAGGCTTCCTAAGCATTTAAAAAGGTCCCTTAGTCTGTTTCAGTAACCTCCACAATCATGGGGAAGACTGCTGACTTTACAGATATCCAGAAGGTAGTCATTGACACACTCCACAAGGAGGGTAAGCCACAAAAGGTCATTGCTAAAGAAGCTGGCTGTTCATAGAGTGCTGTATCCAAGCATATTAATGGAAAGTTGAGTGGAAGGAAAAAGTGTGGTAGAAAATGGTGCATAAGCAACCGGGATAACCGCAGCCTTGAAAGGATTGTTAAGAAAAGGCCATTCAAAAATGTGGGGGAGATTCACAAGGAGTGGACTGCTGCTGGAGTCATTGCTTCAAGAGCCACCACACAGAGATGTATCCAGGACATGGGCTACAACAGTCGCATTCAAGAACTGAAATAAATTAACTTTTTGATGATATTCTAATTTTGTGAGAAACACCTGTATGTCTATTAGTAGCGAATATAGACAGTGTTAATTGATTTGCGGGACCTAGTGTAAAGGCCAGGTCAGTAATTTGTGGCTGTTGGACAGGAGCTATGAGAATCGCCTTCTACTTACCAGTATCCAAGGCTCTTCTTTTGATTAGCTGGTCTGCCATGACGTCATTTTGATGGTTATATGCATATGTAAAGTTGTGGCAGGCTGGCTAATCATAGTAAGAGCCACGGATGCTTGTTCTGACTACATACTTACTGGCTTCCAATTCTGTATTCTTATGTGTTTTCTCAATGTCAAATTGACACCGAATACTCACAAATGTCAGCCTACTGGTACACGAGTAGCAACCAAGCTCCGGTACTAAGATCTTCCAGCACTGAACATTTTTTAACAAGTGGTGAGACAGCACCAACAGGCCTCCATTGGCATGGCCGCGGAGAAATAGTGTACTGCACATCACAACTCTATTTCTTCTAATGTGGGCAAGTTGAACATTACTCAAGGTCTAGCCTGGATAGCACATCAAAGGGTATGTTCACAAAATATCATTTATAGTTGGGTTTGCCCTATAAACTACCTGAAAAAGCACCCAAAATGTGCTTAAAAGAATGTGTTGTTACATTTCTATATAAAAACAACTTGCAGTTCATATGTTTATGCTTTTGAGCATTTTTTAACCCCTTCATGTTTCCAAAGATTCCAATCAGTTAAAAGAAGTGAGCAGACCATTATTTCTTCTCTTAAGATGCTCTAAACTTTACAATACAAGTCAGTGGGAAGGCACAAAAGGCTCCCAGAAGTCGCCATGCATTTTTTTAAGCATTTTGCTAGTGCACTTGCTTCAAAAACGCTTCAAAAATCTCTGGAAAACACCTAAAAAAAAATACACACAAAGAATGCTGTAGTGATGATGTTTGAATGCTCAGTACTCGAATTGAGCAGGTAGGACGCCCTTACGGGCTCGACTCAAGTATCGCTTATAATGGAAGTCAATGGGAAACTTGAGCACTTTTCCAGAAAGATCCTAAAAGGAGGGCTTGGGGGGCAGGAAAATCACTGAAATTGATTTATTAGTGAATAAATTGAATGGCAACAGCATGGGGAAGACGCCTGGATGTAACTCTGACTACCAGTTCGCTACTGGGAACAATGTGTATTGAGTATTATTGAGTATTATTCCACTTTAACAGGCTGACTGTAAAACAAAAAAGATAAAATGGATTTAACAGGAAAAAATGTTAATAAAAACAAAAAAAAAACACCTATGTATGTGTCCTTAGAAAGGAGCCATTAAATCAATCTAAACACATATAAAAGATGGCAACGCAAAAAATAGTCATATTAAAATCATTATTTTATTTGAAAAAGTTAAAAAACAAAACCTAAGAATTGGTAGTGAAGCAACAATAAAACATACAGGTGAGGGCCAAATGGACAGGAAAAAAGGTGGAAACACCTGGAGACAATGATGTATTAACAATGAAGCATAAAAGGAGCTAATGCAGGATAATGACTAGAAAATGGTTGAACACATGCAAACATAACCAGCTTAAAGCTGGATGTAATACAAAAAAGTCGATATAATAAGCATGATGCTGGATGTAATACAGAAAAGTAAATATGACAACAGGAACACACTAATCAAATAAGCCTGTGTCTGCAAAAATAAAGCAAGCACAAATATATGGCGGCCGACAGCGGTCCTGTATAATTAATAAAGACACAGTAACATGCATGTGAGAAAAAAAATACTAAGCATTCATTACCAGTTCTGAAGTAAAGGATCCAGGCGTCCACCACACCCGACACGCGTTTCGCAATGAAATGCTTCGTCCAGGGGTCCTTTACTTTTCTGTATTACATCCAGCATCATGCTTATTATATCGACGTTTTTGTATTACATCCAACATTAAGCTGGTTATGTTTGCATGTGTGCAACCATTTTCTAGTCATTATCCTGCATTAGCTCCTTTTATGCTTCATTGTTAATACATCATTGTCTCCAGGTGTTTCCACCTTTTTCCCTGTCCATTTGGCCCTCACTTGTATGTTTTATTGTTGCTTCACTACCAATTCTTTGGTTTTGTTTTTTAACTTGTTCAAATAAAATAATGATTTTAATATGACTATTTTTTGTGTTGCCATCTTTTATATATGTTTAGGAAAAAATGTTAGGAAACATTCTGTCCTGTATAATGACTTGTATATAAGACAAAATACAAGAGGGAAAAAAAGCCTCCTCCACCCCTTAATAGCTGGATCGTCTATCACTGTATTTTGTTGTCGCCTGTGACTACAGTAGATGACATAGTAAAAGATAAAAAAGTGCACCCATCGATAGTCACCAGTGAATGTAATTTTAACATTTTACTACCTTGTATGAGCATGTGGTGTGTGTGACACAGTCAGATACAACCTGTTTAATTTATGAAGAAGTGACTCTGAAACTCACAAAGCCTATGCAGACAATGCAAAATCTGTCAAAAAATAGAAGGTACATAGACCCCCATACACCCTGTATTAGACATTCTGTTAAAATTGTTAGATAGTGGGACTCCTGGACTCATAAAACCTATGCACTTAGTGCGAGGGCTGCCAAAAATTAGGAGAGACTGCAATACAACCTGAAAGACACTTAGAGGAGCACATCCAAAACTATTTTTCCCATTTTTAAGCAGTGGGACTCCTAGGCTGGTTACGCCTATACACTGAGTGCAAGGGTTGAAAAATATTTACAACTTGGGGGTATATATACAGCTCTGTCAAAACCCTGTCATGGGCAACCCAATCTCCAGACCCGAACCCCATTGGAAACCTCTGGAATGTAATCAAGAGGATGATGGATAGTCACAAGCCATCAAACAAAGAAGAACTGCTTACATTTGTGTGCCAGAAGTAGTGTGAAAGACTGGTGGAAAGCATGCCAAGACGCATGAAAGCTGTGATTAAAAATCATGGTTATTCCACAAAATATTGATTTCTGAACTCTTCCTGAGTTAAAACATTAGTATTGTTGTTTCTAAATGATAGTGAACTTGTTTTCTGTGCATTATTTGAGGTCTAAAAGCACTGCTTTTTTCATTTTGACCAATTTTCTTTTTCAGAAAAAAATACAAAATGTATTGCTTGGAAATTCAGAGACGTTGTCAGATGTTTATAGAATAAAAGAACAATTTACATTTTACTCAAAAATATACCTATTAAGAGAAAAATCAGACAAGCTGAACATTGGCAGTGGTCTCTTAATTTCTGTCAGAGCTGTATATATATATATATAGTAAGATTGCACTTACTAAGTGTATTGGGGGACACTCACTTGGCGCGGGATTAACATAGTCAGGCACGATTTTTCACACAAAACAGTCCATCTGGTTTATTAAAGTGTCATAAACCGGGTTATGAACAGTTCAAATTATAAATTTCATAGAACACAATAGGCACCAACTGGTGATATTAAATTGCAGCTTTATCTTGTACACTTCATATACGGCTTTGTCTCACAGACACTAAACATGCTGGACCTCTCACTTCATCCAGTTACCATGGGTGTCCATATGCCGAACAGCTCACCAATGTCCCTAGTCATGTAGCGCACATGACATTGGGTCGCGGTCTCTAAACACGCTGAACCTCACCCCGTTCAGTTGCTGTGGGAGACCACACAGTTCATAGACTAACACAAGCACCAACAGTTAATGGTACCTTATGGGAGCTCCTGCTCCACCTGCTGACTCCTTGTCAGTCCTGCCTCCTGGGGAAACTGCCTTTACGGGGTTCACTAACTTGCCTGGCCGGCACACATCAGTCAGTCCAGAGCCACCGAAGAATGATAGTTTCCCCAACACAGACCTTCCAGAACCATAGTCTTACTGTGTGCTATTCAGGACGTCCATCCCACATGGGACGGTCCAACACACTGGCATGTGCTCTTCAGGATTCCTACTCCCAGGAGATCCAACACAGGTTGTGCTCTTCAGGAAGCCTACTCCCAGGTCTTCCAACACAGGTTGCCCAGTGTGCTATTCAGGACGTTCATCCCACGTGGGACCGTCCAACACACTGGCATACGCTCCTCAGTACTCCTACTCCCAGGAAATCCAACTCAGGTTGCCCAGTGTGCTATTCAGGATTCCTACACACTGACATCTGCTTCTCAGGACTCCTACTCCCAGGAAATCCAACACAGGAACCACAGAAGACACATGTGACCCACACCCTGGTCACATTATATACTCTTAACCACTCCCCTGGGTGGGAGTGTGGATGTGTGGCAAGTTTGTCCCACCCATCTCACACAACTAGCCTAGTAAGTCTCCCTTCATAGCTATACAACTCTTGAGGGACTACAGGTCCCAGAACAACAACATTGCATCAGACTTACCACGCAGACTCCCTCTGCGACACATATCAGCCATTCACAACACTGCCAGTCACTGTTTCACCACCATTATAACAACAAATATGCCTCCATGCATATCCCAAGGAGCACACACAGTGCCCCCTAGCTGCCACAGGGGTCACTGCTCACTGCATCACAATATATATATATATATATATATATATATATATATATATATATATATATATATATATATATATATATACAGTACAGACCAAAAGTTTGGACACACCTCATTAAAAGATTTTTTCTGCATTTTCATGACTACGAAAATTGTACATTCACACTGAAGGCATCAAAACTATGAATTAACACATGTGGAATTATATACTTTACAAAAAAGTGTGAAACAACTGAAAATATGTCTTATATTCTAGGTTCTTCAAAGTAGCCACCTTTTGCTTTGATGACTGCTTTGCACACTCTTGGCATTCTCTTGATGAGCTTCAAGAGGTAGTCACCGGGAATGGTCTTCCAACAATCTTGAAGGAGTTCCCAGAGATGCTTAGCACTTGTTGGCCCTTTTGCCTTCACTCTGCTGTCCAGCTCACCCCAAACCATCTCGATTGGGTTCAGGTCTGGTGACTGGAGGCCAGGTCATCTGGCATAGCACCCCACCACTCTCCTTCTTGGTCAAATAGCCCTTACACAGCCTGGAGGTGTGTTTGGGGTCATTGTCCTGTTGAAAAATAAATGATGGTCCAACTAAACGCAAGATGCTGTGGTAGCCATGCTGGTTCAGAATGCTTTCAATTTTGAATAAATCCCCAACAGTGTCACCAGCAAAGCACCCCCACACCATCACACCTCCGCCTCCATGCTTGATGGTGGGAACCAGGCATGTAGAGTCCAAGTGTTCACCTTTACTGTGTCGCACAAAGACACGGTGGTTGGAACCAAAGATCTCAAATTTGGACTCATCAGACCAAAGCACA
Organism: Ranitomeya variabilis; assembly: GCF_051348905.1. Taxonomy (NCBI): domain Eukaryota; kingdom Metazoa; phylum Chordata; class Amphibia; order Anura; family Dendrobatidae; genus Ranitomeya; species Ranitomeya variabilis. The sequence goes on along the minus strand of NC_135232.1, from coordinate 598,774,972 downwards.
GATTTCCACTGGTCTTATGTCCATTCCTTGTGTTCTTTAGCCCAAACAAGTCTCTTCTGCTTGTTGCCTGTCCTTAGCAGTGGTTTCCTAGCAGCTATGTTACCATGAAGTCCTGCTGCACAAAGTCTCCTCTTAACAGTTGTTGTAGAGATGTGTCTGCTGCTAGAACTCTGTGTGGCATTGACCTGGTCTCTAATCTGAGCTGCTGTTAACCTGTGATTTCTGAGGCTGGTGACTCAGATAAACTTATCCTCAGAAGCAGAGGTAACTCTTGGTCTTCCTTTCCTGGGGCGGTCCTCATGTGAGCCAGTTTCTTTGTAGCGCTTGATGGTTTTTGCCACTGCACTTGGGGACACTTTCAAAGTTTTCCCAATTTTTTGGACTGACTGACCTTCATTTCTTAAAGTAATGATGGCCACTCGTTTTTCTTTACTTAGCTGCTTTTTTCTTGCCATAATACAAATTCTAACAGTCTATTCAGTAGGACTATCAGTTGTGTATCCATCAGACTTCTGCACAACACAACTGATTGTCCCAACACCATTTATAAGGCAAGAAACCCCACTTATTAATCCTGACAGGGCACACCTGTGAAGTGAAAGCCATTCCCGGTGACTACCTCTTGAAGCTCATCAAGAGAATGCCAACAGTGTGCAAAGCAGTCATCAAAGCAAAAGGTGGCTACGTTGAAGAACCTAGAATATAAGACATAATTTCAGTTGTTTCACACTTTTTTGTTAAGTATATAATTCCACGTGTTAATTCATAGTTTTGATGCCTTCAGTGTGAATGTACTATTTTTAAAATCATCAAAATACAGAAAAATCTTTAAATGAGAAGATGTGTCCAAACTTTTGGTCTGTACTGTATATATACCGTATTTTCCGGCGTATAAGACGACTGGGCGTATAAGACGACCCCCCAACTTTACCAGTTAAAAAATAAAATCTTCTTAAAAGTCGGGGGTCTTCTTATACACCCTATGTCGTCTTATAGGGCCGGTGAATATGTGCCTTTTGGGGGGGGGGGAGTGATCCTGATGAGGACGAGGGGGCGTCTCACAGGAAAGTGAGTATCCCCCATTACCTTATCATAGCGCTGCAGCGTGGGGTCTCTGTGCTGGGAGCGGCGGCTGCTGTGCTGTGCTGTGCTGTGCTGTGGCGGCTCCTCTTCTGCAGTGTGGGGCCTCTGGTGCTGTGGGGCGGTGGCGGCGGCGTATCTTCATACAGTCGGGGCTCCTCCGGCATCTCAAAGACTGGAAGCCCCGCCGGCAACTCCATCGGTACAATGCGGTCAGGTGGCCTCCGGGAAAATGGCCGCTGCTCAGATTCAGATCTCGTCCCGAGATCTCGGGAGACGAGATCTGAATCTGAGCAGTGGCCATTTTCCCGGAGGCAGCTCAATAGGTGTGATGCGGTGGCCCGGCCGCTGGGGGCTGCGCATGCTCAGATTCAGATCTCAACGAGATCTGAATCTAAGCAGCGGCCATTTTCCCGGAGGCCAGCGCATTGTACCGATGGAGTTGCCGGCGGGGCTTCCAGGCTGAGATGCCGGAGGAGCCCCGACTGCATGAAGATACGCCGCCGCCGCCACCGCCCCACAGCACCAGAGGCCCCACACTGCAGAAGAGGAGCCGCCACAGCACAGCACAGCAGCCGCCGCCGCTCCCAGCACAGAGACCCCACGCTGCAGCGCTATGATAAGGTAATGGGGGATACTCACTTTTCTGTGAGACGCCCCCTCGTCGTCATCAGGATCACTCCCCCCCCACCCACCATATACACCCGGCGTACAAGGCGATTCCCGGCGTACAAGACGACCCCCGACTTTTAAGAAGATTTTCAGGGGTTAAAAAGTCGTCTTGTACGCCGGAAAATACGGTATATATATATATATATATATATATATATATATATATATATACATATACATTCCCTATATATATAAGTATATATATGTATATATATTTCATTCCCTTTCTGCCACACTTATTCTCATCATGCTGACATACGCTCTAACAGTTTTGGCTCCATTACAATACAAGCCGCCCACTCTCCTTCTCCCACCTGCTCTGTCTCTCTCTGCTTCTCCTCACTGCTGGTGACATATCTCCCAACCCTGGGCCCCCACAGCTCATACCTCCTATTACTACCCCCTCCTATCGCACCCAACCCAATATAAACACCCGAAATCTTGCCCACCTCTAATCTGTGCCCATGACGCCCACCCCCCTGCACCCTCTCTCTGGATCACTATGGAATGCCCGCTCAATCTGCAATAAACTCCACGTGATTCACGACCTCTTTACCTCTCATAATCTTTTCTTTCTGGGCATCACCGAAACATGGCTGACACCCTCTCACACAGCTTCCCCTGCTGCACTATGTTATGGTGGCCTCCACTTCACCCACACTCCTCGCCCTGGTGACTAACATGGTGGAGAAGTGGGCCTTCTCCTTTCTTCCAACTGTACCCTTAACCCAATCCTCCCCTCTTTTGAAGTCCACTCTGTCTCTACTCCCCCTACAACCTCCAAATGGCCGTCATATACCGACTTCCAGGCCCGACCACTGCCTTTATTGACCAATTCTCCACCTGGCTCCTTCACTTTCTGTCTGCTGACATTCCCACCATCATCATGGGTGACTTCAACATCCCCATTGACACCCACGAGTCAGCAGCCTCCAAACTCCTGTCCCTTACTTCATCCTTTGGACTTACTCAATGGTCCTCCTTAGCCACCCACACTGACGGACACACATTAGACCCGGTCTTCACATATTTATGCTCCCTATCTAACTTCACAACCTCACCTCTCCCTCTATCTGACCACCATCTACTCACTTTCTCATCCCTGTCCTCCTCACCTGTCACCCATGTCCAGCACCATGCGCACCCATGCAGGAACCTCGCACACCTAGACACCCACACACTCTCTGACTCTATCCTACCACTGTCCTCTATATCATCACTCAATGACACAGACACTGCCACTGCTTTCTACAATGCCACTCTTGCATCAGCTATTGACACGGTCGCCCCTGTCATGCATAGCAGAGTACGACAAACCAATAGACAACCCTGGCACAATAACATCACTAAAAAGCTTCGGCAAGTATCCAGAATTGCAGAACGGCGTTGGAAAAAAACGCATTCACAAGATGATTTCACTGCACTCAAACAGGCAACACTGGCATTCAAATCAGCTCTCACCTCTGCTAAGCAGGCCTACTTCACAACCCTCGTATCTTCCTTATCCCACAACCCCAAACAGTTGTTCAACACTTTTAACTCCCTCCTCCGCCCACCACTGCCCCCTCCGAGTTCCCTAATCGTTGCCGAGGACTTTGTGACGCACTTCAAAAATAAGATAGACTAAACAAGGCAAGTCTTTGTTGTCCAACCACCACACCCCCTTTGTATGAGAGACCAATGCCCAAACCCCATAACTTCACTCTCCAAAATCTCTGAAGGGGAGCTTGCTCATCTTCTCTCCAAATCACACCTCACCACTAGGGTTGAGCGAAACGGGTCGGCCATTTTCAGAAGTCGCTGACTTTTGGCAAAGTCGGGTTTCATGAAACCCGACCCGACCCCTGTGTGGGGTCGGCCATGAGGTCAGCGATCTTCTGAATCTGGTATCGGAATTCCGATACCGAGTTCCAATATGTTTGCGATATCGGGAATCGGTATCGGAATCCATATTTAAGTGTTAAATAAAGAATCAAAATAAAAAATATTGATATACTCACCCTCGGACGTGCCCTGGTACTAATCGGCAGCCTTCCTTCCTAAGAATGAGCGCGTGAATGACCTGCGGTGACGTCGCGGCTTGTGATTGGTCGCGAGCGGTCACATGGGCGGTCACGCGACCAATCACAAGCCGCGACGTCATCTAAGGTCCTTCACGCACTCATTCTTAGGAAGGAAGGCTGCCGGAAAGAAGCAGGGCGCGTCCGAGGGTGAGTATATACCTAATAGGAATATACTCACCCTCGGACGCACCCTGCTTCTTTCCGGCAGCCTTCCTTCCTAAGAATGAGCACGTGAAGGACCTTAGATGACGTCGCGGCTTGTGATTGGTCGCGTGACCGCCCATGTGACCGCTCGCGACTAATCACAAGCCGCGACGTCACCGCAGGTCATTCACGCGCTCATTGTTAGGAAGGAAGCCTGCCGATTAGTACCAGGGCGCGTCCGAGGGTGAGTATATCAATATTTTTTATTTTGATTCTTTATTTTACACATTAATATGGATCCCAGGGCCTGAGGGAGAGTTTCCTCTCCTTCAGACCCTGGGAACCATAGTATCCCATTGCACTGCATTGGGTTTCGTGTTTCGGCCGACCCCGACCCCGACTTTTTTATAGGATCGGCCGATTTCACTCGACCCGACTTTTGAGAAAGTCGGGTTTCGTGAAACCCGACCCGATCCTATAAAAATAAAAGTCGCTCAACCCTACTCACCACTTGTGCACTTGACCCCATCCCATCCCACCTCCTTCCCAACCTCACCACCACACTAATCCCATCTCTAACCCATCTCTTCAACCTTTCACTAACTTCTGGTACCTTCCCCTCTGCCTTCAAACATGCCACAATCACACCCATCCTCAAAAAGCCATCCCTTGACCCAAGCGCTATGTCCAGCTATCGCCCCATATATTTGCTCCCATTTGCTTCCAAACTTCTTGAGCAGCACGTCCATGCTGAACTTTCCTCTCACTTTGCATCTAACTCTCTCTTCGACAACCTACAATCTGGCTTCCATCCCCACCATTCCACTGAGACTGCCCTGACCAAAATTACTAATGACTTACTTACAGCCAAAGCTAGCAGACAATTCTCTATACTCCTCCTCCTAGACCTGTCCTCTGCCTTCGAAACAGTTGACCACTGCCTCCTACTACAGATTTTCTCTTCCTTTGGGGTCAAAGACCTTGCCCTATCTTGGATCTCCTCATACCTTGCCAACCGCACATTTAGCGTTTCCTACTCCCATACTACCTCTTCATCTCGCCCCCTCTCTGTTGGAGTCCCCCATGGCTCTGTCCTAGGACCCTTACTCTTCTCAATCTATACACTCGGCCTGGGACAACTCATAAGGTCCTATGGCTTCCAGTACCATCTATATGCCGATGACACTCAGATCTACCTCTCAGGCCCAGATGTCACCTCTCTGCTCTCCAGAATCCCAGAGGGTCTATCAGCCATATCCTCCTTCTTCTCCTCTCACTTCCTCAAGCTCAATGTGGACAAATCTGAGTTCATTATCTTTCCTCCATCACGCATATGTTCCCTACCTGATCTATCTATCAAAATAAATGAAATCACACTTTCCCCTGTCCCCAAAATCCGCTGCCTCAGAGTAACCCTTGACTCTGCCTTGTCCTTCAAACCGCACATTCAAGCTCTCGCCACCTCCTGTCACCTCCAGCTCAAAAATATTTCAAGAATACGTCCTTTCGTCAACCCACACTCTACCAAAATGCTCATGCATGCCCTATTCATCTCCCGCCTCGACTACTGCAACATACTCCTCTGTGGCCTACCTTCTAGCACTCTCGCACCCCTCCAGTCCATCCTTAACTCTGCTGCCTGACTAATTAATCTCTCTTCTCACTATACTCCTGCTTCCCCTCTTTGTAAATCCCTTCACTGGCTCCCAATTTTCCAGTGTATCCAGTTTAAATTACTAACACTGACCTACAAAGCCATCCATAACCTTTCTCCTCCATATATTTCCACACTAATCTCTCAATATCTTTCCTCACATAATCTCCAGTCCTCCCAAGACCTCCTCCTCTCCTCCACGCTTATTCGCTCCTCACTCAATTGCCTCCAAGACTTCTCCCGAATATCACCCATCCTCTGGAATTCAGTGCCCCAGCACGTCTGGTTCTCCACTACTTTTGGATCCTTCAAAAGAAACCTGAAAACCCACCTCTTCAAAGAAGCTTACAGCCTGTAAAGACCACACGGCCACCTCAACACCATTGGAGCTACTGCAACCCTCGACCTACTGTCTCCTTAATCCTGTAGAATGTAAGCCCGCAAGGGCAGGGTCCTCTTCCCTCTGTACCAGTCTGTCATTGTTAGTTTTGTTTACTGTAAGTGATATTTGTATTTTGATGTAACCCCTTCTCATGTACAGCACTATGGAATCAATGGTGCTATATAAACAAATAATAATATATATATATATATATATATATATATATATATGTATTGGAATTATAGAGGTAGGCCTCATGCACTTCCTGTAAAAATCATGAAGAAGGGCATCATATGTAAGATCCCCAAGCGAGGTAGTCATGGACGTGCTTCAGTTTCCACTCACTCTGGCATCCTATAGACAAAGCATGTATCAGTCCTGGTTTGCTGCTATGTATGTGGTGTTTTCCACTTACTTCTGGCCTGTGTGCCTTTTCTGACTCCAGAACAGCAAACAATCCAGGAGACATGTGGTTAATAAAAACCAAACTTTTACTTAGAGAATGGCAGTCTGTACATTATTTACAAGCAGGTTCAAAGGATAAGGTGAATAGTTATCTTTCCCACAGTACTGGATACAACTTCAGCCCTGGTTCTCGGGATAGGTGGCATATCCCCCTCTCTAGCTTTCCTTACCCTTCGGGATTTTCCTCACCACTAGCAGTATATCTGGATTGCAATATCTTCTGCCCCATATGGTGTAACTCCATATTTTCCTGTAGCTTCACAAGCTGAGTGTGCCCCTGGCCCCCGACGTCCACACCGAGGTTGCCCTTGGCCATTAGACAGAATCACACAAAGGGTATTTGTGGCAATTCACTGCCCCAAATATTAGGCTCACGTTGTCCCTAGCAGCCCAAAAGTCCTGTTGCGGACTCACTACTGCCCTCGCATTGACTAACTGTCATTTCCTGCCTCTGCCACTAATACTCAGTTTCCCTTCCCAAATGGGCTGGCCACTTCGGCTAACCCTGTCCCAGTTAACTGTAGCCCCAGATGATATTATAATTCTATGATATACAAATGCATAAAAATACATTTAACCCTTAGGTGTCAGGGAGTAATCCATTAGCTACAACCACTGTTACATCCCCCACACTTTAGTCATGGTCATCCCTGACCATGCCAGACATTAAAAGAAAAGTAAGTGCAGAGACAAGGCAGTCTAGGTATCGCCCTATGCCTCAAAACTACTGGAACAACACGTCCATCTTGAACTGTCCTCCCATCTCTCTTCCTGCTCCCTCTTTGACCACTTACAATCTGGCTTCCAGTCACACCACTCCACTGAAACTGCCCTAGGGTCACCAATGACCTATTAACCGCCAAGAGCAAGCGACACTACTCTGTCCTCCTCCTCCTGGACCTGCCCTCTGTCTTTGACAGAGTGGACAATTCCCTCTTATTACAGACCCTCTCATCCCTTGGCATCACATACTTGACCCTATCCTGGATCTTATTATACTAACAGACCGGACATTAAGCGTATCCCACTCACACACCACCTCCTCACCTCGCCCCCTATCTGTTGGAGTCCCACAAAGTTCAGTCCTATAGCTCCTGCTCCTCTCCATTTACACCTTTGGCCTTGGACAGCTCACAGAATCTCATGGCTTCCAGTATTACCTCTATGCTGATGACACACAAATCTAACTCTCTGGACCAGATAAAACCACCCTACTAACCAGAATCCCTCAATGTCTGTCCACTGTTTCATCCTTCTTCTCCACTAGATTTCTAAAATTTAACTTGGACAAAACAGAATTCATCATCTTTCCCCCATCTCACACGACCCCCCAACGAACCTATCCATTACAGTAAATGGCTGCCCACTCTCCCCAGTCCCACAAGCTTGCTGCCTCGGAGTAATCCTTGACACTGATCTCTCCTTCAAACCACATATCCAAGCCCTTTCCACTTCCTGCTGACTTCAACTCAAAAATATTTCATGGATCTGTACATTCCTAAACCAAGAATCTGCAAAATCCTAGTCTATGCCCTCATCATCTCCCGCCTTGACAGCTGCAACCTCCTGCTCTGTGGGCTCCCCTCAAACACTCTCGCACCCCTACAATCTATTCTAAACTATGCTGCCCAACTAATCCACCTGTCCCCCCGCTATTCCCCGGCCTCTCCCATCTGTCAATCCCTTCACTGGCTCCCCATTGCCCAGAGACACAAGTACAAAACCCTAACCATGACATACAAAGCCATCCACAACCTGTCTCCTCCAAACATCTGTGACCTCGACTCCCGGTACTTACCTACATGCAACCTCCGATCCTCACAAGATCTCTACTCCCCTCTTATCTCCTCTTACCACAATCGCGTACAAGGTTTCTCTCGCACATCACCCCTACTCTTGAACTCTTTACCACAACATATCAGACTCTCGCCTACCATCGAAACCTTCAAAAAGAACCTGAAGACCTACCTCTTCCGACAAGCCTACAACCTGCAGTAACCACCAATCGACCAAACCGCTGCATGACCAGCTCTACCCTCACTTACTGTATCCTCACCCATCCCTTGTAGATTGTGAGCCCTCCCGGGCAGGGTCCTCTCTCCTACTGTACCAGTCGTGACTTGTATTGTTTAAGATTATTGTACTTGTTTTTATTATGTATAACCATCCTCACATGTAAAGTGCCATGAAATAAATGGCGCTGTAACAATGATAATAATAATATTAATAATAATAATAATAATAATACTTTAAGCACCATTAATCTTTAAACAAAAGACGGCGAGTTGATCTCGACGTCTCCTTTTTCGGGTCAGCCCTTCTCAATTAAGGGCCCTGGAAAAATATATGCAGTTCATCTCCTTTAATCTCCTTAGCAATACTGGTCCTTCTTGGTAAGGTCTCGGAACAGAGTATTCATGTCCCATTTTATCAACAGACCCTTAGGACAACACTTCAATAACCTCCATTTGCGACACAGTCCAGAACGGTACAATCCTGGTTAAGATGTATAAGAGTGTCTCTCGATGTTTCATATATATATATTTTTATATTTTTATATACATATATTTTTTTATATAACTTACATTAATATAGTATATTATCCACCATATATCATCACATTTTATATTTCATATTACTTAATGTTCTATTCTCCTGATATGTAGGGTGGTCCCCGTCCCTGTTTTTATTGTTTTTTATTGCTTTTTATGCGTGTTATGCGTGTTTATACATAATTAAAGGTTATGCGTGTGTGTTTTTTATGCGTTTCATATAATTAAATAAAGGGTATTTTAGTTAGGGGCATACCCCGTTTATATTCTGCACATTGCACTTCTAATTACCCAATTATTCCCCCTCCTCACTCAGTTAGTAGCTCAATAGTACTGCAGTGTTCCAAATGTAGGCACACTTTGTGGGTAATGGGGGCTTTATAAGGAGCATGAGACCGCCGGCACCCTTAGCCCTGACGAAGAAGGTCCAGAGACCTTCGAAACGCGTAGGCAATTGTGGTCCTGTGCGGCACCCGTCCTTTGCTCCTTATTCCTTTGTTTTTGGTGACGTCACCCAAACCACGCCCCCCTCCCCTCACCGCTCTTTGCAGCGGTATTTTTCCGGCCCACGTGTGCCGGTCAGCGGCGCCCCAGGCGCGCGCGGCGGCCATATACTAACCAGGGAGGACGCTCCCCATACCACCAGGTTCTTTTGCCGCCCCACGCTGCCGCCTTGGACTCTGCACCACTAGACACCCGGGCCGCTGGTGATCCTGTTCCCACATCTATTAGGACGGCGACAGCCTTTGCTGGGAAAACGCCAGCACCTTCACAGCAACCATACCATTATTTAGTAAGTGTGTTTTCTTTATAATACACATCTGTCACACACTTTCATGTGTTATTGCGGCCATAATAGGCATTTGTACTGGAATTTTAATTTAGTTTTTAATACGTTCGGAGTTACAAAGATATTGACTATGTTAAGATTTTATTTACTTTGTCAGATATTGATGTTTCACTACTTCCATGCCCTTCACCTTCTTTTTTACTTCTCCCACACTTTCTTCTTCATCATCCTCAGCAGCAGCATCTTTGACATCAACTTCTTCACCTTATTCATCTTCTTCTTCATCTTCTACCTATTATTTTTTTTTGTTACATTCTTCATATTCTTTTTATTAAACTATTATTCTTCTTCATATTCTACTTCTTCATCATATTCTTATTTGTGACAGGCATTCCTGTAGTTGTTATCTATAAAAGTTTGAAGATTACACCTTACGTTCTGCCTGTCACAAAAGAGTTGCAACAGGATTTGTCCGCGTTCAGTTAGGCCTGCAGCAGCAGGCTTTTTACACGGGCACCACGAGGAGGAACGGACTCACCCCCATACACTGCTTAGTCTTCTTCTGCTTATAATTTAGATAATATCTTTTGCTCTGATGTTTAGTCTTATGCTTAATGTTCTTCTGCTCTTTGTTCTGCAGCCTCTTGTTCTTCTGCTTCTCGGTCTTCCGGGTCGTCGTCTTTAGGGTCTTGAACTTGGAAATGTAGCAGAAGGTACAAGAAGGCTGAGAAAATGCCTAGAACCAGCTGATGGAACTGGAACTCGGATGGCCACCCGAAGGTCCAAGAGCCAATGGAACTACCAAGGACCAGCTGACGTTACTGTAACCCGGTTACTAAGCAGGAGGTACCCATGCCAGAAAGCACTACCAAGGACCACCTGACGTTGGTGGAACTCGGATACCCAGAAGGAGGCACCTAAGCCAAAGGCTCTGCCCGGAACCAGCTGACCGTACTGGAACCAGGATGGGGAGCAGAAGGTACAAGAGCAAATGACACTGCCGAGAACCAGCTGATGGTACTGGAACCCGAATGGGTAGCCGAAGGTACAAGAGCCAATGGGACTACCGAGGACCAGCTGACATTACTGGAACCCGGTTACTAAGCAGGAGGCACCTGTGCCAGAAAGCACTAGCAAGGACCACCTGACGTTGGTGGAACTCGGATACCCAGAAGGAGGCACCTAAGCCAAAGGCTCTTCCTGGAAACAGCTGATGGTACTGGAACCAGGATGGGGAGCAGAAGGTACAAGAGCAAAAGACACTGCCGAGAACCAGCTGACGGTACTGGAACCTGGATGGGTAGCTGAAGGTACAAGAGCCAATGGAACTACAGGAGGACCAGCTGACATTACTGGAACCCGGTTACTAAGCAGGATGTACCCATGCCAGAAAGCACTACCAAGGACCACCTGATGTTGGTGGAACTCGGATACCCAGAAGGTGGCACCTAAGCCAAAGGCTCTGCCCGGAACCAGCTGACAGTACTGGAACCAGGAGGACCTATTCAAGATTGTCTTCCTAGAGCCCCAACTAGCGGTTTTGGAGCCAAGGGTCAGCAGGGGGAGCAGAGTGTAGCCCGAAGCCTGCACTGGAGTCAGCTTAGTGTCTGTTGTGTCTGCGTGGCGTTTGCAGGACACTTTGCTGGCTACACAGTAGGGGAACAGCTGGCGTTACTGAACCCCACTGACACAGTAGCGAGTGCTTTTCTCTGTGCAGCCAGCACTTCCGAGCACCAACTGGCAGTGTTAGAGCCCAGAGAATCAAGGAGGAGCAGAGTGTAGGCCGAAGCCTGCACTGGAGGCAGCTTAATGTCTGTTGTGTCTGTGTAGTGTTTGCAGGACACGTTGCTGGCTACACAGCAGGGGAACAGCTGGCATTACTGAACCCCACTGACACAAAGGCGAATGTTTTTCTCTGTGCAGCCAGCACTTCCAAGCACCAACTGGCGGTGTTAGAGCCCAGGGAATCAAGGAGGAGCAAAGTGTAGGCTGAAGCCTGCACTGGAGGCAGCTTAGTGTCTGTTGTGTCTGTGTGTCGTTTGCAGGACACGTTGCTGGCTACACAGCAGGGGAACAGCTGGCATTACTGAACCCCACTGACACAGTTGCGAGTGTTTTTCTCTGTGCAGCCAGCACTTCCGAGCACCAACTGGCGGTATTAGAGCCCAGGGAATCAAGGAGGAGCAGAGGAGCAGAGTGTAGGCCGAAGCCTGCACTGGAGGCAGCTTAGTGTCTGTGGTGTTTGCATGGCGTTTGCAAGACACGTTGCTGGCTAAAAAGCAGGGGAACAGCTGGCATTACTGAACCCCACTGACACAGTGGCGAGTGTTTTTCTCTGCGTAGCCAGCACTTCCGAGCACCAACTGGCGGTGTTAGAGCCCAGGGATTCAAGGAGGAGCAGAGTGTCAGGACTCTGAACATTTTTTACCTTTTGTGCATTACTGCCCTTTTCCAACATGGCGTCTTTGGTCTCATGTGCACTTGTCTTCCTGCTATAAAACTCCACCCCAGCCTTCAGTCTGTGCTAGATTATTCTGCTTTGCATTCAGCTCCTGATTACTCCCTAGCCTTGCACCTGCACCTGCTCCTGTGAACCTGTGTTGGAGATCCTGCCACTCTGCTCTGAGTTTCTGCTGCATACACCAGTGTTCAGTAATCCAACTTCATCTGCTGCTCGTTTTACTTCCATCTGCATTTGCTGTACATGTAAGCTGTTTCTGCTCTGCAAAACCTGAGACTATTAACCAGGCCTCCCTGGTTGAGCTAAGATATGATTTGAACTGCCTAATAGCATATCTATCTGTGTCTGGACTAAGTCAAGGATCTATTCGTGTCAAGTTTCCACAAGAATAACTGTGCTTCATAGACTTTCGGTTTGTTTGCATCTACCTCTGAAGTTTCCTATTGACTGCTAAGCTGCGTTTATTATTTGCACCAAGTGTTGTGGACTTGAGTTTCTCTCTGCTCCTGCTTGAATCACCGTGTGATAATATAAACTTTACCACTTATAAAACTGTGTCCTGTTGTCTTGTTCCACGCAAAGAGTCTCCTGAATTATCTGCTATAGTTATACAGGATAATCTAGCCATAAAAAAAGGAGACTGCTGGAACAATGACTGCAGAGAGCAGATTAGAGCAGGTGTTTTCCATAATTAGATCACTGCAGAAAGATGTGGAAGGTCTGCAAAAGAAGTTTGGAAGCTTTGAACACAATCAACAAGTGTTTGGACAAACTTTGCAGGACTTAAGCAATCGCATGGCAGCCCAGGAAAACAAACTTGCTGGCATAGAGTCCCAGCATGGACTGGCTTTTCAGGACATAAGCACGCATATAGTTGCACAAGTGACTTTACCCTCTGGGCAACCGCCACCAGCTAGCCCACCTAAGTTGCCCCCATTCAGATTTAATGGTGATCGCGACAAATTTCGTGGCTTTGTGAATCAATGTATGCTATATTTTGATGTGCATGCTGACCGTTTTCCTACTGATAGATCCAAAGTATTGTGTGTAATAATGCTACTGACCTCACGAGCGCTTGCCTGGGCGAATCCGATGATTGAGTCTCATGACCCACGGTTAAATGACTTGGATGATTTCTTGGCCGCTATGGCATTAATGTTTGATGACCCTAATTGCCGTGCAACTGCTGAATCTGCTTTCATGTCTTTACGCCAGGCTAAACATTCTGTTATTGAGTGCATTATGCCACTGAATTCAGGAGATTGGCGGTAGATACCAATTGGGACAGTTATGCACAATTGCCTATTTTTAAAAGGGGTCTGTCTAGTATTATAAAAGATGAACTAGCTCGCTCAGAGTCACCACAAGAACTAGAGACATTTATACAGCATTGTGTGCGCATAGACATTCGCCTTACTGAGCGTAGGCAGGAGAAATTTGCTGCATATAACCGTATTTCTAACTTTTCCCTTCCTTCCAAAGAGCCTGCAGGTAAAACATCTCGGGAAGTGGAGGAGGTGTCCATGCAAATTGATTCCGTTCAGAGACGCGAGATCAATGAGCGCTGGGAGCATCGCCTTCGTGAAAGTCTATGTTTCTACTGCGGCCAGTCTGACCACCTCTTGATCAATTGTCCTAAATGTCCTAGACGGCCTAACAAGGTGCTAGCAGCAATAGGGGAGTATGACAACTGTGATGATGAATCTGACATCTCTGAATGTAGCCTGCCTTTAAACGCTGTATTCCATTCACTTTCTATGACTTCACCCCCCAAGGAGCTGAAGGAAAAGAACTCTCACTGTTCTCTCCCTATTAAGATCCTGTGTTCAGGAAAGTGGATTTCCAGTTCAGCTATGATTGACTCTGGTGCAGGTGGCAATTTCATGGATATCGCATTTGCCAAGGAACATGGTATTAAAATTCAGCAAAGAGCCTCTCCAATTACCATTGAAACAGTGGATGGATCACCTTTAATCTCTGGGCCTGTGGATCAGGAGACCGTACCCCTTGAAATTTTGTTGGAGCCTAATCATCAGGAGCAACTTTCTTTCTTGCTAATTTCTTCTCCTCATTTTCCTGTGATTTTAGGCATTCCTTGGTTGCGTTCTCAGAACCCAATTATCAACTGGGAGACAAAGGAGATTATCTTTCCAACAAGGAGCAACTCAGCGTTAACAGAAGCTGTCCCTGAGTCCACGGCTACGGAACCACATGTACAGGTATCTTTTTTACCTCCAGCATATAAAGAGTTCTCTGACCTCTGTGACAAGAAGAATGCAGATCAACTTCCTCCACACAGGCATTATGACTGTTCCATTGAGTTGCTTCCTGGGGCAGATATTCCTTTTGGTCACATATACCCTTTGGCGGCACCTGCGCTTCAAGCCTTAAAGGAGTATATTTTTTGTAAAGAAGAAGGATGGGACCCTGAGACCCTGTGTTGACTATCGGGAACTCAATAAGGTAACCGTACGAAACCGTTACCCTTTGCCTCTGATTCCCGAATTACTGGAAAGAGTCCGCCATGCTAAGGTATTCTCTAAGCTGGATCTTCGTGGGGCTTATAATTTGGTGCGTATTCGTCCAGGGGATGAGTGGAAGACAGCATTCAGATGCCGGTATGGACACTTTGAATCTCTTGTGATGCCCTTCGGGCTTTGTAACGCCCCTGCAGCATTTCAACACCTTATTAATGACATCTTCAGAGATTTGTTGGACCAGTTTGTGGTGATCTATTTGGACGATATACTAATCTTTTCTGACTCTCTACAGGAACATGAAGAACATGTCAAAACTGTTTTAAGACATCTGAAAGAGAACCAACTGTATATCAAGCCGGAGAAATGCGAGTTCCATCGTTCTGAGATACAGTTCTTGGGTTATATCATCTCTCCCCAGGGGCTGAACATGGAATCTGGTAAGATTCAGGCTATCCTTGACTGGCCGGTACCCAAGAACGTTAAGGAGGTCCAAAGTTTTATTTGGTTTTGCAAATTTCTACAGACGCTTCATTCGAAATTTTTCTGATATTGTCCGTCCCATTACTTCTGTCTTGGGAAGCCTAGGTGGGCAAGAGCAAAAAACCCGGGCCCCTGCAATTTCCCTCAGACTAGGGAAATCCTGACTGACCCTCTCCTAGAGTTTACACTGATGGTGTGCATGTCTAGGCCTCCACCCTCACCCTATCTCCTGTTTCAACCCTAGGCTGAAACCACCACCCACCACCCAGTGAAGAGATCATACACCAATACCCACAGTTGGCACAGACAAGGATAACTGAAAATATGAACCAAGCCGCAGTCACTCAGGAATACACTATAAATGCACAGGGCAAAACAAATACAAATATAGGAAGGAGTAAATAAGACAAAGGGAAATACACCACCAGATACGATACTCCAACTCCTAGCTCACCACTCCAGACCGAGATAACCAAGCACTAGACAGAAGCTATAATCGGTGACGCCCAATGTTCAGAAGAACTATTTAAAGGCAGTGGGCTTGGCCCAGCTTCCAATCCGAGCACCAGCTAAATTAACCCCGGACCAGCTAGACAAAATCTAGCCGACGCCACTGAGCGCATAGTGGACAAAAGCGGAATTACCGCTGTCTGTCGAACGCCCTAGTATGAACAGCGTCCGACATGACAACTTCCTTGACAAAGAAGGAAAAGCCCTTTAAGTGGTCATCACAGGCTCAAGAAGCTTTTGATCGGCTGAAGATCTGTTTCACATCAGCACCGCTGTTGATACACCCAGATTCGGGGGGCGTGGTCAGCAGCCAAAGGAGAAAGACGTGTGCCTCGTGTGCTCCAAGGATTGATGCCTTAATCCATCTAATCCCAAGCTCTAGAAAACCCATCCTCTGCACTACAGAGGGATATTAACATCCTTAAGGGCCAGGGAATCTGCTTGTGGCATAATTTGGCGTTATTCTGGTCTGAGCCAGCCGTGGTAGTCTGAGGCCTGTGGACAGGCCTGAAGCCCGCTTGAGGTATTCCCTCCCACGTCCTGACTGCTCCACTAATCCGGACGCCTCCCCCACATCAACGGAAGCAATTATAAGCGGGGCGAAGGGGGACCCCCGTGGAGCTTCCAATACCCCTCCCTGACGCCCCATAACAGAATCGTCGGTGTCTGGTGACCGGAGGCTGCGGTCACTTTAAGACGCTTACTGCCCGCCATACTCGGCGCGCTACCTGCTGCCGGCCTGCTTGTTCTGCGGTGAAGGTGCGCCGCATAGAAGACCGCTACCGCTTGCCTGCCTGGTGCGGATCCACTGAGGCGATATCCGCTCTACTGACCTGTCTTCGGCCTGGGGACCCGTCCCGGCGGCCGCTGACGGTGGGCGACGGCGGGAGATCCGCTTGGCTTGTGGAGAAGGTGGAGAGAGGACGGCCATATCCACCACTTCCCTGGACTGGATCTGCCCGGTGGTGAGTGAAGCTTCTGGACTCCAGGGGCGCACCCAGCTATCTCGCCGTGTGACGGAGCTGGAGTGAGGCGTCTTTGTCTCCCTTCCCCCGTCCTCTCAGTGAAGAAGGCAGGAAATCACAGGCTGAGGGTACGCGAACTGTGGTACATGCATTTTGGGGCTATGTGATACGCTAATACTGACACTGCAGCCTAATCTACCTGAATCCCTACAACATCCCAGTGGGATAATTTTATATCTTTGGACCTTATTTAAATTTAGAGATCCTCACCACGTTATTTTATTCTAAGAGAGAATCTTGCAATATCTGTCTGCTATAGAGTGGTCCTACACTGACACCTTGTGGCCAAACTGGGAATTGGTCCTAAATATTCATAACAACTGTGGCTGACATGTTGGACTAAGAGCTTACTTACAAGAAATCTACAGCTCTTTTTATATCATCGCACAATATATATTAGTTGGATCAAACATTACAGCACCTACGCCAACTAAAATTAGCTTTCTAGCCGTACAATATCAGCGAGGACGGTTCCAAAGCTTACATCAGTAATAAAGCAACAGACATACCCCCTATACAAACTTATTAGGAAAAGAACTAATATGATGTGCTGAACCTGCCATCTAGCCAGCTGAGAGGGAATAGCACTTATTCTTCAATTCTTTAAACCTCATTAAAGACATGGGGAGAGCGGGAACTAAGACCCCCGGGGGGTCGTCTAAGGCCTCAAAATCGGTCACTCAGGCTGACGTGGACAATTTCCTCAAAAAGCAAACAACCTATACAGATCACAATAAATCTACAAAAACCTTTAATCCCCAACTAGAGGTGGATACGGACTCAGATCTCGAAAGTGACTCAGATAGAGGTAGCACTACAAAAGAGAAACTGGTGACCCGTTCTTTCATCAAAAGAATTCTAGCACAGGCCATGGAGCCAATAGGAAGAGAATTGGCAGAGATAAAACAAGATTTAACACAACAGGGCCACAGAGTTGAATCAGTTGAAAACTTTCAAACAACCCTGACACAACAGACCAACAATCTGCTAAACTGCCTTAATGAACATGAAAACCAAATACACACCATTCATTCCACTCTGGAGGACCACGAAAACCGCGAGAGACGGAACAATATCCGTATTAAAGGTCTCCCAGAGTCGGTGGCTTTTGAGGCCTTAACCAAGGCCTCGACTGAAATCTTTAACAAATTATTGCTAGCAGATGACCCACATGTCATGGAGATCATCAGAGTCCACAGATCTCTTCGTCCCAAGCCCAGGCAGGGTGAACCTCCACGAGATGTAATATGCCGCTTCCTTGACTTTAGAACGAAAGACTTGATACTCCGCAGAGCGCGAGATTCACAGGAAATTGAATATGAAGACTCCCAAATAAGACTCTTTCAAGATTTATCTGCTACAACCCTTAAAAAACGCAGACTCTTAAAACCATTTACGGAGGCTCTACTTCAAAAAGGACACCGTTTTCGATGGCTTTTTCCTTTTGGGATCTTTATTACTGCGGGAGACAAGAAATTTCAAGCTAGAACATCTCAGGACATCAAGGGAATATGTGAGGCCCTGGACATCACCGTGGAGACTTATCCTGACCTGGAGCCCTTTCATGTGGCTTCTCAGCATCTCCCCCTGACAAACCCAACTCAGTGGCAACTTGCTGGAACTCCAAAATCACAAAGGCATAAGAGGAAGTCCACTAAGTCCCCGACCCCGAAGAGTGTTGGGGAGGAAGTGGGATGAGGGGGCCTCCCTCTAGTCTCGCCACTTTGAAATGTTCCTTTGGAGGGAATTATTCCTCCCCTTCCTTTTCTCCCCCCATGTCTTGTTCCAACCTAAAAAGCATTTCAGATTTGTTTATTATTTTAGAGTATTTTCTTGGGTTGGTTTGAGGTGATGTAAACCTCATAATATTCTCTCTTGGTCTGGCATTAATGCCATGCAAACCATAAAACCTATTGTTCGTTTTATATCTAATATGTTCTTCATTAAAGTTAACCCAATCTCTTTTTCTCTCCCACCTTTTATATCAACACTACTCTTCTCTTCCTCCCTTCTCCTCTTACCTCTTCTTCACTTGCATCGTGAGTCTCCCAGAATGTCTACGGTCATCTGGACGGCGTCCTCGGTCCTACCATCAAATACATTCCAATGACTACTTACGATAAGGTAATTACATTTGCCTCTCTAAATGTTAATGGTCTCAATTCGCCAATTCCTAGAAGGCATACATTAGACTTCCTTAAAAAACAGAAGACCGACATTTTAATGATCCAAGAAACCCACTTTAAACCAGAGAAACTGCCTAATTTCGAAAATAATTACTATGACAGCTGGTTCCACGCCACTACAACACAAGTGGGCTCTAGGGGAGTGTCGATAGCAATAGCTAAGGGAATACCATTTCAGGCCCATAAAACTTTGAAAGACCCTTGCGGTCGTTATTTACTAGTTAAAGGCCTACTCGCAGGGAATCAAATAACCATCTGTAGCCTATACGCACCCAATAAAAAGCACTTGAAATGGATATTAAGAACACTTAGGACTATAGAAAGCTTTAGAGAAGGAACTCTTATCATAGGGGGTGATCTAAATATCGCACTAGAACCCAAGCTGGACACCACAGCGAGGAGAAGCGCGATTTCACTAAAAGATCTCACTAGAATTAAAATGCAGCTTAATACTATGCAGATGTTAGATTCCTGGAGATACTTGCACCCGACGGATCGTGACTACTCCTACTATTCTCACCCTCATAGAACCTATCACCGATTGGACTACATATTTATTCCTAGACAGCTTTTCTCCAATACTCACAGCGCTAACATACTTCCGAGTATATATTCGGATCACTCGGCAATTACATTACAGATAACACTAGCAAAACCCTTCAAAATGAACAGAACGTGGCAACTTAATGAATCACTATTAGATTGTCCAGAAACTCATGCCCGCATCGCTAAAGCCATTACACAATATTTCGACAATAATGATACAGGAGAACTACCAACTTCGGTGATTTGGGAAGCGCATAAATCAGTTATCAGAGGGGAACTCATTTCAATTTCCTCATTCTTAAACAAAAAGAGGCAACAGGAAATAACAGAACTTTATAATGAAATATATTTACTGGAAAAACAACATAAGAAACAAACAAGTACACAGACGATGTCCACTCTGACGATAAAACGACAGAAACTGAAAGATATACTAAATAAAAAGTCGGCAAAATGGTATGCTTCTTGGCGTACCAGGATGTTTGTACACGGGGATAAGGCCTCCAAACTTATGCTATCTAGACTAAGACACCGACAGGCCCGCACCTACATTCATGCAATTAAACAACCTAATGGACAGCGTACCCGCAATTACCCACAAATAGAAACAGAGTTCCTAACATATTATAAAAAGTTATATAATCTACGTCCAGATGAGTCCCAATCAGAAAATTTGAAAAGGAGACACGATATTAGTAACTTTTTGACATCCTTGAACCTACCCCACCTCTCAGAACCTCAGCAGCTCCGATTGACTAGGCCCTTTACTTTAGAGGAACTCCGGTCCACCCTGTCGGGGAGTAGTTCTGGTAAGGCTCCTGGTCCAGATGGACTTCCAGTAACTTACTACAAATCCTTCTCATCGTCTCTCCTCCCACGATTACTGAAAACATATAATGATATACAAGGTGGCGATAGTTTTCCCACTCAGACGCTTGAAGCGCGGATTTCACTAATTTACAAAGACGGTAAAGATCAAGAGCTCTGTAGTAGCTATAGGCCGATTTCATTATTGAATGCTGATCTGAAATTATTCGCTAGCCTACTAGCTCACAGAATAGCTGAGTTCCTGCCGACGTTAATCTCTTTAAACCAAACAGGCTTTGTGGGAGGAAGAGAAGGAAAGGATAATACGCACAAAATTTTGCATCTTATGCATTATGCGAAAATAAATAAACTGCCTTTGGTCCTATTGGGAACGGACGCAGAGAAGGCCTTTGACAGGGTGGACTGGACCTATCTCGAGGAGACAATGAGGAGTTTTGGCTTCCCAAACCAAATGATCTCCACTATAATGAAAATGTATAGGGATCCATCAGCCCGAATAAAAATCAATGGCTCCTTGACTGATAGGTTTTCTATTAAAAATGGGACACGGCAGGGATGCCCACTGTCTCCACTGTTATTTGTACTAACAATGGAACCATTACTGTCTGTTATACAACAATGCCAAGAAATAGAGGGTATCAAAATAGGGAATACGCACCATAAAACTGCGGCTTTTGCCGATGACCTTTTGGTTCTGATGACTAAGCCCCTCAGAGGTCTAGCTGCCCTGTCGAAGATTTTAACTATCTTTGGTGATCTATCAAATTTTAAAGTGAACATGTCCAAGTCTGAGGCCCTAGACTTAAATATTCCTCAACACATTCTTACTAAGGCGAAAAGCTTATACCCATTTGCATGGCCCAAACGTTACATTAACTATCTAGGGATTAAAATAGGCAGAACAGATAAAGGGCTATTGGAAGACAATTATCACCCGTTACTTAAACATACAATCGCTACCATCCAATCATGGAGGGACCCGTATCTCTCTTGGACGGGTAGAAAGAATCTAATAAAAAGCCTGATCCTGCCCAAATTCACATATTTGTTCCAGGTACTACCCATACACATTCCCTCCACTTTCCTAACCAGGGTTAATTCCATATTCTCTCAATATATCTGGAAAGGAATGAAACCACGCATAGCCTTCCGTACATTGACTTTGACTAGGCGCTTGGGGGGAATGGGAGCCCCAGATATAAAGAAATATTACTATGCTGCAGTATTATCTCGGTCAGTAGGTTTAATTAGAGACTCCCAAGGAAACCTGGCAACGAATATAGAGAAAGAAATATCTCCTATTCCTATTAGACCTCTACTATTGACCTATGCAGGGAAGCATTCATTTCCCACTCACCCCAACCCGCTTACACGTACACTTATAAAAATATGGGCAAAAGCACATAACATTCTTACTCCTCCTTCCTCACCGTTGCTAATCCTCTCAGATATTATAACGCATTCGATTGGGAATAGAGCTAAAAAATATCCAATAGACCAAATGTTAAACGAGGGTACGCTTCTCCTACTATCAGAACTTCGTGAGATACCTGACCTGACGAACCTAAATTTCTTACAATACTCGACACTTAAAAAAACGCTGAAAAGACTACAATATTTTTCAAATATTACGCGCAAGCTTACCCCATTTGAAACCATGTGTGCTAGGACGTCCAGACCCACTAAAGTACTCTCCACGATTTATCAAACACTTATAACGGATGAGTTAAGCATTAAGAGAGCGTACATTCTAGGGTGGGAAAAAGACCTAGGGTACACTTTTACACAGACTCAAGTGGCACACATATATAAATACTCTCATGGACCCACAAGTTGCGTTAAAACCCAAGAAAATTCCTATAAGATAGTTTCTAGGTGGTATATATCTCAAACACAGCTTCGGACCTGGAGATTGTGCCCCCACGCTGTCTGTTGGAGATGCAACTTAGAAGAGGGCGGATACCTCCATCTTTGGTGGTCGTGTCCGATGATCCGTGGTTTCTGGAGGATGATGGAACAATTGATTAAAGATGTGACTGGGAGAGAGTTGCAATTGACTCCAGAGATGGCGCTCTTGAATTTCCCTGTGTGGCCTAGATGCACATGGCCCACTATTTTAGCTCAAAACATATTGGCTTCAGCCAAGCTATTGGTCCCCATTTTCTGGAAAACCACGAACGTTCCGACATATCAACAAGTACTGAAAAAAATAGATCAATTATATCACATGGCTGAACTTGTAGCCTTGGTGAACCATTCCATCCCTAAATTTGAAGGAATTTGGCTACCTTGGATCATATTCAGGTCGTCTCCCGGAATCGATGTAACCAAGGATTGATTGAAACAGAGAGCTGAACTCACGATGCAACCCCCCCCCCCCTCCTTCCACCCCCCCCCTTCTTTTTTCTCTTTCTTTACTGTCTTGTGTCTATTATATTTACTTTAAAGTATCATTGTGTTTTTATATGTTTCCTTTTCTTGATGGAAAAGATTGCTCCAATTTTCTACTGTTTTTTTTTAAACTGAAAACGTTGTAAAAACGGAGCCTCTCTTTTGTTACTGTTACATTCCTGAGAGTTTATTGTTACATTGTTCATTTGTTACTTTACGAATGTCATTATCTTTGTACATTTGCATTATTTTTCAATAAAAAGAACATTGAAAAGAAAAGATACACCCAGATTCAACACATCCTTTCATTGTGGAAGTGGACGCTTCTGATAATGCTTTGGGGGCTATTCTCTCCCAAAGAACTGGAGAGAAGGGTCTGCTACATCCTTGTGCTTTCTTTTCCCGTAGACTAACCTCAGCAGAGAAGAATTACGACGTGGGAGACAAGGAATTGCTGGCTATTATTGCGGCTTTCAAAGAATGGAGGCATCATCTGCAAGGAGCTGCACAACAGATCATAGTGCTAACTGACCATCGCAATCTAGAGTTCCTTAGATCCGCTAGATGTCTTTCTCCTCGTCAGGCTCGTTGGAACTTATTCTTAAATCAATTTAACTTTGTTATCTCGTACCGTCCAGGTTCTCGTAATGGGAAGACTGATGCTTTATCCCGAATCCATGCTGTGGATTCCGTACCTGGAGCCCCGTCCAAGACCATTCTATCTGATGCCAATTTCATCGGAGTTATCCACGATCAGGACTTGTGGAAGGAGTGCAGGGAGGCCTATGAAGGTGATGTATTTCTGGCCAACCCACCTGTGGATATTAATATTGCCATGCACCGGCCTCCCCTCTGCTAAAGATACAGTGAACTTGGTTATACAGAATGTCTTTCAGTTGCATGGGGTGCCGGATGAGATCATCTCTGACCGTGGAGTACAGTTCACTTCAAGATTCTGGAAGGGGTTTTGCTCTGCACTCAATATTATTGTCTGTCTCTCTTCTGCTTAACATCCCCAGACAAATGGTCAGTCTGAGCGTACCAACCAGATGCTGAAACAATATCTAAGATGCTATGTCAGCCATCTCCAGGATGATTGGTTGGAGTTGTTGCCATTAGCTGAATTTTCATATAATAATTCTCAGAGCGCCTCCACTAAATTTACACCTTTCTTTGCCAATCTGGGTTATCATCCGTGTATTTTACCTAGGTCTCCAATTAATTCTTGGGTTCCAGCAGTGGAGGAAAGGCTGACTGCGATGAGACAAAATCTGGAGGTTCTGAAGGAATCCCTGACTACGGCTCAAGAACGTTATAAGAGATCAGCTGATAGATTCCGTAAACCTGCACCCATGTTCAAGGTAGGAGATTCAGTGTGGTTAGCAACTAAGAATCTGAAGTTAAATGTTCCTTCACAAAAGTTTGGACAGAAATTCATTGGCTCTTTCAAGATCAACGGTATTGTGAGCTCTGTGGCCTGCCGGCTGAAGCTACCTAGGACAATGAAGGTACACCCAGTTTTTCATGTATCTTTACTAAAGCCTGTATCTCCTAATACCTTCCAGGGACGTGTTGTGCCACCTCCGCAGCCTGTGGTGATTGATGGGCAAGAACAATTTGCGGTGGAGGAAATTATTGATTCCAGGATTCGCAGGAATCGGCTCCATTATCTGATAAGATGGCAGGGATATCCCCCTGAGGAAGGCTCTTGGGAACCTGTGGAAAACATCAATGCCCAACAGAAGATTTCTCGTTTTCATCAGAGATTCCCTGAGAAACCAGGTCCACGATCGTTCTGAGGCCGCTTCTAAGGAGGGAGTAATGTCAGGACTCTGAACATTTTTTACCTTTTGTGCATTACTGCCCTTTTCCAACATGGCGTCTTTGGTCTCATGTGCACTTGTCTTCCTGCTATAAAACTCCAACCCAGCCTTCAGTCTGTGCTAGATTATTCTGCTTTGCATCCAGGTCCTGATTACTCCCTGGCCTTGCACCTGCACCTGCTCCTGTGAACCTGTGTTGGAGATCCTGCCACTCTGCTCTGAGTTCCTGCTGCATACACCAGTGTTCAGTAATCCTCCTTTATCTGCTGCTCGTGTTACTTCCATCTGCATTTGCTGGACATGTAAGCTGTTTCTGCTCTGCAAAACCTGAGACTATTAACCAGGCCTCCCTGGTTGAGCTAAGATATGATTTGAACTGCCTAATAGCATATCTATCTGTGTCTGGACTAAGTCAAGGATCTATTCATGTCAAGTTTCCTCAAGAATAACTGTGCTTCATAGACTTTCGGTATGTTTGCATCTACCTCTGAAGTTTCCTATTGACTGCTAAGCTGCGTTTATTATTTGCACCAAGTGTTGTGGACTTGAGTTTCTCTCTGCACCTGCTTGAATCACCGTGTGATAATATAAACTTTACCACTTATAAAACTGTGTCCTGCTGTCTTGTTCCATGCAAAGAGTCTCCTGAATTATCCCCTATAATTAGTACACAGAGTGTAGGCCGAAGCCTGCACTGGAGGCAGCTTAGTGTCTGTTGTGTCTGCGTGGCGTTTGCAGGACACGTTGCTGGCTACACAGCAGGGGAACAGCTGGCGTTACTGAACCCCACTGACACAGTGGCAAGTGTTTTTCTCTGTGCAGCCAGCACTTCCAAGCACCAACTGGCGGTGTTAGAACCCAGGGAAACAAGGAGGAGCAGAGTGTAGGCCGAAGCCTAACTGGAGCAAATTGAAAGGCAGCCTTTAAACCCCCACAGGCGTTAGTAACTAGAAGAGCTACCTTGTGCAGCAGTAATGCTGCATAAGGAAAACGTGGCTCTTTTAATTATGTTCCTTGCACATGCTGAATGAAACACTTCTAAAATTTTGCCCCTCATACCGTGAAACTGTTTCGGAGGCGGGACTTTCCTTCTTAATGAGACGAAGCACAGCTGTCAAAAATACCCCCTTGGTGTTGGGCGCAGCCTCCTGAGCGTTGCTTTTTTGTGTTCCGGAGTCTGCGCTGTTATGTTATCCCTTGGCCATGCGCTCTTACTGCGCATGCCCATGAATCCCAGCCCCGCAGTGTCTTCTGTTTTATTCACACTGTGGGGCTGGGATTCATGGCCTTGCGCAGTAAATATCTTCGCCTCTCTCTCATGTCCTTACGCCTGCTTCAGACTGTGCGGCGTCAGCTGATCCCTTATCGCATGCCACGGCTGTGAAGCCGCACAGTCTGAAGAAGGCGGAAGGAGATGAGTGAGAGGCGAACATATGCACTGCGTATGCCCTTGAATCCCAGCCCCGCAGTGTCTTCTGATTTATTCACACTGCGGGGCTGGCATTCATGGCCTTGCGCAGTAAATATCTTCGCCTCTCACTCATGTCCTTACGCCTGCTTCAGACTGTGCGGCGTCAGCTGATCCCTTATCGCATGCCACGGCCATGAAGCCGCACAGTTTGAAGAAGGCGGAAGGAGATGAGTGAGAGGCGAATATATGCACTGCGCATGCCCATGAATCCCAGCTCCGCAGTGAAAATAAATAAGACACTGCGGAGCGTGATCTCGGGCAGGGCGGTCACAGAAGCACAGCCATCCTGACAACAAATGATGTCAGAAGACGGGCATCGCTAACTGCGCATGGCCAAGAGATAACATAACAGCGCAGGCTCCAGGACAGATTCAAACAACGCTGAGGAGGCGGCGCACGGCGCCAAGGGGGTTGCTGCGTGTCCTTATGAAAGAAAGTCACATCTCCGGGACGGTTAATTGGTGTAAGGGGACACATTTTATAAGTATTTAGTTATGCGTGTGCAATGAGTATGACAAAAAGAGACACCTTGTCCAAATGCAGCATTTGTGCTGCACAAGGTGGCTCTTTTAGTTACAAACGCCTGGGGGGGCAGGTTCCCTTTAATTTTTGTTGCAGTGTCTGCATGGCGTTTGCAGGACACGTTGCCGGCTACACAGCAGGGGAACAGCTGGCATTACTGAACTCCACTGACACAGAGGCGAGTGTTTTTCTCTGTGCAGCCAGCACTTCCGAGCACCAACTGGTGGTGTTAGAGCGCAGGGACAGCAGGAGGAGCAGAGTGTAGGCCGAAGACTGCACTGGAGGCAGCTTAGTGTCTGTTGTGTCTGCGTGGCGTTTGCAGGACACGTTGCCGGCTACAAAGCAGGGGAACAGCTGGCATTACTGAACCCCACTGACACAGTGGTGAGTGTTTTTCTCTGTGCAGCCAGCACTTCCGAGCACCAACTGGTGGTGTTAGAGCCCAGGGATAGCAGGAGGAGCAGAGTGTAGGCTGAGGCCTAATTGGAGCAAGTTGAAAGGTAACCATTAACCCCGCCCCCGGCATTTGTAGCTGAAAGACCCAACTTGTGCAGCACTAATGCTGCAAAAGGAAAAGGTGTCTCTTTTAGTTATGCTCCTTGCAAACGCAGAACTAAACACTTACAAAATGTGTCCCCTGATACAGTGAAACCATCCCGGAGGTGGGACTTTCCTTCGTAATGGGACACAGCACAGCCGTTATTCCTACTCCCTTTTCGCCGTGCGCCGCCTCCTCAGCGTTGTTTGAATCTTTCCAGAGCCTGCGCTGTTATGTCCAACCTTGGCCATGCACAGTTTGCGCTGCCCGTCTTCTGACATCATTTGGTGTCAGGCTGCTGCGCCTGTGCGTCCGCGCTGCCAGAGATCCCGCCTCGCAGTTTCGTCTAATGTAATCACACTGCGGGCCTGGGATTCATGGGCATGCGCAGTGCATATCTTCGACCCTCACTCACCTCCTTTCGGCTTCTTCAGACTGTGCGGCGTCACGGCCGTGGCATGCTAGTAGGGATCATCTGACAGCGCACAGTCTGAAGAAAGCAGAGGGAGATGAGTGAGAGCCTGAGGTGAAGATATGCACTGCGCATGCCCATGGATCCCAGGCCCGCAGTATGATTAAATCAGAAGAGACTGCGAGGCGGGATCTAGGGCAGCGCGGCCGCACAGGCCGAGTCTGCCTGACACCAAATGATGTCAGAAGACGGGCAGCGCAAACTGCGCAAGGCCAAGGTTGAACAAAACAGCGCAGGCTATGGGACAGATTCAAACAATGCTAAGGATGTGGCGCACGGCGCCAAGGGGGTAGGTATGAAAGCTGTGCTGCGTCCCATTACAAAGGAAAGTCCCACCTCCGGGATGGTTTTACGGCATCAGGGGACACATTTTATAAGTGTTAAGTTCAGCGTGTGCAAGGAGAAAAACTAAAAGAGCTACCTTTTCCTTGTGCAGCATTACAGCTGCACAAGGTGGCTCTTTCAGTAACAAACGCCTTGGGGGGGACAGGTTCCCTCACATTTAAGTTGTTGTGTCAGCGTGGCGGTCGCAGGACACATTGCCGCAACACAGCAGGGGAGCAGCTGGCATTACTGAACCCCAATAACAGAGGAGCAACTGTTAACTGTGCAGACAGCACTTCCGAGTACCAACTGGCTGTGATAGAGCTCAGGGATAGCAGGAGGAGCAGGCTAGAGTTATTGCCGCAAAACAGCAGGGGAGCAGCTGGCGTTACTGAACCCCAATAACAGAGCAACTGTTAACTGTGCAGACAGCACTTCCGTGCACCAACTGGTGGTGTTAGAACCCAGGGATAGCAGGAGGAGCAGGCTAGAGTTATTGCCATAACACAGCAGGGGAGCAGCTGGCGTTACTGAACCCCAATAACAGAGGAGCAACTGTTAACTGTGCAAACAGCACTTCTGAGCACCAACTGGCAGTGTTAGAGCCCAGGGATAGCAGGAGGAGCAGGCTAGAGTTATTGCCATAACACAGCAGGGGAGCAGCTGGCGTTACTGAACCCTAATAAAAGAGGAGCAACTGTTAACTGTGCAGACAGCACTTCCAAGCACCAACTGGCAGTGTTAGAGCCCAGAGAAAGCAGGAGGAGCAGGCTAGAGTTATTTCCGCAACACAGCAGGGGAGCAGCTGGCGTTACTGAACCCCAATAACAGAAGAGCAACTGTAAACTGTGCAGACAGCACTTCCGAGCACCAACTGGCGGTGTTAGAGCCCAGGGATAGCAGGAGGAGCAGGCTAGAGTTATTGCCATAACACAGCAGGGGAGCAGCTGGCGTTACTGAACCCCAATAACAGAGGAGCAACTGTTAACTGTGCAGACAACACTTCTGAGCACCAACTGGCAGTGTTAGAGCCCATGGATAGCAGGAGGAGCAGGCTAGAGATATTGCCGCAACACAGCAGGGGAGCAGCTGGCGTTACTGAACCCTAATAATAGAGGAGCAACTGTTAACTGTGCAGACAGCACTTTCAAGCACCAACTGGCAGTGTTAGAGCCCAGGGATAGCAGGAGGAGCAGGCTAGAGTTATTGCCGCAACACAGCAGGGGAGCAGCTGGCGTTACTGAACCCCAATAACAGAGGAGCAACTGTAAACTGTGCAGACAGCACTTCTGAGCACCAACTGGCGGTGTTAGAGCCCAGCGATAGCAGGAGGAGCAGAGTGTAGGCTGCGGCCTAATTGGAGCAAGTTGAAAGGTAACCTTTAACCCCCATCAAGCGTTTGTAGCTGAAAGAGCCAACTTGTGCAGCACTAATGCTGCAAAAGGAAAAGGTGTCTGTTTTAATTATGCTCCTTGCAAACGCAAAACTAAACACTTATAAAATGTGTCCCCTGATACAGTGAAACCGTCCCGGAGGTGGGACTTTCCTTCGTGGTGGGGCGCAGCACAGCCGTTATTCCTACCCCCTTGGCGCCGTTTGCCGCCTCCTTAAAGTTGTTTGAATCTGTCCCGTAGCCTGTGCTGTTTTGTTCAACCTTGGCCTTGCCCAGTTTGCGCTGTCCGTCTTTTGACATCATTTGGTGTCAGGAAGACTGGGCCTGTGCGGCCGCGCTGCCCGAGATCCCGCCTCACAGTGTCATCTAATGTAATCACACTGCGGGCCTGGGATCCATGGGCATGCGCAGTGCATATCTTCACCTCTCACTCACCTCCTTTCAGCTTCTTCAGACTGTGCAGCGTCACGGCCGTGGCATGCTAGTAGGGATCAGCTTACGGCGCACAGTCTGAAGAAGGCGGAGGGAGATGAGTGAGAGCCTGAGGTGAAGATATGCACTGTGCATGCCCATGGATCCCAGGCCCGCAGTATGATTAAATCAGAAGAGACTGCGAGGCGGGATCTAGGACAGCGTGGCCGCACAGGCCCAGTCCGCCTGACACCAAATGATGTCAGAAGACGGGCAGCGCAAACTGCGCAAGGCCACGGTTGAACAAAACAGCGTAGGCTATGGGACAGATTCAAACAATGCTAAGGATGTGGCGCACGGCGCCAAGGGGGTAGGTATGAAAGCTGTGCTGCGTCCCATTACAAAGGAAAGTCCCACCTCCGGGATGGTTTTACGGCATCAGGGGACACAGTTTATAAGTGTTAAGTTCAGCGTGTGCAAGGAGAAAAACTAAAAGAGCTACCTTTTCCTTGTGCAGCATTACAGCTGCACAAGTTGGCTCTTTCAGTAACAAACACCTGGGGGGGACAGGTTCCCTCACATTTAAGTTGTTGTGTCAGCGTGGCGGTCGCAGGACACATTGCCGCAACACAGCAGGGGAGCACCTGAACCCCAATAACAGAGGAGCAACTGTTAACTGTGCAGACAGCACTTCCGAGTACCAACCGGCGGTGTTAGAGCCCAGGGATAGCAGGAGGAGCAGGCTAGAGTTATTGCCGCTACACAGCAGGGAAGCAGCTGGCGTTACTGAACCCCAATAACAGATGAGCAACTGTTAACTGTGCAGACAGCACTTCTGAGCACCAACTGGCAGTGTTAGAGCCCAGGGATAGCAGGAGGAGCAGGCTAGAGTTATTGCCGCAACACAGCAGGGGAGCAGCTGACGTTACTGAACCCCAATAACAGAGCAACTGTTAACTGTGCAGACAGCACTTCCGAGCACCAACTGGTGGTGTTAGAACCCAGAGATAGCAGGAGGAGCAGGCTAGCGTTATTACCATAACACAGCAGGGGAGCAGCTGGTGTTACTGAACCCCAATAACAGAGGAGAAACTGTTAACTGTGCAAACAGCACTTCTGAGCACCAACTGGCAGTGTTAGAGCCCAGGGATAGCAGGAGGAGCAGGCTAGAGTTATTGCCGCAACACAGCAGGGGAGCAGCTGGCGTTACTGAACCCTAATAAAAGAGGAGCAACTGTTAACTGTGCAGACAGCACTTCCAAGCACCAACTGGCAGTGTTAGAGCCCAGGGATAGCAGGAGGAGCAGGCTAGAGTTATTTCCACAACACAGCAGGGGAGCAGCTGGCGTTACTGAACCCCAATAACAGAGGATCAACTGTAAACTGTGCAGACAGCACTTCCGAGCACCAACTGGCGGTGTTAGAGCCCAGGTATAGCAGGAGAAGCAGGCTAGAGTTATTGCCATAACACAGCAGGGGAGCAGCTGGCGTTACTGAACCCCAATAACAGAGGAGCAACTGTTAACTGTGCAGACAACACTTCTGAGCACCAACTGGCAGTGTTAGAGCCCATGGATAGCAGGAGGAGCAGGCTAGAGTTATTGCCGCAACACAGCAGGGGAGCAGCTGGCGTTACTGAACCCTAATAATAGAGGAGCAACTGTTAACTGTGCAGACAGCACTTCCAAGCACCAACTGGCAGTGTTAGAGCCCAGGGATAGCAGGAGGAGCAGGCTAGAGTTATTGCCGCAACACAGCAGGGGAGCAGCTGGTGTTACTGAACCCCAATAACAGAGGAGCAACTGTAAACTGTGCAGACAGCACTTCTGAGCACCAACTGGCGGTGTTAGAGCCCAGGGATAGCAGGAGGAGCAGAGTGTAGGCTGCGGCCTAATTGGAGCAAGTTGAAAGGTAACCTTTAACCCCCCACCAGTCGTTTGTAGCTGAAAGAGCCAACTTGTGCAGCACTAATGCTGCAAAAGGAAAAGGTGTCTCTTTTAATTATGCTCCTTGCAAACGCAAAACTAAACACTTATAAAATGTGTCCCCTGATACAGTGAAACCGTCCCGGAGGTGGGACTTTCCTTCGTGGTGGGGCGCAGCACAGACGTTATTCCTACCCCCTTGGTGCCGTTTGCCGCCTCCTTAAAGTTGTTTGAATCTGTCCCGTAGCCTGCGCTGTTTTGTTCAACCTTGGCCTTGCGCAGTTTGCGCTGTCCGTCTTTTGACATCATTTGGTGTCAGGCAGACTGGGCCTGTGCGGCCGCGCTGCCCGAGATCCCGCCTCACAGTGTCGTCTAATGTAATCACACTGCGGGCCTGGGATCCATGGGCATGCGCAGTGCATATCTTCCCCTCTCACTCACCTCCTTTCAGCTTCTTCAGACTGTGCGGCGTCACGGCCGTGGCATGCTAGTAGGGATCAGCTTACGGCACACAGTCTGAAGAAGGCGGAGGGAGATGAGTGAGAGCCTGAGGTGAAGATATGCACTGTGCATGCCCATGGATACCAGGCCCGCAGTATGATTAAATCAGAAGAGACTGCGAGGCGGGATCTAGGGCAGCGTGGCCGCACAGGCCCAGTCCGCCTGACACCAAATGATGTCAGAAGACGGGCAGAGCTATCTGCGCATGGCCAAGGTTGAACAAAACAGCGCAGGCTATGGGACAGATTCATACAACGCTAAGGAGGCGGCGCACGGCGCCAAGGGGTTAGGGATGACGGCTGTGCTGCGTCCCATTACGAAGGAAAGTCCTACCTCCGGGATGGTTTTACGGTATCAGGGGACACATTTTATAAGTGTTAAGTTCAGCGTGTGCAAGGAGCAAAACTAAAAGAACTACCTTTTCCTTGTGCAGCATTACTGCTGCACAAGGTGGCTCTTTCAGTAACAAACGCCTGGGGGGGAACAGGTTCCCTTACATTTCAGTTGTTGTGTCAGCGTGGTGGTCACAGGACACATTGCCGGACACACAGCTGGGGATCAGCTGGCGTTACTGAACCCCAATAACATGGCAGCAAGTGATGACTGTGCAGACGGCACTTCTGAGCATCAACTGGCGGTTTTGGAGCCCAAGGATTACAGTTCAGGTGGTAGAAACATGAACGCAACAGGAGACCTGGATACTGTAGCCAACCAAGTTATTTAATCTGGAAGAGGAGTGGCAAATTCCTGCGAGATCCAGGCCTTGTTCATTTTCAGAAAAGTAAGCTGGTCAACGTTATCGGAGGATAGTTGCATGCAACGGTCTGTTAGTACACCACCTGCGGCACTAAAGACGCGTTCCGATAATACACTAGCAGCAGGGCAAGCCAGCACCTCCAATGCATACTGGCTTAGCTCTGGCCATGTATCCAGCTTAGAGATCCAAAATTTGAAGGGGGAAGAGCCGTCTGGGAGTACACTGAGAGGGCAAGACATGTAGTCTGTCAACATCTGACGGAAACGTTGCCTCCTGCTGACTGGAGCCGTCTGTGATGGTGTAGACATGTGTGGCGGGCACACAAAACTGTGCCAAAATTGGGCCATACTGGTCTTGCCTTGTGCTGAGGCACTGCTTCTGCTCCCTCTTTGTGCAGAGCTTCCTCCACTGCCTCGATGCACTGAGCTGCTTTGTAAAGCACTAGCAGCACTGCTCTCAGTTGGACTGGAGAAGATGATGGAATTCACCAGTGTGTCTCGGTGAGGCTTTGTAAGTTGTCCCGGTAGCGAGGATCTAGGAGGGTGTACACCCAATAATCAGCCATGTTGAGAATGTGGGCAATGCATCAGTCATTTCTCAGGCACTGCAGCATGTAATCAGCCATGTGCTGCAGACTGCCAACTGGCCCTGCTTGAGGCGTGATCTCTGCCTGCTCTGCATCACCTCACCCTCGCTCTACACACTGACTACTGGAGAATTGTGTAACTCCCTCCTCTGGACCGATGTCTTCCTCCTCCATTGACTCCTCCTCATCCTCCTCACAAAGTGTCCCCTGCCTAGGCCTTTGTAAGGAACCACGTAGCGCTGACTGTCCAGAAGCTGATGGAATTGGTGACTCCTCATCCTCCACCTCTTCCACAACATCATCCCTTAGTGCTTGCAGTGTTTGTTGAAGCAGGCAGATAAGGGGGACAGTCAGGCTGACTAGTGCATCATCTGCACTCGCCATCCGCGTGGAATCATCGAAGGAATGCAAAACCTGGCAGACGTCCTTCATAGTGGCCCACTCAGTGGTTGTGAAGTCTGAATGGCGCGGAGTGCGATTTCTTTGCGCCTGATGCAGCTGTTACTCCATTACTGCTGGCTGCTGCTCACACAACCGCTCCAACATATGTAATGTAGAATTCCACCTGGTGGGTAGGTCACATATGATGCGATGTTCCGGAAGGCAGAATCGGCGCTGCAGAGCTGCAATGCGCTATCTTGCCATGCTGGAACGCCGCAAGTGAGCACACTCTAGGCGGACCTTGCGCAGTAGTGCATCAAGATCCGGCAAGTCGCTCAAAAAACTCTGCACAACCAAGTTGAGCACATGTGCCAGACAAGGGATGTGAGTGAAGTTGCCTAGGGCAAGAGCTGCCACCAGATTTTGGCCATTGTCACACACTACCATGCCAGGCTGGAGATTCGCTGGCACAAACCACACATCGCTTTCCTGCTTGATGGCATTCCAGAGCTCCTGCGCTGTGTGGCTTCGATTCCCCAAAGAAATTAATTTCAAGACGGCCTGTTGACGTTTGGCCACGGCTGTGCTCATGTCGGTCGTAACAGGTAAACGTTCATGGGTCCATATAGAGGTGCACTGTGATGGCTTCTGCAGCGATGATTCTGAGGAACTTGTGTATGAGAAGGAGTCAATGCGTACAGACTGGATTCCTGCAATCCTTGGAGTTGGCAGAACACATCCTGCGCCACTCGCACGATCTGTACCCGGCTCAACAACATTAACCCAATGGGCAGTGAGGGAAAGGTATCGCCCCTGTCCATGGTGACTGGTCCACGCATCGGTGGTGAGGTGGACCTTGCTACTGACGGCGTTCAGTAGTGCGTGTTTTATGTGTCCCTCCACATGCTTGTGCAGGGCAGGGATGGCTTGCCTGCTGAAATAAAAGCGGCTGGGCACATTGTATTGTGGGACTGCCAATGCCATCAAGTTACGGAAGCTGTCAGTCTCCACCACCCTGAATGACAGCATTTCAAGGGACAGTAGTTTTGCAATGCCAGCATTCAGAGCCTGTGCTCAGGGGTGGTTTGTCGAGAAAGGCCGCCTTTTCTCCCATGCCTGTGCTACCGATGGCTGTAGACTGGGCTGGGAGTGTGAGGATGACTGGGAACGTGGTGCTGTGGGTGGAATTACACTGGGTCTGTGGACAACAGTGCCAGAGGTTCTTCCATGGCAATCCTGTGAGGAAGCCGAACCAGCTGTGTGTGAGTTGGAGGTAGAGGCAACAACACGATCTGAAGAGGTAATAGGTGCCTCTGTAGGTTGGCCTAGGTCTTCAGTGTGTTTTTGTAACTCCACCGCGTGCTTGGTCCGCACATGTTTCCATATATTTGTGGTATTGAGGTTGCTGACATTTTTCCCTTTTTTGACTTTCTGATGACACACCTTGCATTTGACAAAGCAAATGTCATCTGCAACTGTGTCAAAAAAGGACCAGGCACTGCAAGTCTTGGGAGCGCCCATTTTGGCTTTTGGAAGAGGCATGCTCCTAACGGGTGCAGAAGTGGAGGCTACAGGAACCGCAGTCTTCCCCCTCCCTCTCCCTCTTTGGCCCGTTCGGGGAATCTCTTCCTCAGAGCTGCTCCCACCACCTTCTTGTACCTCACGCCATGATGGGTCAAGGACCTCATCATCTACACTACCCTCTGCCACCAACTGCTTCTCCTGGGTAGTCTCGGCAGTACAGTACGCACCAGAAAGTGGCACCTGAGTCTCATCATCAGATGCGTACTGCGGTGTGGTGACTGGAGGCACTGGCTCACCCATCTCTTTACAGTCAGAGACACAAAGCTGTTGGGCATCACTGCATACTGCCTCTTTTTCCATTTCTCCAATGCTGCTTGGCTGGCCCCCTGTTTCCAAGCCAAGAGATTCAGAGAACAGAAGTAGAGATGGCTCCTGTCCTGGGCTCTCTGACTGCCTGGGCAATTTGGCAGGTGGTGAAGAGACAGATGGGTGCTCTCCAGTGCTCTGTGCCTGAGAGGATGTGGCACTAATTGAAGTCGATGCGTTAGCTGCCATCCATCCGACAACGGCTTCAATTTGTTCTTCACGCAGCAGCGGTGTACGGCGATCTCCTACAAAGGTGCGCATGAAGGACTGTTCCCTGCTGAAACTGGGTGATGATGAGTCACCAGTGCCCGCAGCAGGCACAGAATCCCCACGTCCTCACCCTGCTCCGCGCCCACGCCCACTTGCCTTACTCTCTGCCTTCTTCATCTTGGTTGACTGATAAAGATAAGCAGAAAAGTACTAAGGGCTTAGTCTGCTTATTCCTGAATAGCTCCTAACAGGTATAAGAACCACTAATTTGCTAAAGTGTGGACTAGACTTTAATATGAGCTAATATGGCCAACACAACTGTAAAGTGGTGTGTTTGGTGAACTTTTTTAATTTTTTGTTTTTGTTTTGCAGAACTGACTACAGAGTGAGCTGCACTCACACTCAGACCGTGCAGACAGCCATGAATGGCGCTGCAAGGCCAAAACAAGCTCCTCTATGTAATCCTATATAGTGTTTTTCCACAATCTAGCAGGTTACGGAGGGAAAGCCACTAAGAGGATAAATTTGAAAAAATGTGCAGCGGGCTGCACTAATTGAGAAACAGACAATGGAACGGTATGAGGCAGTCACGCACCCTGAGCTGACTGCAACCGGCTGTGGCTGCCGACAGACTACAGAGCGATGTGCACTCACACAGAGACCATGCAGACAGCCGTAAACAGCGCTGCAAGGCCAAAAAAAGCTGCTCTATGTAATCCTATGTAGTGTTTTTCCACAATTTTGCTGGATACGGATGGAAAGCCACTAATAGGAAATATTTGAAAAAATGTGCAGCAGGCTGCACTAATTGCAAAAAAGGACAATGGATAGAACAGTATGAGGCAGTGACGCACTCTGAGCTGACTACAACCGGCTGTGGCTGCAGACAGACTACAGAGGGATGTGCACTCACACACACAGAGACCTTGCAGACAGCTGTGAACAGCGCTGCAAGGCAAAAGCAAGGATCTCACACAGCGGTTGCTAAATTAGCCTGGGTAAAGCACAATGAAGCAAATTGCTATCTCTAAACTGGCCCTCAGTCAGAACACAGCATCCTGTCCCTAACTGAATTTACAGCAGAGTGAGCGCTAACTGGCAGCAGCGACTTTTATAGTGCATCATGACATCATTTCAGCAGCCAATCACAGCCATGCTAGTACTTCCATGCCCACCATGCAGAACAGGATGTGCCCACACTTCTAATCATTTCTCATTGGCTGAATTCGGGCACTTTGAATTGTGGGAACTTCCGATTCCGGTATCCGATATACTGAAAATATCGGAACTCGGTATCGGAATTCCGATACCGCAAATATCGGCCGATACCCAATACTTGCTCATCACTAGTTATACCACATCAGTGACACACCTCACATATTCAAATACTGTCTGAGTGGAAAGAAGAAATGTTCTTCTTATACCAGAAAATGTATCCGTTGTAAACTCTGGGAACAATTATAAATTGTTGAGTTCATGGCAACGTTTTTCAAGAGACATCTGTCTGGTAATCCTTAGATTTTGGAGACCACTGCATTTGGAGTCTCTGGGGAGATGGACTCACATTTCCAATTTGTGGCATCTGTGGTGTGTTCATCCTTCCTTTTCACTAAAAATATGGCTCCCATTCCTTCTTCCATATCCTATCTGGAAGTGTTGATGGTGTAGCTGTACTACTGGTATAGATAGCCATATAATCCATATGTCAATTTGGATATGGTTTAGTGGATTGGTGAGAAAATAAATACTTAGAATTATACTGATTGACATTCTTTCTATTAGAGAACTGTTGCAACCGTAAAGAACAACACATACAAAGAAGTCAGCTGTAAGTACAAGGGGTTTAAATGCTGAATTTGGGATTTTAATCATTCAGACTGTCTTAAGCAATCATTTTTCCAAATTTCAATTAATGTTTGCATCTGTAAATATAGACCTAAATCATAACAGGTTCAAAGAAGATAATATTCCGAGCATTACACCAACAAAGATAAGTGTCTAGTTGTCATGTCAAGAAAGTCCCTACATTACTAAACAGAACATATGATAATTAGCTAAAAACACACAAAAGGGAGTGTAAAGACATACAAAATGGTGACACACACACTCTAACAGTATAGTCTTGTATGACCATTTCTATATTACTTTGTTTTACCCTTTGAGTTATTCTTAACTTCTTTGATAAGAATAACCATTGATTAAACAGAAAGTTTTTCCCAGAAATACTAGCTTATTGCCAAAAAAATCTCTAAGAATAAGGGTTGCCCAAATCAGACACCTTTAAAAAATAATAGTAAAATGGGCAGTAAACAAATGTTATCATTGTTCATACTACACTGTTTATAAGAAAATTAGGGCTTTATATATCTTGCATTAATACATGGTCCCAGAGAAGCCCCCATTTGCCTGTATCATCCAAATTATTACCGCAGGGTGTAGACTTGGTTAATCTGATTGAACCTTCAAGACCAGCACAATGTTTTTCCATTGATTGACCAGGTATATGTTTCAGGCTTCAATGAATCTCTTTTGTTGTATGAGGAAGGGAAAATGGTAATCAGCTCACAGCTATGAATGAAAACGGTTAGGCGATAATGAGCAAGTTTATGGATCCTTAATTTTTTTTTCTTTTTGTTTTTTTCTCACCATGTTTTTAATTGCACAGGAAAAGTTAAGTTTTAACACTTTTTCATTGGTACTGGAGTCAAGTTCGCACGAACCTTCCCTCTGCAGTTATATGCCAAACAAAACGGTCTGTCTATCCCCAAACCAGAGCTTTTCGCATTCAGTGTCCCCCCAGTGTTGCAATGTGCATTTATTAATTCCTGGGCTATGATTGGACTTGTAATACTTAGGCCGGCCTCACACTAGCGAGTTTTACGGACGTATGAGCGCATAAACTACGTCCGTAAAGTACGCATTACACACGGCCCAATGATTCCCTATGTCCCAGCTCCTATCTGCCGTATATTACGCATCCGTAATATACGGTCTTGTACGGCCGTAGAAAATCGCAGCATGCTGCGTTTGTCACCGTATTGCGCAAAAAAATCGCCAATGAAAGTCTATGGGGGCGAGAAAAATACGCATTCCACACGGACCAGCAGTGTGACTTGCAAGAAATACTCAGCGGTGCTAGTGAAAAGCCGGTAAATCAATTGCCGGCTTTTCATTTCTCCTTCACAAACCCGACATGATATGAGACATGGTTTACATACAGTAAACCATCTCATATCCCTTTTGTTTTTGCATATTCCACACTACTAATGTTAGTAGTGTGTATGTGCAAAATTTGGGCGCTGTAGCTGCTAAAATAAAGGGTTAAATGGCGGAAAAAATTGGCGTGGGCTCCCGCGCAATTTTCTCCGCCAGAGTGGTAAAGCCAGTGACTGAGGGCAGATATTAATAGCCTAGAGAGGGTCCATGGTTATTGGCCCCCCTGGCTACAAACATCTGCCCCCCGCCACCCCAGAAAAGGCACATCTGGAAGATGCGCCTATTCTGGCACTTGGCCACTCTCTTCCCACTCCCGTGTAGTGGTGGGATATGGGGTAATGAAGGGTTAATGTCACCTTGCTATTGTAAG
Source organism: Ranitomeya variabilis (assembly GCF_051348905.1). Classification (NCBI taxonomy): domain Eukaryota; kingdom Metazoa; phylum Chordata; class Amphibia; order Anura; family Dendrobatidae; genus Ranitomeya; species Ranitomeya variabilis. The sequence goes on along the minus strand of NC_135232.1, from coordinate 598,735,473 downwards.
GTGACATTAAGCCAGATTAATAATGGAGAGGCGTCAATTATGACACCTATCCATTATTAATCCAATTGTATGAAAGGGTTAAAAAAACACACACACATTATTAAAAAGTATTTTAATGAAATAAACACACAGGTTGCTTTAATATTTTATTGCTCTCCCAATCCACCTGAAGACCCTCGCTCTGAAAAATAATAAACCAACAACATACATACCTTCAGATGATCTGTCACGTCCCACGAAGTAAATCCATCTGAAGGGGTTAAATCATTTTACAGCCAGGAGCTGTGCTAAAGCACTCGCTCGTGCCTGTAAACCCCGGGTACTGAAAGGAAAGCAGGATGATCTGTACTTACCTTGAGTTGCGGTGATGCGCCCTCTGCTGGATGTCCTCATGAACTGGAGCCTTGGAAAAGTTCCCACGCTCGAGTTCATATGAGGACATCCAGCAGAGGGCGCAGCTCCCAGCTGCTGGCTGTAAAATGATTTAACCTCTTCAGATGGATTTACTTCGTGGGACGTGACAGATCATCTGAAGGTATGTATATTGTTGGTTTATTATTTTTCAGAGCGAGAGTCTTCAGGTGGATTGAGAGAGCAATAAAATATTAAAACAACCTGTGTGTTTATTTCATTAAAATACTTTTTAATAATGTGTGTGTGTTTTTTTAACCCTTTCATACAATTGGATTAATAATGGATAGGTGTCATAATTGACGCCTCTCCATTATTAATCTGGCTTAATGTCACCTTACAATAGCAAGGTGACATTAACCCATCATTACCCCATATCCCACCGCTACACGGGAGTGGGAAGAGAGTGGCCAAGTGCCAGAATAGGCGCATCTTCCAGATGTGCCTTTTCTGGGGTGGCGGGGGGCAGATGTTTGTAGCCAGGGGGGGGCAATAACCATGGACCCTCTCTAGGCTATTAATATCTGCCCTCAGTCACTGGCTTTACCACTCTGGTGGAGAAAATTGCGCGGGAGCCCACGCCAATTTTTTCCACCATTTAACCCTTTATTTTAGCAGCTACAGCGCCCAAATTTTGCACATACACACTACTAACATTAGTAGTGTGGAATATGCAAAAAAAAAGGGGATATGAGATGGTTTACTGTATGTAAACCATGTCTCATATCCTGTCGGGTTTGGGAAGGAGAAATGAAAAGCCGGCAATTGAATTACCGGCTTTTCACATATCTCGCGCTGAATTAAATATAAATACAGAATATATATATATGTGTCTCAATGATATATATATATATATATATATATATATATATATATATATATATATATACACTCACCGGCCACTTTATTAGGTACACCATGCTAGTAACGGGTTGGACCCCCTTTTGCCTTCAGAACTGCCTCAATTCTTCGTGGCATAGATTCAACAAGGTGCTGGAAGCATTCCTCAGAGATTTTGGTCCATATTGACATGATGGCATCACACAGTTGCCGCAGATTTGTCGGCTGCACATCCCAAAGATGCTCCATACAAGGCAGGATGGATCCATGCTTTCATGTTGTTTACGCCAAATTCTGACCCTACCATCCGAATGTCGCAGCAGAAATCGAGACTCATCAGACCAAGCAACGTTTTTCCAATCTTCTACTGTCCAATTTCGATGAGCTTGTACAAATTGTAGCCTCAGTTTCCTGTTCTTAGCTGAAAGGAGTGGTACCCGTTGTGGTCTTCTGCTGCTGTAGCCCATCTGCCTCAAAGTTCGACGCACTGTGCGTTCAGAGATGCTCTTAGGCCTACCTTGGTTGTAACGGGTGGCGATTTGAGTCACTGTTGCCTTTCTATCAGCTCGAACCAGTCTGCCCATTCTCCTCTGACCTCTGGCATCAACAAGGCATTTCCGCCCACAGAACTGCCGCTCACTGGATTTTTTTTCTTTTTCGGACCATTCTCTGTAAACCCTAGAGATGGTTGTGCGTGAAAATCCCAGTAGATCAGCAGTTTCTGAAATACTCAGACCAGCCCTTCTGGCACCAACAACCATGCCACGTTCAAAGGCACTCAAATCACCTTTCTTCCCCATACTGATGCTCGGTTTGAACTGCAGGAGATTGTCTTGACCATGTCTACATGCCTAAATGCACTGAGTTGCCGCCATGTGATTGGCTGATTAGAAATTAAGTGTTAACAAGAAGTTGGACAGGTGTACCTAATAAAGTGGCCGGTGAGTGTATACTGTATATATGTTTTAACGAACATTTGAGCACATAAATCCATTAGATGTCGGTTTTGCAAGCCTGCGAGAAAATATCACAGTACGGATGCCATACGGATTACATACGGAGGATGCCATGCGCAAAATACGCTGACACACCCTGCCTACGGATGACATACGGATCACTATTTTGGGGACTTTTCTGCGTATTACGGCCGTAAAAAACTAACCGTATTTACATACGCTGAGTGTGAGGCCGGCCTTAGGATTGTGGTGAGCTTTTCTTCACTTTTCTGCTATACTAAGACCTTTATTGCTTTAATGTTGCAGTATGAGATTGTTCACTGAATAGTACAAGTAAACGTGGAAAATTTAAGAAACCATGTATTAGATAGAGATAAATTTCTGCACATAGGAGCCATTTTTTTCTCCAGATATTAGCTGATTTGCAAAAAAAGCAATTAAGAGCAGAATGGTAGAGAAATCACTAAAATTATCGAGAATATAGAAATATAAAATTGGTACCTTTATGTAAGGGATTCATCCTTGCTAATGATCATGAAGTGGTTCCATTCATGATCGACAAAGGGGCATTCCCTGATAGCCATTGTTTGTATTCAATGCTGGGCATTTTTTTATTGGAATAAAAAGGACACATTTCAGTGTTTTTCAGGAAAAGTGTCTGATATGGGCAGCCTTGATCCCATCAGCAATAAAATAATATGTCTTCATGGTTGTGTACTTTCACATAGTAGATGACTGCTCACTGACTGCAGAAGACATTCATAAGGAGAAAAAAAGGACCCATTTTTCTCTATGAGAATGAAGTGTCAAACTAAAGGACCCAGATGAATGTTAGGGAAACCCATCAAGTACAGTACAATGTGCATGGAGGCCCTCGGCTCCCCTGCAAAATATTTGTCAGAAGAGATAAGGATTTGGCATGTCCAATTTCAGACTGTCAGACTGCATGCAAATTGTTCCTTCAGAGAGACTGTCAGACTAAGAGACCAGCCTCCACCAAAGATATCAGGTAGTGACTCTATCACAGAGAACACAGGAATGCTCAGAAATCGAGTAAAATTCACAGTCTCCTATTAATTCCAGCCACAGGTTGATCTTTACAGGAGCATGGAAGACATGGGGGTCTTCAGCAGACCACTAGATGCTATGCAACCCTTTGGTGCTCCTTGATTTTGTTGCGAGGGGAAAGGGTGATGGGTAAGTGTTTTGAGGCATCTTAAATGAATAAGCCAGAGATTGACATCACCATTTATGTGGTTAGCAGTAGCAGTCTTCTCTTGGCTCTGCTTGCTGCTGTTAGAGGCTGATTATGGTTGTGTAGCACAGAACCATAATCCCGCACATACTCTACTATTATATACATCATGTGGTGGGAAGGGTTAAAGTTGAATGGTGAGATGAACAAACAGACAGGATTGAAGTATGTTTTTCAAATTTGTCTACTAGAGTTGGTGTGAGTCAAATTACATTTGCCATTTCATCGGCCATGACTGTGGTCTGTGGTGGCTGTACAGGTGGCTGGATGAGAGAGTATTGCCTCCTACCTACCAGCATCCCTGTCTTTTCACTTGATTAGCTGACTTGGCGCAACGTCATCATGGTGGCGGGATGCAAATATGATGTCACTCCAAGACAGCGAATCCAAAGAAAAGTCTCGGACACCACCAGGTAATAGGTGATGCTCCCTCTCTTATCCAGTAGCCACAGACCACTGTCTTGGCCGATGGAATAGGTGTGAATTAAGTTGCATTAAGACTACTGTCTGTGTTTAAAAGTAGTCTTGTTCCCTATTGCACAAAATGAGAAGACCAGATTTCAATTTTCTTGAGCAGTTTAAGAGCTGAAATCCTTTTGGTTAATTCAGACTCTTGTGTGATTTCGATAAATTATCTCATTTGTCTTAGTTTATAGTCCTATAATCTTCTAGTAAGATCACTGAGTAGTTGTGAGTTTTCCTGCAGAATCAGAACTTCCTTGTTTGTGGTAAAGTAGCGTTCACTGAAATGTGGTGAAGCTGTAATGTAAAGTGCATGTGGACCTCTAAATAGCTGCTATATAGGTGAGCCTTCATGACTAAAAAGTGTCCTACCTATTGGCATTTTATTTCGTTGAATTGATCAACATGATCAGTGAAGTTGATGGCCCTGCATTCATGGCAGTAGTATAGAAGGCAGTTGAAAGACGTGGTGTTGCTTAACCGTCTTGCAATCAGTGGGCATCTAGGCCACAGTAAGAAGTTATATTGCTTAATCTTCAGTTGATTAATTAGGGCACTTTTCACATCATTGTTTCTTGTGCTATATATAAAGGGTTCAACATTGTTACATGTTACTGTTGTATATAGATTGGGTACCACTTTGTCTGTTTCAATATTGAGTATTTTTTTAGTGTGGCCGAATATACATGAACATAATGGTCCCATAGAAGAGGGAGGCAACAGTAAGATGAGAGGCGCAGGTGGAGAAGGATTTCTGTCTCACTTGTGTTGAAGTAATCTTCAGAATCTTAGAGATGATATGTACATAGGAGATCAGAAATAGGCAGAAAGCAGTCCCAGCAATCATTACTCCTGAGTAGTGTTGAGCATTCCGATACCGCAAGTATCGGGTATCGGCCGATACTTGCGGTATCGGAATTCCGATACCGGGATTCTGATACTTGCCGCGTATCGGATACCGGAATCGGAAGTTCACAGATTCAAACTGCACAAATTCAGCCAATGAGAATGATTCCAAGTGTGGGCACATCCTGTTCAGCATGGAGGGCATGAAACTACTGGCGTGGCTGTGATTGGCTGCTGAAATGATGTCATGATGCAGTTTAAAAGTCGCTGGCGCCATTTTGCGCTCACTCTGCTGTGAATTCAGTTAGTGACAGGACGCTGTTTGCTGACTGAGGGCCAGTTTAGAGATAGCGATTTGCTTCTTTGTGCTTTTCAAAGGCTAATTTAGCAACCGCTGTGTTCACCTACTATTCACCTTGCTTTTGCCTTGTAGCGCTGTTTTCACAGCGATCTGCAAGGTCTGTGTGTGTGTGTGTGAGTGCAGCCCACTCTCTAGTCTGAGTGCAGCCACATAGGCCATCCATAGCTGGTTGTATTCAGTTCAGGGAGGGTGGTTCATTGCCTCATACTGTTCTTTTTTTTTTTTTTTCCAAGTAGTGTAGTCTGCTGCTAATTTTTTCAAAAAATTACTATTAGTGTCTTTCCACCCGTCTCCAGCTAATTTGTGGAAAAACACTACATAGGATAACGTAGAGGAGGGTTTTTGGGCCTTGCAGCGCCGTTTACGGCTGTCTGCATGGTCTCCGTGTGACTGCAGCTCGCCCTGTAGTCTGTGAGCAGCCATAGCCTGGTTGTCTCCAGCTCAGGGTTCTTCACTGCGTCATACCGCAAAATCAATTTTCATTTTGTTTTAAGTAGTGCACGCTGCTGCACATTTTTTCAAAAAATTACTATTAGTGTCTTTCCACCCGTCTCCAGCTAATTTGTGGAAAAACACTACACAGGATAACGTAGAGGAGGGTTTTTGGGCCTTGCAGCGCCGTTTACGGCTGTCTGCACGGTCTCCGTGTGACTGCAGCTCTATCTGTTGTCAGTTCAGCCCCCAAAAAAAAAATAAATAATAAAGTTCACCAAACACACCAGTGACACCACTTTACATTTGTGTAGGCCACATTAGCTCATATTAAAGTCTAGTCCACACTTTAGAAAATTAGTGTTTCTTATACCTGTTAGGAGTTGTTCAGGAATAAGCACACAAAGCCGTTAGTACTTTTCTGCTTATCTTTATCAGTCAACCAAGATGAAGAAGGCAGTGAGTAAGGCACGTGGGCGTGGGCGCGGAGCAGGGAGGGGACGTGGGGATTCTGTGCCTGCTGCGGGCACCGGTGACTCATCAGCACCCACTTTCACCAGGGAACAGTCATTCATGCGCAGCTTTGTCGCAGAGCGCCGTACACCGCTGCTGCGTGAAGAACAAATTGAAGCCGTTGTCGGATGGATGGCAGCTAATGCATCAACTTCAATTAGTGCCACATCCTCTCAGACACAGAGCACTGGAGAGCAGCCATCTGTCTCTTCACCACCTGCCAAATTGCCCAGGCAGACAGAGAGCCCAGGACAGGAGCCGTCTCTACTTCTGTTCTCTGAATCTCTTGGCTTGGAAACAGGGGGCCAGCCAAGCAGCATTGGAGAAATGGAAGAAGAGGCAGGGTGCAGTGATGCCCAACAGCTTTTTCTCTCTGAGTCTGAAGAGGCGGGTGGGCCAGTGGCTCCGGTCACCACATCGCAGGCCGCATCAGCTGATGATGACACTCAGGTGCCACTTACTGGTGCGTGCTCTGCTGCTGAGACTACCCAGGAGGAGCAGTTGGGGGCAGAGGGTAGTGTAGATGATGAGGTCCTTGACCCATCTTGGCGTGAGGGACAGGAAGGTGGTGGGAGCAGCTCTGAGGAAGAGATTCCCCGTACGGCCCAAAGAGGGAGAGGGAGGGGGAAGACTGCTGATCCTGCAGCCTCCGCTTTGGCACCCGTTAGGAGCATGTCTCTTCCAAAAGCCAAAAAGGGCGCTCCCAAGACTTGCAGTGCCTGGTCCTTTTTTGACACAGTTGCAGATGACATTTGCTATGTCAAATGCAAGGTGTGTCATCACAAAGTGAAAAGAGGGAAAAGTGTCACCAACCTCAATACCACAAATATGTGGAAACATGTGCGCACCAGGCACGCGGCGGAGTTACAGAAACGCACTGAAGAGCTAGGCCAACCAACAGCGGCAGCTACCACCTCTTCAGCTCGTGTTGCCTCTTCCTCCAGCTCACACGCAGCTGGTTCGGCTTCCTCCCAGGATCGCCGTGGAAGAACCTCTGGCCCTGTTGTCCAGAGACCCGCTGTAATTCCACCCGCAGCACCACTTTCCCAGTCATCCACACACTCCCAGCCCAGTCTACAGCCATCGGTAGTACAGGCATGGGAGAAAAGGCGGCCTTTCTCGTCAAACCACCCACGAGCACAGGCTCTGACTGCAAGCATTGCCAAACTTCTGTCACTGGAAATGCTGTCATTCAGGCTGGTGGAGACTGACAGCTTCCGTGACTTGATGTCATTGGCAGTCCCACAGTACAATGTGCCCAGCCGCTTTTACTTCAGCAGGCAAGCCGTCCCTGCCCTGCACAAGCATGTGGAGGGACACATAAAACACGCGCTACTGAACGCCGTCAGTAGCAAGGTCCACCTCACCACCGATGCGTGGACCAGTCAACATGGACAGGGGCGATACCTTTCCCTCACTGCCCATTGGGTTAATGTCGTTGAGCCGGGTACAGATCGTGCGAGTGGCGCAGGACGTGTCCTGCCCACTCCAAGGATTGCAGGAATCCATTCTGTACGCATTGACTCCTCCTCTTACACCAGTTACTCAGAATCATTGCTGCAGGAGCCGTCACAGTCCACCTCCACATGGACCCGTGATGAACGTTTACCTGTTACGACCGACATGAGCACAGCCGTGGCCAAACATCAACAGGCCGTCTTGAAATTAATTTATTTGGGGAATCGAAGCCACACAGCGCAGGAGCTCTGGAATGCCATCAAGCAGGAGAGCGATGTGTGGTTTGTGCCAGCGAATCTCCAGCCAGGCATGGTAGTGTGTGATAATGGCCGAAATCTGGTGGCAGCTCTGGGCCTCGGCAACCTCACTCACATCCCATGTCTGGCAAATGTGCTCAATTTGGTCGTGCAGAGTTTTTTGAGGGACTATCCGGATCTTGATGCACTGCTGCACAAGGTCCGCCTAGAGTGTGCTCACTTGCGGCGTTCCAGCACAGCAAAAGCGCGCATTGCGGCTCTGCAGCGCCGACACAGCCTGCCAGAACATCGCATCATATGTGACCTACCTACCAGGTGGAATTCCACGTTACATATGTTGGAGCGGTTGTGTGAGCAGCAGCAAGCTGTAATGGAGTACCAGCTGCATCAGGCGCAAAGAAGTCGCACTCCGCGCCGTACAGACTTCACAACCACAGAGTGGGCCACTATGAATGACGTCTGCCAGGTTTCGCGTCCCTTTGATTATTCCACGCGGATGGCGAGTGCAGATGATGCACTAGTCAGCATGACTGTCCCCCTTATCTGCCTGCTTGAAAAATCACTGCAAGCGCTAAGGGATGATGTTGTGGAAGAGGTGGAGGATGAGGATTCAGCATTTCCATCATCTTCTGGACAGTCAGCGCCACGTGGTTCCTCACAAACGCGTAGGCAGGGGACAGTTTGTGAGGAGGATGAGGAGGAGTCAATGGAGGAGGAAGACATCCGTCCAGAGGAGGGAGTTACACAATTGTCCAGTACTCAGTGTGTACAGCGAGGGTGGGGTGATGACGAGCGGGCAGAGATCACGCCTCCAGCAGGGGACAGCGTTTCTTGGGCAGTTGGCAGTCTGCAGCACATGGTGGATTACATGCTGCAGTGCCTGAGAAACGACCGCCGCATCGCCCACATTCTCAACATGTCTGATTATTGGGTGTTCACCCTCCTCGATCCTCGCTACCGGGACAACGTAGAAAGCCTCATCACACCGTTGAACCGGGAGCGAAAAATGCGGGAGTACCAAGACACACTGGTGAATTCCATCATCTTCTCCATTCCAACTGAGAGAAGTGCTGCTAGTGCATTCCAAAGCAGCTCAGTGCGTCCAGGCAGTGGTGGAGGCTCTGCACAAAGAGGGAGCAGAAGCAGTGCCTCTGCCCAAGGCAAGACCAGTATGGCCCAACTGTGGCACAGTTTTCTGTGCCCGCCACAAAAGTCTACACCATCACAGACGGCTCCAGTCAGCAGGAGGCAACGGTTCCGTCCGATGGTGACAGACTACATGTCTTGCCCTCTTGCTGTACTCCCAGACGGCTCTTCACCTTTCAAGTTTTGGGTCTCAAGCTGGATACATGGCCAGAGCTAAGCCAGTATGCATTGGAGGTGCTGTCTTGCCCTGCGGCCAGTGTATTATCGGAACGTGTCTTTAGTGCTGCAGGTGGTGTACTAACTGACCGTCGCATGCGACTATCCTCCGATAACGTTGACCGGCTTACTTTCCTGAAAATGAACAAGGCCTGGATCTCGCAGGAATTTGCCACTCCTCTTCCTGATTAAATAATTAGGTGACTGTCTACAGTATCCAGGTCTCCTGTTGTGTTCATCTTTCTACCACCTGAACTTTAATTCCTGGGCTCCAACACCGCCAGTTGAGGCTCAGAAGTGCCGTCTGCACAGTCAAAACATACGACCCAGTGTTATTGGGTTTCAGTAACGTCAGCTGATCCCCAGCTGTGTAGCCGGCAATGTGTCCTGCGACCGCCACGCTGACACAACAACTGAAATGTAAGGGAACCTGTCCCCCCCCCCCAAGGCGTTATTACTGCTGCACAAGGAAAAGGTAGCTATTTTTGTTTAGCTCCTTGCACACGCAGAACTTAACACTTATAAAATGTGTCCACTGATACCGTAAAACCGTCCCGGAGGTGGGACTTTCCTTCGTAATATGACGCAGTACAGCCGTCATTCCTACCCCCTTGGCGCCGTGCCCCGGCTCCTCAGTGTTGTTTGATTCCGTCCCGGAGCCTGCGCTGTTATGTTATCCCTTGGCCAGGCACACTTAACGCTGCCCATCTTCTGACATCATTTGGTGTCAGGCTGGCTGCCCTGTGCGCCCGCGCTGGCCGAGAGCCCGCCTCGCAGTGTCTTCTGATTTAATCCCACTGGGGACCTGAGATCCATGGACATGCGCAGTGCATATCTGAACCTCCGCCTCTCACTCATCTCCCTACGCCTTCTTCAGACTGTGCGCCGTCAGCTGATCCCTAATAGCATGCCACGGCCGTGACGCCGCACAGTCTGAAGAAGCCATAGGGAGGGGAGTGAGAGGCGAGGATATGCACTGCACATGGCCACGGATCCCAGGCCCGCGGTGGGATTACATTAGACAACACTGCGAGGCGGGCTCTCGGCCAGCGCGGCCGCACAGGCACAGCCAGCCTGACACCAAATGATGTCAGAAGACGGGCAGCGCTAAGTGTGCCTGGCCAAGGGATAACATAACAGCGCATGCTCCGGGACGGAATCAAACAACGCTGAGGAGCCGGGGAACGGCGCCAAGGAGGTAGGAATGACAGCTGTGCTGCGTCATATTATGAAGGAAAGTCCCACCTCTGGGACGGTCTCACGGTTTCAGGGGACACATTTTATAAGTGTTTAGTTCTGTGTTTGCAAGGAGCATCATGAAAAGAGCCACCTTTTCCTTTTGCATCTTTTTTGCTGCACAAGCTGGCTCTTTCAGCTACAAACGCCTTGGGGGGGGGTTAAAGGTTCCCTTTCGACTTTCTCCAATCAGGCTTCGGCCTACATTGTGTTCCTCTGCTTCTCCTGCTGTCCCTGGGCTCCAACACTGCTAGTTCTTGCCTGGTAGTGCTGTACGCACAGTCAACAGTCGCTCCTCTGTTATTGGGGTTCAGTAACGTCAGCTGTTCCCCTGCTGTGTGTGTGACAATCCCTCCTATCTCCTCCACCTCCTCCTCCCCCTCCTGTCCCTGGGCTCCAACACCGCTAGTTGTTGCCTGGTAGTGCTGTACGCACAGTCAACAGCCCCTCCTCTGTTATTGGGGTACAGTAACGTCAGCTGTTCCCCAGCTGTGTGTGTGGCAATCCCTCCTATCTCCTCCACCTCCACCTCCCCCTCCTGTCCCTGGGCTCCAACACCGCTAGTTGCCGTCCAGAAGTGCTGTCCGCACAGTCCCAACAGTCCCTCCTCTGTTATTGGGGTTCAGTAACGTCAGCTGTTCCCCCGCTGTGTGTGTGGCAATCCCTCCTATCTCCTCCACCTCCTCCTCCCCCTCCTGTCCCTGGGCTCCAACACCGCTAGTTGTTGCCTGGTAGTGCTGTACGCACAGTCAACAGTCCCTCCTCTGTTATTGGGGTTCAGTAACGTCAGCTGTTCCCCTGCTGTGTGTGTGGCAATCCCTCCTATCTCCTCCACCTCCACCTCCCCCTCCTGTCCCTGGGCTCCAACACCGCTAGTTGCTGTCCAGAAGTGCTGTCCGCACAGAGCCAAACACTTCGCCAATGTGTTAGTGGGGTTCAGCACCGCCAGCTGTTCCCCTGCTGTGTATACGGCAACGTGTACTGCGACCGCCACGCAGGCACAACAAGTTAAATTTAAGGGAACCTGTCCCCCCCCCCCCAGGCGTTTGTTACTGAAGGAGCCACCTTGTGCAGCAGTAATGATGCAAAGGGAAAAAGTGCCTCTTTTCGTGGTGCTCCTTGCACATGCTGAACCTAACACTTATGAAATGTGTCCCCTCCTACCGTGATACCGTCCGGTAGGTGGAACTTTCCTTTGTGATGTGACGCAGCACAGCCGTCATTCTTACCCCCTTGGTGCCGTGCGCCGCCTCCTCAGCGTTGTTTGAATCAGTCCCGGAGCCTGCGCTGTTAGGTTAGCCCTTGGCCATGCACACATTTTGCGCTGCCCGTCTTCTGACATCATTTGGTGTCAGGCTGGCTGCGCCTGTGCGGCCGCGCTGGACGAGATCCCGCCTCGTACTGTCTTCTGATTTAATCCCACTGGGGGCCTGAGATCCATGGACATGCGCAGTGCATATCTGAACCTCCACCTCTCACTCATCTCCCTACGGCTTCTTCAGACTGTGCGGTGTCAGTTGGTCCCTAATAGCATGCCACGGCCGTGACACCGCACAGTCTGAAGAAGCCGTAGGGAGGGGAGTGAGAGGTGAGGATATGCACTGCGCATGGCCACGGATGCCAGGCCCGCGGTGGGATTACATTAGACGACACTGCGAGGCGGGATCTCGGCCAGCGCAGCCGCACAGGCGCAGCCAGTCTGACACCAAATGATGTCAGAAGACGGGCAGCACAAAATGTGTGAATGGCCAAGGGCTAACCTAACAGCGCAGGCTCCGGGACTGATTCAAGCAACGCTGAGGAGGCGGCGCACGGCGCCAAGGGGGTAAGAATGACGGCTGTGCTGCGTCACATCACAAAGGAAAGTTCCACCAACCGGACGGTATCACGGTAGGAGGGGACACTTTTCATAAGTGTTAGGTTCAGCATGTGCAAGGACCATAATTAAAAGAGCTAAGTTTACCTTTTCCAGCATTAGTGCTGTACACGATGGCTCTTTCAGCTACAAACACCTGGGGGGGAGGTTAAAGTTTCCCTTTCAACTTGCTCCAGTGCAGCCTTCGGCCTACACTCTGCTCCCTCTCCTCCTCCTGCTGACCCTGGGCTCTAACACCGCCAGTTGGGGCCCAGATGTGCTAGCTGCACAGAGAAAAACACCAGCCAATGTGTCAGTGGGGTTCAGCACCGCCAGCTGTTCCCCTGCTGTGTAGCCGGCAACGTGTCCTGCAACAGCCACGCAGACACAAGAACTAAAATTGAAGGAAACCTGTCCCCCCTCCCCCAGGCATTTTTACGTTTTATAGCCACCTTGTACGACAGTAATGCTGCATGTGTGCAAGGTGGCTCATAAACTTATTCTCCTTGCCCATGTTGAACTGAACACGTCTAAAATGAGTCCTCTGCGACCACTAAAACGTCCCTCAGGTGTGATTTTCCTTTGTATTGACACGCAACAAGCTCCTTGGTAGTGCTGCCCGTCTTCTGGCATCATTGTTTGGCTGCCTGCGCCTCTGCGGCCGCCTTGCCCCACACAACGCCCCTCGGTGTCTTATTTATTTGGACTGCGAGGGTGTGATTGATGGGCATGAACGGTGCATTTCTTCGCCTGTCCCTCATCTCCTTTCGCCTTCTTCGGACTGTGCGTCTTCATGGCCGTGGCATGCGATAAGGGATCAGCTGAAGCCGCATAGTCTGAAGCGGGTGTAAGAACCCAAGCGAGAGGCGAACATATGTACTGCGCCAGGCCATGAATCCCAGCCCCGCAGTGTTTTAACAATGTTAAGACACTGCGGGGCTGGGATTCATGGTCATCGCAAACCGCAACGGCCGACATAACATGATGTCAGAGGATGGGCAGCGCTAACAGCGCAAGGCCAAGGGATAACACAAAAGCGCAGACTCCTGTGCAACAAATAACGATGCTCAGGAGGCCGCGCAAAGCACCAAGGTGGCATTTTTGCCAGCTGTACTGCATCTCTTTACGAAGGGAACTCACGCCTCAAAATCAGTTTGACTGTGTAAGGGCCAAAATGTTATACGTGTTCCTTTCAGCGTGTGCAAGGAGCAAAATTAAAAGAGCTACCTTTACCTTGTGCAGCATTACTGCTGCATAAGCTGTGGCTCTTCTAGTTTGTAACCCCTGAGGGGGGGGGTTAAAGGTTACCTTTGAAATTGGTTCAATTAGGCTTCGGCCTACACTCTGCTCCCCCTGCATATCCTGGGCTCTAACACCGCCAGTTGGTGCCCCGAAGTGCTGGCTGCACAGAGCAAAACACCAGCCAATGTGTCAGTGGGGTTCAGCACCGCCAGCTGTTCCCCTGCTGTGTAGCCGGCAACGTGTCCTGCAACTGCCACGCAGACACAACAGACCCAAAGCTGCCGCCAGTGCAGGCTTCGGCCTACACTCTGCTCCCTCTCCTCCTCCTGCTGTCCCTGGGCTCTAACACCGCCAGTTGGGGCCCAGATGTGCTGGCTGCACAGAGCCAAACACCTCGCCAATGTGTCAGTGGGGTTCAGCACCGCCAGCTGTTCCCCTGCTGTGTAGCCGGCAACGTGTCCTGCAACAGCCACGCAGACACAAGAACTGAACTTGAAGGGAACCTGTCCCCCCTCCCCCAGGCGTTTGTATGTTTTACAGCCACCTTGTACAGCGGTAATGCTGCATGTGTGCAAGGTGGCTCATAAACTTATTCTCCTCGCACATGTGGAACTGAAAACACGTCTAAAATGTGTCCTCTGTGTGACCATTAAAACGTCCCTGAGGTGTGACTTTCCTTTGTAATGACACGCAGCAACCCCCTTGGTAGCACTGCCCGTCTTCTGACATCATTGTTTGGCTGGCTGCGCCTCTGCGGCAGCCCTGCCCGACACAACACCCCTCGGTGTCTTATTTATTTTGACTGCGAGGGTGTGATTGATGGGCATGAGCAGTGCATATGTTCGCCTGTCCCTCATCTCCTTCCGCCTTCCTCAGACTGTGCGGCTTCATGGCCGCGGCATGCAATAAGGGATCAGCTGACGCCGCACAGTCTGAAGCGGGTGTAAGGACCCGAGTGTGAGAGGCCAACATATGTACTGCGCCAGGCCATGAATCCCAGCCCCGCAGTGTTTTAACTATGTAAAGACACTGCGGGGCTGGGATTCATGGTCATCGCGAACCGCACCGGCCGACATTAAATGATGCCAGAAGATGGGCAGCGCTAACAGCGCAAGGCCAAGGGATAAAACGACAGCGCAGACTCCTGTACAGCAAATAACAACGCTCAGGAGGCTGCGCCCAGCACCAAGGTGGGATTCTTGACATCTGTGCTGCGTCTCATTACGAAGGGAACTCCCGCCTCCAACACAGTTTGACTGTATAAAGGGCTAAATGTTATACGTGTTTCATTCAGCGTGTGCAAGGAGAAAAATTAAAAGAGCAACCTTTGACTTGTGCAGCACTACTGCTGCATAAGCTGTGGCTCTTCT